>NC_092765.1:61731982-62331982 GCF_047496795.1 Chiloscyllium punctatum
CCCCTCCCACCGTCTCTCTCGCCCCTCCCTCTCTCTCTCACCCCCTCCATCACTCTCGCGCCCCGTACATCTCTCTCTCGCTCCCTCTCTCTCTTGTTCCTTCCCTCTCTCTCATCCCCTCCCTCTCACTCTCTCGCCCCATCCTCTTTCTCACTGCTTCCCTCTCTCTCTTGCCCCCTCACCCCTCCTCTCCCTCGCCTCCCTCCCTGTCTCTATCGCCCCCTCTCTCTGTCAGTCTCGTCCCTTCCCTCTCTCTCACCCCCTCCCTCTCTCTCTCACCCTACTCCCACGCTCTCTCTCGCCACCTCCATCTCTCTCCCCCACCACTCCCTCTCCCTCTCGCCCCCTTCCCTCTCTCTATCGCCCCCCTCTCTCACGCCCCCCTCTCTTTCTCTCTCTTGTCCCCTCCATCTCTCTCTCCCACCCCTTCCCCTCTCTCTCACCTCCACTCTCTCTCTCTCACCCCCTCCCCTCCATCTCTCTCTCTCTTTCTTTCTTTTTCTAACACTTTCTCTCTCTCTCTTTCTCTCTCTCTTTGTCTCCCTCTCTCTTTCTTTCTCTCTCTCACTTTCTTCCTCTCTCTCTCTTTCTTTCTCTCTTTCTCTCTTTCTTTCTTTCTCTCTCTCTCTCTCTCTTTCATCCTCTCTCACCTCCACTCTCTCTCTCGATCCCCTATCACTCTCGGCGCCCTCCCTTTCTCACTCTCTCCCCACTCCCTCCCTCTCTCTCTTTCTCTCACCCCTCTCTCTAACTCGACCCTCTCTCTCTCTCTTGCCGACTCCTTCTCTATCTCTCTCGCACCCTCCCTCTCTCCATCGCACCTTCCCCTCTCTCTCACCTCCCCTTCACCCCTCGTCTCTCTCTCCCCCACCCCTCCCTCTCCCTCTCGCCCCCCCTCTCCTTCCCCCTCCCACTCTCTCTCTCGCCCCCTCCCTCTCGCCCACCCCTCCCTCTCTCTCTCGCCCCCTCCCTCTGTCTGTCTCGTCCCTTCCCTCTCTCTCAGTCCCTCCCTCTCTCGCTCACCCTACTCCCACTCTCTCTCTCGCCGCCTCCATCTCTCTCCCCGACCACTCTCTCTCCCTCTCGCCCCCTTCCCTCTCTCTCTCGCCCCCCTCTCTCACGCCTTCCTCTCTTCCTCTGTCGCGCCCCCTCCATCTCTCTCTCTCACATCCTCCCTCTCCATCTTGCCCGCCCCCTCCCCGTCTCGCCCCCTCCCTCTCTCTCTCACACCCTCCCTCTCTAACTTGCACGCCCCCTCCCCCTCTCGCCCCTCCTCTCTTCCTCACCCCCTCCCTCTCTCTCACGCCCTCCCCCTCTCTCACCGTCCTCCCCCCTCTCTCTCGCCCACTCCCTCTGTCTCTCTCGTCCCTTCCCTCTCTCTCACCCCCTCCCTCTCTCACTCGCCAGCCCACTCCCTCTCTATCACGCCCCTCCCACCCTCGCTCTCGCCCCTCCGTCTCTCTCTCACTCATCCGCCCCTCCCTCTCTCTCTCACCCCTCCCTCCCTCTCTCTCACCACCTCCCTCTCTCTCTCCCGCCAAACTCATTCTCTCGCCCCACTCCATCTCTTTTTCCCCATCACTCTCTCTCACCCCCTCCATCTCTCTCGCCGCCCACCCCCGTTTTCTCCCACTCTCTCTCTTTCCCCTTCTCTCTTTTGCCCCCTCCCTATGTCTCTCGCCCCCATCCCTCTCTCTCACACCGCCCTCTCTCTCACTTGGCCCCTCCCTCTCTCTCGTGACCACTCCCCTCTCGCCTCCCTTCTTCTCTCTCTCGACTCCCTCCCTCTCTCTCTCTCGCCCCCTCACTCATGTCTCTCGCCACCTCCCTCACTCTCTCAACCCCCTCAGTCTCGACCCCTGTCTTTCTCGTACCTGTCCCTCACTCTCTCACCCCCTCCCTCTCTCTCTCTCGCCCCCTCCCTCTCGCTCTCTCGCCCCCTCTCTCTCGCTCTCTCGCCCCCTCCCTCTCACTGTCTCGCTTCCTCCCACACTCTCTCGCCCCCTCCCTACATCTCTCTCCCCCCTCACTCTCTGTCTCGCCCACTCCCTACATCTCTCTCACACCCTCCCTCTCTCTCTTGCCCCCCTCCCTCTCTGCCTCGCCCACACCCTCCCTACATCTCTCTCGCCCCCTCCATCTCTCTCTCTCCTCCCACACTTTCTCTCACTCTCTCTCTCCCTCCCCATCCCTCTCTCTCTGTCACCCCCTCACTCTCTCTCTTAAACCCTCCCTCTCTCTCAGCCAGTATCTCTACCTCTTGCCCCCTCCCTCACTCTCTCGCCCCTCCATCTCTCTCTCGCCTCCACTCTCTATCTCGACCCTCTCTCTCTCTCGCCGCCCTCCCTCCCTCCCTCTCTCTCTCGCCCCCTCCCCTCCGTCTCTCGCCCCCTCACCCCTTCTCTCTCTCTAGCCCCCCCTCCCTCTCTCTCACTCGCCCCCTCCCTCTCTCTCGCCCCCCATCTCCCACCCCTCCCTCTCTCTCACCTCCACTCTCTCTCTCGCCGCCCTCCAACTCTCTCTCTCTCTCTCTCATCCCCTCCCTCCCTCTCTCTCTCGCCCCCTCCCTCTCTCTCACCCCCTCCCTCTCTCTCTCACCCCATCCTTCTCTCTCTCAACCCCACCCTCTCTCTCTCGGCCCATCTCTCTCCCTCTCGCCCCCCTCGCTCTCTCTCTCTCTACCCTTTCTTTCTCTCTTGCCCCCCTCCCTCTCTCCCTCTCTCTCGCACTCTACCTCTCTGTCTCGCCCCCTCCCCCTCTCTCTCTCGCTCTCACCCTCTCCTCTCGGCTCCTTCCTCTCTCTTACTCGCCCCCTCCCTCTCTCTCTCGCATCCTCCCTCTCTCTCTCTCGCTCCCTCTCTCGCGCCCCCACTCTCTCACACCCCACCCTCTCTCTCTCTCTCTCCCCCACCCCTCCCTCTCTCTCTCACGTCCACTCTCTCTCTGAACCCCCCTCTATCTCTCTCGCCGCCCTCCCTCTCTCTCCCTCGCCCCCTCCCTCTCCCTATCTCGCCCCTCCCTCTCTCTCTCTCATCCCATCCCTGTCTCTCTCACCCCCACCCTCTGTCTCTCTCGGCCCGTCTCTCTGCCTCTCGCCCCCACCCTCTCTCTCACTCGCCCCCTCCCTCTTTCTCTCTCGCACCCTCCCTCTCTCTCTCACCCCATTCCCTCCGTCTCTCGCCACTTCTCTCTCTCTCGCCTCTCCCTCTCTCTCTCACCCCCTCCCTCCTTCTCTCTCACACCCTCCCTCCCTCTCTCTCTCTCTCTCAACCCCACCCTCTCTCTCAACCCCACCCTCTCTCTCTGGCCCGTCTCTCTCCCTCTCGCCCCCTCGCTCTCTCTCTCGCCCCTCCCTTCCTCTCTCTCTTGCCCCCTCCCCCTCTCTCTCACCCCTTCCCTATCTCCCTCTCAAACCTACCCTCTCTCTCTCGGCCCAACTCTCTCCCTCTCGCCCCCCTCGCGCTCTCTCTCTACCCCCTCTCTCCCCCTCCCTCCCCCTCTCTCTCCCCCTCCCTCTCTGTCTCTCACCCCATTCCCTCTGTCTCTCGCCTCTTCTCTCACTCTCACCCCCTCCCTCTCACTCTCTCGCCCCCCCCTCCCCCACCCCCCCGCTCTCTCTCGCCCCATTCTCTTTCTCTCACCCCTCCCTCTCTCTCTCACGCCCTCCCTCTCTCTCTCGCCCCCCTCCTTCTCTCACTCACCCGCCCCATCCCTCTATATCTCCCCCTCCCTTCCTCTCTCTCGCCCCCTCCATCTCTCTTTCACCCCCTCCCTCTCTCTCTTGCCCGCCCATTTCCCCTCTCGCCCCCTCCCTCTCTCCCTCGTCCCCATCCCTCTCTCTGTCGCCCCAGCCCTCTCTCTCGCACCCATTCCTCTCTGTCTCACCCCACTCCCTCTCTCTCTCTCACCCCCTCCCTCTGTCTGTCTCGTCACTTCAATCTCTCTCACCCCCTCCCTCTCTCACTCGCCCGCCCCTCCCTACCTCTCTCACCCCCTCCCTCTCTCTCACAGCCTACTCCCACTCTCTCTCTCGCCACCTCCCTCTCTCCCACACACGCCCTCTCCCTCTCGCCCCCTCCCTCTCTCTCTCGCCACCCTCCATTTCTCTCACGCCACGCTCCCTTCCTCTCTCTCCCCCCTCCATCTCACTCTCACCCCCTCCCTCTCTATCTTGCCCACCCCCACCCCCTCTCGCCCCCTCCCCCTCTCTCTCTCGCCCTCTCCCTCTCTCTCACCCCCTCCCTCTCTCTCTCACCGTCCTCCCACTCTCTCTGTCTCGCCCCCTCCCTCTCTCTCGCCCACCCACTGCTCCCTCTCTCTCTCGCCCCCTCCCTCTGTCTCTCTCGTCCCTTCCCTCTCTCTCACCCATTCCCTCTCTCACTCGCCCGCCCCTTCTCCTACTCTCGCCCCTCCCTCCCTCTGTCTCACCCCCTCCCTATCTCTCTCCCGCCCACCTCCCTCTGTCACCCCACTCCATCTTTCTCTCCCCATCCCTCTGTCTTTCTCTCTCACCCCCTCCCTCTCTCTCGCTGCCCTCACCCCCACTCTCTCTCTCGCCCCCGTCCCTCTTTGTCTCTCGCCCCATCCTTCTCTCTTTCACCCCCTCCCTCTCTCTCTCGCCCCCTCCCTCTCTCTCTCACCCCCTCCCTCACTCTCATCCCCTCCCTCTCGCTCTCTCGCCGCATCCTCTTTCTCGCTGCTTCCCTCTCTCTCTTGCCCCCTCACCCCTCCTCTCTCTCGCCTCCCTCCCTCTCTCTCTCGCCCCCTCCCTCTCTCTTTCACCCCCTCCCGCTCTCAGTCTCACCCGCCTTGCTCTCTCTCTCGCCCCCTTTCTCTTTCTCTGACCCCTCCCTCCCTCTCTCTCGCACCCTCCCTCTCTCTCGCCCCCCTCTCTCCCGCCCCTCCTTCTCTCTCTCGCCCCCTCCTTCCCTCTCTCTCACTCCCCTCCCTCTCTCTCGCCCCCTCCCTCTCTCTCTCCCCTTCCTCTCTCTAGCTAACTCCCTCTCTCTCTTGCCCCCGCCCTCTCTCTCAACCCCGCTCCCTCTCTACCTCTCCTCCCTCCTTCTCACACTCTCGCCCCCTCTCTTCTCTCTCTTGACCCCATCCCTCACTCTCTCAACCCCTCCCTCTCTCTCTCTCCCCTCTCTCTCTCTCGTCCCCTCCCTCCCTCACTCTTGCCCCCCCTCTCTCTTGCCCCTCCCTCTCTCTGTCTGTCTCTCTCTCACTAACCGCCTCTCTCACTCGAACCCATCTCTCGCATCCACCCCCTCTCTCACACCCCTCCCTCTCTCTCTCATCTCCACTCTCTCTATCGCCGCCCTCCCTCTCTCTCTCGCCCCCTCCCTCTCCCTCTCCCTCCCCCTCCCTCTCTCCCTCTCTCTAACCCCATCACTCGCTCTCTCAACCCCTCCCTCTCTTTCTCAGCTCATCTCTCTCCCTCTCGCCCCCCTCCCCTCCATCTCTCGCCCCCTCTCTCTCCCTCACCACCTCCCTCACACTCGCCCACCCCCTCATTCTCTCTCTCGCCCTCTCCCTACATGTCTCTCGAACCCTCCATGTCTCTCTTCCCCACTCCCTCTCTCTCTCACCCCCTCCCTCTCTCTCTCGCTCCTCCCTCCCTCTCTCTCGACCCCTCCATCTCTCTCTTGCCCCCCCTCTCTCTCTCTCGCCCCCTCTCTCTTTCTCTCTCACCCTCTGCCTCTCGCTCTCTCGCCCCCTCCCTCTCTCTCTCGCCCCCTCCCCCTCTCTCTCGACCCCCCTCACCCCTCCTCTCTCTCTCGCCTCCCTCCCTCTCTCTCTCGTCCCCCGCCATCTCTCTCTCGCCCCTCCACCTCTCTCTCGCCTCCCCCTCACCCCTCCTCTCTCTCTTGCCCCCTCCCCCTCTCTCTCGTCCACCGCCCTCTCTCTCTCACCTCCACTCTCTATCGCAACCCTCCCTCTCTCTCTCGCCCCCTCTGTCTCTCTCTCTCTCTCACACCCCTCCCTCCCTTTATCTCCCACCCCTCCCTCTCTCTCTCACCTCCACTCTCTCTCTCGATCCCCTCTCTCTCGCCGCCCTCCCTGTCGCTCTCTCTCGCCTCCCTTCCTCTCTCTCTCTCGCCCCCTCCCTCACTGTCTCGCACCCCTCCATCTCTCTCTCGCCTCCCTCCCTCTCTCGGCCCGTTTCTCTCCCTCTCCCGCCCCCTCCCTCTCTCTCTCTCTCGACCCCTCCCTCTCCCTCTCTCGCCCCCTCCCTCTCCCCCTCTCGCCCCCTCCCTCTCTCTCTCTCGCCCCATCCCCCTCTCTCTCGGCCCGTCTCTCTCCCTCTTGTCTCTCTCTCTCTCTTGCCCCCCCCTTCTCTTGCCCCCTCCCTCTATCTCTCTTGCCACTCTCTCTCTCTCTCTCTAGCCCACTCCCTCTCTCTCTCTAGCCCTCTGCCTCACTCGTCCCCTCTATCTCCCTCTCTCGTCCCCTCCCTCTCTCGCTCTCTCTTGACCCATCCCTCCCTTTCTGTTGACCCCTCCCTCTCTCTCTCGGCCCGTCACTCTCCCACTTGACTCCTCCCTCTCTCTCTTCCCCCACCTCCCTCTCTCTCTCCCCCACCTCCCTCTCTCTCTCGCCCCCCTCTCTCTCTCACCCCCTCCATCTCTCTCGCCCCCTTCCCCCTCTCTCTCTCTCACACACCCCTCCCCCTCTCGCCGCACTCCCTCTCTCTCTCACTCTCACCCCCTCCCTCTCTCTCGCCGTCCTCTCTCTCTCTCGCCACCCTCCCTCTTTCTCTCTTGCCCCATTCCACTCTCTCTCACAACCTCCCTCACACACGCCCACTCCCTCATTCTCTCCCTCGCCCTCACCCTACATATCTCTCGCCCCCTCCATGTGTCTCTTGCCCCACTCCCTCTCTCTTTCACCCCCTCACTCTCTCACTCGCTCCTCACTCCCTCTCTCTCGACTCCTCCCTCTCCTTCTTGCCCCCTCTCTCTCTCGCACCTCTCCCTCTCTCACTCACCTCCACTCTCTATCTCGACGCTCTCTCTCTCTCTCGCCCCTGTCTCTCTGTCATCCTCTCCCTCTCGCTCTCTCGCCCCCCTCCCTCTCTCTCTCGCCCTCTCCCCTCTCTCTTGCACCCCCCACCCCTCCTCTCTCTCTCTCTCGCCTCCCTCCCTCTCTCTCGTCCCCCGCCCTCTCTCTCTCGCCCCTCCACCTCTCTCTCGCCTCCCCCTCCCCCCTCCTCTCTCTCGCCCACCTCCCTCTCTCTCTCTCACCTCCACTCTCTATCTCGACCCTCTCTGTCTATCTCGCCCCCTCTGTCTCTTTCTCTCTCACACCCCTCCCTCCCTTTATATCCCACCCCTCCCTCTCTCTCTCTCACCTCCACTCTCTCACTCTCAACCCCCTCTCTCTCTCGCCGCCATCCCTGTCCCTCTCCCTCACCTCCCTCTCTCTCTCTCTAGCCCGCCTCACTCACTCTCTCGCACCCCTTCATCGCTCTCTCGCCTCACTCCCTCTCTCTCTCAGCCCGTTTCTCTCCCTCTCTCGCCCCCTCCGTCTCCCCCTCACGCCCCCTCCCTCTCTCTCTCTCGCCCCATCCCCCTCTCTCTCGGCCTGTCTCTCTCCCTCTTCTCTCTCTCTCTCTCTCTCTTGCCCCCCTCCCTCTCTCTTCTCTTGCCCCCTCCCTTTCTCTCTCTTGCCACCCTCCCTCTCTCTCTATCTCTATCTCTAGCCCACTCCCCCTCTCTCTCTAGACCTCTCCCTCTCTCGTCCCCTCTATCTCCCTCTCTCGCCCCCTCCCTCTCTCTCTCTTGACCCATCCCTCCCTCTCTCTTGACACCTCCCTCTCTCTCTCGGCCCATCACTCTCCCTCTTGCCTCTTCCCTCTCTCCATCTCCCCACCTCCCTCTCTCTCTCTCCCCATCTCCCTCTCTCTCGCCCCCTCCCTCTCTCTCTCTTGCCCCCTCTCTCTCTCAACCCTCCCTCTCTCTCGCCCCCCTTCCCTCTCTCACTCACACCCTTCCCTCTCTCGCCGCACTCCCTCTCTCTCTCTCTCTCACTCCCTCCCTCTCTGTCGCCGTCCTCTCTCTCCCTCTCGCCGCCTTCCCTCTTTATCTCTAGTCCCATTCCTCTCTCTCTCACCTTCGCTCTCTCGCCCCCACGCTCTTTCTCGCCCCCTCCCTCTCCCTCTCCCTCTCTCTCCCACCTCCCTCTCTCTCTCAGCCCATCTCTTTCCCTCTTGCCCCCCTCGCTCTCTCCCCCTCCCTCTCCTCTCGCTCCCTCCCTCTCTCTCGCCCACTCCCTCTCTCTCTCTCGCCCCCTCCCTCTCTCAGTCTCGCCCCCTCGCTCTCTCTCGTCCCCTTTCTCTTTCTCTCACCCTCTCCCTCTCTCTCTTGCCCCCCTCTCTCTCTCCCCCCTCCCTCTCTCTCTCGCTCCCCTCCCTCCCTCTCTCGCTCCCCCCTCTGTCTCACCCTCTCCCCCTCTCTCTTGCCCCCACCATCTCTCTCTCACCCCCTCCCTCTCTCTCTTGCCCCCTCCCTCTCTCTTGCCCCCCTCTATCTCACCTCCCTTCCTCTCTCTCTCAGCCGCCTCCCTTCCTCTATCTCTCGCACGCCCTTCCTCTCTCTGACCACTCCCTCCTTCCCTCTCACGCCCCCTCCCTCTCTCTCTCTCACTTGCCCCCACCCCTCCATCCCCCTCCCTTTCTCTCCCCCTCCCCTCTCTCTCTCACCCCCTCCCTCTCTCTCTCTTGCCCCTCTCCCTCTCTCTCGCCCCATTCCCCTCTCTCTCGACCCCTCCCTCTCTCTCGCCCCCTCCCACTCTCCCGCCGCCTCCCTCTCCCTCTCTCACCTGGCCCCTCCCTCTATCGCCCCCTGTCTCTCTCTCTCTCCCCCTCCCTCTCTCTCTGTCGCCCCATCCCTCTCTCTCTCTCGCCCACTCCCTCTCTCTCTCGCCCCCTCCTTCTCTATCTCTCGCCCCATCCCTTTCTCTCTCGCCCTATCCCTTTCTCTCTCACCCCCTCCCTCTCTCTCGCCCCTCCCTCTTTCTGTCTCTCTCTTTCACCCCCTCCCTCTGTCTCTCACACCTCCCTCTCTCTCTCGCTCCCTCCCTCTCACTCACCTGCCCCCCTCTCTCTCTCGCCCCATCCCTTTCTCTCTCGCCCCATCCCTTTCTCTCTAGCCCTATCCCTTTCTCTCTCGCCACCTCCGTCTCTCTCGCCCCTCCCTCTCTCTGTCTCTCTCTTTCTCCCCAACCCTCTCTCTCTCACACCTCCCTCCCTCTCTCGCCCCATCCCTGTCGCTCGCATGCCCCTCCTATCTCTTGCCCCCTCCCTCTCTGTCGCTCCGCTCTCTCTTTCACCCCCTTCCCTCTATCTCTCCCTCGCCCCCTCCCTCTATCTCTCTCTCACCCCTACCCTCCCTCTCTCTCACCCCCTCCCCCTCTCGCCCAACTCCCTCTCTCTCTCTTGCCCCTCCCTCTTTCGCTGTCGACCCCAATCGCCCCTCCCCCTCCCTCTCTCTCTTTCGCCCCCTCCCTCCCTCTCTCTCCTCCTCCCCTCTCTCGCTCCCCTCTCTCTCTCACCCCCTCCCCCTCTCTCTCGCCCGCCATCCCCTTCCCCCTCTCTCTCACCACTCCCACCCTCTCTCGCCCTCTCACACGCCCATCCCTCCTTTGTGCCGTTCCTCACTCTCACCATCTCTCTCTCTATCGCCCTTGCTCTCTCTCATCCAGTCTCTCTCTCTCTCTCACCTCTATCTCTCGACACTCTCTCTCTTCCCACCTCTATCTGTCTCTCTCTCTTCCCTCCTGTTTCTGTCTCTAGCCATCCTGCTTTTTCTTGCCCCCATCTCCCAACCCGTGTCTCTCTCTCTCTCTGTTCTCTCTATCTCTGTCCTGTCTTTCTCTCTCTCTCTCTCTCTCTCTCTCGTCTCCGCTATCTCTCTTGCCCCCTTTCTCTCTCTCGTCGCCCCTCTCTCTCTGTTTCTTTTTTCTCTCTTGCCCCCTCCCTCGCGCCTCTCTCTGTCTCACTCTCTCTCTCTCGCCCCTCTCTCTCATTATCTCCTCCCGTCTCTCTCTCTCTCTCTCTCACCCTAACTCTCTCTCTCTCCACCTTCTCGCTCTCCACCTCCCTCGGTGTCTCTCTCCTCCCAGCTCCCTCTTTCCCTCTGACTGAATCTCTCTCCCTCCTTCTCTCACTGACATACTCTGTCTCCCTGGTCCTTTCCTCTTCCTCTGACCCAGAGACTGAGGGTTTTTGGGGGTGAGGCTGCGTGTGGGGGTAGGGCTGAGATGTGGGAGGTGTGGAAAATAGAGATGGAGTTGTGGGAGGGAGACAGAGATGGTATGAGAGAGGGGGGGGAGAGGGAAGAGTGGAGGCAGGTGGAGAAACCGGGGTTGTGTGTGTGTGTGTGAGAGAGAGAGAGAGAGGGGGATGAGGGAGACGGTTGAAAAAGAGTGTGTGTGCTGAAAGAGAGAGCGAAAGAGAGAGAATTGAGGAGAAAGAGTAGGGGAGAGTTAATGGGGAGGTCAGGCTGCAGTGGGGGGACAGAGGGAGTTACACCCAGGTCCTGAGCTCAGGTTGTGGTGCCCTCCCCTTCCCTGAGGACCAGGACTTGGGGCTGAATCCGTCTCTCTCCAGCTCAGCTTCTCCAACACAAAGACACACAACAACATCGGTCACTCTGCTGCTCGGCACGCTTTAATCGACATTTTTATTGTTTACAAATGGAAGTGATGGGGCGAGAGGGAAAGAGGTAGTGCCTTTTCTCACTGGACCCTGAGTTGTGAGAAACATTGAAATGTTTCCCTGTAACCCCCCCTGTGGGATAAGGATGGACAAACCAGGGCTACCCTCATTCTGTTACCACAGCGACAGGCTGCTCCATCGCCGAAACACTGAACTGAAATGAGAAAATCCCGAATGGATTGATTAATGAGGGAATTTGATTGATGGATGGATTTTGGTGAATGGGTATTTCAGCACATTCTTCAGCTGCTGCCTGAACTTAGTCTGGGTCACGGCATAAATCACGGTGTTTGTGCAGCAACTGAGGAGCTGCAGCATGAAGCCCAATTCCTTAAAAAAGGGATGGAGAATCACAGGGGTATCCACAATCCACAACATCCGGTACCATATAGAATATAGCATGAACGTTGACCATAACAGGATGAAATTGGCCGAGATCACAAAGAGTAAAATTATGGATTTTTTTCGGTTTCTCATTTCTGTGTCAGACTGAGCGTCCCCATTGGTATGAGCGCGGAGTCTCCTGCGGGCTCTGCTGGTCACTAAAATGTGTCTGACGGTGAGAACATTGAGCAGCAGAATCAGGAGAAATGGGACACACGGGGTTAGAATGTGGTGGAGGAACTCGATTGTGACCCAGACAATGGAGTATATAACAGCGGTTGTTATATCACAAAACCAGGGGATGTTCTTCAGCGAATACCGAGCCGCGAGAATGAAATACCAGGAAATGTTCTTTAAACAGCTCAGCACAGTCACTGCTCCCAGAACCACAGCCGCTGTTTTCTCACTGCAATATTTACTTTTCAGCTTCTGGCAACAAATGGCCACAAACCGATCAAAGGTGAAAGTGACGGTGAACCAGACAGAGCAGTCAGTGGCTGCATAAAGCAGGACGGCGTGGATATTACAAACGGGGACCGAGTCCTTCAGGAAATAAAACTGTTCCCGATAAACAATGGGAATCCGTCTCAGGATCAGGTCGAGAATAATGACCAGGAGATCCGCCGCTGCCATGGCCCCCAGGTAACGTCTGACACATGGAGACAATCCACAATCTTTATAAAGCAGGACGTAGACGGTCACTACGTTAACTATGAGGAAGGTAAACAAACCCATTATCCATCAGCCTGGAGGCAAAGGGACCCGTTTGATCGGGGACCCAGTGAGATTTTCAAATGTGTCCCTGTATACAGGGATTTATTAAAATAATTGGAGCTCGAATAACAAGTGGGAAGGTCTGAATTACTGACAAAAATGTGACATAAACCACAAGAAACCCTCCCTCCCCAAACACACAGAGACACATCCATAAGGGCAGATGGTTTCTAAAACATTCCCACACACTCGATCACTCGACAGCAGACACAGATCACTCCTTCCCATTTCCTAGTACGGAGGGTGGAAACGTTGCTGTCCTGAAGGATTCTCTCCCAGTTTCCTGAAGACAAACGGAGTTTGGGAAATTCTGTATTTTGGTCTATATTGTGGTCGATCCTGTGTCGTGAAGAAATGTAAATGCAGGGAAAATGTATTCAGCCCTTTAACTGCCTGAGGGGCCTTCGGAACAGTGTCTCCTTCTCCCTGGAATGGGATCTATTCCCTCTGGATCTTATCGTTTGTTTGTGGACGGCCGGACGTCAGTGAATTCAACAATGTCAGCGACACAACGTTCCGGGGAATGTCAGTTATAGAATTTCAGGGACAGAACGTTCCGGGGAATGTCAGTTATAGAATGTCAGGGACAGGACGTTCTGGGGAATGTCAGTTATAGAATGTCAGGGACAGAACGTTCCGGGGAACTCCTTGACCTGTCCATGACCTTCCCCCATCCTCTCTGACCTATCAACTCTCCCCCATCTTCATCTCCCGATCACATTCCCAGCTCCCTTACCCCAGCCCCAGCCCCAGCCCCAGCCCCCTCCCATTTATCTCTCAGCTCCCCGGCCCACAAGCATCATTCCTCATGAAGGGATTATGCCTGAAACATTCATTTCTCTGCTCCCCGCATGCTGCCTGACCTGCTGTGCTTTTCCAGCACCACACTCCCAGTCAGGAAACAGTCCGACATCGTCATACACACCGGATCATGCCTGATGGCTAATTTAGATTAGATTAGATTACTTACAGTGTGGAAACAGGCCCTTCGGTCCAACAAGTCCACACTGACCCGCCTAAGCGCAACCCACCCAGGACCATTCCCCTACATTTTCCCCTTCACCTAACACTACGGACAATTTCCCATAGCCAATTCACCTAACCTGCATATATCTTTGGTCTATGGGAGGAAACCGGAGCACCCAGACGAAACCCACGCAGACACAGGGAGAATGTGCACACTCCACACAGTCAGTCGCCCGAGGCTGCAATTGAACCCGGGTTTCTGGCGCTGTGAGGCAACAGTGCTAAGCACTGTGCCACCGTGCTCACCCATGATGTTTCATGAAACCCCATCACCATCCCTGGGCATACCCTGTCCCACCGGCAGGACAAACCCACCAGTGGTGGGGACACCCTGGGATACAGTCAGGGAAGGAGTGACCCTGCAAATCCCCAACATTGATTCCAGAAGTCAGGAAATCTCATGGTAACAGATCATGGTCAAGGAAGTCGCCTGAGGATGGTTATCTCCTGCCCCACTCCTCCTCTTGGAAACAAATCAGAGGAAGCACTGAGGCTGATGAGGACACATAGCATAATCTGGCTGTGGGACATCAATGTCCATCACCAGCACTGTCTCCACAGGCCCACCGCTGCCTGAGCAGGGACAGGCTTCAATACACAACAGCCAGACTGGGGTAAACATTCTCACCAAGCTCCTTGTCCCAGATGGATCTGTCCCTGACAGTATCTGTAGGAGAAGACATCACACAGTCCTGGTGGAGGGAAAGTCTCAGCCTCATATTTGACATACTCATGATTAGTGTGTTGTTGGAAAAGCACAGCAGGTCAGGCAGCATCCGAGGAGCAGGAAAATCACCGTTTCGGGCAGCAGACATTCATCATGAATGAGGGTGAGAAACTCCGGGATGGAGAGATAAATCATATTAAGCGTACTGTTCAACATGTGATGTGGCACAATCTCCTGTGAAGTAGGACATACTTCGAAAGGGCTGAGCACATGGAAATTGGCCATCCATGAGGCACTGTGGGCTAATAACAGCCGCAGCAACAATGGCCTTCCCTCCAACATAAAGTCAGAAGGGGCCTATTCACTGATGGTTTCAAAATATTCAGCACCACTCACAACTGCACAGAAACTGAAGCTGGCTATTCAGCCCATGAAGAGGTTTAAACAGGAACAGAATGAGGCCATTTGGCGATTGGAGGCTGATTCTGAGCGATTGGAGCAGATCTTTTACTCTCTCATACCTGTTACACAGGAAATGAAAGGGAACATTCAGCATTTCAAAGCTGCTACACAGGAATACGGGGAGCTGTGTAGACCACAGCAGTGCATTGATCTACAAACCCGGAATAGATACCTGTCCAGGACGGGGAGCTTTGTAGACCACAGCACTGCATTGACGTATAAACCCGGACGAGATATCTATCCAGCACGGGGAGCTGCGCAGACCACAGCAGTGCATTGATCTATAAACCCAGACTAGGCATCTGTCCTTTACAGGGAGCTGTGCAGGCCATAGCTTTGCATTGATCTATAAACCCTAACGGGATATCTGTCCAGGATGGGGAGCTGTGCAGACCACAGCAGTGCATTGATCTATTACCCCGGACTCGACACCTTTCCAGCACGGGGAGCTGTGCAAACCACAGCAGTGCATTGATCTATAAACCCGGATGAGATATCTGTCCAGGACGGGGAGCTGTGCAGACCATAGCAGTGCATTGATCTATATACCCGGACTAGATATCTGTCCAGTATGGGGAGCTCTGTAGAACACAGCAGTGCATTGATCTATAAACACGGATTGGATATCTGTGAAGGACAGGGAGCTGTGCAGACCACAGCATTGCATTGATCTCTAAACTCGGAGTGGATATCTGTCCAGCACGGGGAGCAGTGCAGCCCACAATAGAACATTGATCTATAAATCCGGACAATACATCTGTCCAGCACGTAGAGCCGTGCAGAACACAGCAGTGCATTGATCTATAAACCCGGACTAAAATATCTGTCCAGGACGGGGAGCTGTGCATACCACAGCAGTGCATTGATCTATAACCACGGACTAGATATCTGTCCCGGACGGGGAGCTGTGAGGACCACAGCAGTGCATTGATCTATAACCACAGACGAGATATCTGTCCAGGGCGGGGATCTTTGCAGACCACATCAGTGCATTGATCGATAAACCCGGACAATATATATGTCCAGGACGGGGAGCTGTGCAGACGACAGCAGTGCATTGATCTATAAATCAGGACGAGATATCTGTCCCGGACGGGGAGCTGTGCAGACCAGATCAGCGCATTGATCAATAAACCCAGATTAGATCTCTGTCCAGGACGGGGAGCTGTGTGGAACACAGCAGTGCATTGATTGATAAAACCAGACTACATATCGTTCTAGCATGGAGAGCTGCGCAGATCACAGCAGTGCATTGAAGTATAAACACAGACTAGATATCTGTCCAGGATGGGGAGCTGTGCAGACATCAGTAATGCATTGATCGATAAAACCGGACGAGATATCAATCCTGCACGGGGAGCTGCGCAGACGATAGCAGTGCATTGATCTATAAATCGGGACTAGCAATCTGTCCAAGACGGGGAGCTTTGTAGAGCACAGCAGTGCATTGATCGAGAAACGCAGACTAGATATCTGTCCAGCACCGGTAGCTTTGCAGACTACGGCAGTGCATTGATCTACAAACCCGCACTAGATATCTGTCAGGCATGGGGAGCTGTGCAGACCACCGCAGTGCATTGATCTATAACCCCGGACAAGATATCTGTCCAGGACGGGGAACTGTGCAGACCAGATCAGTGCATTGATCAATAAACCCAGATTAGATATCTGTCCAGGACGGGGAGCTGTGTGGAACACAGCAGTGCATTGATTGATAAAACCAGACTAGATATCATTGTGGCATGGAGAGCTGCGCAGACCACAGCAGTGCATTGAAGTATAAACACAGACTAGTTATCTGTCCAGGACGGGAACCTGTGCAGGCCTCAGCAGTGCATTGATCTATATACACGGACTAGATATCTGTACAACATGGGGAGCTGAGCGGACAACAGCGGTGCATTGATCTATAAACCTGGACTTGATATCCGACCAGCAACGGGAGCTGTGCAGACCAGAGCAGTGCATTGATCTATAAACCCGGATTGATATCTGTCCAGGACGGGGAGCTGAGTGGACCACAGCAGTGCATTGATCAATTAAACCGAACTAGAGATCTGTCCAGCACCGGGAGCTGTGCAGACCACAGCAGTGCGTTGATCTATAAACCCGGATTACACATCTGTCCTGTATGGGGAGCTGTGCAGACCACAGCAGTGCATTGATCTATAAACCCGGACTAGACATCTGTCCTGTACAGGGAGCTGTGCAGACAACAGCATTGCATTGATCTATAAACCCGGACTAGATATCTGTCCAGCACTGGGAGCTGTGCAGTCCACAGCAGTGCATTGATCTATAAACCCGGACTGGATATCTGTTCAGGACTGGGAGCTGTGCACAACACAGCAGTGCATTGATCTATGAACCCAGACAAGATATCTGTCCAGGACGGGGAGCTGTGCAGACAACAGCAGTGCATTGACTATAAACCCGGACCAGATATCCCACCAGGACGGGGAGCTGTGAAGACCACAGCAGTGCTTTCCATCTCTAAAGCATGACTTGATGTCTCTCCAGGACGTGCAGATTTGCAGACCACTGCAGTGCATTGATCTATAAATCCGGACTAGATATCTGTCCAGCACGAGGAGCAGTGAAGAGCACAGCAGTGCATTGATCGAAAACCCCGGACTAGATATGTCTCCAGGATGGGGGGCAGTGTAGACCACAGCAGTGCATTCATCTATAAATCCAGACTAGAAATCTGTCCAGGCCGGGGAGCTGTGCAGACCACAGCAGTGCATTGATTTATAACCCCGGAGTAGATATCTGTCCAGAACGGAGCTGTGCAGACCACAGCAGTGCATTGATCTCTAAACCCAGACGAGATATCTGTCCAGGACGGGGAGCAGTGCAGAATACAGCAGTGCATTACCCTCTAAACCGAGACTAGATATCTGTCCAGGACAGGGAGCTGTGGAGATCACAGCAGTGCATTGATCTATAACCCCAGACCAGATATCTGTCCAGCACGGGGAGCTGTGCAGACGACAGCAGTGCATTGATCTATAACCCCGGACTAGATATCGGTCCAGGACGGGGAGCTGTGTGGACCACATCAGAGCATTGATCTATAACACCGGACCAGATATCTGTCCAGCACCGGGAGCTGTGCAGACCACAGCAGTACATTAATATATATACCAGGACTAGATATGTGTCCAGCATCGGGAGTTGTGCAGACCACAGAATTGCATTGATCTATAAACCAGGACTAGATATCTGTCCAGCACCAGGAGCTGGACAGACCACAGCAATGCGTTGATCAAGAAACCCGGAGTAGATTAATGTCCAGCACTGGGAGCTGTGCAGACCACAGCCGTGCATTAATCTATAAACCAGGACTTGACATCTGTCCAGGACGGGGAGCTTTGCAGAGCACAGCCGTGCATTGATCTATAAACCCGGACTAGATATTTGTCCAGCACCAGGAGCTGGACAGACCACGTCAGTGCATTGATCTATAACCCCGGACTAGATATCTGTCCACACTGGGAGCTGTGCAGACCACAGCACTGCATTGATCTATAACCCCGCACAAGATTTGTGTCCAGCACGGGAAGCTGTGCAGACCACACCCGTGCATTCATCTATAAATCCGGACTTGATATCTGACCAGCATGGGGAGCTGTTCAGACCACACCAGTGCATTGATCTATAAACCCAGACTAGATATCTGTCCAGGACGGGGAGCAGTGCAAAATACAGCAGTGCATTGCCCTATAAACCGAGACGAGATATCTGTCCAGGACAGGGAGCTGTGGAGATCTCAGAAGTGCACTGATCTATAACGCACGACTAGATATCTGTCCAGCACCGGGAGCTGTGCAGTCCACAGCAGTGCATTGATCTATAAACCCGGACTAGATATCTGTCCAAGACGTTGAGCTGTGCAAACCGCAGGTGAGCATTGATCTATAACACCGGACTAGATATCTGTCCAGCACCTGGAGCTGTGCAGAACACAGCAGTGCATTGATCTATAAACCAGGACTAGATATCTGTCCAGCACGTGAGGCTGTGCAGAACACAGCACTGCATTGATCTATAACCCTGGACGAGATAAGTGTCCAGCAATGGGAGCTGTGCAGACCACAGCCGTGCATTGACCTAAAAACCAGGACTTGATATGTGTACAGGACGGGGAGCTACGCAGAGCACAGCACTGCATTGATGTATAAACCCTGGAATAGATTTCTGTCCAGCACTGGGAGCTGTGCAGACCACAGCCATGCATTGACCTAAAAACCAGGACTTGATATCTATCAAAGACTGGGAGCTATGCAGAGCACAGCAGTGCATTTACCTAAACACCTGTACTAGATATCTGTCCAGCATCAGGAGCTGGACAGACCACGTCAGTGCATTGATCTATAACTCCGGACTAGATATCTGTCCAGCACGCGGAGCTGTGCTGACCACAGCGGTGCATTGATCTATGAAACCGGACTAGATATCTGTCCAGGACGGGGAGCTGTGTAGACCTTAGCAGTGCATTGATCTATAAACCCGGACTATAAATGTGACCAGCACGGGGAGCTGTGTAGACCACAGCAGTGCACTGATCTATAAACCCAGACGAGATACTTGTCCAGGACGGAGAGCTGTGCAGACCACAGCAGTGCATTGATCTATAAACCAGGAGGAGATATCTGTCCAGGACGGGGAGCTGTGCAGACCACAGCAGTGCATTGATCTATAAACCCGGACTAGATATCTGTCCAGGACGGGGAGCTGTGCAGACCACAGCAGTGCATTGATCTATAAACCCGGACTAGATATCTGTCCAGGACGGGGAGCTGTGCAGACCACAGCAGTGCATTGATCTATAAACCCGGACTAGATATCTGTCCAGGACGGGGAGCTGTGCAGACCTTAGCAGTGCATTGATCTATAAACCCGGAGTAGATATCTTTGCAGCACTGGGAGCTGTGCAGACCACAGCAGTGCATTGATCTATAAACCTGGGCTTGATATCTGTCCAGGACGGGGAGTTTTGCTGAGCACAGCAGTGCATTGATCTATAAACCCGGGCTAGATATCTGTCCAGCACCAGGAGCTGGTCAGATCACGTCAGTGCATTGATCTACAAACCCGGACAAGATATCTGTCCAGGACGGGGAGCTATGTAGACAACAGCAGTGCATTGATCTACAAACCCAGACAAGATATTTGTCCAGGACGGGGAGCTGTGCCGACGACAGCACTGCATTGATTTATAAACACAGACTAGGTTTCTGTCCAGTACGGGTAGCTGTGCAGACCACAGCAGTTCCTTGTCAGGACATCCGGACGAGATATCTGTCCAGCACGGTGAGCTGTGCAGACCAGAGCAGTGCATTGATCTATAAACCCGGACTAGATAAATGTCGAGTACCTGGAGTTGTGCAGACCACAGTAGTGCATTGATCTATCACCCCGGATGAGATATCCGTCCAGCACGGGGTGCAGTGCAGACCACAGCAGTGAATTGATCTATAAACCCAGACTAGTTAGCTGTCCAGTACGGAGAGCTGAGCAGACGACAGCAGTGCATTGATCTATAACCCCGGACTAGATATCAGTGCAGCACCGGGAGCTGTGCAGAAAACAGCACTGCATTGATCTATAACCCCGGACTAGATATCTGTCCAGAAGGGGGATCTGTGTGGACCACAGCAGTGCATTGATCTATAAACCCAGACGAGATATCTGTCCATGACTGGGAGCTGTGCAGACCATAGCAGTGCATTGATCTATAAACCCAGACGAGATATCTGTCCAGGACGGGGAGCAGTGCAGAATACAGCAGTGCATTGCCCTATAAACCGAGACTAGATATCTGTCCAGGACAGGGAGCTGTGCAGACCACAGCAGAGCATTGATCGATAAACCCAGTCTAGATATCAGTCCAGCAACGGGAGCTTTGCAGACTAAAGCAGTGCATTGACCTATAAACCCGGACTAGATATCTGTCCAGGACGGTGAGCTGTGCGAACCACAGCAGTGCATTGATCTATAACCCCAGACCAGATATCTGTCCAGCACGGGGAGCTGTGCAGACCACAGCAGAGCATTGATCGATAAAATGAGTCTAGATATCTGTCCAGCAACGGGAGCTTTGCAGACTAAAGCAGTGCATTGATCTATAAACCTGGACTAGATATCTGTCCAGGACGGGGAGCTGTGCAGACCACAGCAGTGCATTGATCTATAACCCCGGACAATATATCTGTCCAGCACAGGGAGCTGTGCAGAACACAGCAGTGCATTGATCTATAACCCCAGAGGAGATTTTTGTCCAGGAAATGGAGATTTGAAGACCTCTGCAGTGCATTGATCTATAAACCCGGACTAGATATCTGTCCAGCACGAGGAGCTGTGCAGACCACAGCACTGCATTGATCTATAACCCCGCACTAGATATGTGTCCAGCACGGGAAGCTGTGCAGAAAATACCCGTGCATTCATCTGTAAACCCGGACTTGATATCTGTCCAGCACGGGGAGATGAGCAGACCACAGCATTGCATTGATCTATAAACCCGGACTAGATATCTGTCCAGGACGGGGAGCTGTGCAGAACACAGCAGTGCATTGATATATAAACCAGGAGTACATATCTGTCCAGGACGGGGAGCTGTGCAGACCTTAGCAGGGCATTGATCTATAAAGCCGGACGAGATATCTGTCCAGTACGGGGAGCCGTGCTGGCCACAGCAGTGCATTCATCTATAAACCCGGACTATATATCTTTCCAGCACGGGGACCATTGCAGACCACAGCCGTGAATTGATCTATAAACCCAGACTAGATATCTGTCCAGGACGGGAATCTGCGCAGACTACATCAGTGCATTGGTCTATAAATCCGGACTAGATATCTGTCCAGGACGGGGAGCAGTGCAGACCAAAGCAGTGCATTGATCTATAAACCCGGACCAGACATCTGCCCAGGACGGGGAGCTGTGTAAAGCACAGCAGAGCATTGATCGATAAACCGAGACGAGATATCTGTCCAGGACAGGGAACTGTGGAGATCACAGCAGTGCATTGATCTTTTACGCACTACGAGATATCTGTCCAGCACCGGGAGCTGTGCAGCCCACAAGAACGCATTGATCTATAAACCCGGACTGGATATCTCTCCAGCACGGGGAGCTGTGCAGACCAATGCACTGCATTGATTTATAAACACAGACTAGGTATCTATCCAGTACAGGTAGCTGTGCAGACCACAGCAGTTCCTTGTCAGGACATCCGGACTAGATATCAGTCCAGCACGGTGAGCTGTGCAGACCAGAGCAGTGCATTGATCTAAACACCCGGACTAGATACATGTCGAGTACCTGGAGTTGTGCAGACCACAGTAGTGCATTGATCTATCACCCCGGATGAGATATCCGTCCAGCACGGGGTGCAGTGCAGACCACAACAGTGAATTGATCTATAAACCCAGACTAGTTAGCTGTCCAGTACGGAGAGCTGAGCAGACGACAGCAGTGCATTGATCTATAACCCCGGACTAGATATCAGTGCAGCACCGGGAGCTGTGCAGAAAACAGCACTGCATTGATCTATAACGCCGGACTAGATATCTGTCCAGAAGGTGGATCTGTGTGGACCACAGCAGTGCATTGATCGAAAACCCAGACGAGATATCTGTCCATGACTGGGAGCTGTGCAGACCATAGCAGTGCATTGATCTATAAACCCAGACGAGATATCTGTCCAGGACGGGGAGCAGTGCAGAATACAGCAGTGCATTGCCCTATAAACCGAGACTAGATATCTGTCCAGCACAGGGAGCTGTGCAGATCACAGCAGAGCATTGATCGATAAACCCAGTCTAGATATCTGTCCAGCAACGGGAGCTTTGCAGACTAAAGCAGTGCATTGATCTATAAACCCGGACCAGACATCTGCCCAGGACGGGGAGCTATGTAAAGCACAGCAGAGCATTGATCGATAAACCGAGACGAGATATCTGTCCAGGACAGGGAGCTGTGGAGATCACAGCAGTGCATTGATCTATAACGCACTACGAGATATCTGTCCAGCACCGGGAGCTGTGCAGCCCACAAGAACGCATTGATCTATAAACCCGGACTGGATATCTCTCCAGCACGGGGAGCTGTGCAGACCACAGCACTGCATTGATTTATAAACACAGACTAGGTATCTATCCAGTACGGGTAGCTGTGCAGACCACAGCAAATCCTTGTCAGGACATCCGGACTAGATATCAGTCCAGCACGGTGAGCTGTGCAGACCAGAGCAGTGCATTGATCTAAACACCCGGACTAGATACATGTCGAGTACCTGGAGTTGTGCAGACCACAGTAGTGCATTGATCTATCACCCCGGATGAGATATCCGTCCAGCACGGGGTGCAGTGCAGACCACAACAGTGAATTGATCTATAAACCCAGACTAGTTAGCTGTCCAGTACGGAGAGCTGAGCAGACGACAGCAGTGCATTGATATATAAACCCGGACTAGATATCAGTGCAGCACCGGGAGCTGTGCAGAAAACAGCACTGCATTGATCTATAACCCCGGACTAGATATCTGTCCAAAAGGGGGATCTGCGTGGACCACAGCAGTGCATTGATCGAAAACCCAGACGAGATATCTGTCCATGACTGGGAGCTGTGCAGACCATAGCAGTGCATTGATCTATAAACCCAGACGAGATATCTGTCCAGGACGGGGAGCAGTGCAGAATACAGCAGTGCATTGCCCTATAAACCGAGACTAGATATTCTGTCCAGCACAGGGAGCTGTGCAGATCACAGCAGAGCATTGATCGATAAACCCAGTCTAGATATCTGTCCAGCAACGGGAGCTTTGCAGACTAAAGCAGTGCATTGATCTATAAACCCGGACTAGATATCTGTCCAGGACGGTGAGCTGTGCGAACCACAGCAGTGCATTGATCTATAACCCCAGACCAGATATATGTCCAGCACCGGGAGGTGTGCAGAACACAGCAGTTCATTCATCTCTATACCAGGACTAGATATGTGTCCAGCATCGGGAGCTGTGCAGTCCACAGCATTGCATTGATCGATAAACCAGGACTAGATATCTGTCCAGCACCAGGAGCTGGACAGAACACAGCAGTGCGTTGATCTATAAACCCGGAGTAGATTAATGTCCAGCACTGGGAGCTATGCAGACCAACGCCGTGCATTGATCTATAAACCAGGACTTGACATCTGTCCAGGACGGGGAGCTATGCAGAGCACAGCCGTGCATTGATCTATAAACCCGGACTAGATATCTGCCCAGCACCAGGAGCTGGACAGACCACGTCAGTGCATTGATCTATAAACCCAGAGTAGATTTCTGTCCAGGAAATGGAGATTTGAAGACCAATGCAGTGCATTGATCTATAAACCCGGACTAGATATCTGTCCAGCACGAGGAGCTGTGCAGACCACAGCACTGCATTGATCTATAACCCCGCACTAGATATGTGTCCAGCACGGGGAGCTGTGCAGACCACACCCGTGCATTCATCTATAAATCCGGACTTGATATCTGTCCAGCACGGGGAGCTGTGCAGACGACAGCAGTGCATTGATCTATAACCCTGGAATAGATTTCTGTCCAGGACGGGGACCTCTGTGAATGACAACAGTGCATTTATCTATAAACCCGGACTAGATATCTGTCCAAGACGTTGAGATGTGCAAACCGCAGCAGAGCATTGATGTGTAACACCGGACTAGATATCTTTCCAGCACCGGGAGCTGTGCAGAACACAGCAGTGCATTGATCTATAAACCAGGACTAGATGTCTGTCCAGCACGTGAGGCTGTGCAGAACACAGCACTGCATTGATCTATAACCCTGGACGAGATAAGTGTCCAGCCATGGGATCTGTGCAAACCACAGCCGTGCATTGACCTAAAAACCAGGACTAGATATCTGTCCAAGACGGGGAGCTATGCAGACCACAGCAGTGCATTAATCTATAAACCCTGGCTCGATATCTATCTAGCATTTGGAGCCCTGCAGACCACAGCAGTGCATTGATCTATAAACCCGGACTAGATATCTGTCCAGGACGGGGAGCTGTGCAGACCACAGCAGTGCATTGATCTATGAACCCGGACTAGATATCTGTCCAGCACTGGGAGCTGTGAAGACCTTAGCAGTGCATTGATCTATAAACCCGGTCTAGATATCTGTCCAGGACGTGGAGCTGTGCAGACCTTAGCAGTGGATTGATCTATAAACCCGGACTAGATATCTTTCCAGCACTGGGAGCTGTGAAGACCTTAGCAGTGCATTGATCTATAAACCGGGACTATATATGTGACCAGGACAGGGAGCTGTGTAGACCACAGCAGTGCACTGATCGAGAAAGGCGGATTAGATATCTGTCCAGGACGGTGAGCTATGTAGCCAACAGCATTGCATTGATCTATAAACCCAGACGAGATATTTTTCGAGGACGGGGAGCTGTGCAGACCACAGCAGTGCATTGATCTATAACAGCGGACTCGATAACTATCCTGCACGGGGAGCTGTGGAAACCACAGCAGTGTATTGATCTGTAAACGCGGACGAGATATCTGTCCAGGACGGGGAGCTGTGTAGACTATTGCCGTACATTGATCTATAAACCCGGACAAGATAACTGTCCAGCACAGGGAGCTGTGCAGACCACAGCAGTTCATGATCTATAACCCCAGAGGAGATTTTTGTCCAGGAATTGGAGATTTGAAGACCTCTGCTGTGTATTGATCTATAAACCCGGACTAGATATCTGTCCAGCACGAGGAGCTGTGCAGACCACAGCACTGCATTGATCTATAACCCCGCACTAGATATCTGTCCAGCACGGGAAGCTGTGCAGTCCACACACGTGCATTCATCTATAAACCCGGACTTGATATCTGTCCAGCACGGGGAGATGAGCAGACCACAGCATTGCATTGATCTATAAACCCGGACTAGATATCTGTCCAGGACGGGGAGCTGTGCAGAACACAGCAGTGCATTGATATATAAACCAGGAGTATATATCTGTCCAGGATGGGGAGCTGTGCAGACCTTAGCAGGGCATTGATCTATAAAGCCGGACGAGATATCTGTCCAGTACGGGGAGCCGTGCTGGCCATAGCAGTGCATTCATCTATAAACCCGGACTATATATCTTTCCAGCACGGGGACCATTGCAGAACACAGCCGTGAATTGATCTATAAACACAGACTAGATATCTGTCCAGGACGGGAATCTGCGCAGACTACATCAGTGCATTGGTCTATAAATCCGGACTAGATATCTGTCCAGGACGGGGAGCTATGCAGACCACAGCAGTGCATTAATCTATAAGCCCTGGCTAGATATCTATCTAGCATTTGGAGCTCTGCAGACCACAGCAGTGAATTGATCGATCAACACGGACTGGATATCTGTTCAGCACGGGGAGCAGTGCAAATCACAGCAGTGCATTGATTTATAACCCCGGACGAGACATCTGTCCAGCACGGGGAGCAGTGCAGACCAAAGCAGTGCATTGATCTATAAACCCGGACCAGACATCTGCCCAGGACGGGGAGCTGTGTAAAGCACGGCAGAGCATTGATCGATAAACCGAGACGAGATATCTGTCCAGGACAGGGAGCTGTGGAGATCACAGCAGTGCATTGATCTATAACACCGGACCAGATATCTGTCCAGCACCGGGAGGTGTGCAGAACACAGCAGTTCATTCATCTATATACCAGGACTAGATATGTGTCCAGCATCGGGAGCTGTGCAGTCCACAGCATTGCATTGATCTATAAACCAGGACTAGATATCTGTCCAGCACCAGGAGCTGGACAGAACACAGCAGTGCGTTGATCTATAAACCCGGAGTAGATTAATGTCCAGCACGGTGAGCTATGCAGACCAACGCCGTGCATTGATCTATAAACCAGGACTTGACATCTGTCCAGGACGGGGAGCTATGCAGAGCACAGCCGTGCATTGATCTATAAACCCGGACTAGTTATCTGCCCAGAACCAGGAGCTGGACAGACCACGTCAGTGCATTGATCTATAACCCCAGAGTAGATTTCTGTCCAGGAAATGGAGATTTGAAGACCAATGCAGTGCATTGATCTATAAACCCGGACTAGATATCTGTCCAGCACGAGGAGCTGTGCAGACCACAGCACTGCATTGATCTATAACCCCGCACTAGATATGTGTCCAGCACGGGGAGCTGTGCAGACCACACCCGTGCATTCATCTATAAACCCGGACTTGATATCTGTCCAGCACGGGGAGCTCTGCAGACCACAGCAGTGCATTGATCTATAAACCCAGACTAGATATCTGTCCAGGACGGGGAGCAGTGCAGAATACAGCAGTGCATTGCCCTATAAACCGAGACGAGATATCTGTCCAGGAAAAGGGAGCTGTGGAGATCACAGCAGTGCATTGAGCTATAACCCCAGACCAGATATCTGTCCAGCACTGGGAGCTGTGCAGACGACAGCAGTGCATTGATCTATAACCCTGGAATAGATTTCTGTCCAGGACGGGGACCTCTGTGAATGACAACAGTGCATTGATCTATAAACCCGGACTAGATATCTGTCCAAGACGTTGAGATGTGCAAACCGCAGCAGAGCATTGATGTGTAACACCGGACTAGATATCTTTCCAGCACCGCGAGCTGTGCAGAACACAGCATTGCATTGATCTATAAACCCGGACTCGATATCTGTCCAGGACGGGGAGCTGTGCAGAACACAGCAGTGCATTGATATATAAACCAGGAGTATATATATGTCCAGGATGGGGAGCTGTGCAGATCTCAGCAGGGCATTGATCTATAAAGCCGGACGAGATATCTGTCCAGTACGGGGAGCCGTTCTGGAAACAGCAGTGCATTCATCTATAAACCCGGACTATATAACTTTCCAGCACGGGGACCATTGCAGACAACAGCCGTGAATTGATCTATAAACCCAGACTAGATATCTGTCCAGGACGGGAATCTGCGCAGACTACATCAGTGCATTGGTCTATAAATCCGGACTAGATATCTGTCCAGGACGGGGAGCTATGCAGATCACAGCAGTGCATTAATCTATAAGCCCTGGCTTGATATCTATCTAGCATTTGGAGCTCTGCAGACCACAGCAGTGAATTGATCGATCAACACGGACTGGATATCTGTTCAGCACGGGGAGCAGTGCAAATCACAGCAGTGCATTGATTTATAACCCCGGACGAGACATCTGTCCAGCACGGGGAGCAGTGCAGACCAAAGCAGTGCATTGATCTATAAACCCGGACCAGACATCTGCCCAGGACGGGGAGCTGTGTAAAGCACAGCAGAGCATTGATCGATAAACCGAGACGAGATATCTGTCCAGGACAGGGAGCTGTGGAGATCACAGCAGTGCATTGATCTATAAACCCGGAGTAGATTAATGTCCAGCACTGGGAGCTATGCAGACCAACGCCGTGCATTGATCTATAAACCAAGACTTGACATCTGTCCAGGACGGGGAGCTATGCAGAGCACAGCCGTGCATTGATCTATAAACCCGGACTAGATATCTGCCCAGCACCAGGAGCTGGACAGACCACGTCAGTGCATTGATCTATAACCCCAGAGTAGATTTCTGTCCAGGAAATGGAGATTTGAAGACCAATGCAGTGCATTGATCTATAAACCCGGACTAGATATCTGTCCAGCACGAGGAGCTGTGCAGACCACAGCACTGCATTGATCTATAACCCCGCACTAGATATGTGTCCAGCACGGGGAGCTGTGCAGACCACACCCGTGCATTCATCTATAAACCCGGACTTGATATCTGTCCATGACTGGGAGCTGTGCAGACCATAGCAGTGCATTGATCTATAAACACAGACGAGATATCTGTCCAGGACGGGGAGCAGTGCAGAATACTGCAGTGCATTGCCCTATAAACCGAGACTAGATATCTGTCCAGGACAGGGAGCTGTGGAGATCACAGCAGTGCATTGATCTATAACCGCGGACTAGATATCAGTGCAGCACCGGGAGCTGTGCAGAAAACAGAACTGCATTGATCTATAACCCCAGACTAGATATCTTCCCAGCACCGGGAGGTGTGCAGAACACAGCTATTCATTGATCTATATACCAGGACTAGATATGTGTCCAGCATCGGGAGCTGTGCAGTCCACAGCATTGCATTGATCTATAAACCAGGACTAGATATCTGTCCAGCACCAGGAGCTGGACAGAACACAGCAGTGCGTTGATCTATAAACCCGGAGTAGATTAATGCCCAGCACTGGGAGCTATGCAGACCAACGCCGTGCATTGATCTATAAACCAGGACTTGACATCTGTCCAGGACGGGGAGCTATGCAGAGCACAGCCGTGCATTGATCTATAAACCCGGACTAGATATCTGCCCAGCACCAGGAGCTGGACAGACCACGTCAGTGCATTGATCTGTAAACCCAGAGTAGATTTCTGTCCAGGAAATGGAGATTTGAAGATCAATGCAGTGCATTGATCTATAAACCCGGACTAGATATCTGTCCAGCACGAGGAGCTGTGCAGACCACAGCACTGCATTGATCTATAACCCCGCACTAGATATGTGTCCAGCACGGGGAGCTGTGCAGACCACACCCGTGCATCCATCTATATACCCGGACTTGATATCTGTCCAACACGGGGTGCTGTGCAGACCACAGCAGTGCATTGATCCATAAACACTGACTAGATATCTGTCCAGGACGGGGAGCAGTGCAGATTACAGCAGTGCATTGCCCTATAAACCGAGACGAGATATCTGTCCAGGACAGGGAGCTGTGGAGATCACAGCAGTGCATTGATCTATAATCCCAGACCAGATATCTGTCCAGCACGGGGAGCTGTGCAGACGACAGCAGTGCATTGATCTATAACCCTGGAATAGATTTCTGTCCAGGACGGGGACCTCTGTGAATGACAACAGTGCATTGATCTATAAACCCGGACTAGATAGCTGTCCAAGACGTTGAGATGTGCAAACCGCAGCAGAGCATTGATGTGTAACACCGGACTAGATATCTTTCCAGCACCGGGAGCTGTGCAGACCACAGCAGTGCATTAATCTATAAACCCTGGCTCGATATCTGTCCAGGACGGGGAGCTGTGCAGACCACAGCAGTGCATTGATCTATAAACCCGGACTAGATATCTGTCCAGGACGGGGAGCTGTGCAGACCACAGCAGGGCATTGATCTATGAACCCGGACTAGATATCTGTCCAGCACTGGGAGCTGTGAAGACCTTAGCAGTGCATTGATCTATAAAACCGGACTAGATATCTGTCCAGGACGTGGAGCTGTGCAGACCTTAGCAGTGCACTGATCGAAAAAGGCGGATTAAATATCTGTCCAGGACGGTGAGCTATGTAGCCAACAGCATTGCATTGATCTATAAACCCAGACGAGATATTTTTCGAGGACGGGGAGCTGTGTAGACCACAGCAGTGCATTGATCTATAACAGCGGACTCGATAACTATCCAGCACGGGTAGCTGTGGAAACCACAGCAGTGTATTGATCTGTAAACGCGGACTAGATAACTGTCCAGGACGGGGAGCTGTGTAGACTATTGCCGTACATTGATCTATAAACCCGGACAATATATCTGTCCAGCACAGGGAGCTGTGCAGAACACAGCAGTGCATTGATCTATAACCCCAGAGGAGATTTTTGTCCAGGAAATGGAGATTTGAAGACCTCTGCAGTGTATTGATCTATAAACCCGGACTAGATATCTGTCCAGCACGAGGAGCTGTGCAGACCACAGCAGTGCATTGATCCATAAACCCAGACTAGATATCTGTCCAGGACGGGGAGCTGTGCGGACCACAGCAGTGCATTGATGTATAAACCCGGACTCGATATCTATCCAGCACGGGGAGCTGTGGAAACTAGAGCAGTGCATTGATCTGTAAACGCTGACTAGATATCTTTCCAGCACGAGGAGCTGTGCGGACCACAGCAGTGCATTGATCTATAAACCCGGACTAGATATCTGTCCAGGACGGGGAGCTGTGCGGACCACAGCAGTGCATTGATCTACAACAGTAGACTCGATATCTATCCAGCACGGGGAGCTGTGGAAACTAGAGCAGTGCATTGATCTGTAAACGCTGACTAGATATCTTTCCAGGACGGGGAGCTGTGCGGACCACAGCAGTGCATTGATCTAATAACCCGGACTATATATCTGTCCAGCACTGGGAGCTGTGCGGACCACAGCAGTGCATTCATCTATAAACCAGGAGGAGATATCTGTACAGGACGGGGAGTTTTGCTGAGCACAGCAGTGCATTGATCTATAAACCCGGACTACATATCTGTCCAGGACGGGAATCTGCGCAGACTACATCAGTGCATTGGTCTATAAATCCGGACTAGATATCTGTCCAGGACGGGGAGCTATGCAGACCACAGCAGTGCATTAATCTATAAACCCTGGCTCGATATCTATCTAGCATTTGGAGCTCTGCAGACCACAGCAGTGAATTGATCGATCAACACGGACTGGATATCTGTTCAGCACGGGCAGCTGTGCAGACCACAGCAGTGCATTGATCTATAAACCCGGACTAGATATCTGTCCAGGACGGGGAGCTGTGCAGACCACAGCAGTGCATTGATCTATGAATCCGGACTAGATATCTGTCCAGCACTGGGAGCTGTGAAGACCTTAGCAGTGCATTGATCTATAAACCCGGACTAGATATCTGTCCAGGACGTGGAGCTGTGCAGACCTTAGCAGTGCATTGATCTACAAACCCGGACTAGATATCTGTCCAGCACTGGGAGCTGTGAAGACCTAAGCAGTGCATTGATCTATAAACCGGGACTATATATGTGACCAGGACAGGGAGCTGTGTAGACCACAGCAGTGCACTGATCGAGAAAGGCGGATTAGATATCTGTCCAGGACGGTGAGCTATGTAGCCAACAGCATTGCATTGATCTATAAACCCAGACGAGATATTTTTCGAGGACGGGGAGCTGTGCAGACCACAGCAGTGCATTGATCTATAACAGTGGACTCGTTAACTATCCAGCACGGGGAGCTGTGGAAACCACAGCAGTGTATTGATCTGTAAACGCGGACAAGATATCTGTCCAGGACGGGGAGCTGTGTAGACTATTGCCGTACATTGATCTATAAACCCGGACAAGATAACTGTCCAGCACACGGAGCTGTGCAGAACACAGCAGTGCATTGATCTATAACCCCAGAGGAGATTTTTGTCCAGGAAATGGAGATTTGAAGACCTCTGCAGTGCATTGATCTATAAAACCGGACTAGATATCTGTCCAGGACGTGGAGCTGTGCAGACCTTAGCAGTGCACGGATCGAAAAAGGCGGATTAAATATCTGTCCAGGACGGTGAGCTATGTAGCCAACAGCATTGCATTGATCTATAAACCCAGACGAGATATTTTTCGAGGACGGGGAGCTGTGCAGACCACAGCAATGCATTGATCTATAACAGCGGACTCGATAACTATCCAGCACGGGGAGCTGTGGAAACCACAGCAGTGTATTGATCTGTAAACGCGGACTAGATATCTGTCCAGGACGGGGAGCTGTGTAGACTATTGCCGTACATTGATCTATAAACCCGGACAAGATAACTGTCCAGCACAGGGAGCTGTGCAGACCACAGCAGTGCATTGATCTATAACCCCGGACAATATATCTGTCCAGCACAGGGAGCTGTGCAGAACACAGCAGTGCATTGATCTATAACCCCAGAGGAGATTTTTGTCCAGGAAATGGAGATTTGAAGATCTCTGCAGTGCATTGATCTATAAACCCGGACTAGATATCTGTCCAGCACGAGGAGCTGTGCAGACCACAGCACTGCATTGATCTATAACCCCGCACTAGATATGTGTCCAGCACGGGAAGCTGTGCAGTCCACACTCATGCATCCATCTATATACCCGGACTTGATATCTGTCCAGCACGGGGAGCTGTGCAGACCACAGCAGTGCATTGATCCATAAACCCAGACTAGATATCTGTCCAGGACGGGGAGCTGTGCAGACCACAGCAGTGCATTGATCTATGAACCCGGACTAGATATCTGTCCAGCACTGGGAGCTGTGAAGACCTTAGCAGTGCATTGATCAATAAACCCGGAGTAGATATCTGTCCAGGACGTGGAGCTGTGCAGACCTTAGCAGTGCATTGATCTACAAACCCGGACTAGATATCTGTCCAGCACTGGGAGCTGTGAAGACCTTAGCAGTGCATTGATATTTTAACCGGGACTATATATGTGACCAGGACAGGGAGCTGTGTAGACCACAGCAGTGCACTGATCGAGAAAGGCGGATTAGATATCTGTCCAGGACGGTGAGCTATGTAGCCAACAGCATTGCATTGATTTATAAACCCAGACGAGATATTTTTCGAGGACGGGGAGCTGTGCAGACCACAGCAGTGCATTGATCTATAACAGCGTACTCTTTAACTATCCAGCACGGGGAGCTGTGGAAACCACAGCAGTGTATTGATCTGTAAACGCGGACTAGATATCTGTCCAGGACGGGGAGCTGTGTAGACTATTGCCGTACATTGATCTATAAACCCGGACAAGATAACTGTCCAGCACAGGGAGCTGTGCAGAACACAGCAGTGCATTGATCTATAAACCCGGACTAGATATCTGTCCAGGACGGGGAGCAGTGCAGACCACAGCAGTGCATTGATTTATAACCCCGGACGAGACATCTGTCCAGCACGGGGAGCAGTGCAGACCAAAGCAGTGCATTGATCTATAAACCCGGACCAGACATCTGCCCAGGACGGGGAGCTGTGTAAAGCACAGCAGAGCATTGATCGATAAACCTAGTCGAGATATCTGTCCAGGACGGGGAGCAGTGCAGAATACAGCAGTGCATTGCCCTATAAACCGAGACGAGATATCTGTCCAGGACAATGAGCTGTGGAGTTCACAGCAGTGCATTGATCTATAACGCCGGAATAGAAACCTGTCCAGGACGGGGAGCTCTGCGAATGGCAACAGTGCATTGATCTATCATGCACTACGAGATATCTGTCCAGGACCGGGAGCTGTGCAGCCCACATGAACGCATTGATCTATAAACCCGGACTGGATATCTCTCCAGCACGGGGAGCTGTGCAGACCACAGCACTGCATTGATTTATAAACACAGACTAGGTATCTGTCCCGGACGGTGTGCTGTGCGAACCACAGCAGAGCATTGATCTATAACACCGGACTAGATATCTGTCCAGCACGAGGAGCTGTGCTGAACACAGCACTGCATTGACATATAACCCCGGACGAGATATCTGTGCAGCACTGGGAGCTGTGCAGACCACAGCAGTGCATTGATCTATAAACCTGGACTTGATATCTGTCCAGGATGGGGAGTTTTGCTGAGCACAGCAGTGCATTGATCTATAGACACGGGCTAGATATCTGTCCAGCACCAGGAGCTGGTCAGATCACGTCAGTGCATTGATCTATAACCCCGGACTAGATATTTGTCCAGCACGGGGAGCTGTGCAGACCACAGCACTGCATTGATCTATAAACCCGGACTAGATATCTGTCCAGCACGAGGAGCTGTGCAGACCACAGCACTGCATTGATCTATAACCCCGCACTAGATATGTGTCCAGCACGGGGAGCTGTGCAGACCACACCCGTGCATTCATCTATAAACCCGGACTTGATATCTGTCCAGCACGGGGAGCTCTGCAGACCACAGCAGTGCATTGATCTATAAACCCAGACTAGATATCTGTCCAGGACGGGGAGCAGTGCAGAATACAGCAGTGCATTGCCCTATAAACCGAGACGAGATATCTGTCCAGGAAAAGGGAGCTGTGGAGATCACAGCAGTGCATTGAGCTATAACCCCAGACCAGATATCTGTCCAGCACTGGGAGCTGTGCAGACGACAGCAGTGCATTGATCTATAACCCTGGAATAGATTTCTGTCCAGGACGGGGACCTCTGTGAATGACAACAGTGCATTGATCTATAAACCCGGACTAGATATCTGTCCAAGACGTTGAGATGTGCAAACCGCAGCAGAGCATTGATGTGTAACACCGGACTAGATATCTTTCCAGCACCGCGAGCTGTGCAGAACACAGCATTGCATTGATCTATAAACCCGGACTCGATATCTGTCCAGGACGGGGAGCTGTGCAGAACACAGCAGTGCATTGATATATAAACCAGGAGTATATATATGTCCAGGATGGGGAGCTGTGCAGATCTCAGCAGGGCATTGATCTATAAAGCCGGACGAGATATCTGTCCAGTACGGGGAGCCGTTCTGGAAACAGCAGTGCATTCATCTATAAACCCGGACTATATAACTTTCCAGCACGGGGACCATTGCAGACAACAGCCGTGAATTGATCTATAAACCCAGACTAGATATCTGTCCAGGACGGGAATCTGCGCAGACTACATCAGTGCATTGGTCTATAAATCCGGACTAGATATCTGTCCAGGACGGGGAGCTATGCAGATCACAGCAGTGCATTAATCTATAAGCCCTGGCTTGATATCTATCTAGCATTTGGAGCTCTGCAGACCACAGCAGTGAATTGATCGATCAACACGGACTGGATATCTGTTCAGCACGGGGAGCAGTGCAAATCACAGCAGTGCATTGATTTATAACCCCGGACGAGACATCTGTCCAGCACGGGGAGCAGTGCAGACCAAAGCAGTGCATTGATCTATAAACCCGGACCAGACATCTGCCCAGGACGGGGAGCTGTGTAAAGCACAGCAGAGCATTGATCGATAAACCGAGACGAGATATCTGTCCAGGACAGGGAGCTGTGGAGATCACAGCAGTGCATTGATCTATAAACCCGGAGTAGATTAATGTCCAGCACTGGGAGCTATGCAGACCAACGCCGTGCATTGATCTATAAACCAAGACTTGACATCTGTCCAGGACGGGGAGCTATGCAGAGCACAGCCGTGCATTGATCTATAAACCCGGACTAGATATCTGCCCAGCACCAGGAGCTGGACAGACCACGTCAGTGCATTGATCTATAACCCCAGAGTAGATTTCTGTCCAGGAAATGGAGATTTGAAGACCAATGCAGTGCATTGATCTATAAACCCGGACTAGATATCTGTCCAGCACGAGGAGCTGTGCAGACCACAGCACTGCATTGATCTATAACCCCGCACTAGATATGTGTCCAGCACGGGGAGCTGTGCAGACCACACCCGTGCATTCATCTATAAACCCGGACTTGATATCTGTCCATGACTGGGAGCTGTGCAGACCATAGCAGTGCATTGATCTATAAACACAGACGAGATATCTGTCCAGGACGGGGAGCAGTGCAGAATACTGCAGTGCATTGCCCTATAAACCGAGACTAGATATCTGTCCAGGACAGGGAGCTGTGGAGATCACAGCAGTGCATTGATCTATAACCGCGGACTAGATATCAGTGCAGCACCGGGAGCTGTGCAGAAAACAGAACTGCATTGATCTATAACCCCAGACTAGATATCTTCCCAGCACCGGGAGGTGTGCAGAACACAGCTATTCATTGATCTATATACCAGGACTAGATATGTGTCCAGCATCGGGAGCTGTGCAGTCCACAGCATTGCATTGATCTATAAACCAGGACTAGATATCTGTCCAGCACCAGGAGCTGGACAGAACACAGCAGTGCGTTGATCTATAAACCCGGAGTAGATTAATGCCCAGCACTGGGAGCTATGCAGACCAACGCCGTGCATTGATCTATAAACCAGGACTTGACATCTGTCCAGGACGGGGAGCTATGCAGAGCACAGCCGTGCATTGATCTATAAACCCGGACTAGATATCTGCCCAGCACCAGGAGCTGGACAGACCACGTCAGTGCATTGATCTGTAAACCCAGAGTAGATTTCTGTCCAGGAAATGGAGATTTGAAGATCAATGCAGTGCATTGATCTATAAACCCGGACTAGATATCTGTCCAGCACGAGGAGCTGTGCAGACCACAGCACTGCATTGATCTATAACCCCGCACTAGATATGTGTCCAGCACGGGGAGCTGTGCAGACCACACCCGTGCATCCATCTATATACCCGGACTTGATATCTGTCCAACACGGGGTGCTGTGCAGACCACAGCAGTGCATTGATCCATAAACACTGACTAGATATCTGTCCAGGACGGGGAGCAGTGCAGATTACAGCAGTGCATTGCCCTATAAACCGAGACGAGATATCTGTCCAGGACAGGGAGCTGTGGAGATCACAGCAGTGCATTGATCTATAATCCCAGACCAGATATCTGTCCAGCACGGGGAGCTGTGCAGACGACAGCAGTGCATTGATCTATAACCCTGGAATAGATTTCTGTCCAGGACGGGGACCTCTGTGAATGACAACAGTGCATTGATCTATAAACCCGGACTAGATAGCTGTCCAAGACGTTGAGATGTGCAAACCGCAGCAGAGCATTGATGTGTAACACCGGACTAGATATCTTTCCAGCACCGGGAGCTGTGCAGACCACAGCAGTGCATTAATCTATAAACCCTGGCTCGATATCTGTCCAGGACGGGGAGCTGTGCAGACCACAGCAGTGCATTGATCTATAAACCCGGACTAGATATCTGTCCAGGACGGGGAGCTGTGCAGACCACAGCAGGGCATTGATCTATGAACCCGGACTAGATATCTGTCCAGCACTGGGAGCTGTGAAGACCTTAGCAGTGCATTGATCTATAAAACCGGACTAGATATCTGTCCAGGACGTGGAGCTGTGCAGACCTTAGCAGTGCACTGATCGAAAAAGGCGGATTAAATATCTGTCCAGGACGGTGAGCTATGTAGCCAACAGCATTGCATTGATCTATAAACCCAGACGAGATATTTTTCGAGGACGGGGAGCTGTGTAGACCACAGCAGTGCATTGATCTATAACAGCGGACTCGATAACTATCCAGCACGGGTAGCTGTGGAAACCACAGCAGTGTATTGATCTGTAAACGCGGACTAGATAACTGTCCAGGACGGGGAGCTGTGTAGACTATTGCCGTACATTGATCTATAAACCCGGACAATATATCTGTCCAGCACAGGGAGCTGTGCAGAACACAGCAGTGCATTGATCTATAACCCCAGAGGAGATTTTTGTCCAGGAAATGGAGATTTGAAGACCTCTGCAGTGTATTGATCTATAAACCCGGACTAGATATCTGTCCAGCACGAGGAGCTGTGCAGACCACAGCAGTGCATTGATCCATAAACCCAGACTAGATATCTGTCCAGGACGGGGAGCTGTGCGGACCACAGCAGTGCATTGATGTATAAACCCGGACTCGATATCTATCCAGCACGGGGAGCTGTGGAAACTAGAGCAGTGCATTGATCTGTAAACGCTGACTAGATATCTTTCCAGCACGAGGAGCTGTGCGGACCACAGCAGTGCATTGATCTATAAACCCGGACTAGATATCTGTCCAGGACGGGGAGCTGTGCGGACCACAGCAGTGCATTGATCTACAACAGTAGACTCGATATCTATCCAGCACGGGGAGCTGTGGAAACTAGAGCAGTGCATTGATCTGTAAACGCTGACTAGATATCTTTCCAGGACGGGGAGCTGTGCGGACCACAGCAGTGCATTGATCTAATAACCCGGACTATATATCTGTCCAGCACTGGGAGCTGTGCGGACCACAGCAGTGCATTCATCTATAAACCAGGAGGAGATATCTGTACAGGACGGGGAGTTTTGCTGAGCACAGCAGTGCATTGATCTATAAACCCGGACTACATATCTGTCCAGGACGGGAATCTGCGCAGACTACATCAGTGCATTGGTCTATAAATCCGGACTAGATATCTGTCCAGGACGGGGAGCTATGCAGACCACAGCAGTGCATTAATCTATAAACCCTGGCTCGATATCTATCTAGCATTTGGAGCTCTGCAGACCACAGCAGTGAATTGATCGATCAACACGGACTGGATATCTGTTCAGCACGGGCAGCTGTGCAGACCACAGCAGTGCATTGATCTATAAACCCGGACTAGATATCTGTCCAGGACGGGGAGCTGTGCAGACCACAGCAGTGCATTGATCTATGAATCCGGACTAGATATCTGTCCAGCACTGGGAGCTGTGAAGACCTTAGCAGTGCATTGATCTATAAACCCGGACTAGATATCTGTCCAGGACGTGGAGCTGTGCAGACCTTAGCAGTGCATTGATCTACAAACCCGGACTAGATATCTGTCCAGCACTGGGAGCTGTGAAGACCTAAGCAGTGCATTGATCTATAAACCGGGACTATATATGTGACCAGGACAGGGAGCTGTGTAGACCACAGCAGTGCACTGATCGAGAAAGGCGGATTAGATATCTGTCCAGGACGGTGAGCTATGTAGCCAACAGCATTGCATTGATCTATAAACCCAGACGAGATATTTTTCGAGGACGGGGAGCTGTGCAGACCACAGCAGTGCATTGATCTATAACAGTGGACTCGTTAACTATCCAGCACGGGGAGCTGTGGAAACCACAGCAGTGTATTGATCTGTAAACGCGGACAAGATATCTGTCCAGGACGGGGAGCTGTGTAGACTATTGCCGTACATTGATCTATAAACCCGGACAAGATAACTGTCCAGCACACGGAGCTGTGCAGAACACAGCAGTGCATTGATCTATAACCCCAGAGGAGATTTTTGTCCAGGAAATGGAGATTTGAAGACCTCTGCAGTGCATTGATCTATAAAACCGGACTAGATATCTGTCCAGGACGTGGAGCTGTGCAGACCTTAGCAGTGCACGGATCGAAAAAGGCGGATTAAATATCTGTCCAGGACGGTGAGCTATGTAGCCAACAGCATTGCATTGATCTATAAACCCAGACGAGATATTTTTCGAGGACGGGGAGCTGTGCAGACCACAGCAATGCATTGATCTATAACAGCGGACTCGATAACTATCCAGCACGGGGAGCTGTGGAAACCACAGCAGTGTATTGATCTGTAAACGCGGACTAGATATCTGTCCAGGACGGGGAGCTGTGTAGACTATTGCCGTACATTGATCTATAAACCCGGACAAGATAACTGTCCAGCACAGGGAGCTGTGCAGACCACAGCAGTGCATTGATCTATAACCCCGGACAATATATCTGTCCAGCACAGGGAGCTGTGCAGAACACAGCAGTGCATTGATCTATAACCCCAGAGGAGATTTTTGTCCAGGAAATGGAGATTTGAAGATCTCTGCAGTGCATTGATCTATAAACCCGGACTAGATATCTGTCCAGCACGAGGAGCTGTGCAGACCACAGCACTGCATTGATCTATAACCCCGCACTAGATATGTGTCCAGCACGGGAAGCTGTGCAGTCCACACTCATGCATCCATCTATATACCCGGACTTGATATCTGTCCAGCACGGGGAGCTGTGCAGACCACAGCAGTGCATTGATCCATAAACCCAGACTAGATATCTGTCCAGGACGGGGAGCTGTGCAGACCACAGCAGTGCATTGATCTATGAACCCGGACTAGATATCTGTCCAGCACTGGGAGCTGTGAAGACCTTAGCAGTGCATTGATCAATAAACCCGGAGTAGATATCTGTCCAGGACGTGGAGCTGTGCAGACCTTAGCAGTGCATTGATCTACAAACCCGGACTAGATATCTGTCCAGCACTGGGAGCTGTGAAGACCTTAGCAGTGCATTGATATTTTAACCGGGACTATATATGTGACCAGGACAGGGAGCTGTGTAGACCACAGCAGTGCACTGATCGAGAAAGGCGGATTAGATATCTGTCCAGGACGGTGAGCTATGTAGCCAACAGCATTGCATTGATTTATAAACCCAGACGAGATATTTTTCGAGGACGGGGAGCTGTGCAGACCACAGCAGTGCATTGATCTATAACAGCGTACTCTTTAACTATCCAGCACGGGGAGCTGTGGAAACCACAGCAGTGTATTGATCTGTAAACGCGGACTAGATATCTGTCCAGGACGGGGAGCTGTGTAGACTATTGCCGTACATTGATCTATAAACCCGGACAAGATAACTGTCCAGCACAGGGAGCTGTGCAGAACACAGCAGTGCATTGATCTATAAACCCGGACTAGATATCTGTCCAGGACGGGGAGCAGTGCAGACCACAGCAGTGCATTGATTTATAACCCCGGACGAGACATCTGTCCAGCACGGGGAGCAGTGCAGACCAAAGCAGTGCATTGATCTATAAACCCGGACCAGACATCTGCCCAGGACGGGGAGCTGTGTAAAGCACAGCAGAGCATTGATCGATAAACCTAGTCGAGATATCTGTCCAGGACGGGGAGCAGTGCAGAATACAGCAGTGCATTGCCCTATAAACCGAGACGAGATATCTGTCCAGGACAATGAGCTGTGGAGTTCACAGCAGTGCATTGATCTATAACGCCGGAATAGAAACCTGTCCAGGACGGGGAGCTCTGCGAATGGCAACAGTGCATTGATCTATCATGCACTACGAGATATCTGTCCAGGACCGGGAGCTGTGCAGCCCACATGAACGCATTGATCTATAAACCCGGACTGGATATCTCTCCAGCACGGGGAGCTGTGCAGACCACAGCACTGCATTGATTTATAAACACAGACTAGGTATCTGTCCCGGACGGTGTGCTGTGCGAACCACAGCAGAGCATTGATCTATAACACCGGACTAGATATCTGTCCAGCACGAGGAGCTGTGCTGAACACAGCACTGCATTGACATATAACCCCGGACGAGATATCTGTGCAGCACTGGGAGCTGTGCAGACCACAGCAGTGCATTGATCTATAAACCTGGACTTGATATCTGTCCAGGATGGGGAGTTTTGCTGAGCACAGCAGTGCATTGATCTATAGACACGGGCTAGATATCTGTCCAGCACCAGGAGCTGGTCAGATCACGTCAGTGCATTGATCTATAACCCCGGACTAGATATTTGTCCAGCACGGGGAGCTGTGCAAACCACAGCAGTGCATTGATCTATGAATCCGGACTAGATATCTGTCCAGGACGGGGAGCTGTGCAGACCACAGCAGTGCATTGATCTATAAACCCAGACGAGGTATCTCTCCAGCACGGGGAGCTGTGCAGACTACAGCAGTGCATTGATCTATAAACCAGGAGGAGATATATGTCCAGGACGGGGAGCTGTGCAGATCATAGCAGTGCATTGATCTATAAACCCGGACTAGATATCTGTCCAGGACGGTGAGCTGTACAGACTACAGCAGTGCATTGATCTATAAACCCAGACGAGGTATCTCTCCAGCACGGGGAGCTGTGCAGACCACAGCAATGCATTGATATATAAACCAGGAGTATATATCTGTCCAGGACGGGGAGCTGTGCAGACCTTAGCAGGGCATTGATCCATAAACCAGGACTAGATATCTATCCAGCACGAGGAGCTTTGCAGAACACAGCACTGCATTGACCTATAACCCCGGAGTAGATATGTGTCCAGCAATAGGAGCTGTGCAGGCTACAGCCGTGCATTGATCTAAAAGCCAGGACTTGATATCTGTCCAGGACGGGGAGCTATGCAGAGCACAGCAGTGCATTGATGTATAAACCCGGACTTGATGTCTGTCCAGGACCGGGAGCTGTGCAGACCACAGCAGTGCATTGATCTATAAACCTGGACTTGATATCTGTCCAGGACGGGGAATTTTGCTGAGCACACCAGTGCATTGATCTATAAACCCGGGCTAGATATCTGTCCAGCACCAGGAGCTGGACAGACCACGTCAGTGCATTGATCCATAACCCCGGACTAGATATCTGTCCACACTGGGAGTTGTGCAGACCACAGCAATGCAGTGATCTATAAACCCAGACTAGCTACCTGTCCAGCACGGGGAACTGTGCAGACCTTAGCAGTGCATTGATCTACAAACCCGGACTAGATATCTGTCCAGGACGGGGAGCTGTGCCGACGACATCAGTGCATTGATCTATAAACCAGGACTAGATATCTGTCCAGGACGGGGCGCTATGCAGACCACAGCAGAGTATTGCTCTATAACACTGGACAAGATATCTGTCCAGGACGGGGAATTGTGCGGACCACAGCTGTGCATTGATCTATAATGCCGGACTAGATATCTTCACAGCACCAGGAGCTGTGCAGACCACGGCAGTGCATTGATCTAATACCCCAGAGTAGATATTTGTCCAGGACGTGGTGATTTGCAGACCACTGCAGTGCATTGATCTATAAACCGGGACGAGATACCTGCCCAGGACGGGGAGCTGTGCAGACCACAGCAGTGCATTGATCTATAAACACGCACTTGATATCTGTCCAGGACGGGGAGCTGTGCAGAACACAGCAGTGCATTGGTATATAAACCAGGAGGAGATATCTGTCCAGAACGGGGAGCTGTGCAGACCACAAAAGTGCGCTGACCTATAAACCTGGACTAGATATCTCTCCAGCACGAGGAGCTGTGCAGACCACAGCAGTGCATTGATCTATAACCCCGGACAAGATATCTGTCCAGGACGGGGAAATGTGCGGACCACAGCAGTGCATTGATCTATAACGCCGGACAAGATATCTGTCCAGCACCGGGAGCTGTGCAGACCACAGCAGTGCATTGACCTACAACCCCAGAGAAGATATCTGTCCAGGACGTGGACATTTGCAGACCACTGCAGTGCATTGATCTATAAACTCTGACTAGATATCTGTCCAGCACGGGGAGGTGTGCAGACCACAGCAGTGCATTGATATATAATCCCGTAATAGATATCAGTCCAGCAAGGGGAGCAGTGTGGACCAAAGCAGTGTATTGATCGATAAACCCGAACCAGATATTTGTCCAGCACGGGTAGCTGTGCAGAACACAGCAGTGCATTGATCTATAAACCCGGAAAAATATATGTCCATGACGGGGAGTTGGGCAGAAAACAGCAGTGCATTGATCTATAAACCCGGACGAGATATCTTTCCAACATTGTGAGCTGTGCAGACCTTAGCAGTGCATTGATCTACACTCAAGGACTAGATATCTGTCCAGGACGGGGAGCCGTGCAGACCACAGCAGTGCAATGATCTGTAAATCCAGACTAGGTATCTGTCCAGGACGGGGAGCCGTGCGGACCACAGCAGTGCATTGATCTATAAACTCGGACTAGATATCTGTCTCGGACGGTATGCTGTGCAGAACAAAGCATTGCATTGATATATAAACCGAGACTAGATATCTGTCCAGCACGGGGAGCTGTGCAGACCACAGCAGTGCATTGGTGTATAAACCCGGACTAGACATCTGTCCTGCACAGGGAGCTGTGCAGAAAACAGCAGTGCATTGATCTGTCCTGCACTGGGTGCTGTGGAGACCACAACAGTGCATTGAACTATAAACCCGGACTAGATATCTCTCCAGTACCGGGAGCTATGCAGACCAGAGCAGTGCATTGATATATAAACCCGGACTAGATCTCTGTCCAGGACGGGTAGCCATGCAGAACACAGCAGTGCATTGATCTATAAACTCGGAATAGATATGTGTCCAGGCCGCGAGCTGTGCAGAACACAACAGTGCATTGATATATAAAACCAGACTAGATATCTGTCCAGCACGGGGAGCTGTGCAGACCACAGCAGTGCATTTGTGTATAAACCCGGACTAGACATCTGACCTGCACAGGGAGCTGTGCAGAAAACAGCAGTGCATTGATCTGTCCAGCACCGGGAGCTGTGCAAACCACAGCAGTGCATTGATCTATAAACCCGGACTGGATATCTCTCCAGGACCGGGAGCTATGCGGACCAGAGCAGTTGATTGATCGATAAACCCAGACGTGATATCTGTCCAGGACAGGGAGCTGTGCAGACCAAAGCAGTGCATTAATCTATAAACCCGGACTAGATATCTGTCCAGGACGGGGAGCTGTGCATAGCACAGCAATGCATTGATCTATAAACCCGGCCTAGATATCTGTTCAGGACGGGGAGCAGTTCAGACCACAGCAGTGCATTGATCTATAAACCCGAACTAGATATCTGTCCATCACGGAGAGGTGTGCAAACCACAGCAGTGCATTGATCTGTAAACTCGAACTAGATATCTGTCTAGGACAGTGAGCTGTGCAGAACACAGCATTGCATTGACATGTAAAACGAGACTAGATATCTGTCCGGCATGGGGAGCTGTGCAGACCACAGCAGTGCATTGGTCAATAAACCCGCACTACATATCTGCCCAGGACTGGGAGCTGTGCATAGCACAGCAATGCATTGATCTATAAACCACCACTAGATATCTATCCAGCACGGGGAGCTGTGCACACCATAGCAGTGCACTGACCTATAAAGCCGGACTAGACATCTGTCCTGCACAGGGAGCTGTGCAGAAAACAGCAGTGCATTGATCTCTAAACACGGACTAGATATCTGTCCTGCACTGGGTGCTGTGGAGACCACAGCAGTGCATTGATCTATAAACCCGGACTAGATATCTGTCCAGGCCGGGAGCCGTGCAGAACACAGTCGTGCATTGATCTATAAAACCGGTCTTGACATCTGCCCAGGGCGGGGTGCTGGGCAGAACACAGCAGTGCATTGACATGTAAACCGAGACTAGATATCTGTTCAGCATGAGGAGCTGTGCAGACCACAGCAGTGCATTGGTCAATAAACCCCGACTACATATCTGCCCAGGACTGGGAGCTGTGCGGACAAAACCAGTGCATTGATCTATAAACCACCACGAGATATCTGTCCAGCACGGGGAGCTGTGCAGTCCACAGCAGTGCATTGATGTATAAACCAGGACCAGATATCTGTCCAGGACGGGCAGCTGTGCACACCATAGCAGTGCACTGACCTAGAAAGCCGCACTAGTTATCTGTCCTGCACAGGGAGCTGTGCAGAAAACAGCAGTGCATTGATTTCTAAACACGGACTAGATATCTGTCCTGCACTGGGTGCTGTGGAGACCACAGCAGTGCATTGATCTATAAACCCGGACTAGATACCTGTCCAGGATGGGCAGCTGTGCACACCACAGCACTGCATTGACCTATAAACTTGGACTAGACATCTGTCCGGCACAGGGACCTGTGCACACCACAGCAGTGCATTGATCTAGAAAATCGGACTAGATATCTGTCCAACATTGGGAGCTGTGCAGACCACAGCAGTGCATTGAACTATAAACCCGGACTAGATATCTGTCCAGCACGGGGAGCTGTGCAGAACACAGCAGTGCATTGATCTATAACCCCGGACTAGATACCTGTCCAGCACAAGGAGCTTTGCAGACCACAGGACTGTATTGATCTATAACCCAGGACTAGATATCTGTCCAGCACGGGAAGCTGTGCAGACCACAGCAGTGCATTGATCTATAAACCTGTACTAGATATCTGTCCAGGCTGGGGAGCGGTGCAGACCACAGCAGTGCATTTATGTATAAACCCGAACTAGATATATGTCCAGGACGGGAAGCGGTGCAGACAACAGCAGTACATTTTTCTACAAACCCGAACGAGATATCTGTCCAGGGCGGGGAACCGTGCAGACGACAGCAGTGCATTAATCTATAAACCCCGACTAGATATCTGCCCAGCAAGGGGAGCTGTGCAGACCACAGCAGTGCATTGATCTATAACCCCGGATTACATATCTGTCCCACACGGTAAGCTGTGTAGACCACAGCAGTGCATTGATCGAGAACCCCGAACTAGGTATCTGTTCACCACGGGAAGCTGTGCAGACCACAGCAGTGTATTGATCTATAAACCCAGACTAGATATCTGTGCAGCACGGGAGGCTGTGCAGACCACAGCAGTGCATTGATCCATAAACCCGGACAAGATATCTGTCCAGCATGGGGAGCAGAGCAGACCACAGCAGTGCACTGATGTACAAACCCAGATTATATATCTGTCCAACCCGCTGAGCTGTGCATACCACTGTAGTGCATTGATCTGTAAACCTAGACTAGATAACTGTCCAGCACGGTGAGCTGTGCAGAATACAGCAGTGCATTGATCTACAAACCCGGACTAGATATCTGTCCAGCACCGGGAGCTGTGCAGACCACAGCAGTGCATTGATTTCTGAACCCGGACAAGATTTCTGTCCAGCACGGGGAGCTGTGTAGAATACAGCGGTGCATTGATCTATAAACCCGGACGAGATATCTGTCCAGCACTAGGAGGTTTGCAGACCACAGCATTGCATTGATCTATAACCACGGATTAGATATCTGTCGAGGACGGGGAGCTGTGCAGAACACAGCAGTGTATTGATCTATAAACCCGGACTAGATATCTGACCAGTACGTGGAGATGCGCATAATACAGCAGTGCATTGATCTATAACCCCAGACAAGATATCTGTCCAGTACGGGGAGCAGGGAAGTCCACACTCGTGCATTGATCTATAAACCCAGACTAAATATCTGTCCAGGACGGGGAGATGTGCAGACCTCAACCGTGCATTGATCTATAAACCCGGACTAGATACCTGTCCAGGACGGGGAGCCGTGCAGCCCACAGCACTGCATTGATCTATAAACCAGGACTAGATATCTGTCCAGGACGGGGAGCTGTGCATTCCACAGCAGTGCATTGATCTATATCCACGGATTAGATATCTGTCCCGGACGGGGAGCTGTGTAGAACACAGCAGTGCATTGATCTAGAAACCCAGACGAGATATCTGTCCAGCACGGAAGCTATGCAGACCACAGCAGTGCATTGATCTATAACCCCGGACTAGATATCTGTCCAGCACGGGCAGCTGTGCAGACCACAGCAGTGCATTGATCTATAAAACCAATCTAGATATCTGTCCAGCACGGGGTGCTATGCAGACCACAGCAGTGCATTGATCTATAAACCCGGACTAGATATCCGTCCAGCACAGGGAGCTGTGCTGACCACAGCAGTGCATTGATCTAGAAACCCAAACCAGATATCTGCCCAGCACCGGAAGCTTTGCAGAATTCTGCAGTGCACTGATGTGTGAACCTGAAAGAAATATCCATCCAGTTTGTGGAGCTTCACGGACATTATCTATAAACCTCAACCAGTTAGTCTCACCAGCAGAGGGAACAGTGCAGTAATCGCTGTGTCTTAATCTGTAAAAGCGGAGCAGTCACCCTCACAGCATTTCGGACTGTGCACCCCACCCCCGTGCATTGATCTGTAAACCAGGAGCAGTTAACCTACTAGCATGTAGGACTGTGTACACTACCCCAGTGCATTGGTCTGTAAACCAGGAGCAGTTATACTCCCAACTCGTAGGACTGTGTACACTACCCCAGTGCATTGATATGTCAACCAGGAGCAGTTCCCCACATAGCAGGCACCACTGTGCATCCCACCCCAGTGCATTGCTCTGTAACACTGTGTTAGATCCCTGCCCAGAGTGGGGAAACTTGCAGCCCATGCTGGAAATGACAGGATGTGCAGCTCCCACCCATTTCCAGCTCCATATCCCCATTGGGCCATGATGAGGGGGTGCTGTGGGTGTGAACATCACTGTCAGAGAGAGATGGCGGGGGAATCAGTTTAAACAATAACAAATAGGAGGGGTTCGGGAAATAGACAGAGACGGGGAGACTGAGAGACAGTGTTATGGAAGGATGTGTTCCCAGGTTTCAGAATGCTGAAATGAAAACATTTCAACAGCATCCTGTAACATAAGCCAGTGTTTCCAGGAATGGTAGGTGAACATGATATTGGTGGGTGTACAGATGATGCAGAGTTTTGATGAGTATTTGTTCTGCAGATTTGTATCTGGGTGTAGGGTCAGCAGAGTCTTTGACTCATTGGGCTAAATCTAACAATAATTTGTCTCAGTGCCATTTTCATTGACTGTGACAGAGGGATCATCCGCACGAGGCCGAGCTAGTTTCCTGTTGCTATCGTATCGAACTCATGCCATAAACTACCCACCCCACCCCATGGTATCCCTCTCATTCAATGGCAGTCCTAATCTCCCACCCATCATTGTTGGAGGTACTCACCATCGCCCAGATACCCCTGGATATTCCATGATCCCCAACACTGATGTCATCTTTAAAATGCCAAGGGGCACACGGTTGAGCTCTCTCAGTTTGGAGCTGCCCTGCATAGTTTACCCCGAGCATGGCAGATAAGGGACAATTACACCACGGTTTGTCAACAGGGGCACGGAGGGCCTGGTGGATGGGTTGGTACAGAAGGGGACCATTCTCTTCCCAAAGGGGGCGACACACCACCAGACCCACAGAGCATGGTCTGAGCTCACCACCCAGCTCAGTGCAGTATCTGCGGTCTGAAGAAATGTCCAGCGATACAGGACAAACATCGATAACCTTCCCCGCTCTGTCAGGGTAAGGGTCACTGTATTCTCTCTGCTCCCTCACACTCACTGTATATCTGTTTTCGCTCCTACCCCGAACAAGGCTCATGCTCAACCACTCTCACTACTGCAAACAGCACCTTCTCCCTCTCTCTGTCTATGTCTGTCTCTGTCTCTTTCTCACTCTCTCTGTCCCCCTCCCTCCGCTTTACCCTCTCTACACTAATAACATTGCATGGATACAACACTGTGGACTGATTCCCCCCAGACCCCTCACCATGACGCTGTTCCTCACCTCCTACAGCACTAACAGCAGGGCCACCCTCACTCCCTCCCTCCCCTTCTCCCATTCCAGAAGAGACAGCCTGGAATAGGACAGGACGGGCCAAGCCGGGTGGTGGAGTACCCGACATCCGTTCCCTCACCCCCCCCCCCCACCCTTTGCCATTTATGAGGACCCCGGTACAAGCCAGAGAGGACCGGGACACCTCGTGTGGAGATTCTGAAACATTCACGTCCCACCGACCGAGTAAGGAGCAATGTTCAGTGAAGGGCAATTCTCACTTTAAACCCATCGGCAGCTCCGTTTCCCCCGTCACAACTTAGAAACCGTGGTCCTGATGCCATTTCCATTTTGTGTCGAGCTGGTACAAATGGAATCCCAACGGTCTCCGTGGGCAGGAGGGTGGGCTCACAACACATCGTCAACACCACCTCCCAGGAAGGGAGCATGGAGACTCCCTCCTACACCTCCCTCTGTAAACAGCTCAGGTACTGAAACTAGGTTGTGATAGTTACTGCTCTCCCCACTTGTCCTGCTCTCTTCAACAATCTGTGATCATATACACCCAGTGCTCTCTGCTCTTGCACTCCCTTTATAACGGTATGACCTGTATTAAACTACCTTTCATTGTCTTTCTTACCACAGTCCATCACCTCACACTGCTGTGCATTCATCCCCATCTACCTTACACCTGAACACTACTCCAACGTGTCACTGTCCTGTTAGAGAACAACACTGTCCTCCATAGACTTCAGAGTTCTTACAGGTTCGGTTCCATCTGCAAACATTGTGATTGTCACAGTATCACAGTCCCCATGAAACAACTGAAATCCTGACACACTCACGAGCGTGAGCAAGTGAACTACTGATATATTCCCATGGACATAGTCGAATAATGACGTGCTATCAATGGAGCAACAAAACTCCGGACATATACGAGACAGAGTAGATGAAATATTGACAAACCATAGAGCAAAAGAAATCCGGATAGGTTCCACTTATCTATATTCATCAGGGTCGAATGTGATGAAGTTGAAAGTGTGTACTGTACCTTTAAGAGAGAGGGTGAATGCTGTTTTGAACTGAGAGCTTACAAGCACCTGTGATACGAGAGGATGGCAGATCCAGAAACAGTATATTGCTATAGAGCTGGAGTCGGGTAATAAGCAATTAAGAGAAAAAGAGTCCCAGAGTTGTGAATACTTCATGTAAAATGTTCACTTTCAGCGTGAAAAAATAAATTGATGTTATTATTTAAACAGTGGAATTTGGAAGGTCTGTCACTCATATTTTAACAGTTTACGAGGCGAACTTATGTTTATTTTAAATTACCAGATGAGCTTCATGCAGTGTCCTAACAATTCCCGTGTGTGTATCTGTGTATCTCTGTGTGGGGCAGGTCTGGCAGTCTCTGTTTTGATTAGAGTGATGCAATTCCACCCTCTGCTGGCCTCCCCACGCCACTGCACCGGCATTGGCAGAGGGTGAAAACCAACAGGGATTCATTCAGAGAGGAGGAGGGAGAGGGCACCATCCAAACTGATGTCTTATCCATGTACTGACCTAAAGGTCCTTTAAGCATTGTAACTGTCCCTGCTTTCACCACTTCCTCTGGAAGTTGATTTCACACACAAGCCAGTCTCTGTCTAAAATAATTACATCTCATGACATTTGTGAATCATTTTTTCCTCGCATCTTAAAATATCTCTCTGTTTTGAATCCCCAACTCTAGGGAAAATACATCAGCCCTTCTGCTTATCTGTACCCCTCACGATTTTGTAAACTTCTGTGAAGTTACCCCTTAATCTAATACTGTCCAGTGAAAAAAGTCCCAGCCTATCCAGCCTCTCCTTATAGCTCAACCCTTCCATTCCCAGCAACACCCAGGTTAATCTCTTCTGAACCCTCTCCAGCTTAATAATATCAAAGTCAATAATATCAAAGTGAATAGTCAAGGTGTTTTCTAAGGGTACGGGGGGTCCCAAACTAGAGGACAAAGATTTAAGGTGAGAGGGCAAACATTTAAAAGTGACTTAAGGGGCAGCTTTTTCACCCAGAGGGTGGTGTGCCTATGGAATGAGCGGGCAGGGTGACCAGACTGGACACAGTATTCCAGAAGGGGTCTCACCAATGTCCTGTACAGCCAGAACATGGTGTCCCAATTCCAATACTCAAAGGTCTGAACAATGAAGACAAGTGTGTTAAACACTTTCTTAACCACACGATCTATATGAGGTGCAAATTTTAAAGAATTATACCTGACGGCCTAGGTTTCTGTTCTACAACACTGCCAAAGGCTCTACTTTTAATTGTATAGGTCCTGCTGTTGTTTGATTTACCAAACCCAATACCTCGCATTCATCCATACTAAACTCCATCTGCCACCCCTCAGCCTAGTGTGTGATATTACTGCCACCTCACCCTCCCCCTTCAATTTTAAAATGCCCATCCGTCTTCAGGATGCCTACACACTCTGGCCTCGAGTTTCACAAAGACCCTGAGCTTGGTTTGCCTTGTGTGGTTTGGGGGAGGAGGGACGGATTGCAGACACAGTCAGTGCGGAGGAGAGGCTGGACAGTTATCACTGGCCTGGTATCATTTCATGGCTTTAGGAAGTGGGCAGTCGCACGTTTGAGGTGGGTAATATCGCTCGGTGCTTTGGGGCCAGAAATTAAGCTCTTCAATATCCTACAGTTGAGACAAATATCTTGCATTTGGTTAACAATACAATGTGTTTTTTTTGTAATTCAGTAATGGTAACCTGATTATAATAAATAGGAGAAAGTGAGGATGGCAGATGCTGGAGATTGGAGCTGAAACATGTGTTGCTGGAAAAGCGCAGCAGGTCATGCAGCATCCAGGGTGCAGGAGAATCGACGTTTCGAGCATAAGCCCTTCTTCAGGAATGAGGCTGTCGTGCCAAGCAGGCTAAGATAAAACGTATGGAGAAGGGACTTGGGGGAGGGGCATTGGGAATGTGACAGGTGGAAGGAGGTCAAGGTGAGGGTATTAGGCTGGACACTGGCCTATCGCAGCTTCACTGGTACCACCCCCCATCTTTTCCTCCGCTACATCGATGACTGTATCGGCGGTACCTCGTGCTCCCACGAGGCGGTTGAACAGTTCATCCACTTTACTAACACCTTCCACCTCATATTCACCTGGGCCGTCTCAGAATCCTCCCTCCCCTTCCTAGACCTCTCCATTTCTAACTCGGGCGACCGACTCAACACGGACATTTTCTATTAACCGACCGACTCCCACAGCTACCTAGATTACACCTCTTCTCACCTGCCCCCTGTAAAAACGCTATTCCATATTCCCAATTCCTTTGCCTGGGCTGCATCTGCTCCCAGGAGGACCAAATCCAATACCGAACAAACCAGATGCCTCCTTCTTCAAAGACCGCAACTTCCCCTCAGCCGTGGTTAACGATGCTCTCCACCGCATCTCCTCCACTTCCCGCTCCTCTGCCCGTGAACCCCGCCCCTCCAATCGCCACCAGGACAGAACCCCATTGGTCCTCACTTAGCACCCCACCAACCACCGGATACATCATATCATCCTTCGTCGTTTCCGCCACCTCCAAACGGACCCCACCACCAAGGATATGTTTCCCTCCCCTCCACGATCAGCGTTCCGGAAAAACCACTCCCTCCAACACTCTCTCGTCAGGTTCACACCCCCCAGCAACCCAACCTCCACTCCCGGCACCTTCCCCTGCAACCGCAATAAATGCAAAACGTACGCCCACATTTCTCCCCTCACTTCGCTCCAAGGCCCCAAGGGATCCTTCCATATCTTCCACAAATTCACCTGCACACCCACACACATCATTTACTGCATCCGCTGCACCCAATGTGGCCTCCTTTACATTGGAGAGACAGGCCGCCTACTTGTGGAACGTTTCAGAGAACAACTCTGGGACACCCGCACCAACCAACCCAACCGCCCCGTGGCTCAACACTTTAACTCCCCCTCACACTCCACCAAGGACATGCAGGTCCTTGGCCTCCTCCATCGCCAGACCATGCCATCAAGACGCCTGGAGGAAGAGCACCTCATCTTCCGCCTAGGAAACCTCCAACCACAAGGGATGAATGCGGATTTCTCCAGCTTCCTCATTTCCCCTCCACCCACCTTATCTCAGTCCCAACCCTCAGATTCAGCACCACCTTCTTGACCTGCAATCTTCTTCCCGACCTCTCCACACCCACCCCCTTTCCGCCCTATCACCCTCACCTTAACCTCCTTCCACCTATCACATTCCCAACGCCACTCCCCCAAGACCCTCCTCCTTACCATTTATCTTAGCCTGCTTGGCAGACCAGCCTCATTCCTGAAGAAGGGCTGATGCCCAAAACGTCGATTCCCCTGCTCCTTGGATGCTGCCTCACCTGCTGTGCTTTTCCAGCAACACATTTTTCATTACTAATTATAATAAATCCACACCGAGTTGAAAGCGGGCACTAAAATATATCCAAAATCTGGGTATGGTAGTGTACTGGGTAGTGTCCGTGTCTCTGTCCCAGAGCTCTGGATTTGATTCCAATTCCTGAACTTGTGTTGTAGTGTTCCTAGCTCTGGACTAGAAGGCCTGGATTCAAGTCCTGCCTGTTGCAGAGGTATGTCCCAGCATGTCAGGACAGTCTGATGAACAAACACACAGGAGAATACTGTTACAGCTTTATGGGTATTGCTGAGTGATGCTAGTATCCCTACCTCAGGGCACAAAAGTCTAGGTGTAAAGCCCACAGATGTGTGTCAGGATACATCTGAACAAACTGATTAAAATGGATTTAGAATTGTGACCTGATGGAGAAGAAAGAGGTGTCAGTATTGAATTTCAGAATTTAGGCCCAGGATGACTGAAAGTGCAGCTAATCATGTTGATTAAAGTCACATTTCGCAGCAGTTAAGGTTTATAAAATCAGAATGGTCATGGATAGGGTCATGAATGATCATGAATGAGTAGTCAGTGGTTTTTCACCAGGTTAGGGGTGCCAAGAACTATAGAGGATTGGTTGATATTGAGAGGGGAAACGTTTTGATGAGGCCTAAAGGGCACCATTTCACACAGAGGGTGATGTGCGCATGAAATGAGCTGCCAGAGGAAGTGGTGGAGGCTGGTACAACTACAGCATATAAAAGGCATCTGGATGCTGACAGACCTGGCGAGATTTTCCTGCAATTTCTGTATTTCTTTAAAACTGCATTCATTTTAACACAGGTATTCTGAATAAATAAATCATCTTATGTTTTAATGACGCAGGGCCATGTAAACATATTTCAAATCAAACGAGACCGTTTTCTGCTCAGGGTATTGCTCTGTGTATGACAGCAGCAATGATGCTCCTACATGGAACAGGGAATGTGATGGAGACATAGTTTGTACAATGTACAAGGAGACCTCACATGGTCCAGTTTGGGAGAGGATGACATTACTGTGTGATTCAACTTAGAGAGGGAGAAAATGTTATCTGCCTGAGAAGGAATGGCTTATTGCACTCTCTCTCCTTCAGTGTTCCACATCACAGCAATGTGTGCAAGCTAAAAAAAAACCTCTACAGTCATCGTTACCATTCTTATTTTTATGGAATCCCTGCAGTGTTGACACAGGCCCTTCGGCCCAACAAGTCCATACCAACCTTCCCAACCCATTTCCCGATACTTACCCCTGACTAATTCACCTAACCTAGAAATCACTGAACACGACAGACAATTTAGCATGACCAATCCTCCGGACCTACACAGTTTGTGGTAGGAAACTGGATCACCCATTAGAAGCTCACACAGACAAGGGGAGAATGTGTAAACTCCACACAGACAGGTACCCAAGGCTGGAATCGAACGCAAGTCCCTGGTGCTGTGAGGCAGCAGTGCTAACGACCGTGCTGCCCTTTGGTTGATCACTGACCAGAATTCACTGGAATCTCCTCACTGCCTAAAGCAAAGGGAATTCAGCCAAATCCAAACTCTCCCAGGATGGAATCCCATTGCTAGCAGCTGTGTGAGTACAATATCTTCAGAAGCAAAATAGCGTTTTGGACAATCTCACAATTTTACTTTTTGTCATGAGTTCCAATAATATCTGGACAGAGTTCTTGTGTGTGTGTGTGTGTGTGTGTGTGTGTGTGTGTGTGTGTGTGTGTGTGTGTGTGGTGTGCGTTGTGGTGTGTGTGTGTGTGTATGTGTGTGTGTGTGTGTGTGTGTGTGTGTGTGTGTGTGTGTGTGTGTGTGTGTGTGTGTGTGTGTGTGTGTGTGTGTGTTTTTACAAAGGGAAATATTGATTATTTCCTTGCAATACCTAAACAGTTTGCCATTCATCTTTCCATCATAGTTTGTTTAACATTGCTCTTGATCAAAAACGTGTTGTTTTGGCAGATTAAAGAAACTAGCCTGACTTGTTCCTAAAACTGACACTGACCCAGTCTGAGACAGATATCATCGGCCATCTCACCAACCTGGTTACATTTCACATTTGTTGGGAGCAGTGGAGGAGTGGTAATAGAAAAGGAAACAGTGACCCCAAAAGCCGGGGAACTATAGACCACTGAGCCTGATGTCAGTGGTGGGTAAGTTATTGGAGGGGATTCTGAGGGATAGCATTTACAGACATTTGAGATAGCAAGGGCTGATCGGGGTAGACAACGTGGCTTTCTGCATGGGAAATCATGTCTCATTAATTTAGTTGAGTTTTTTGAAGAGATAACAAAGAAGATTGATGAAGACAGTTTGGTGGACTTTGTCTATGTGGACTTCAGCAAGGTGTTCATTTAAAGAACAAAGAGCAAAGAAAATCTACAGCCCAGGAACAGGCCCTTCGCCTTCCAAGCCTGAGCCGATCCAAATGTACTGTCTAAACCTGTCGCCCAATTCCTAAGTATCTGTATCCCTCTGCTCCTAACCTACTCATGCATCTGTCCAGACACATCTTAAATGAATCTACCGTGCCAGCATTTAGCACCTCTGCTAGCAACGCGTTCCAAACGCCCACCACCCTCTGTGTGAAGTACTTACCGCGTGTATCCTCCTTAAACATTCCTCCTCTCACTTTGAAAGCACGACCTCTCGTTATTGAATCCTTCAACCTGGGAAAAAGCTCGTCTCTATCCACACTGATCCCTGAAGAAGGGCTTATGCCCGAAACATCGATTCTCCTGCTCCTCGGATGCTGCCTGGCCTGCTGTATTTTTCCAGCACTACATTTTTCAGTTCTGTCCACCCTGTCTATACCCTTCATAATTTTACAAACCTCAATCAGGTCCCCCCTCAATTTCCTTTTTTCTAGTGAAAGTAAACCTAACCTACTCAGCCTCTCTTCATAGTGACTATTTCATTCTGATTGGTAGACAGAATAGTAAGGTTCGGTCACATGGGATACATCGGAAGCAAGTCACAATTGGCTTGAAGGAAGAGGGGTATTTTTCAGACTGGAGGCTTGTGAGCAGCAGTGTGCTGTAAGAATCAAGACTGAGTTCACTGCATTTCATCATTTATGTAAAGGTTTTAGATGTGAATATTGGGGCCATGTTAGTAAGTTTACATATTATATAAGAAAGGTGGTGTAGTAGATTATCTCAGAGTATAACGAGGCCACAATTAGATGGAACAAAGGGGCAAGGAGTGACAGATGAAGTTTAATTTAGAAAAATACGAGGTTTTGCAGTTTGGGAAGGCAAATCATGGCAAAAATTATACACTGGACGTTAAGGTCCTGGAGAGTGTTGTGGAACAAATGGACATAGGACTGCAGGTACATTGTTTCTTGAAATTGGAGTCGCAGGTAGACAATGTGGGACAGAACACCTTTGGCACATTTGCCTTAATCAGTCAGAGCATTGAGTATAGTGGTTGTGGTAGTATGTTGCATCTGTACAGGATGTTGGTGAGGACACTTTAAGAATACTGCGTACAACTCGGTTTATCTGCAGAAATTATTTAGACACAGATGTTCCAGGACTGGAAGTTTGAGCTTCATGGATAGGTTGATTAGGTTGAGGTGCTTTTTCCTGGAGTGTCAGAGGCTGAGTGGTGACATTATAGAGGATTACAAAACCAGCAGTGGCAAGGATATTCTAAACAGCCACGTTCTGCTCCCCACTGTAGGGGAGTCAAGAACAAGAGGGCATAGTTTGGAGGGAATACGGTGAATGATTTAGAAGGGATCTGAAGATAAATGTTACACACAGAGAGTGGTGTGTGTACAGAAAGTGCTGTCAGAGGAAGTGGTGAAGGCGGTTGCAATCGCACATATAAAAAGTATCTGAAAGAAGAAGGACATTGTCCAAATGCTGGCAAATGGGACTGGATCAGATTTGATATCTGATCGGAGTGAACAGGTTGGACTAATGGGTCTGTTTCCGTTCTGCTTAACTCTCTGATTCTATATGAAGGATGACGAATAATTCTGAAAGGCCCTTTCAAGTGGGAATTCTCTTCATTGGAAGTTTATCGTGCCTCGATGTTCACATTGATTGACAGCTGCATTAGTTGAATATTTGACTGAGAAGTGAGTCACGCATCATGAGATGCAGACAGGAAAGTGGGGCTGAGACCCGAACCTGATCAGCCACAATCGTAGTGCCTGGTGGAGAAGGCTCAAAGTATCTAATGACCACTCCTGCTCCTCAGTCCCATGTTTCAGTGATCCATTCAGCCCCTCATACCTGCTAGACAGGAGCAGTTGGATGCTACTTACTACTATAAACTGGTGTACAGAAACAGAGGAGACCACTCAGCCCTTCAAAACTGTCCCGCACGCATTGAGGTGATTTGGGAAATGTAATTGGAAAAATCCAGGCATGGGGATGAAAGAGGCCCCTTATCTCTCTTTATAGAGCTTCCCTATCTGCAAGTTGTGCTTCATTTGTTGGTCATGTTTAGACCCAAGTTCCCTGAGAATACAACCCCCATACCAGACCCATAAATGGCTCACAATCCTCTGGTCCTCTGGTCTCCCTGACTGCAATATGCAACAACAGAGCATTCATGAAAATAACACCCACTAACTTTCCAATAACAGAATGTGAGAGCATCAGAAACAGGGGCAGGTCGTTCACTCCCCAAGCCTGCCTTGTCCTTCACTAAGATCATCACTGATCTGCTCTCGGTCTGAAATCCTCTTTCATACCCAATTCCTCATAGCCCTCACCTCTCTGACAGGTCAATATCCATCTAGCTCCTCTTATAATACTTTCAGTCATCTAGCTCCCCAACACTCTTCAGAAGAGAAATCCTGACATTCAATCCCACCTGTTTGAAGAAAACACTTGCTGCTCCGATATCATGGCTTATTGATATGAACAAAAGAAGTTGGCTCAAGGGTTCAGGTAAAAATGACTGACCCTGATATCAAGGCAGTGGTTTACTTCCTTTGACATCAAGGAGCTTAACAAAACTGAACTTAATGGAAATCAGAGTAAACTCTCCAGTGTTTGAAGTCAAACATGGCACAAAGGAAGATGGTCACCATCTCTGTCCTGGGTCACCTCTGTGGGAGATCCTCAGGGTAGCTTCCTCTTCACAAACCGCTTCAGCTGCTTCATCAATGTCTCCCCTCCCCGACCTTCCCCACCATAAGTTCAGAAGTGGGGATGGTCACTGAAGATTCACAAAGTTCAGAACATTTTGCCCCCCCTCAGCGCCTGAACTTGTCTGTGTCCATGTGCACCAAGATCCACTCAGGCCTGTGCTGTTAAAGTGTCGGTAACATTCCTGTAACAGCAATGCTGGACACTGCACATTGCCACAGTAAAGCAAGAGTTCATTCAGCACCTCACGCTGGTTTCACAGGAATATGAGGAAGCCATTCAGCCCATAGATATTATTGGAGTAGAACAGGGACAGCCCACTCAGTACTACCGGCCTATTACTCTCGAAGAGGAGTCTAGTGTGATGGACCACATCAGAGCCCCTCGAAAATATTTGAAGGCAGTAGCGTAGACTCTAATATTTTCTTATTTTAAAGGGAATGTAAAGTGTCTGTTCCAGATGCAATGTGACAGAATCAAGAGAAAATTCAGAGAGAGTAGCAGCCAGGAAACATTCCCTGAAGCTTCCAAATCTGTTGAGACCCCAATAGTTTCTGATGTTACTGAGAAACAAAAACCTAGAGATCCTAATCTGCGAGAGCAGGCCACACCCATTCAGGCTGCATTAAAATTAACCTAAGGCCTCCCTCGCTGTTTACCCATGTGGTCCTAACTATCCAGCTTGGTAACGATCATTCAATATCTCTCTTAAAATAATCCAGGACAAAATAACCTCGAAAAGCGACAGCATCATCACACTTGTCAGTACATCGAGCTGTCAAACAGGAACCAGGGGTAACCCAGTTAGGCCCTTGGCTTTGTCCAATCGGACGAGAAGGAAGCCAATCAGCCCCTTGAGGCACTTATACAGGAACAGGAGGAGGCCATTCCCACCTCAATGCACTTACATGGGGGGCAGAATGTGGTAATTGATGCTGATTCCTGATGAATGTCTTATTCCCGAAACGTCGATTCTCCTGCTTCTCGGATGCTGCCTGACTTGCTGTGCTGTTCCAGCAATCGACGCTCTACTCTGATCTCCAGCATCGGTAGTCTTAAGTGTCTCCAGATTGATGCTCCAACATGATGAACGATTGGAGCAGAGGCTGCACAGACAGACTGCTCCACGTTGTTCCTCCTGGCTCCGTTGCTCATGATACACACGTGGGAGTTTAACGTGGTTTGCTAGTGGTGAGGAGGGAAGCCATATGTCTTGTGTGAAGTCTCAAGAAGGCACCTTCCATCTCCGAGTGACAGCCTGGTGTTCTCTATGTCGGGCGGAAGATGATGGGAATGGCTACCTGTTTCAGATGGAAGGTATTGTCTCTGCTGATGGGGATTGTGAGCAACCTGACGTTCAGTACAGGGTTCACACGCTGACTGCACAATAGCGTGGGGAGAGTTAGTAATGGCATATAAACTATTCGGAAAGCCAAGTTAGATTGATGAATGGACTCGCGAAGTTCAAATAATGCTGATCTTGTTCATGTTGATCTTGTCTAGTACATGTCCTGTTCAGTGTAATCTGTATGCCTTACTCTGTCCAAGTCAATTTCCACCCTATGATCTGTCTGGCCCTGCTTACTATGATCTGCCTCCACTGCTCATAATTAAAGTATTTCCCTGTACTGAGGTACACGTGACAATAAATCAAACCAATCAATCCTGGGTAAAGTATGGAATTTCTCACCGTATCAATGTCTCTTTTGGAAATAAGTGATCGCTGCCACTCCTCGTGTATTAGAGTCACCATTTCTTCACCTCTCACAGCTCTACAGATTAAACACTCAGCTTCTTTTCTCTGTCCTCATGTTATCATCACCCGTGTCTGTGGTAAGGAGATCATTCCTTACAAAGGAGATCAACTCTGTAGAGAGTGCCCCAAATGCTCTCTCAGCATGGCTCTAAAACGGCAGGAAGATGGCTTTACTTATGTACTCGAATCATTATGAAATGAAGGACAGCATACCATTGACTGCATCTATTACTTACACAGGGTTTGATTCGGAGCAGTCAGCATAGATTTGTGAGTGGGAGATCATGCTTCCCAAATTTGTTACAGTTCTTTGATGAAGTGACCAGGAAGGTTGATGAGGACAGAGCGGTAGAAATAGTCTCTATGGATTTCAGTAAGGCCTTTGATAAGGTCCCACACGGCGGGCTGCTCTGGAAGGGGACATCACGTGGAATGCTTGTGGAACTGGTAAATTGGATGCACAGTTGGTTTGATGGTAGAAAGCAGAGGGTTGAGTGGAAGGATGTTTGTCAGACCAGAGGCTGGGTCCATAGCTGTTTGTTATCTATGAATTGGTTGAGAATGTACAAGGCATGATTAGTAAGTTTGCAGATGACACTAAAATAAGTGGGAGCGTGGTCAGTGAGGAAGCTTATCAGAAATTGCAGCAGGACCTTAATCAGGTGGGGAAGTGGGCCGAGAAATGGCAAATGGAATTTAATATAGATGCGTGATGTCTTGCATTTTGGGAACTCAAATCAAGGTAGGAGTCTCATGGTGATTGGGAGGATCTTCAAGGGTGTAGTGGGCAGAGAGACCTTGGAGTTCAGGTGCACGGTTCTCTGAGAGTGGAGTCACAGGTAGACAGGGCAGTGAAGAAGGCTTTTGGCACATTGGCCTTCATCAGGTAGGACATTGAGTATAGAAGTTGGGAATTTATGTTGCAGTTACACAGGACTTTGGTAAGGCAACACTTAGCGTACTGTGTTCAGTTTTGACAACTTGTTATAGGGAGGATGCTATTAAATTGGAAAGAGTGCAGAAGAAATTTTCAAGGACGTTGCCAGGACCCAATGGTCTGAGTTATAGGGAGAGTTTGGACTAGCTAGGACCTTTTCTTTAGCACGTAGGAGACTGCGGGAGTCCTTATAGAGCTGAATAAGATCATGGTAAGGTTAATGCTCTGAGTCATTTTCCAAGATTTAGGGAATCGAGGACGAGAGAGGATCAGTTTAAGGTTAAAGGGGAAGGAATAAAAGGGAACTCAGTGGCCACCTCTTTACACAGAGGCTGGTACGTGGATGAGTTGCCAGCACATGTGGTTGAAGGGGTTACATTAACAACATTTCAAAAGCATTTGGATAAATATGTGGATAGGAAAGTACTAGAAGGATATGGGCCAACTGCAGGGAATTGGGGTTAGTGTGAATGGACGTTTACAAAGTGGACTCGAACCCCTCTGTTAATTAAACCCAAACGCCCAGAAAAGCTCGCCTCACCTTGTAATCTGTTAAAATATGAGCGACACAGATCTCCTATATTCCACTATTTAAACAAAAATTAAGAAGATAGTTTCTTAACTTTATTAGTGAGCACTAAACAACAACTATTCACAAATGCCAGCCACTCCTTTCTTAGCTACTTACTATCTGACTCCAACTCTGTAAAAATATTCTGATGCAACAGCCCAAATATTAATCATTACAATCTCAAGACCATACAGTCTCTATCTTCCCCGCTGTGTTCACTCTTCCAGCTGCTGATCTCCCTGGCTCATTGTTTTTATTGCAAGTAGGTTTGACATGAACATGTATCTTTGATAGAGAGTGTTTGAGATGGCCAGTTAGCACTCCTGCTCTACAGCAGTTACTCTGCTGTTAGATGGCAGTGGCTCTCCCTCTAGTGTTCAAATGCTGGGTTTATCTACTCCCCATGATACAACAATTCTCATAATTTGGTGACTTTCCAGGTGTCCAAACAATAATATTCAAATTCTGTTGGCTTCTGGTATCCTGACCAATATTTAAACTCTTTGGTTGTATTTGAATTGTTGTCAAAACAGCAACCAAAACTCCCAATCCATCTCCCAATCTCCCAGCTAATTGTGATATATGGAACCGCCTGGCATTTAGCTGGCATCTGTGCTGTACTTTCCATTCAACAAAACCCGTTCTGTATTAAAGTGACCTGACATGCTTTCGGCTTCATAAGACCTCCCTCCTTCAGTAAAAAAAAGAACCATCAGAATGAAAAGATGGCTTCGTTCCTTTTCCTCGAATTCTTAATCCCATTATTATGAAATACAAAAGTATTAATCTCAGTTATATCATTCATACTAACTTTGTACACCTATTTAAACTGGAATAAGTCAAATCTTATCTACACTTTTTCCTTTAAATCCACGATAACACATCTGCTATCACATTTTAGAACCCACAGAATGTACATTTTGTAAGTTTAAAGTCGGTGTGATAAGACTCCAATGATATACTCTCATATTCTGATCTTTAAATATTCCAAAAAACGTGAGTGGTTTGTCTTTGCCCACAGCCATCTCCGACAATTTATTTGTCACATAAACATTAGAATATTGTCAGGGCAATGCAAAACTTAATCACTCTTTTTCAATAATGGAGAATGTTGCATTTTTCTTTCTGGTGGATATTGCGTTTTTTCGACAAGTAGCCAATTAGCCATTCAAATCCATCATAACCTTTCTGTATCAATACATCTCCAACCCCTATATCCCGAGAAGCAAATAGAATTTTCAAAGGGTTTCATAATAATTGGTGTAGCTAAAACTGGTGCGGTGATTAATCCTGCTTTAAAATTCTCAAATACCTCCTGGCATTGTTCTGTCCACCACAATTCTGTTTCCTTCTTTACTAAGTCCATCAGCGGTGCCAATACGCTGCTGAAGTTTTGAGCAAACTTCCGGTAGAATCCACTCAGTTCCAAAAATCGAAGCACCTGTTTCTTCGAGGATGGTCGTGGAAATTCCTCAAAGCCCTTTGTATTTGTGTTCCATGGGGTCAACCTTTCCTGTCCAATGTAATGTCCCAAGAAATGCACCTTTGCCTTCGCGAATTCTGTTTTCTTTATGTTTATTACCAAGTTTGCTTCTTGTAATCGTTCAACATGCTCTGCCAACGGTAACATGTGAGCTTTCAATCACTTGCTAAAGGTCACTACATCATAGAGATAAACTACACAATTTGTTCATCTGACCATAACTCTGTTCCTGAGTTACTAAACCTGGCTTTGAAGGGAATTCCTATCACTGGTGGCAATACTAATACGTCATCCCCACAGGAAATCGCCAAACTTTCAGAGTTTTTATCTGCCACGTGCTTCATTCTATGCTGTGCCCTTCAGGTGCTGTTTAGCTAACTCACCTACTCCATCTAATCTCTACCTCACCTCACATACATAATCCGAGTGTGAGATCTCTGACTTCGGTCCTTTCAATTTATATTCAATTAATTCCAAAGGACCTCTCACTTCAACTATTAACTCAAAGGACGTAAACTGAGTAGATTTATTTGGGGCAAATAATTTTTGTCTGATGGCAAACAATTTAATGAGACACCTTCATTCCAATCATTCTGGTAATCCTGAAAGTACGCTGTTAATATGGTCTTCAGCGTCTGATGCTACCTTTCCAAGGCTCCCTGGGATTCAAGATGGGATGCCGTTGATTTAAACTGCTGTATGCCTAAGCTATCCATGACTTCCTTAAACAGCTGAGCGGTAAAATGAGACCTTGGCCTGACTGAATCTGTGTGCGGAGCCCACAGTGAGTAAAAAAAGCTACCAACTCCTCCACCCGCCTTTTTACCTTTACTCTCCATAATAGAAATGCCTCTGGAAATCTGGTAGACAGATCCAATATGGCGAGCAAATATTGGTTTCCACTTTTATTTTAGATAGGGGAGCTACACAACTAATCATAACCTACGTGAAATGTTCTTCGAATGCAGGAATTGGGAACAAAGGTGCTGGCTTTAGTACTGCCTGTGACTTACCTACCATTTAGAATGTTTGACATGTACATCAAAAAATAACCACGTCCGTGTGCATTCCAGGCCATTAGAAATGCATCTGTAACTTAGCCTGAGTCTTCTGTACACCTAGGTGACCCCCTGCAGTTAGTTTATGTGCTACCCGTAACACTGTACGCTACCTCTAAAACAATCTGGTGCCCTTCTGCACTAACCTATCAGGGTCTCCATTTTAATTTTAGCATTCTATCTTTAAGTTAATAACGTTCGACAATATATTTTGATTCCTTTTCTGTGTGTGTGCATGTGTATGTGTGTGTGAATATGTGTGTATATGTCTGTTGTAAGTCCATTAGCCTTTCAGGACTAATCACCCTTTGCCTGATCCTCTACCTGTTCAGGTTTTTCCTGCACCGTGACATCAAACAGTGTGTCAGTTCACTGCACATCAACTCCTTTGGCTTTTTCTTTCTGTTTTCCTTCCTGCTGTAACTTATGACAGTGGAATCTTGTTACTACACAGTCTGGAAAAAATCCTGGGTATTTTTCTTTTAACTCCCCAATTCCCTCTTTTTCCCTTTGCCTTCTCCAACACAAGGGGTGCCACTCCCACCTTGGATCCTGTTAAATCGTTCACAGGAACAAACTGTTTTCCTGGAACTGACACTCTGTTACTCACTGTCACTGTTACTTCCCCAACGTTGATTTGGCATTCCATCCTGATGTTACACAAGGGAATACTTAATTTCTAACCCCATTCCACAAATTGTCACGATCTTGATTAATATGTCAGAAAGAGTGAAAATACTTGCATCTCTCACCATTAGAAGCCGAGAGAACGTGAGGGCTGCAGATGCTGGAGATGAGAATGGAAAAGTGTAGGGCTGGAAAAGCATAACCAACCAGGCAGCATCGGAGGGGCAGAAGAGTTGACGTTTCAGGAATAAATCCTTCATCAGGAAATGTGGGGGTGGGGTAAGGGAGGGGGAAGGGGGCCGAGAAATAAATAGGAGAGTGGGAGTGGAGCTGGGTGTAAGATAGCTTGGAAGGCGATAGGTAGATGCAGGTGGGGTGTGATGGTGATAGGTCGGAGAGGAGGGTGTTGTGGATAGGTGGTAGGACACCTAGAACCCTCAAACGAGAACCATCATCAACGTTGACTTCACCAAATTCCAAATCTCCCCTCCCCCAACCTCTCCCAGATTGAACCATTCAACCTAGCACTGCCCTCTTGAACGCCCTAACTGTTCAGCTTCATTCCCACCTACGGACTCCACCCTCCCAACCAACATATCGTTATTACTCCCACCTACATCTTCTTTTCGCCTTCCCAGTGACCCTCCCACCAGCCCAGCTACTACCCTCGTATTTATCTTTCAGCCCCATTGTCCCCCCACCACATTCCTGGCAATCGGTTTATGCCTGATATTCGATTGTTCTGCTTTACGGATGCTGTCAGATCTTTTGTGCTTTTCTGGCGTCTCACTTCTCAACTATTAGAGACTGAGCAGATCCCATATCTCACAAAAAATTAACTTCTTGTCCTTCTCCCCCGATCTTTCTGAGTAAACTTTATCTACAGAGGCGAATTCTTTCAGAGAGCAGGTACTAACTCCATACCCAGCCCTGCCTCGGCTGTGCACTCTCCTGAAGCTCCTCGGTTCTACTTGGGGTATCCTTTACCAGTTTCACACATACCACTCGCTTAGCCTCTTCTGCCACATCCTTCCCCAAAGTGCCTTACTTCAACGACCATCACAGTGTGTCCCAGCTTACTTCAATAAAAACACCTTTTCCCAATGCCCTCCTTAAACCATCGGCATTGTCATTTTTTGTTTTCCACACCCTTATAGTGAGAACACCTGAGGCCTTTCACCTCCTTTCAACTCCTTTGGGCTTATTTTTTCACTTGTGGTAAACTGTTGTGCGCTACTGTTCGCTTTGCAATGTGCGAACTTCCCTTCTCCCAATTTCTATCCCTCATAGCATGAAAATTCTCCTGGAAGCTAAATTTCATCTCATGCACCAATACATATTTACTTGCCATTTCTGCCACGCTTCTCGCTTCTTGAACTTTCTGTTCGTTCACATGAATTCTTACCATCTCTGGAAGTGAGTCTTTCAACTTCTCCAGCATAATAATCTCCCTTCGAAACTCTCAGGTCTTATCTATTTTCAAGTCCAGCACCCATCTATCAAAATGACTGTAGTTAATTCTTTCAAACTGAACATAACTCTGACCTGATTCCGTCTTTATTTTTATGACTCTCTGTCTATATGCTTCTGGTACCAATTCATAGCCAATCAAAATAGCCAATTTGACATCTGCATAATCTCTTGATCCCTCATCTGACAGCGCTGCACATGCCTCACCAGCTGTGCCCACCAGCTTTAGTCTGAACGAGCATTACCCACAAGTTCACTGGACACGTCATCTGCCGAGTCATTTGTTTCAAATGAAATAAAAAAGGTTTTGACATTTTTCTCATCGAAATATGGCAAGGCACTAACATAGTTGTATACATCCCGATGTTCTCCCTTCATCTCCATCTTGTTAATTTAACTTTCTTGTCTAATTCCCAACTTCTGAATCTCAAATTCTCTCTCTCTTTCTTTTTCCTCTCCTTCTCTTTTTTCTCTCTCTGTTTCGGTCTCTTTCTTTACCCTCTAACTTCAGTTGCCATATTTGCAATTTAAGTTTTTTCTAACTCGACTGCACTTGTCTGTTTCTTTGATACATCAAAGTGCTTGACCAACTCCATTACAACTTCAGATTTCCTTTTGTCCCTGGTTAAACCCAATTCCAACCTATTTGCTAATTCTAAAAAATGTCCTGCTTCTGTGTTTCTAAACTTTCTTGGCAAATTTGGGAGCCTCTTTAGGAATGTTAAAAGTCATTTCCCTCACTTTAAATTTAAACAACTCCAAGTAAACAAAATTAAACAGATTTTCCGACCGGTTTTATTTGAAGATCTAGGTCACTAATTGCAACGTGTTGGAATTTTCTGGGACATTTGGTACCCGAAATCTGTTCAAATCTGTCCAAGTCACTTACAGCAGGGCCCCAAACTGTCAAGACATCTATGTCGAGCATTTCTGTTAATTAAAACCACAAACCCAAAAAAGCTCACCTCACCTCGTAAGTTGTTAATATATGAGTGACAAAGAACTCCCAAATTCCACTAACAAAAGAAAAATAACAGTTTGTGTGTATGCAAGTTAGCTCGCTGTGCTTGAAGGTTTGTTTTCTGACGATTCGACACTATGACGAGGTAACATCATCAGTGAGAGTCTCTGCTGAAGTGCTGGTGGTATGTCACGCGTATCTATTTATAGGTCTTGCGTTCTTAAGGTGGGTGATGTCATTTCCAGTTCGTTTGTTTTACAAGAGAAGGTAGATAGGATCAAAATTGGAGTGTTTATTGACAGACCTCTGGTCAGAATGCCATTCCTCTAAGAACATCCTTGCGTGTCTTAGTATGTGTGTGCCTTGTCCCAATCAAAGTGGTGCCCTTCTTTACCTGTATGTATGGAACATAGTGATAATGGGGCATGTCTTTCGGTGGCAAGTTGGTGTTCATGTATCCTGGTAACACGACAACAGGACCATTTCAATGGCGGAAAAATGATTTTATATACACTGTTTAATTAATGTTTGTGTGCAGATAAGTAACATTTTTCATATGTGCACAACACATTCTAAATGAACAACGGAGACACAGTTAACAAAAAGTGATGCATATGATGTATAAAATGTATAAAGCATTAAAACATCATTTGATTCTCATCTAAAATGATATGTTCCCCTTCTCTCAACGTTCCCTCCTTTTCTGGAATTCTCCACTCCAATCTCTCATTCTTATCAGGATGTGTTATAAATTCTTGCTTCTGGTATCCCAACCTATTTCAGTTAATCCCCTTTCCACCAGAATTCAATATATTGGCCTGTTGGGTACCTTCCAAAGCTAGTGTCTGTCATATCATTGGAGATAAACATTCTGACATCAGAGCAGGCATTTGAACACATTGCACTGTCGTTCATGCACTATACAAATGACCACAGCACACAGGAATTGCCAAAACATTGAGGGATGTACATCTACTTCTTTCGATGATCTAGTTTTCTCATTTTTCACATTTCCTCATCTATGTTGTCTCGCTCTTTCTCTCTTTGTATCTAGTTAAGAAATTTACCAATTATTCTTTGCGTCTCTTCTCTCAAAGCTCCTTCTTTTGGTTTATATCGATTGCTCTCTTCTAGATGCAAGGTGTTTATAATTGTGCAATGTAACTACAAAGACCTCCGGGAGGAGCTGGCCAGAGTTAATTGAAAGGGGGACCGAGCAGGGCAGACCTTGGAACAGCAAAAGCAGGAATGTCTGGGGATATTTCGGAGGATATCAGAAATTCTCCCAAAGGAAATGAAACATACTCATGGCAGGACAAGGCAACCATGAGTGATCAGGCATCAAACCAAAAGAAGAAACATACAATGTGGTGAAGATGATTGGGAATCCAGAGTATTCATTGGCTCTGAAACTACATAAGGCTAACATCACTGAAACTACAAAGCTCTTAATCATGGTCTGGGAGAAAAACAGAGGAAACACATTCACTTTAAACACAGAAGATGGTATTACTCAAGGAAAAAGATTCAGATCAATTAAACAATTGAATTAAAATCAGTTAATTGGTTTTGCAGAATGTGGCAGATTGAAAGCATGACCAGGGAAGAGACCCTCAGCAGAATTAGAGTATGAAAATGGAAGTGTTACCTCATCAGAAACCAGAGTAGGTCACTGAGTACATGACTGATGGGTGAATGGGTCTCGCTGTGAACTAGGGGACAGACAGCAGAATTGCATTGCACATATTGCAGTTCAAAACTGCGTATTTATGTAGTGCTACAGCAGCAGGAGAAGCAAAACAGCATTCAACCACAACCTGTAACTTTTAGCCTCCAATAATTTCCTCAGTCTGCCGTTACCATCAATACGGTCTATTTTTCAGTCATGACTGTGGGTGAACATGACTGGGTCATAACCACGTGAACCCATTAAAGCAACCACATTTGACAAACAGATCTGATCGAAGCTCCGCAATCCTATCGCATTCTGACATAAATGGTGAATAATGAAGAAACAAATGACGGGAGCAAAGGGATCCACAAATATCCCCATCTTCAGTAATCGAACAACTCTGCACATCAGTGTAAAAGACCAGGATGTGGCAGCTGCACCAACCTCAGCCAGAAGTGTGGAGTTGATGATCCACCTCACCCTCGCCATGATACCCACAGAATCACAGATGCCGTTTTCAACCAATTCAATTTGCTGTACGTGACATGAAGAAATAGCTAAACACAGTATGTACGAAAAAGGCAATGGTCCCTGACACTATTCCTGTAATAGGACTGAAGACTTGTGCTGCACAACAAGCCGTGTCCCTGGGGAAGCTGTTTCATTCCAGCTCCAACTCTGATATCTCCCTGGTAATGTGGAAAATTACTCAACTATGTCCAGTTCCTAAAAGGATTATAATTATAATCTGGCCAGTTACCTCCAAATCAGACCCACCACGACAGTCAAATTGGTGGGAGTTCTTTTTTACAGAGTTATCAAACAGCACAGAAATAACCTGCTCCGTATGATTTCAGATAGGTCCCCATGGAGAGATGGTGCTGCTCTGGAAAGGTCACTGGATTACTAATCCAGATGAGGCTAATGCTCTGGCAGCTGGTGTAAGTTAAACACAATTAACAAAATATTACGATGCAAAATCTGGTGTCCGTAAATAGTGACCTTCAAGCCAATGTCGATTGTAAAAACCAATTTGCTTCACAAATGTACTTTCAGAAAGTGAATCTCCCGTGCTTTCCTGGTCTGGCCTAAACGTGACTGCAGACACACAGACATGTGATAAACTTTGCAATAGTCTCTGAATCTGCCAAACAAGACATTCTATTGTCTCAAACTGTTCCGAGGACTAAAGGATAAAATCAGACAGAACACTCGGCCCCAGCCTCAGTATCGGAAAAGGGAATGATAAACACAGTCTTGTTGACCCTGCAAAGACCTCCTTCCTAACATCTGAGAGCTTGTGACAAAATTTACAGACTACATAGAAACATCGGGAATGGAGTAGGCCATACAACACATTGAGCCTTCCCCATTCCAGTTCATGTTCAAACATCTCCTCAATGCACTTTTCCCACACACTGTACACATCACTTAATGTGAGTAACTGTGGGAAGCTACAAAGTAGGAAGTGCAGTAGTCCATTTGGTCGGTCGAGTTTGCTACCCAATTCAATACAATGATACCTGACCCTTTATTTCCATATCGTTCTCCTTCTCTCCCACCATTCCTTTACTGTCTCTACGTCCGTATTTATATTCAGTGTCTTGGCTTCCGGGTTCGAGCGCATTCCCCAGGTTCAGTAGTTGCTGAGTGCAGACATTTATTCTCATCTCATTGCAGAATGGCCTGTCTGTACCTAATACTGTGGACCATTGTTTTAGACACCAGAGCCTGGGGAATTATTATCCCTGCTTCCAATCCGTCTCAACCTGTGAGAGCTTTATATATCTCACTGAGATCTCCACCCATTTTCCTAAACCCCATGGAATACAGCCCCAGTCGCCCCAAACTCTGCTCCCACAACCAGCCTCTCATCACAAAGATCGGTCTGGTCATCCTTCACTACACTCCCTCAATGTCAGGTTTGTCCTTTATTAGGTACGGAGACCAAACCTACACACAATACTGCACAGTGTTTGAGATGGGGTCTCACGAACGCTCTGTCCACCTGCAGTAAGAAATCCTTATTCCTAGATTCAAATCCCTCTGAAATGAAGGTCAGCACATCATTAATCTTCCTAACTGCTTTCTGCTCCTGCAATATTGCTTTCAGTGACTGGTTTACAAGGAGATCCAGATCTTTTGCAATGTTGCAGCTCCCCACTTGGTAGATCTATGTACACTGGGCAGCGTGTGAATGCCATTTCCAGTATTGACTTCTGGCTTCAGAACTCACTGCGCTGCAGGGACCTCGGAGGGCTGCACAGAAGGAAACAACAAAAAGGCCCATACGTCGCTTTTTAGATCAACATGTTTCAAACAATCCCTTTTCAAAAGATCAGCTGCCAATCTCTTGTTCCCACCAAAGGGCACACCGTCACCTCTACCCACCTTGCTCTCCATCTGCCACATATCTGCCCATTCACTCCACTTGCCTTAGTCATCTTGAAGCTTTTTTACAACCTCCTCACCCACTCGCAATCCAACATCCTTTAGAACTATCAGCAGGTTGGGATATATTGTATTTGATTCCCGCAACCAAATGTTTCATGGTTATTGTGGACAGCTGGGGCCCGAGCACCGATCCCTGTGATACCTCAGCAACGTTCATCTGTTATTGCCTGTCCCTGGTTGCCCCTTGAGAAGGTGGTGGTAAGCTGCCTTGTTGAACTGCTGCAGTCCCCTGTGGATTCAATGATGGTAACACGATTGAATGCCAAGGGCAGTGTTTAGATTGCATTTTAGTGGTGATGGTCACCGTCTGGCAATTGTGTGAGATGAATATTACTTGCCAGTTGTCAGCCTGGATACTATCCAGATCTTGTCACATTTGGACATGGACGGCTTCAGTATCTGAGGAGCCACAAATGTTGCTGAACATTGTGCAATCATTGGCAAATATCCTCAATTATGACCTTAGAATAGAGGCAATGTCATTGATCAAGAAGCCCTGAAGATGTTTGGGCCTAGGCCACTGCCCGAAGGACTCCTACAGACTTGTTCTGGAGCTGGGTTGACTGACCTTTATCAACCATGACCATCTTCCTACGTGTCAGGTATGATTCTAACCAGCGGGGAGTTTGCCCCTGATACCCATTGATTCCAGTTTTGTTTAGTCCCCTTGATACCTCACTTGTTCGAAGACAGCCTTGTATTAAAGGAATGTCACTCTCAGCCCGCCTCTGGACTTCAGCTCTTTTGTACATGTTAAACCAAGGTAATGAGGTCAGGAGCTGAGTGGCCCTGGTGGAGCCCAAACTGGGCGTCATTGACCCGGTTATTGCTGAGCAGGTGGTGCTTGAAAGCACTGAGACCTTCCACCACTTTACTGATGATCGAGAGTAGACTGATGGAGTGGTAATTGGCCGGATTAGATTTGTTCTGCTCTTTATATACAAGAGATACTTGGGGTAATTTTCCAGGTAATCAGGGAAATGTAATTGTTGTAACGGTATTGGAACAGCTTGGTGAGAGCAGTGACAAGGTCTGGAGAACAACTTTTCAGTACAATTGACAGAATGTTGTCAGAGTATGTACCCTCTGGGGTATCCAGTATCTCCAACTGAATCTGGATATCGCGTCGAGTGAATCAAATTGGTTGATGACTGGTAACTGAATTGCTGAGGACCACTGGAGGAGGCTGAGGTGCATCACCCACTCAGCACTTCTGACTGAAGATTACAGCGAATGCATCAGCCTGATCTTATACACTGAAGTGCTGGGTTTTTTCCATCATTAAGGATGGGGATACTCGTGGAATCTCCTCCTCAATGACTTGTTTAATTGCCCATAACTATTCTCAACTGGAAGTAGATGGACTGCAGAGCTTAGATCTCATCCGTTGCTTATGGGATCACTTAGCTCTGTCTATCACTTACTGCTTATGCTGTCTGGCGCACAAGTAGCCCTGTTTGGTGACTTCATCAGGCTGACGTCTCATTGTCAGGTATGCCTGGTGCTGCTCCTGCCCTCCTGCACAGTCCATTGAACTAAGGTCGATCCTCTGGTTTGATGGTAATTGTTGTGAGGAGGATATGCCAGGCCATGAGGTTGTGCTGGAGTACAATTCTGCTGCTATTGATGACACACAACACGTTATGGAAACCCAGATAGATCTGTTCGAATTCTGTCCCAGTTAGCACGGTGATAGTGCCACCCAAAATGGTGGAGGTTATTCTCAATGTGCAGGTGTGACTTTATCTCCACAATAACTATGCAGTGGTCACACTTACCGATAAAGTCATGGACAGATACTTATGCAACTGGCAGATTAGTAAGGCTGTGGTCAAATATGGCTTTTCCCTCTTGTGGGTTCCTTCAACACCTGCCATAGACCCAGTCTATCAGTTATATCCTTTAGGACAAGGCCAGCTCAATCAGTAATGCTGCTGCTGAACCACTCTTTTTGTGGATATTGACATCCCCAACCCAGAGTACATTTTGTACCTTTGCCACCCTCAGTGCTTCCTCCAAGTGTTGGTCAGCATGGAGGACTACTGACTCATCAGTTGGGAGAGGCTGGTACATGGTAATCAGCAGGAGGTTTCCTTTCCCATGTGTAAACTAATGCCATAAGACTTCATGGGATAAAGGTTACTGTTGAGGACTCCCATAGCAATTCCCTTCCAACTGTATCCCTCTGTGCCACCACTCCTGCTTTGTCTGTCCTGCTGGTGAGAGAGGAGATATCCGGGGAAGGTGATGGGGTGTCTGGGACATAGTCATACTCACAGAATCATACCTTAAATACAATGTCAGGCTGTTGCTTCACGTGTCTGTTTATTTCTATTCACTGCTTCCTGCCAGCTGTCCCATTCTAGAAGCATGGTCATATATTCGCCCCAATCCACTCAGATTTGATTTTGCAAATTGGGCTTGGAGCTTTCCCAAAATTTTTCTGAAAATCCACGTGTTTTACATCCATTGCTTCTCTTTCATTTGTCTCCCCGTCAGTTTCTCAAACATAATTCCCATTTCATAAATCTATGTTAGTGTTATTTTTGATCATTACTTTCAGTCCCAATAATTTCTCCCGAACAATTTTCTTACAATGTTCTATGTTCCATGTACTATTTCGTTTTCCATAGCAGACTTGGTTTTCCTGGTATTGTCAGAAAGTTCTGTGAAGACAGAACTGAAGTTGTGGATTCATAGTTTTGCCATTTCCCTGTTTCCCATTCTCCATTCTCTGGTTTCAAACTGGAAAAAACTTGCACTCTTCTGTTCATACTTCTCACATTGATATAATTTGACAAGCTATAACAGTTCACTCTTATAACCTTTGTGAACATTATCTTCAGAAACCCACCAATTCATGTCTTTAACTGCTCAGCTCCACATCATACACTCACAGGAGCATAGTCTCTGTACCAACAGAAATACAGCGCGATCTATATTAGTCCCACTTTCCAACACCAGGCCCATAGCCTGGAATGTTATGAAACTTCCAAGTGCTCATCCAAGTACTTTTAACGGTTGAGAGGTTAGCCGTGGTAACTCCCCTCTCAGGAAGTGCATTCAAGACCTCAACACACTCTGGGTGAAAAAAAAGTAATCTTAAATCCTCTCTGAACCTCAAACCCTTCACTTTAAAAGTGTGCTCCTTTGCTCTTGATTCTCTGACTAAAAGGAACAGCTGCTTCTCTCCACCCTGTCCATGCCCCTTGTTAACTTATCCTTCTGAATCACATCTCCCTCAGCCTTCTCTGCTCCAAAGTAAACAACCCGAGCTTATCCAGCCTCTCTCCATAGCTGATGTGTTCCATCCCAGGGAACATCCTGGTGAATCTCCTCTGCAACCACTCCAGTACAATCACATCCTTCCTGTAATGTGGCTCCCAGAACGACAGAAAGTACTCCATCATGGACTAAACCAAGCCCTGTATAGCATTTATAATCTACTCCCTGATTAATAAACTCTCCACCCAAGGTTCAATTCTTAACTAGTCCATTACCCTGTTCAGTCACATTCAGGGATGTGTGGAGAAACACCTTGTGAGCCAATCATTGTGTACACCCCATGTCTGGTTCTCCTTCCAAAGTACATCCCCTCATATTTATCAGGATCACATTCCGTCTGCCATTGATCTGCCCATTTGATCATTTCACTTGTATTTTCCTGTAAAATCAGAACTTCTTCCTCACTGCCAACCACCCGGCCAATCTTTGTGTCAAACACAAACTTACTTATCACAACCCCCACCCCTCCACCCACTCCCCCTCCAGATTCACATCTATACCATTTATGAATGCTACAAACAGTAAGGTACACAGCACAGATCCCTGTGGTATAGCAGGGGACACTGGTCTCCAGTCACACAAACAGCCTTCTCCCACCACCCTCTGCCTCCTGACACTAAGACAATTTTCGTTGTAAGTTTTCAAATTATCCTCGATATTCTGAGATTTTACTTTTTTTTTACAGTTTCCCATGTGGAACTTTGTCAAAGGCCTTGTTGCAAAACTAAATAAGCGACCTCCTCAAACTAATTCAATCAAATTCATTAGATGGGACTTCACTCTGATAAAGTCATGATGATTATCCCTGATCAAACCTTGTGACTCTGATTGGAGTTCGATTTTCTCCTTCTCTATTTTCTCCAGTAGTTTCCCGAACAGTGATCTAATACTCGCTTGTCCATAGTTACCTTGGCAAATCTCTACCACCCTTACTGTGAAGTGCAATCATATTAGCTGTTCTCAAGTCCTCTGGCAGCTCCCCTATGGTCAGATTCCAATTAAAGTTTCTTCCCTTGACTCCAACATTATCCAGACCTGCGGATTGGTCCAATTTTATACGAAACAAAGCATTAAAACCCCCCTCGTATTTTACATCAATCTTTTCAAGAGGTTTCCAGTCCATCTTCTCGAATTCTGTACCTGCATCCTGCTTCTCCTAAGTAAAACAGCTGTGATGTTTACATGTGACAATCTATCAATGTTCTCCATGTTGACGCACAGATTGCCCTTTTGGTTTCTAATGGACACTGTTTGCTGATTATTCTATTCTACTTGTCCGTGTAGAATACCGTGGGATTCTACCTAATCTCGCCTGCTTGCACTTCTCCATGTCTCTCTGTTATTCATTCCCCTCTATGTTCATAAATTTCTAAGTTTCACTACAATCACCACTCATCTTTTGAAATTCGAGATCACAGGCTGAATGTCCCCCATCAGACAATCTTGCCATTTTATGGATTAATCCTTAGAATACCTTTTTCAGTTCCTCTGTAGTCAGTACATTCTATCTTAGATTGGGACTCCAAGTGGTACACAATACTCTAAGTTTAGTCTCAGCAATACTCTATGCAGCTTGTCCACGACATCTTCTATATTGCAATTACATACACATGAATGTAAACTTAATTTTTCGTTTAAAAATTGCTTGCGTTCTTCCCAATTCCTTTCTCTTTAACTTTTCTTATGATGTTAGTTGAAGAGTTCTTAAAAAAGTTCCTCCTGAATATCCAACGATACGTTATCCATTGGCTCCTCATTGCCTACGTCCATAAGAATAATCTTGAAACCATTTAAAAAAGTGTTTGCTACTTATGGTTTTCATTTAATCGATACATTATCATCCTTCCCAGTTTTCCCATTATCTTCTATATATCCAGTAACACGTTATTTGTAATCGAGCCCAACAGACACCCGACCGCAGATGACAAGTTACTGGTCTGTAGTTCACGACTCTCCATCTTCACCCTTTCTTAAACTGTTGGATAATATTTATAACCTTTGCCTTATCCAGATTGGCTAAATATCTTTCGGGAATGCATTGGAAATAACGTGAAAATCTGTGATGCAATCAATATGCCTTTTGCTGCTTCCTCTGAAATTCTTGTATGAAGTACATCTGATCTGTCCGATTTATAAATACTCAATCCAGCTTCCTTTTAAAAGATGACCTCAATACTGATAAGAATGATCTTAGACTTTCCTTGCATAAGTCCCATGGTCACTTAGTATTTCTGGGAGAATTTCTGGATATTCTGCGTTGAAGATAGACACAATGAAACTGTTTCTTTCCCCTGTGATTTCTCTGTTCTCTACAATAAATTACCCAGTCGGCACACCCACCTCTTCCACATTTTACCTTGTTTTTACTTTTGTTTCATACACTGATGTACGTTTTTAAGCAGTCTTTATGTTTTTCTTTTGTCTGCATGCTTTTTCGCCGTTTGATTTTCTTCTCAGTTTCTTGGTCATCCGTTGCTGGGTCCTATTTTTCTCCGAATTCACTGGCTTACTACAACACTTGGCATTTTTCTAAGCTGCTTCCTTTTGTCTAATAGATAGTTGAAGGTGAGGCTGGAAGGTTTAGTTCGGAGATGAGGGTGGACCATTTGATGGGAAAGAAGATGAACACATAGGAACTTTCAAAAGGGGGGAGGGTGCTGAGTTGGAAGATTGGGCTGGGATAAGGTGGAGTTAGGGGAAATGAGGAAACTGGTGAAATCTACATTAATCCCCTGTGGTTGGAGGGTCCCAAGGCAGAAGAGGAACCTTTCTTCATCCATACTTCGGGTGGTTAGTGTTTGGCGATGGAGGAGGCCGAGGGCTCTCAAGTCCTCGGCAGAGTGGAAAGGAGAGGTAAAGTGTTCAACCACAAGGTGGTGGAGTTGGTCAATGTGGCTGTTCCAGCGATGTTCTCGGAAATAATTCACGTGTGTCTCGTCAATGTAGAGAAGACCACACCGAGTTTAACGGATGCAGTAGATGACGCGTTCTGTCTCCCTTCATCACCTACCACTTTCAACCCACCTTCATCTACTTATCGCATTCCTAGCGAACTGCCTCCTGCCACACCCCCTTCTCATTTATCTCTCAGCCCCCTTGACCCATAAGTCTCATTCCTGATGAAGGGTTGTGCCCGAAACGACAATGGTCCTGCTCCTAGTACACTGACTGACTGTGCTTTTCCAGCGCCACTGATCTCCAGCATCTGTAGTCCCCACTTTCTCCTCACACCTTCAGGGCTTGCATGATTCAAATTTAGAACAGTTATTTCAAATAAACCAAAAACTACCGTGTATTCAAACAGCATAAAAGAAAATCAATGCATTGTGGTCATTGATCCCAAAATGTCCTCTACAGCAAAGTTTTCAATTAGCTTTTCTGATCATCCAACACCAATTCCTAAATAAACTGATCTCCAGCTCAGTGCTCGACAAAATGTTAATGCCAGCTATCTAACACATGCTCATGAAATCCATTTTTCCCAGCGTTAGCATTCAGTTGGGTTAACACAGTTTAGATATAATGTAAACAGTACATTATTACTGCAGTACCCACAAATGTGTACGTCTCAATTTCCTGTTTTATAACATGCCCAACATTTGTATTGAAGCTTTCAGTTTGATATATAACTCCCATCAATGTTTCCTTCTCCATGCTGTTTTTACGCTCCACATCACAAGATTCTGTAGAATCTGAGCGACGTGGGCTTTGGGGAGATTAATGGTAGAGATCATCGCGCCACATCATTTATGTTCTTCTTAAGCATCATTCTGACATTTGCTCCAGATTTTCCGTAATGCTAGTGGAGTAGAGAAGGACAATGATCGTTCAACAATGCTCTGTATTTCCCCCAGAGAGCTGAGACTGCTCTTAACTGGGTGGGAACCTTACAGCAGGATGGTAAAGCATTGCTGCTGCTGTACAGGATTTTAGTGAGGTCACATCTGGAGTAGTGTGTACTGATTTAGTCTCTTCAATGAAGAAAGGATATTGTTATATTGGAAGCAGCACAGAGATGGTCCCCTCAACTGATTCCTGCAATGAAGATGCTAGCTTATAACGAAAGGATGATCAGGTTGATCCAATAGCCATTGGAGTTTACAAAAATGAAAGAAGATCTTATTTCAACATAGATGACAGGAAGGAGTCAACAACTGAAGCGAATTACACAGATAGTGGAGGAATCAATTCCGTTCTCCAGCCTGTTACACAGGAACAACAGAAGGATATTCAGGCCTTTGACCCTGTTACACCAGAATAGGGCGAGGCTGTTCAGCCTCTGGAGACAGTTGTATATTTACAGGAGAAGGCCAATCAGCCCCTCGAATCTATAACACTGCACCCAGAGTAGGCCTTACACAGCAACAGGATCAGTCCATTCAACCTCCTCAAGTCTGTAACATAGGAACTGGAAGAGGTCACACAGTGACTGGAGATTTGTTACACTGGGATAACAGGAGGCCATTCAGAATCACCGAATCTGTTGCAAGGGAATTGGATAAGGATAAAAGCTATCTGAGAGTTATTTCATGAGAAAGGAGGAGGTAATTTATACACGTGTCGGTTGTATGGGAACAAGAGAAGACCAATTACTCCCTCGCTCCCATCTCCGGTATACATGTGGAGACCGTTCAGTATCTCCATCTATTATGAATAAATATGAGAAAACCCAACAGCCCCTCAATATGTTACACTGCAACGGGAAGATTCCATAATACCCCACCCCTCTAACGCATCAACGGTAGGAGGTCATTCTGGCCTTGGAGATGACAACATGGGATTACCAGAAAGACTTCATCCCATCGATTTTGTATACCAGCAGGATGATGAGTCCAGTCAGCCACACATGCTTCTTACACAGCAATTGGAGCAGATATCTTAAAACTTTTTGCCCATGAGACTGGAATTCAAAGAACACGTAAAGGTTTTTGAAAGGGAAGAACTTACAATAGATGTATACATTAATGAGTAACGTGTAACAATAAACTATTGTAATTTGAGGCAAATTATTAGAATCCACTGTTGAGGACATTTGCAAAGTTAAAACACAATCCATCGGAGTCAACATGGTTTTACAAAGATTAAATCAAGATTGAAGTGTTTGCTTGAGTTACTTAAATATGTGATATCTTGTCTTCCAGAAGGCATTGGATGTGTCGCTTCTCCAAAGAGTGAGTGGTAAGATCAGACAACATGGGTTTAGGAGTAATTTATGAGCTTGGATGGAGGATTGGTTAACCAACAAAATGGAGTCAGATGGAATAAATGTGTCATTTTCTTTTGGAAAATGCAATTTGTCGAGTGCCATTGATTTCTGTTCTCATGCCTCAACCATTTGCGATCGATATTATTACTCGTTTGACCGGATAGAAAATACTTCAGCTACATTTTCAGTTGTACTTCGGAATAGTGATGCAAGAGATTTAAAACTATATGGATAGGTTGGGTGAATGGGCAAAAATTTGGCAATGAAAATTGAAGTGGATAAATATAGGGTTATTCAAGTTGGCCAGCGTAACAGAAAGGCAAATTATTATCTAAATGGAGAGAATCTTCAAAGTGCTCAGGTACAGAGTGATCAGGATATCAGCTTGCATATCACAAAAAAAACCTGCCTGCGAGTACTGCAAGTATTGAGAAATGCAAACATAATTTCAGCATTTTCTTGTAAAAGGATAGAGTAGAAATGTAGGGAGTGTTGCTGTAGCTATACAAGGCATTAGTGAGGCTTTACTGGAGTACAGTTTGTGTGTCCTGCGGAATGAGGTATTTACATTCGAGGCAATTCAGAAAAGGTTCATTATACTGATTCCAAATTTGAAGTGTTTGTCTTATGAAGAGAAATTGAGCAGTTCAGGCCTATACTCTTGAGTTTATAAGAATGAAAGGAGATCTCATTGACGTCTGCAAATGCTAAATGTAATTGAAAGTGTAGATGTAGAGTGATTTTTTTTTCATGTGGCGCAATTTACAACTAGAGACTAGAGATTGAGGATGGAGAGACAGCAGCAAAGTGGAACAAACGGCGCGATGACATCAGCCATGATTGTATTCAATGGCGGAGCAGTTTCGAGGGGTTGGATTCCTGACTGATGGTCCTTGTTTATATTCAGCCTTTCCACTGTGTTGCACAGTAATGGGGGAGTACTGTGTATCAAACAGGAAGCAGGCACTCCGGATCTATCAGTCTTAATCAGTTTGACAGAACGTCACCAGTGGAGGCACACAGTGACCAGCGCTGGGTTTTCAACTATTTACAATCTATATCAATGATCAGGAGGATGGAACAGATATACAGATACTGAGTTTGGTTATGTTGCTGCGATAAGGAAGAGATTAAATTAGCAAGAGAGGGTGGAGGGTCTACAGATAGATACAGAGAGGTAAAGGCAATGGATCATAATTTGGGAGGTAGAATATAACATGATATAATCTGTCATTTCATTTACAGGAATAATGGAAGGCAGTACGTTACTGAAATGGAGAGGGATTACAGGACGTAATGATACTGTGTACTCGGGGGTTCACTCAGACCCGTTCAGACATGGGAAGTTTTGCTCCATCCCTGATTGTTTGCTCCCTGACAGTCCAAGTGACCCCATTGCTCTCCGTGCACATGGAATATTTTGATGTTGTTGGTTGGTGCTGGGGATGGTCTTTTGAAACGTGTATCAAGCAGAAGGCCTTTATCCAAGATACATTTATTCCTTTCTACATGTAGAGATAAAGACGATAGAATAGCTGCCTGCTTCTGAATGAAGAGGCCGTGACTGCTGCCAGAACAGGGGTATTCACCAACATGATGTACTATGCATGGCCACACTGTAACATTCATAGAGTGAGAGCTCCTTCAGTTCCTCTATCTCTCCCCACTGACATGGCTAACCGCAGATGGCATGTACACCAACAGAAATCCCAGTATACTGGGAAAATAAGGATACACCCAGCAGCTTCCCGCTGAGGGAGAAACGATGTATTTTACTCATCCACCATATATATCCTCCGTCACCGAATGGTGACATTGATGTTGAGGTACTGGGAGATGATGAATATGTCACCCAGTCCTGCCTGGAAAGTTCCGGATCATAGAAGCTGAATGAAACAGTGACCCTAACAGCAACTGACAGCACCGTCCTCCGCCTCGTGTGCAGCTGTGGGTTGAAGGAGGTGACACCGCTCTGTGACCAGCTCCTTGTTCAGTCAGGATCCCCTCACAGTCTGCTCCTGGGTTAAATGGAGCTTGAGAAGCTGTTCCTGGAAAATCCGCGGTGGATCCAGCAGATCCCTTTCACCAGACGCACTCACTGGGTGGTTTCAGAGCTTCCCCTCTCTGCAGCCTCTGCTCCATTTGTTGTTCATGTTGCAGGCTCAGATGCTGTAACTAAAGTCCCCATGCTCCATCCCGAGTTTGGTCACCAAATCCTCAGGTCTCCCTGAATGTCTGAGGCAGCTCACAGCACAACCTCCAGCAAAACATCCCCAACCCCTCCACTAACCTTTCAATAAAAGGAGTCAGACAGAAATCCCTCGGCTACAAATGTTGTGCACCAGACCAGATCCCCACAAAATATTTTAAGAAGGCCGCTTACACCCAACCCTTTCCTTATTTTAAACATGGATGGGAAGTGTGCTTTCCAGATATGTTGTGACTGGTCAACCAACTCGACATTAAGCAAAATGTAATCTATTCAAATGCTTTAGTTCAAATAAAATCAAAGAGAAGAACATTTTGAGATAGCTTATATATTTGAACACTTGCACATACAATAGATACCATACCTTATTGGTATTCACTGCTTGACACAAAGATATATTCAATTGCAGATTCTTACAGGCAGTTTTGTGATCCAGGAGAAATCAACATCAACAGAGATCTCAGTGAGAAAAGCAGCTGGGGATCATGTATTGAAACTTCCAACCCTTCTGGGATCTCCAGCAGCTTCTGGATGCTGCAGACAAAACAAAACGAGAAAACCTGGTCTTGGAAAGCTGCCCATTGCCCTTCCATTGTTACCACCGTTTTAATGAAACATAAAGGCTTTCTCAGTTATTTACTTAAACTGTTTTCAGACAGCAGTTCTGCACCTCTGCCTTTAAAACCTCTCTTCACAAAAAGCCCAAGAGAAAATAACCTTTTTACAGTGATAGTATCCTCACAACTCCATCTTTAATAGAATCATCCATCAACATACAAAGGTGGATTCATTTTAGACCTCCTAATCTTCCTCAATTATTAGACTGAAATGCATATATATTACATTGACTCTGTGCATGCAAATGTTCACAACTCGATTCCATTTCAGTCATTTCACTCCTGCCACAGAATGCCTTTTGTTTTTCTTTATTCAAGTCTCCACAATGTGTCAAAACTTAAGTTTTCTCGCCCTGTCAACTGTAAATTTTGAAACTGAATGGCAGCAAGAATAAGCTCAAGCGAAACAGACTGGTATTTTTCTCCCTAAACTTCTCCAAAAACTTTAAAGGGTCACGATCAGTGATAAAGATTTGTCTCATATATGTTTTCGCAATTTAAATGCTGAAATATTGTAAGGCCAACACCAAGCTCAAGGCCTCCTTCCTCATTGTGGAATAAATCTGTTGATGTTTCCACTGGACACTCCAACCACACGTTACATAATGGAGCATTTCTCATCTCTCCAATAGTCCTTCTGAATGACATAGCTCCTCATGTCTCAGCGTAAAAGAATTACATACTTCTGTACCTCTTAATGCTGTAACCTCTTTACCTGCTACCCTTGGCCTATGCTAATAAACCTTACTTTCACAGGGATATGTTTTGAGAAGATCTCGCACATACTTCTCAATCTCTCACGGAAACCAAGCTTTGATTTGTGAACCAAATCATCACCATCAGCCATTTCAGACTCTAATCTTGCTATTGTTACTCTCTGCTCTTCCACACGAGTTCTCACGACTGCAGGAAGTGAATTGTTGAACTTAACCAAAATAAGAATCTCTCTAAGAGTGCCATAACTTTGCTCTGTTTTTATTACCCTTACCCACACTTCAAAATTACTTTGTTAGATTCTTTCAAACACAACGTGCATTTAACCATGGACGCTATTTTAGATTCCCGAAACACTGTCTGTCAGCTTCTGGCACAAGCTCATGTGCACTTCAGATGGCTTTCTTCACCTCCTCATACTCCCCAGATACCTCCTCCGATAGGGTTGCAAATACCTATCAGTTTGGTTTGAATCAACTAAATCCACATGTTCACTGGGCACTGCATTTGTTTAGCCACTTTGTGAAATGAAATTAAAAAGGCTCCCCTACCTTCTTATCAAATGTAGATAATACCTGGATGTATTTAAACAGATCCCCATCAAGCCTTTGGCTACTATGGGGTTGATCATCCTCATTATCCACCTCATCCAGCCTACCGTCTACCTTCATCAACGCCTTCTATGTCAACTTTCCTCTTTAATTACTAACCTTTGAAGTTGAAACTCTCTGCTATTCTTCTCTCTTTTTCTCTCTTTCTTCTTCATTTCCTGTTCTTTTATTTCTACTTTTCATCATAATTCAAAGAGTTTCAATTACTTCTCATGTTCAAGGTGCCTCATTTGAAATTGATTTCTCGCCATTTCCGAAGACTCTGATAGCGTTTCCACTAAAAGTAATTGCCAAGCTCTAGCTGTAATTATCTTTCATTTTCTCACAGACAACCACAACCCCGATTCCAGCTTGTCTGCCAAATTCTACAGCTTTGCCTTCATTACCTTCTGTAAAACCCCCAACTTCACTTCTTCCACACCCAGAAAACTCTTAGTGACTTAAAGAATCTTTATACGCAAAACACTGTTTAAACGAACCGAACAAAAGTCACTAACAATTACCATACGCGACCTTTGAACCCAATAGCCTCCTGGTGCATACTCTCCTGTGTCTGCATGAGCTTATTCTGGATTATCTGGTTTCCTCCCAGATGTGCATGCCAGGTGAATTAGCCATGCTACATTGTTTGTAGTTTTCAAGAATGTGTGGGTTAGGAGTTTTTGTCGGGGTAAATGTGTAATAATAGGGTAGAGTAATGGGTCTGGGGAGGTTACTCCTCGGAGGGTCGGTGTGGACTTGTTAGGTCGAATGACCTGTTTGCACACTGTAGGGATTGTAATTCTAAACCCAATTTGGTATTATCGATTTAGAACCAGACAAGAGTCCCCAGTATGGTATAGACCAACCAGACTGACTCAAACTAGTTTAAGGAGGTAGCTTGGATTCCAACCTTTTCTTGTTTTGAAGGTAGATGTGAGTTGGGTGTTCCAGATGTGAGGCTACTAGTCAAACCACTCACCATTAAGCAACACACAATATTTTTAAACACTCTAATGAAAATCCATACAAAATTACGAGGAATTTAGAATAACTTAACTGTTGGAAACCTTATACTGGATTAGTGGTGCTGGAAGAGCACAGCAGTTCAGGCAGCATCCAACGAGCAGTGAAATCGACGTTTCGGGCAAAAGCCAAACATCAGGAATAAAGGCAGTGAGCCTGAAGCGTGGAGAGATAAGCTAGAGGAGGGTGGGGGTGGGGAGAAAGTAGCATAGAGTACAATGGGTGAGTGGGGGAGGAGATGAAGGTGATAGGTTAAGGAGGAGAGGGTGGAGTGGATAGGTGGAAAAGAAGATAGACAGGTCGTACAAGTCCGGACAAGTCAAGGAGACAGTTTCTGAGCTGGAAGTTTGAAACTAGGATGAGGTGGGGGAAGGGGAAATGAGGAAGCTGTTGAAGTCCACATTGATGCCCTGGGGTTGAAGTGTTCCGAGGCGGAAGATGAGGCGTTCTTCCTCCAGGCGTCTGGTGGTGAGGGAGCGGCGGTGAAGGAGGCCCAGGATCTCCATGTCCTCGGCAGAGTGGGAGGGGGAGTTGAAATGTTGGGCCATGGGGCGTTTTGGTTGATTGGTGCGGGTGTCTCAGAGATGTTCCCTAAAGCGCTCTGCTAGGAGGCGCCCAGTCTCCCCAATGTAGAGGAGACCACATCGGGAGCAACGGATACAATAAATGATAATAGTGGATTTGCAGGTGAAACTTTGATGGATGTGGAAGGCTCCTTAAGGCCTTGGATAGAGGTGAGGGAGGAGGTGTGGGCACAGGTTTTACAGTTCCTGCGGTGGCAGGGGAAAGTGCCAGAATGGGAGGGTGGGTCATAGCGGGGTGTGGACCTGACCAGGTAGTCACAGAGGGAACGGTCTTTGCGGAAGGCGGAAAGGGGTGGGGAGGGAAATATATCCCTGGTGGTGGGGTCTTTTTGGAGGTGGCGGAAATGTCGGCGGATGATTTGGTTGATGAAAAGGTTTGTAGGGTGGAAGGTGAGCACCAGGGGCGTTCTGTCCTTGTTACCCTTTTGGAAACCTTAATCGAATAATTGATACAGTTCATTTTACAAATGAACTGTTCCAATATACTAACATCACCTAAACACACTCCATGGTAAAAAGGAGCATTCAGTCATACAGTTCTCCAATCCAGGAGGAAACAGCATCAAGTGAAGTTACAGAGAGAACAGCAGCTAGGGATAATTTGCTAAAACTTCCAACCCCTTTGGGACCCCAAACACCCGGTGATTGTTACAGCTACAAGAAAAAGCAAACTAGAAAGCCTGGTCTGTGCGAGCTGGCCATTGTTACTACTATTTATTAAAAACACTAAAAGCCCGTAAGTTATTTACTTGAGCCGTTTTCAGTTGGCAGTTTGGCCTTTATGACCTCTTACTAAAAAAATGGAGAAAATAACCTTTTCTTAAAATAGTGGCAGCATTGTCACACAACTTAGATGCCTGGTCCCTTACTCAGTGGGCTTCCTTTTGTTACTGATCGCAAGGTCACCTGAGAGGACAACCACAGGTACAAACCAAGTTACAAGGATGTGTCTCATAACTTCTGAAACACGCCTGTCCATGGCCATCACATGGGACATACCGGGAAGTGAACAATAGCCTGACACACACCATTTCATTATTTCTGATCTACACAATGCCAGCACTTGATACACTAGGGAGACAAAACCCAAGGCCAGGGAACGATACAGAGGGACTGAGAGATTCACATTAAAGACAAAAACAGACAGTTTTCCCTCCTAGTTGGGGAACACTTCAGTGGTGCAGGACATTCAACCTCGGACCTCCGGGTGACCATTCTCCAAGGCGGACTTCAGGACAGGCAGCAGCGAAAAGTTGCCGAGCAGAGTCTGATAGCTAATTTCGGTACCCATAGGGTGGGCATCAACTGGGACCTTGGGTTCATGTCACAATACAAGTGACCAACATTGCACTATACACACACAGACACAGACACCACGACACACAAACGTACGCAGGAACTCCTACACCCACACATACACACGGACACACATGTACACAGACACATACACAGACACTCCCACACACCCTTACAGACACCACACTCACAAAGGCATCGGCTCAGAGACTTAGACCACTCTACACTCATGTACACACATATGCACTCTCTCTTACAGACACTCACAGCCCCCCACCCCAGACACGCACACACACTCACACACTCACAAATGCACCCCCTCACAGACTTAAGACTATATCACCACACACGCATATACCCTCCCTCACACTCACAACCTTCAACCCACACAAACACACACACACACACAAACAGACGACCTAAATGCACACATATTTTGTGGGGTGAATTTGTACTTGCAGAGTTACATTGTACTTTGCTCAAAAACTGCATGAATTCATGTGACACTGTTATCTCACTTTTCAGATAAGAATCAATCTAAACATCATGGCATTGACAGAGAACACAAGGGGCCATCACCTTCAACATATTGTCATATCTAACAGTCAATGTTACAGCTAACCTGAGAATGCAACTTATATTTTTTAAAAAGGGTTTTGTGATTTACACATGAAATAAGTGAAACTATCATGGTATTCAAACAGATGAAAGTCTCAAGAGACAATCAATGTATTTTTCAATGTATAATTTCAGTTACATCACACTGTAAATTTCTGCTGTAATTTCGGCGCCTTAGAATTGTGTCCTCCATTATTATCTGATGAAGGAGCGGCGCTCCGAAACCTAGTGTTGCTTCCAATTAAACGTGTTGGACTATAACCTGGTGTTGTGTGATTTTTAACTTTGTACATCCTCAGTCCAACACCGGCAATCTCCAAATCATGACTGAATAAACAGGCTCAGTTAACGAGTTCCATACATCACTTTTCATATCACTATAAAAAGGAAAATTTACTGGGTTTGGATGGAATGGATGAGGGTTGCTGAGGGATGGACCATAAACCTTTATAATCTTGTTTTAACTTGTATATCAGTGTATTAACAGAACACTGCAGGGGTCTATATGTGTCCCACTCTGCTTATGAAAGGAGGCAGTTATAAAATAACAGATCAGCTACATAAAAAAAGTCGGGTGGGCAAGTTTCTAGATACCTTAACACAAAGTATGATATTATTGATCAGTGTGAGGCTCCTCCTGGTTTTAAGTGCCCTGCTACCAAATCCTTCCATAACCTTGAGACAGAGCATTGAGACTGCTGCTCAGCAACTGGCCGAAGCAATTCTGTCCATATGGGCCTCTTATAGAGGGATAAGAGAAGACCATTCAGCCCATATTAGCCTGTTGTTACTTGAAAAGTTGGAAATCTAGAATATTGTCACATTTTGCCAACAGAATCATTCAAAACAAAGAGATGTGTCGCTGCAGCTGTTTGAAGTGTTACTGAGAGGGCACCTGGAGTACGTTGTGTTGTTTGTGTTTCTGTAACTGAGAAGGGATGGACCTCCATCAGATACAGTTTAACGGCTGCTCGTAATCCACAGGTTGCTGTGTCACTTAATGTTTCGGGTCTGTTACACACGTACAGGAGGAGGCCATTCAGTCTTTCCAGTCTATTACAGAGGGCCACGAGGAGCCCATTCAGCCTCTCGAGCCTGTTACAGAAGGGCAGGAAGTGTTTCTTTAACTTTCTGTTACACATAAATATTAGTTCAAATTAGTTTTGGAATAGGAAAGACCTGATTTAAACATTAAAGTTCTAACTTTGAACAAGGCCAATTTTGAAATTGTTAGGCGAGCCCTGTGAAAGGCTGGATGGAATACCCTATTCACAGGTAAAGGGATGGTTGGAAAATGCAAGGCCATCAAAACTTGGTTTCAGAGAGTCCAGAGCCAACATGTTTCTATCAGTGAGATGGGCAAGGCTGGTGGGCGCAGGCAGTGCCGGATGGCTAGTTATATTGATGCTCTGGACAAGGTAAGGAAGGAGGCATATTTCAGGTGAACAGAGCTGAGATCAAGTGAATCCCGAGAGGAGTATAAGGGCAGTACGTGTGTAGTCAACGGGGAAATCGGGCCAGAAAAATGTGGATATAAGATGGCTTTAGAAATAGGGTTAACGAGGCATTGAAGAAATTCTACAAATCCTTTAATGGCAAAATATTAACTAGGGAGAGAATAGGGCCCCTTAAAAATCTGTAAGGTTACCTATGTGTGGAACCACAGGAGATGGGAGGGATACGAAACAAGTATTTCTACTCAGTATTTAATGTGGAGGTGAATACAAGAGCGAGAGAATGAAGAAATATACAGTGATATCTTGAAAGTGTCTATATTATAAGGAGGTGTTGGACATCTTAAAACACATAAAGATAAACAAATCTCCGGCACCTGATCAGTTGTATCCCTGATGTTTGTGGGAAGCTAGGAAAGAGATTGCTCAGCATTTTGCTGATATACTTGTATCATTGATTTCCACAGGTGAGGTGTCAAAAGACTGGAGGGTTGATAACATAGTGTCATTATTTAAGAAATTAAGGAAAAAGCAGGTAACTATAGAGAGGTGATCCTGACGTCAATGGTAACTAAATTGTTGGAGGGGATTTTGATGGAAAGAACGTATATGCATTTGGAAAGACAAGGACTGAAGAGGGCTTTGTACATTAGAGATCACGTCTCACTGATTCGGTGGAATGTTTTGAGGAAGTGATGAAGATGATTGATGAAGGCAGGGCAGTGGATGTTGTCTTTATGAATTCAGTACAAAAACCAAAATGTTCTACATGGTAGACTGGGTAGCAAGGTTAGACTGCCTGGGATCCAGAGAGAGCTCGTCATTAACATCCAGAATTTTCTTGAATATTGGAGATAGGGCGTGACAGTGGACATTTTTTCATTAAACTTGGAGACCTGTGACCAGTGACGTGCTGCAAAGATCAATAGTGGGTCCACTGCCTTTTGTTACTTATACAAATCATTTGCATTTGAGTATATGAAGTATGGTCAGTAAGTTTGTAGATAATTCCAAATTTGGTGGTGTAGTCGATAGTGAAGAATGATCTCTCAGAATATAATGGGACTTTTCTGAGGTGAACCGAGTAGTGGCAGATGGAGTTTATTTTAGATAAATGTGAGGTGTTGCATTTTGGCAAGACACATCAAGGCAAGCCATGTAGTAGGGTCCTGACGAAAAGTGGCAACCAAGAAGAACTCCATAGAAATTATGGAATCCCTACAGTGAGAAAACAGGCTATTCGGCCCATCGAGGCCACACTGACCCTCTAAACAGTATCCCACTGGACAAACCACTTCCCTATCTCTGTGACCCTTCATTTCCCATGGTTAATCCACCTCGCCAACTCATCTCTCGGTACTGTACACAATTGAGCATGGCCAATCTCCCCTTATCTGCATATATTTATACTGTCGGAGGAAAACATAGCACCCGGAGGAAAGTCACGTAGGCACGGAAAGTATGTACAAACTCCACACCGCCAGTCATTCAAGGATGGCATTAAGCCTGGATCACTGCGCTGTGAGGCAGAAAAGCTAGGTTTGTGGTGCAGGTTCTCCTTTCCTTGAAAGTGCCATCACAGGTAGGCAGTGTAGTGAAGAAGGCACTCGGTGATCTTCCCTTTATTGGTGTGTGCTTTGAGTCTATGCGTTTGCATGACATGTTGCATCTGTAGCGGATATTGGTTTGGCTACTTTTGCAATATTACCTTTAATTCTGGTCACCATGCTGTCGGAAAGATGTTTCCAAACTTGAAAGGGTGCAGAAGAGATTTAAAATAATGTTGCAGGTGTTGGACGGATAGAGTTGCAGGCAGAGATTGAATAGCCTGGGACTATTTTCAAGTGTTGAGTTTGAGGGGTGACCTTAAAGAGGTTTATAAAATCATGAGGGATATAGATAAGGTAAACAATCAATGTCTTTTCTGCAGGATAGGCGAGGCCAAAATTAGATGACAAAGGTTAAAGGTGAGAGGGGAAACATTTAAATAGGGACATGAGGGACAACATTTTCACACAGAGACTGCTGTGTGAATGGATTGAACAGCCAAAAGAGGTGGTGGAGGCAGGTACAGTTACACCATTTAAAAGGCATTTGGATGGATACGTGCATGGGAAGTGTTTAGAGGGAGATGGGCCAAGTGCTGGCAAGGGGGACAAGATTTTGTTGGTATGGACGACCAGACTGAAGGATCTTTTTCCGTGCTGTACATCTCTCAGACTCTGTTGACCCTTGTGTGTACAACACAGGAACAGGAGAAGGTTATTCAGATTCTGAAATCTGTAAGTCAGCTTGTTTGCTCAATTACTGAGAATCAAATACATCATTCAGATTTTGGTGTTTTACATAAACAGGAGAAAGGCTTTTTGACAAGAGAAGCTGTAAAGAATGTGAAGAGGCCATTCAGTCCCTCAACTCCATTCCACAGAACCAGCAGGTGAGCACAGAAATATAGGAACCTGTTACCCAGAAGCAGAAGGAGGAAATCTATTTTCACAAAACTTGGATGAGGAGGCAGTCACTCAACTGATCGAGTCTGAGGCACAGGAACAGGAGAGAGTCATTCAACTGCTCGAGACTGGGACACAGGAACAGGAGGGAGTCATTCAACTGCTCGAGACTGGGACACAGGACCAGGAGGGTGTCATTCAATGCTTGAAACAGGGGCACAGGGAAATCTTGAGAGGAGTGAGGCCTTAGAATCCTGTTACGCAGAAACAGGAGGATGTGCTTCACTCCCCACTTGTATGGGATATTGGAAGAGAAGGGAAGTTTGCTTGGCACAAACATAAATATATGAATAAGTTGCATTCGTGGTCCATTCAATCCTGGCCCACAATTCTCCAAGACACGGCTGATCTGATTGTGATTCCCTCATTTCATTTTACGGAGACTGTCCTCTCTGCAGCCTCTGCTCCATTTGTTGGTCATGTTGCAGACCCATTTGCTGTAACAACAGTCACCATGACTCATCTAGAGGGATGGGTCTAACCGGATGAGTCAGTATTTGAAGGGTCCACTCACAAGAATGGAAACACAAAATGAAGGTATTGCCAGATGTTTGGTTCACTCACATTCCCAATTCAACTCACATAACCAGCCAATCCATAATATATTCAGAATGGAGCACTGTGTAAATCGGGTCCAGAGTCGAACTCTGTGCAGCCAACACCAATGCTTGATCTATAATCCTGGGCTAAATGTCCAGCGTGGGGAGCTGTGCATGCCGCAATGGTTCATTCATATATAAACCCAGGCTGTTGCATTGCTCGGTAACACTGTGTCAGATCACTGCTCATGTGTGGGGAAACTTGCAGCCAATGCTAGAAGTGACAGGATGTGCCGCTACAATCTATTAAATGCTCCATATCTCCACTGTGCCTTGACAAGGGATGCTGCGGATGTGAAAATTATTGCAAGAGAGAGATCCAAATCGAAACAGTTCAAATAGCAACAGTTCTGATTAAGGTGAGTATCACACAAGTATTTAAAGATGAAATAATTGAGATAATATCCGATGAGGGTTTTGTGAATGGTGCAAGGATGTAAAAGGGGGATGGTGATGTTATAGTAGTTAAACTATAAGCCTCCAAATAATCAATGGGAATTGGAGGAACAAATATGTAGGGAGACTGGTGAGAGGTTATAGTAGGTGATTTAAATTTTCCTAACATAGATGGAACGTAATTTCTTAAGTGTGTTCAGGAAAGTTTCCACAAGCAGCATGTAAAGGGTCCTACTCGGGAAGGGACAAACTCGACCTACTGTTGTGAAATAGGGATGGTTTGGTGACGGAGGTAAAGCGGGGGAGTATTTTGGGAAAAGTGACTAGCTTTATTAATTTTAAAATAGTTATGGGAGGAAAACAATTGGTCCACGGATTCAAGTTCTAAATAGTGGCAAGGCATATTTGGTTGGAATTAGACAGGAGATTGCAGGGGTTCATGGGAGTAATTTATTTCCCGGTAAAAGGATTCCGGGCAAGAGGGCGGCTTCAAAAGTGAGATAGCCCAAGTTCAAGGTCTATATGTTCCTGTGAGGGTGAAAGGAAAGTGAGGCTGGAAGAGAGAACCCTGGATGACAAGAGATATTGAGGCTCTGACCAGCAAAAAGGAGGCGTGGCTCAGTTACAGGCAGCTGGGATCGAGGGAATCCCTGTAGGTATACAGGGGACACAGGAGTTTACTGAAGAAGGAAATCAAGAAGGCGAAAAGGGAGTAATGAGATAGCCTTGGCTGAGCAGATGAGGGTGAATCCAAATTCAGTATAGTAAAGAGAAAGAAAAACTAGAGAGAGAATAGGTTACCTTAAAATCCAAAATATACACGCATATGTAAAACAACAAGAGATGGTTGAGGTCCTCGATTTCCCCTCTGTGTATACCATGAAGAAAGACATGAAGACCTGTGACATTTGGGAGGTTAATTGTCATATCTTGGTACAGTTCATATCAGAGTAGAGGTGCTATTGGACATATTAGAAAGCGTAAAGACAGATAAATCTCTTGGTCCTGACCAGATATATCTAAGAGCACTGCAAGAGGCGAGAGAAGAAAGTTCAGGGGCCAAAGACCCGGAAGACTGGGCAGTAGCAAATGTTGAGCCCTTATTCAGAAGAGCTGAAAAGAAAAGCCTGGGAAATACAGATCAGTAAGCTTCACATCTATTTCCGGAAACCACTTCAGAAGGTTCCGAGATGTAAGATATGCATGCATTTGGGAAAGCAGAGTTTGACTTGGAGCAGTCAGCATAGCTTTGTGCGAAGCAGATCATGCCTTACAAATTTTGATAGAGTTTTTTGAGGAAGTGACCAAAAAGGTTGACAAGGGCAGGGTAGTGGACATAGTCTATATGGATTTGGGTAAGGCCTTTGATAAGTTTCCCTATGATAGGCCGCTCCAGAAGTTTAGATCGCATGGACTCCAATGTAAACTGGCAAATGACTATGGTGGAGGGATGCTTGTCGGACTGGAAGTCTGTGACCAGTGGAGTGCCTCAGTGATCAGTCCTGGGTCCATTGCTGTTTGTTATCTATACCAATGATTTGGACCAGAGTGCACAACGCAAGGTCAGTAAGTTTGCAGATGACTCTAAATTAGGAGGCATCATTTACAGTGAGGAACGTTATCAGAAATTGCAGCAGTACCTTGACCAACAGGGGAATTGGGCTGAGAAATAGCAAATGGAGTTTAATATAGATAAGTGTGACGTCTTGCATTTTGGAAAACCAAATTCAGGTAGGAGTTTAATGATGAATGATAGTGCCTTAAGGAGTGTAGTAGAACAAAAGGACGTTGGAGATCAGGTGCACGGTTGCCTGAAATTTGTGTCACAGATATACAGGACAGTGAAAAAGGCTGTTGGCACACTGGCCTTCATATTAAGTATTGCTCTAGAAAGGATATTATTGAACAAGAAAGAATGTAGAACAAATTTACAAAGATGTTTCCTCATCTCAAGGCTCTAAGTTATAGACAGAGGTTGGACTTATTGCTTTACAGCGTAGGAACTGAGAGGGTCTGACAGAAGTGTCACTCTTATAAAATCATGAGTGGAGGGCATAGGGTGAATATTTCAAATGTTTTCCCAAGGTTGGGGAATCAAGGACTGGAGGGCATCCATTAATGTTTGGAAAGGATAAAAAATATAAAAAGGATACTGAAGGGCAACGTTTTTTACACAGAGTGTGGTACGCATATGGACTGAGCTGCCAGTGGAAGTGATTGAGGTGGGTACAATAACAATATTGAAAAGGCAATTGGACAAATACACAGATAGGAAAGGATTAGATGGATACAGAGCAAGGGCAGGGAAATGGGGTGAGTCCTAAAAGACATTTTGGTTGGTATGGACCAGCTGGGCCAAATGGCAGTCTCGTGCAATATGGCTGTAAATGAGTGTGTTTTGGGGTGAAGACAGTGTGGGGGGGAGACTTAGATAAAATGTCATGGAAGGATATGTTCACAGGTTTTAGAAGGCTGAAATGAAGACATTTCGATAGTGTCATGCAACATGGGTCAGTATTTCGAAGAATTATGAGTGAAAGGGATATTGCTGTGAGTTCAAAAGGAGAGTTGTGGATGAACATTTGTTCTGCAGCTTCGTAACTGGGAATGAGGACAGCAGAGTCTTCGCCTCACTGGGCTGAATCTAAAAAAAATGTTGCAATGACATTTTCATTAAGTGTGACAGAGAGGTTGTCTGCACGAGGCCGAGCTAGTTTCCTGGTGATATCTTACCAAACACACCTCATTAACTACGCACCCCACTCCATTGTTTCCCTCTCATACAATGCCAGCCCGATTCTCCAACCCATCAAGACTGGAGGTACTCACCATCGCCGGGATGCCCCGGATGTTCTGTGATCCCTGGCACTTTTGCCATCTTTAAAAGGCCAATGGGTACAAGGTTGTGCTTTCTCAGTTCAGAACTGCCCTGCAAAGTTTACCCCGAGCATGGCAGCTAAGGCGAAGTTACACCACGGTTTGTCAACAGGGGCACGGAGGTCCTGGTGGGTGGGCTAGTACAGAGGGGGACCATTCTCTTCCAGAGGGATCACACCACCAGACCCACCGAGCATGGTCTGAACTCCTCACCCAGCTCAGTGCAGTATCTAGGGTCTGAGGAAATGTCCAGCAAAACAGGACAAGCATCAATAACCTTCCCCGCTCTGTCAGGATAAGGGTCACTGTATTCTCTCTGCTCCCTCACACTCACTGCATACCTGTTATAGCACCGACCCCCGAACAAGGCTCATGCTCCAACACTCTCACTACTGCATGCAGCACCTTCCCTCTCTTTCTCTCTTGCCTTTCTAATGCCCACCCACACAGTTATAAAATATTCTGGAGAATGCCAATTATGGAATGTTCCAGATAATGTTCCAACTTATTCCCACTTACAGAAAAAAACAGCTGTGCCCCAGTGTGTAACACGTAAGAGGATGGAGTAGAAATGTGCGTTTTTCAAATCACACACAATTAAAATCCATCATGAGGCCATTCAATACTTCAAATATACTCCAACATTCAATACGTTTGGTGGTGATCTGATGGTTTTCTCAGCTCTATGTTACAGGAACTTTCAGTCATTCAACCCCCAAGTTCCTGTTACTGAGCAGACGATTCTCAGACACTTCACACCCCGGGATTCTTCTAGCATATGTTCAGAACGCATTTCCCATGGGGACGGATTCTCCTTCCAATATATTTCATCTGATTTATAAATTCATGCAACAGTCATCATGCTTTCCACAGACCATTCAAGAACATGCACTTATTTTATGGTTATCGATATCAAACCACAATTAGTCATTCTGGTTATTTCACTTGTCTCACCTTATTGTATTCAGCCAAAGGCAACTTCCAAAAACTTGACTCATTATAAAATACAATTTCTGGTAGAGAACGTTTTTATCCTCAGCCGTTATCATGACGTTTATCTCAAATATACCTTTTACCTTGTCATGAATGTTTCTCTTGCCCTTTGTCTGTGACTGATTCTCTGTGTAACAGTTACACAGTCTCCCACTCAGTTGGCTGGATGGTTGGTTTGTGATGCAGAGGGAGGACACCAGCGCAGGTTCAATTCCCCACACTGACAGAGGTTACCATGAAGGCGACGCTCTCTCAACCTGACCCTGTCACTGGGGTGTGGTGACCCTCAGGATAAACCACCATGAGTAGTCTCTCTAATGAGAGTTCTTTGGGACACTATTCTGGCATTTTAATTTTTCAACAAACATTTTTATTGAAAAAGAGGTTTTTATTATTATATTAAACCAATAACAAAACAACTCAAATGACTGAACAAAATTACACCCAATTGCATGTACATACAAAACAAGTTAAAGTCTCTAAATGGACAGAAGAAAAACAAAAAAATAAGCAATAAATAAATGTATGGCTCAGCATAATAAAATGATAGTTCTCGTTCTACAAGAGCATTACACATTCATATGTTCACAATTCTACATACTAGATTCATTAGACAATATCGTCATGGCTATGTAAAAGCCATTTTTAGAGTGGCAGATAAGCCTGTATCGTGGTAATCCAAAAAGGGTTGCCATGTCTTATATATATCTTTGCTTTTTGGTGCACCATACTCGTGAGAAAGTCCAAAAGGACATTCTCCATAATGAGCTTACAAGAACCCAACAGACCCGGGGGCTTTTCAGATATCCAACATAACAGAATATTTTTCCTAGCACAGGAAGTATGGGGGAGATACTAAATGTGTATTTTGCATCAGTATTTATTGTAGAAGACATAAAATGTAGGGAAAGAGATGGTGACACCTTGTAAAATGTCCATATTACAGAGGAGGAAGTGCTGGATGTATTAAAATGGGTAAAGGTGGATAGACATTCAAGGACGTCTTGAAACGAGTCCCCAGGACCTGATCAGGTATACCCTAGGACTCTATGGGAAGCTAAAGAAGTGATTGCTTGGCCTCTTGCTGAGATATCTGTATTATGGAAAGTCACAGGTGAGGTGCCGGAAGACTGGAGGTTGGATAACGTGGTGCCACAGTTTTAAAAGGGTGGTAAGAACACGCCAGGGGACTACAGACTAGTGAGCCTGACGTTGGTGGTGGGCAAGTTGTTGGAAGGAATCCTGAGGGACAGGATGTGCATGTATTTAGAAAGGCAAAAACTGATTAGGGATAGTCAACATGGCTTTGTGCGTGAGAAATCATGTCTCACAAACTTGATTGAGTTTTTTGAGGAAGTAACAAAGAGGATTGATGAGGGGAAAGGGGTAGATGTCATCTATATGGACTTCAGTAAGGGTTTTCATAAGGTTCCCCATGGGAGATTGATAAGCAAGGTTGGATCTCATGGAATACAGGGAGAGCTAGCCATTTGGATACATAATTGCCTCAAAGGTAGAAGATAGAGAGTGGTGGTGGAGGGTTGTTTTTCAAACTGGAGGCCTGTGACCAGTGCAGTGCCACAAGGAGCGGTGCTGGATTCACTACTTTTTGTCATTGACATAAATGGTTTGGATGCGAGCATAAGAGGTACAGCTAGTAAGTTTGCAGATGACACCAAAATTGGAGGTGTAGTGGACAGCGAAGAAGGTTACCTCAGATTACAACAGGATCTGGACCAAATTGCCAATGGGCTGAGAAGTGGCAGATGGAGTTTAATTCAGATAAATGCGATGTGCTGCATTTTGGGAAAGCAAATCTTAGCAGGACTTATGCACTTAATGGTCAAGTCGCAGGGAGTGTTGCTGAACAAAGAGACCTTGGAGTGCAGGTTCATAGCTCCTTGAAAGTGGAGTCGCAGGTAGATAGGATAGTGAAGAAGGCGTTTGATATGCTTTCCTTTATTGGTCAGAGTATTGAGCACAGGAGTTGGAAGATCATGTTGCGACTGTACAGGACATTGGATAGGCCACTGTTGTAAGATTGCGTGCAATTCTGGTCTCCTTCCTATTGGAAATATGTTGTGAAACTTGAAAGGGTTCAGAAAAGATTTACAAGGATGTTGCCAGGGTTAGAGGATTTGAGCTACAGGGAGAGGCTGAATCGGCTGGGGCTGTTTTCCATGGAGGGTCGGAGGCTGAGGGGTGACATTATAGAGGTTTACAAAATCATGATGGGCATGGATAGTGTAAATAGGTAAAGTCGTTTCCCTGGGGTCGGGGAGTCCAGAACGAGAGGCCATAGGTTTAGGGTGAGAGGTGAAAGATATAAAAGAGACCTAAGGGGCAATTATTTCAAACAGAGGGTAGTACGTGTATGGAATGAGCTGCCAGGTGAGGTCGGGGAGGCTGATACAAGTGCAACATTTAAGAAGCATTTGGATGGGTATATGAATATGAAGGGTTTGGAGGGTTTTGGGCTGGGTGCTGGCAGGTGGGACCAGATTGGTTTAGGATATGTGGTCGGCATGGATGGATTGGACCGAAGGTTTCCATGCTTTACATCTCTCTGGCACTATGACTTATACTAATCTCTGTTTTTTGGTGCACCATACTGGTGAGAAAGTCCAAAGGAATATTTTCCATGAGAAGCTTACAAAGACCAACAGCCCTGAGGAGTTTTCAGACATTCAACACAACAGAAGAAGTTTCTAGCACAGAAAGTAAGGACTTTTTTCCCATGCGTAAGATACTCTGGGCAGACCCAGGAAAAGAGAAACCGGGTCCATCTCCAATTCGGTCCCCAAGGCCCACTCTGTCAAACCTAACACAGTGATCCAATATATATGAAGCCTGCAGCAGGACGACATGCAATGAGCAAGAGTGCCTGTAGTCATTCTGCATTTAGGACAAGCTGAAGATAATCCCACTTTGAATTTTGAGAGAAACACTGGTGTCAGATTGACCCTATGAAGATTTTACAACTGCATGGAATGTGTCCTGTTACCGATAAAAATCCTTTGGGCATTGTCACAAATATCCTCAAATATCTCCTAAGAGATCTAAACCCTCAACTCTCTCGCACAGACGTCACGAAGCTGCACAGTCTTGTCTGAGGGGACATTATCCAACTGATGATAAAGGGTACTGAAAGAGAGTGTATTCTTAGCAAAAAGAACCCATTTCTGTGTATCGGATCTATCAGTCTCGGTTATTTTTTTTAAATTCAAATCTCTAATCTGGAAAAAAAAGAAGTCTCTACTAGGTAGTCCATCCTTAACGAGTTATTTGACCAAATGATATCATTGTTTCTCCCTCAAGTAACACGCGGTGACTCAGTGGTTTGCACTGACTCACAGTACCAGGGTCACGGGTTTGGTTCCAGCCTTGGGTGACTGGTTGTGTGGAGTTCATATATTCTCAACTGTGTCTGCGTAGGTTTCCTCCAATAGTCACAAACATGTGTATGTTAGATGAATTGGCCTTTGCTAAATCGCTCATAGTGTTCCAGGATCTGTACGTTGGGGCATTAGCCCTCAGTGGCCCAGGCACTCACATAGGATGAAAAAAACTTAACTGATTGCTTTTAATCAGGGAGATCAACTCCCCACAATCTGTGGGGCAGTTGCAATTTTGTTAGTTTCATAAAGAATCACTTATGGTGCCAAATAAAAGAGCTAAACTAGCCATTTGTTTCTAAAAAATCATCTTAGATTACTAATATTTTGGAAACAGGCCCTTCGGCCGAACAAGTCCACACTGATCCGCTGACGCGCAACCCACTCAGACCCATTCCCCTACATTTACCCCTACATTGATTTTAATAACAGCTATCCGACCTAGCCAGGATATTGGAAATGCCTCCCATCTTTGAAGGTCTTGTTTAATTTTGTCAAACAAATGGATACAGTTCACGTTAAATAAATGATCAAAGACAGATGCAATGAATATACTGAAATATGGAAACCACCCCAGTGACCATTTAAAGGTAAACCAGGATTTGGCCTCAGTATTAGGTATTTCCCGAAGACCTCCCATAGGCATGGCCTCCAACTTTGTAAAATTAACCTTATTGTCCTGAAAGGCAACAAGCGAATCAATGAATTGCATCACATAAACTACCGAAATTGCGGAATTTGACAAAAGCATACAATATAATCTTACGTGACTTCTATCCTACTTCTGGGGCAGATATGTTGGCATCCCTACGGATGGCCGCCGCCAGTGGCTCAATCCCCAACGTAAACAACAATGGTGAAAGGTATTAATCTTGTCGGCTGTCTGGAGAAATATTAATATTACTGGTGGCCACACCATTAGTGAGAACCGCAGCCAGAGGATCGCGGTAAAGGACACTCACCCACTTGATAAAAACTTTGCATCGACCAAACCGTTCTAATGTACAGAAGAGATCCGGCCACTCAACCCAATCAAATGCCTTCCCTCATCTGAAGAGATCATTAATCCCTGGACAGATTGTTGTTGACACTCTTGGATCATATTGAGTAAACTCTTAACATTGTAGGAAGATCTGTGGCCTTTTATAAAGCCTGTTTGGTCCTTTTTGGTAACGGAAGGCAGCAAACTTTCCACCTTAATGTACAGGTCATAGACGGGATTTCGAAACCAACAGTTAAAAGTGAGATTGGCGTCTAAGAAGTACAATTCTCCAGGGTCTTCCATTCTTAACCATCAGAGAGATATGAGCCTCTCTAAAGGATGGAGGGAGGGGTTCGTTACTGTATGAGTGACAGAACATGATAACCATCAGCCGTGACAATAGGTTTATAAATTATTTATAAAATTCACTCAGAAATCCGTCAGGAACGTGCACCTGTACATGCTGAAGCTACTTCACACCTTCCCGTGGTGACAATAGTGCATTAAGGCACAACACTTATTCAGGGGTTACTCCTGGAATAAACAGGTTCTTGAAAAATGACTCCATCTTAATCCATCTATCCTCAAAATGTTCAGTCTGAAATAATTTGGAGAAAAATCTCGGACAGGCTGCATTAATCTTTTTGGAATCGGAGGGAAGGATCCCAGTACCTTCCCTAATTGAGGTAATGGCTTGAGGGGACGCTCATTTTCCTGGCAAGTTAGGCTAAATACTTGCCTGGCTAATCACCATGTTCAAACAGCCTTTGTTTTTCAAAAGTAAGTTCCTTCCTGGCTGTCTGTGTGAGTGAGGAATTCACTGTAGACAGAAGCGTTGTGATCCTCTGCAGATGAGGCACTGAGTGGCTATCACAGTATGCACTCTCGGCTGTCCTCAGCTGTGCCTCAAGCCAGCGTTCCTGCTCCCCCTTCTGCCGCTTCCTGATGAATAAGTATTCCCTTGGCATGAGCGTTAGTAGTTTGACATAGAATGGGTGTTACTGGTTGAATCTGCATTAATGGCTAAAAATGATCTGAAATCTTTACAGAAGTACTCAATGAACTAACTAGCCTTATGAAAAAAAGGATCCGTTCGCCAGCGTCTCGAAACTGTTAAACTGCTTCATGGTCAGAAATGGTAATTTTCCCAATTGTGCAGGACGCCACTGAATCTAAGATTGTTGCAGGGATGGAGAAGAGATCAACATTCATGTGGCATTTATGCGCGTTATAGGAGAAAATAAAATCCCTACTTGTGATGCCTCCAGACATTCACCAGCTCTAGTTCTGCACAAGAATCAACTAATTGTTTACATTATGACGAGGGTATTGGGGGACCTTTGGACATTCTGTCCACTGTGGGGTCCATAAGACAGTTGAAATCATCTACACTAATGCACCATGAGACAAGATAACTTAATTTGGAAAATGCATCTACCACGGTTTTAGAGGGTGCGCCGGGAGGCAATAACCATTCAAAATACTGTATTCTTTCCCACAGTTCAAGGGTTTGGGGATTATGATCCTCCTGTGAATGTCTAATGTAATCTAGTAATTTAACTGGAAGATTCTTCCTATCCAATATGGCGTCTCCCCTACTCCGACTATTAAAATAAGAGAAATAAACCCCACCAAACCCGCCCTGCTGTAATGTCAAATGTTCCTTGTCATCAAGGTTCATCTCCTGCAATAGGGCAACATCCACCCTCTCCTTTCTAAGACTAGAAAGTGCATTTTGTCTCTTGACTGGACGATGGCTCCGCTTGTTGTTCCAGGGACACCATTTAAGCACATCATTATCCATCACATACTGTAACAACATTTGAGCGCTAGAGAGTAAGAAATCGAATTACACATCACTGATCATGAATGAAAAATGACTCATAGAGCTTAAAACCAACACGAACTAAGACTTCTACATCTAACAAGCTCTCAAAACTTTCCAAAACTAAACACACACAAAAACACAAAAAATGAAACAAACGTGCCCATGATTCTCCATAGGGAATTTACCCACCCACCCCCCCAACCACGCCCGTCCAGTGGGGACGGTTACATACCCCAAAACTTCATCTTCTGCCTGCTACCAATATGACATCCAGGGCAATTAACGACAAAAATCGCGCTTCAACTGCCCTTTGGTCGGTATTTAGTTATTGACAACGACCTTTGTAACCCACTCCAGCTTGAGTCGCACCTCAGACACAAGCAAGGAAAGAGAATAAGAGTAGTAATAGTAATGAAGAAGTTAAAAGTGAGTACTCTACCCATCCCCGACTATAATTTAACACTGGTTAATACCAGAAAAATCCAAGAAAATTTCTTTCAGAGAGAAACATGATTATCTAAACATCCATCTTACTTTAAAATGTCCACAAAGTTTTCGCTTTCTCTGGAGAGTGAGACGAGTGTATGGATCCATTGAAAGCAATACGGAGCACCGCCGCGTATATTAAGGAATACTGACTCCGAGTTCCCTTCCTCTTCTCTTGATATCATCAAAAGATTTTCTTTCCTGAATCACCGCCGTTGAAAAGTCCTGAAAGATCATCATCCTGGAGCCCTCGTGAATTAAAGCCATCGGATCTTTCCCCTGGGTTCTGGAAGATTCCATCTGCCTTTGTTTATCCCCAGAACTCTGTAACCGCACAAGGACAGGGCGATGGCGTTGGTCTGAGTCTGACCTCCGTACCATAACCCAATGAACTGTTTCACTCTTCACATGTCCCTTTTCAGTTTTGAAGTGAAAGAATCGCTGCAGCCAGTTCTCAATAAACTCACTGGCTGACCACCGTCCGTCCGGTCCAGCAAACTGATGATGTAACCATTCTTCATCCTATCCCTGTTCCCGAGGTGGTCGTGATGTTCAGTTAAGTTATGGACCTGCTTTTCAAAGGCGAGGATCCTCTCCTGAAAGGAACTGATCGCGGTGTCTGTCGCTGCAGTTCGGCGCTTGGCATAATCTGTTCTGTTTCCAAGGCTGTCAAGTTGCTGCTCATGCTTGTGGAGCACGGCTGAGAGTGGCTCTAGCCACTGTTGAACCCTTCTTCAATCATTACTTCAATCAGTTCACATAACTTGGTAAACTCAGTGACCAAGGCCTGGTGAGTAACTGGGTCTATGGAACGAGCAGAGTGGGTTGCAGCTACAGCCTCAGGCATGCTCGATGCTTCTGACGGGTGCACCGCGTGTTGGGACTTACACGATCCTTTCCCGTGTTTTGTCATTTCCAGTTGACAAAACGGAATTAGTAAAGATTCTATCGTTCTTTTTGTGTTGAATTTTGCGTAAATGGCTGGGATGTGATGGGTTAGAGAACCACTTTGCCCGTGCTGTGATGCAGAGCCCAGCAAAACAGACTTTCCAGATCTCCGGTATGTTGAATTCCCCCTTCATGTTTTATTAATATTACCATTTCATTTTGCATTATATTCCTGGATGTTCCAGACACATGTAATTTGATACCACAGTCTACATTTTCCCCTACGCTGCAAATTGCTGCCCATTCCTCGATAATCCTTGACTCTGTTGTTATTCATGAACCTTCTGTCGGTGCCTCATAAATATTCAATATTTCTGCCTCCAACGGTCTGTGGGGAAGAGTGTCCAAAGACTGTCAGCACTTTGAGAAAACAAATATAAACTTTATGATCTGAGTGTGAGATTATTTTTTTTTGCGTCTCCTTATCTGAGAAAGGATATAATTACATTGAAAGCAGTTCAGAATTGTTTCATTTCACATATTCCTGGGGTGAAGGGCTTATATTATGAAGGCTTTAACAGGGTACTCTTGGAATGAGAATGAAACATACAAGACCTTGATAAGTGTGGATTAGGTATATACCCGCTGGGTGTTTGTATAGACCAAATTTGTTGTCATTGTCATAGAACTACTGTAGTATGGAGGCAGGACATTCCATCAATTAAGTCCGCGATGATGCACCAAAGAGCATCCCACCTGGACGTGGCCCCCTACTTTATCCATGTAACCCTACATTTCCCATTACTAACCCACCTAACCTACACATCCCTGGGCACTATAGGTAATCCACTTTAAACTTTCCATATTTGGACTGTGGCAGGAAACTGGAGCACTGAGAGGAAACCCACACAGTCACGTGGAGAATGTTCAAACTCTACATGAAGGGTTGCCCGCGGTTGGAATTGAACTCAGCTCCTTGGTGATGTGAGGAAGCAGTGCCACCCATAGATCCAACATACTCCTCCGTTAGTTCTGTTAGTAACTTGTGGCTGACTAAAGAAATCTGCCTGACTTCTTATCAGTGAACCTAACCCAGTCTGAGACATTTATCATCGGCCATATCACCAACCTGGTTACAGTTAAAATTTGTTGTGAGCAGTGGAGGATTGGGACTAGAAAAGGAAATAGTGACACCCTTCATACTCAGTCAAAAATGGTTTGAGAAGAAATTCACAAAGTGGGAATTCAGTCAAGTGGAAATCCTGTTTCCCAGAAGTTTGGGAGGGCTGAATCTTTATATTATATCGAGGCTGGCTTCATCTAATTTTCCACAGACAGGTGAATCAGAGTTAATGGTGCATGGAGAGAAACGTGCAGCTGGGAACACAATGAGATGACCCACGATCGCATTTACTGGTGGGGTACTGTCAAAGGGACGAATAGCCCACTCCGATCCCTCAGCCCTGTGCTCTGATGTTCCATTCAGCCCTTCGGACCTGCAAATCGAGGCCACTCTGATGGTTAGGTGTAGTTTTGGAAATGTACTTGGAAAATATAGCCTGTATCAGGAAGTGACCCTCACCCGCAATCCCTGTTTCCAGGCTTCCCATCTCTGTAACTTCTGCTCGAAATTTAAGCCATGTCCAAGACCCAGATTCGCTGTGACTACAGCCCCCATACCCCACTCAGGATAAACTCAAACAAATCCTCTGCTCATCCGAATGTAGCATTACACAACACAACTTCCAGGAAAATAAACAGTTACTTTCCAACATGTGAAATTAATAACAGTAGGAACAACAGTAGGCTATTCGGCCCGTCAAGCTTGCCCTGTCATTTAATACGAACACGGCTGATCTACTCCAGGACTCGACTCCACTTTCTTGCCGACTCCTTGAGGAGAGTGAATGAGTTATATATACCCGCTGGGTGTTTGTATAGTCCAAATGTGTTGTCCCTCCACACCTCTCCGGGTTAGGGATTTCCAGACATTCACTACCTTCTGAGAGAAGACATCACTTTGCATCTCAGACTGAAATCGATGTTCCATATTCGGTATCTATGTCCTCAAGTTCGGGACTCCACCCAGGAATGGTAACAACTTCTCAACATCTACAGTGTCAACCCCTCTCTGTGCCTTGTATTTTTCAGCAGTATCACTCCTCATTCATTTCAACCCCAATGAATGATCGCCTCACCATTTTAGAGATTCTCAATAACACAAACCTTTCATCCCAGGAACCCATTAGATTAGATTACTTAGAGTGTGGAAACAGGCCCTTCGGCCCAACAAGTCCACACCGACCCGCTGAAGCGCAACCCACCCATTCCCCTACATTAACCCCTTTACCTAACACTACGGACAATTTATCATGGCCAATCCACCTGGCCTGCACATCTTTGGACTGTGGGAGGAAACCAGAGCACCCGGAGGAAACCCACACAGACACGGGGAGAATGTGCAAACTCCACACAGTCAGTCACCCGAGTCGGGAATTGAACCCAGGTCTCTGGCGCTGTGAGGCAGAAGTGCTAACCACCGTGCCACCGTGCCGCCCATCTTTTGAACCAACCCAGTTACTTGCTGCACCAGCATGCTGACTTTTATGTTTCATACACAGGAAGACTCCAATCCCTTTGTACTGCTTCTTTTCTGGAAGTCCTCTCCATTAAATAACAGCCTGCCTTTGGTTCTCAGTGTCATCCACAAATTCGGATGTATGTTGCACTCAACTCCCTTCTTCAGGCTATCAGTATAGATTGTAAATAACTGATTCCATCGGACTCATAGCTGTGGTCCTCCAGCAGATACACCTTTATCATGAAGATTCATTAATCCTGACTCTCCGATTTCTATGTGCGAACCAATCATCATCCCATGTTCATACATTATCCATCATCCTACGACCTTCTGTCATGTGAAAGAACTTTTATTTTGCAATACCTTGTGGAAAATCTCTGGAAAGCCTGGTGTCTACTAGATCCCCTTTATCAAGTCAGCTTGTTACATTCTCAGGCCTCTCCAGAAATACTTTGCATAGTTTTACAGGGCAAAATATAATTTCCCTTTCACAAAACCACTCGGACCTTGCGTGAAGCTTTTCTAAATGTCCATGCTGGCCAAGTTTTCCAAATTAAGCTCGTCCCACCTGCTTTCATTTGGCCCATATGCCTCGAAATGTTTCCCATTCATATGTTTGTCCAAATGAGTTTTAAATGTTGTACATGTACTGGCATCTACCACACTTCCTCTGACAGCTCATTCCATACCCAACCACCCTCTGTGTAAAAAAGTTGCCCCTTCGTTCCGTTTAAATCTTTCCTCTTTCACCTTAAACCTGTGCCTTCTATGGCTGAACTCTCCCATGTTGGAAAGATCTTGGCTATTCATCCTATCCATATCTCTCATGAGTTTAGAAGCTTTTACAATGTCACCACCCAACTTCCAACACTCCATCTGATACTAATTTCAAGAACAAGCATTTAAAGATAAGCACTGAAAGTTTAAACAATATTAAACATGACAGGTAAACAATGCTCAGCCCAAACTTCATATGCTGATTTGTTTTTTCTCCACATTGCAATACTAAGGCAGCATGAAACGCTGACTAGTGCCAATAAGAAGTCAAACACCTGGATTCCTTTGTCTAAAGGAGGTGATGAACTCGACAGTGAAAACGTATCTATGGCCAGATCTATATAATGCCACATAGTCAACATTCTCCCTCCTGGCCTCGCTATGACTTTATGTGGTTGTGGCTTCTTTATCTTGCACTCAGTTGAGAGAACCTCTTTCCCCCATTCACACATTTTACATCATCCACTCGTTCAGTACTGCTGAAAGCCCGTTTATCTTTGCCACACCCTCTTTTCCCTGTCATCCATCCCTCACCTCTGACAAGGGATTAAAAATCCCAGGTTCCAATCCTTTTCAGTTCTGAAGAAGTATCACACGGGGCTTGAAATGCTAACGCTTTTTCCTTGTCTCTGCAGATGCTGACAGACCTGGTGAGTTTCTCCAGAAATGAATAGGCACAGAACAAATTTTTACTAAAACAAAAAACTATGGATACTGGAAATAAAAATACAAAAATTGCTGGAGAAACTGGGGGCTTTGTAAAGGGTCACTGGACCTGAACATTTAACTCTGCATTCATTCCAGAAGATGCTGCAACATTTTCAGTAATTTCTTCAGCAATTTCTGTTTTTGGACAATTTCCAAAGAAGGATGTCAATGATGCTCAAACATTCCGTCCAACCTGGAGCGCCGTACACTGGGGACTGAACGATAATGCATGGTGCACAAGTTCCCAGATTCTAAAACTGCATAAGACTGACATCACTGACACTGTAGTGTTATTAATCATGTCAGGGAGAAAAACAGAGGGAAACACATTCATTTCAAATTACCGAATTTGACATTGTAGAAAAGAACCGAGTTAGATTATTACGTTAAATGGATTGAGATAAAGTAACAAATTGGAGGTGTGACACCAGAGAGATGCCCTCAGCAGAATGAGAATATGAAAGTGGAAGTGTTACCGCATTAGAAACCAGGTTAGATCACTGAATACAGGGCTGATGCCAACGACGGTATCACGTGCACCTAAACCAGTTGACAACCCACACATGACTTGTTGCGTTCCAAACAGCAGAAATAACTTCTGATGGAGAAGGGAAATGATCCCAAGACTAACAGATCGGATCTAAGCTCTGTCGTCCTGCTAAATCCAATTATAAATGTCGATGGATTATTAAACAATTTACTGGAGCAGAGGACGCCGGAAATATCCTCATCCTAAATATCGGAACAACTCTAAATCAGTGAAAAAAAGTCAAAGATATGGTGTCTGCACTACCCTCAGCCAGAGGTGTTGACTCACACTCACACTCATCATGATGCCCACAGACTCACAGATGCCAGTCTTCAAGCAATTCGATTTTCTGTATGTGACATGAAGAAACAGCGGAACACAGTAGATACGACAAAGGCAATGGGCCCTGACACCATTCCTACAATGGGACTGAAGACTTGTGCTGCACAACAAGAAGCGTCCCTGGTGAAGACTTTTCATTCCAGATTCAACTCTGACATCTCCATGCCAGTGTGGAAAATTACTCAGCTATGTCCACTCCCCGAAGAGGAGAATAATTACAATCTGACCAATTGCCACCTCGAACTCCCATCACGACAGTAAAATTGGTGGGAATTCTTTTTGACAGAGCTGTCAAGAAGCACAGAAATAACCTGCTCAGTATGGTTTCCGATAGTTCCCCATGTGGAGATGGTGCTGTTGTGGAAATATCATTGGATTTCGAATCCAGACCAGGTCAATGCTCTAGCAGCTGGTGGAAGCTAGAAACAATTAATAAAATATCGAGTCCGAAAATCTGGTGTCAGTAATAGTGATCTTGTGTCCAATTTTCATTGTAAACATCGATCTCCTTCCTCAATGTACTTTCAGGAAGTGAATCTCCTGTGCTTTCCTCGTCTGGCCTAAAAGTGACTCCAGATGCACAGACATGTGATCAACTCTTCAATGGTCTCTGAATCGGCAAAGCAAGACACTCAATCGTATCAAACTGCTCTGAGGTCTTAAAGGATAAAACTGGACAGAACACATGGCACCAGGTTCGTTATCAGAAAAGGGAACGGGAAACACAGCCCTATCGATCCTGCAGCGGCCTCCTTCCTATCATCTGAAAGCTTGTGACAACATTTACAGAGCTTTCCCACAGACTGCAAACAAACATCGGGAAAGGAGGAGGTCCTTCAATACGTTGAGCTTTCCTCATGCCAGTTCAAGGCCGAACATCTCCTCAATGCAGTTTTCCCCATAAAATGTTCATATTCCAAAATATGTTTAAACATTGTGAAATATAAAATGAGAACGGATGTAGAGCTTTCGGCCCATCAAGTTTGCTTCTCAATTCAATATACATGCGGTTCTTTGATAACGCTTGTGTAATAAATACGATTTGACTGTTTTCTTTAAAGTGAACTATCATCCCTGCTTCCAAACTGTCTCACACTGTCAGAGTTTGATATATTTCCTCTGGTTGGTGAGGCCAGAAACAGGGCGATAATGGACTTGAACGTGTGGCTGGGGAACTACACAGGAAGCAAGGATGTAAATTCTTGGAACTCTGGGATATGTTTTTTGGTAAGCATAAATTATACAAGAGAGACAGTTTGCAACTTAATAGGTTGGGGGACCAGCATTCTCGCACGATTGCTACTGTAACACAGCTGCATTTAAACTAAGTAGCTGGGGGGAGGGGACAAACTGGATGTTTGAGAAGGAAATTGAAGGGAAAGGTAGAAAAAGGAAAGTCAAGAAAGACAACTGTATCAATGACGCAGAAAACTCAAAAAGGGATCATGCTGTAAGGTTGAGTGAAATAGGAGTTTTTGGGAAGGGTGGTGATAGTAACAAATTAAAAGTACTATATATGAATGCACGAAGCATTAGAAATGAGATGGATGAGCTTGAGCCTCTTTTGGAAATTGGCAGATACGATATTGTGGGGATAACTGAGATGTGGCTTCAAATGGACAGGGCCTGGGAAATGAATATTCAAGGCTACTTGTGCTATCGTAAGAACAGACTGACGGGCAGAGGGGGTGAGGTGGCCATGTTGGTAAGGGATGATATTCAGTCCCTTGCGCCGTGAAACTGAGAATCAGGGCATATAGAGTCAGTATGGATAAAGCTGAGAAATTCTAAGGGTAGAAAGACGCTCTTGGGAATTATCTACAGGCCCCAAACAGTAGTCTGGATGTCGGATGTAAGTTGAATCAGGAGCTGAAATTGGCCTGTCGCAAAGATGTTACTACAGTTGTTATGGGGGATTTCAACATGCAGGAAGACTGGGACAATCAGGATGGTATTGGACCTCAAGAAAGAGACTTTGTGGAATGCCTCCGAGATGGATTCATAGAGCAGCTGGTGCTGGAGCCGACCAGGGAGAAGGCAATTCTGGATCTGGTATTGTGCAATGAACCAGAATTGATCAGGGACCTCGAAGTAAAGGAGCCATAGGAAGTCGTGACCATAATACAATAAGCTTCAATCTGCAATTTGAAAGGGAGAGGGTACAATCAGAAGTGACAACATTTCAGTTTAATATAGGGAACTATGGAGCTATGAGGGAGGAGCTGGCCAAAGTTCAATGGTGCAATACCTTACCAGGGATGACTGTGGAGTAGCAATGGCGGATATTTCTGTGTATAATGCAGAAGATGCAGGATCAGTTCATTCCAAAAAGGAAGAAAGATCCGAGGAGGAGGCATGGGTGGCTGTGGCTGACGAGGGAAGTTAAGAAACAAATAAAGTTAAAAGAGAAAAAGTATAACTTAGCAAAGATAAGTGGGAAAACGTAGGACTGGGAAGTTTTTAAGGAACAACAGAGGATTACTAAGAAGGAAATACGCAGAGAATAAAAGAGGTATGAAGGTAACCTGGCCAATAATATAAAGGAGGATAGTAAAAGCTTTTTTTACGTATATGAAAGGCAAAAAAAAGGTTAAGTCTAAAATTGGGCCCTTGAAGATAGAACGAGGGGAACATATTGCAGGGAACAAAGAAATGGCAGACGAATTAAATGGGTACTTCAGATCTCTATTTACTGGGGAAGACACAAGCAATCTCCCTGAGGTAACAGTGGCTGGAGGACCTGAACTTAAGGGAATTTATATTTGCCAGGAATTGGTGTTGGAGAGACTGTTAGGTCTGAAGGTTGATAAGTCCCCGGGGGATGATGGTCTACATCCCAGGGTACTGAAGGAGTGGCTCGAGAAATAGTGGATGTGTTGGTAATTATTTTCAAGAATTTCATAGATTCTGGATCAGTTCCTGTGGATTTGAGGGTGGCTAATGTTGTACCACTTTTTAAAAAGGTGGGAGAGAGAAAACAGGAAATTATAGACCAGTTAGTCTGATCTCAGTGGTGGAAAAGATGCTGGACGAGATTACGACACATCTGGATAGTAATAACAGGATAGTTCAGAGTCACAATGGATTTATGAAGGGGAAATCTAATTTTCTGAAATGTTTTGGGGATGTAACTCTGAAGATGGACGAGGGAGATCCAGTAGACATAGTGTACCTGGACTTTCAGAAAGCTTTCGATAAAGTCCCACATAGGAGGTTAGTGAGCAAAGTTTAGGGCGCATGGTATTGGGGGCAAAGTACTAACTTGGATGGAAAGTTGGTTGGCTGACAGGAAACAAAGCGTAGTGATAAACGGCTCCATTTCAGAATGGCAGGCAGTGACCAGTTGGGTACCACAGGGATCAGTGCTTGGACCGCAGCTTTTTACAATATATATTAATGATATAAAAGATGGTATGAGTAATAACATTAGCAAATTTGCTGATGATACTAAGCTGGGTGGCAGGGTGATATGTGAGGAGGATGTTAGGAGATTACAGGGTGACTTGGGCAGGTTAGGTGAGTGGTCAGATGCATTGCAGATACAGTTTAATATGGAAAAATGTATGGTTATCCACTTTGGTGGCAAGAACAGGAAGGCAGATTACTACCTAAGTGGAATCAATTTAGGTAAAGGGGCAGTAAAGACAGATCTGGGTGTTCTTGTACAGCAGTCAATGAAGGCAAGCACGCAGGTACAGCAGGTAGTGAAGAACGCTAATAGCCTGGTGGCCTCCATTGCAAGAGGGATTGAGTATAGAAGCAAAGAGGTTCGTCTGCAGCTGTACAGGTTCTGGTGAGACCACACCTGAAATATTGTGTGCAGTTCTGGTCTCCAAATTTGAGCAAAGACATCTGGCTATTGAGGGAATGGCGGGTCTACCTTGTGCGGAAAGACTAGAGCGACTGGGCTTGTATACCCTTGAGTTTAGAAGACTGAGAGGGGATCTGATTGAGACATATAAGATTATTTATAAAGGGAAGGACACTCTGGAGGCAGGAAACATGTTTCCGCTGATGGGTGAGTGCCGAACCAGAGGACACAGCTTAAAAATACCATTTAGGACAGAGATGAGGAGAAACCTCTTCACCCAGACAGTGGTGGCTGTGTGGAATGCTCTGCCCCAGAGGGCAGTGGAGGCCCAGTCTCTGGATTCATTTAAGAAAGAGTTGGATAGAGCTCTCAAGGATAGTGGAATCAAGGGTTATGGAGATAAGGCAGGAATAGGATATTGATTAAGGATGATCGGCTCAAAAGGCAGAATGGTTTACTCCTGCTCCTATTGTCTGCTGTCTATTGTCTAATGATATCTCCACTCATTTTCCTAAACCACATAAAATACAGGCCCAGTCACCCCAAATCGCTGGTCCTTTAACAAGCCCGTCATTCCAGAGATCAGTTTGGTCATCCTCCACTGCTCTCCCTCAATGCCCTTTACTAGACAAGGAGACCAAAACTGCGAACAATATTGCACAATGTTCGAGATGGGGCTCCACTAAGGCTCTATGCAACTGCAGTACATCACCCTTACTCCTGTATTCAAATCTACCTGAAATGAAGGTGAATACACCATTCATCTGCCTACCTGCTTTCTGCTCCGACAATATTACTTTCACTGATTGGTGTATAGGGACATACAGATCGTTTTCAATGTTACAGCTCCCCACTTGTTGGGTATATATACACTGGTCAGTGTGCCAGTGCTATTCCTAGTATTGACTTCTGGCTTCAGAACTCACTACCTTACATGGACTCGGAGGGCTGCGCAGAAATTAAATAAAAATGCAGCTTAAGTTCATTTAGAGTGCAACATTTTTCAACCATTCCCTTTGCAAATGAGAGGATGCCATTCTATTGTTCCCATCAAAGTATACAACATCTCATCTCTCCCATTGCTCTCCATCTACTACCTTTTTGCCCAGTCTCTCCACATATCTCAATTACCTTGGAGCTTTTTTACATCCTCGTCATCCACTCACAAGCTGACATCGTTTAGTACTTTCAGCAGACTGGGGAATATAGCATATCAGCCCCTCAACCAAAGATATGATGTGTATTGGGAATAGGTGGATGTCAAATCTTGATGTATCCTTGTTATACCCTCGAAGTGTTCCATTAAAAAATAACATGGTTCTATTCTTACTCACTGTTTCCTGCCAGCTCTCCCATTCCAAATCCATGACCATATATTAGCCCCAGTCCCACAGGATTCGAATTTTCACAATAGGCTTGGGGTTTTATCAAAAATCTTTCTGAGATTCCAATCGTATTGCATTGATACCTTCTTATAATTTTGTTAAAAGCCACTTTCTCAAATATGATGCCCCTTTCATAAATCTCTGTTGACTTTGTCTATGCCCATTAATTTCACTCCAATATTTTTCTCTAAAACTGTTTAGTTAGTAATTTAGTTGCTATTCCCTTTTTCTCACCAGGCTAAAGTTCTCTAGTATTTCGAGGAAGATTTTTTTTTTATCTTCTGTGAAGGCCTAACTGAAGTATTTGCTCCATTGATCTGCTATTTCCCTGTCCTCAATTACCTGGTATCAGACTGGAAGAACGCTACACCTTTTTCTGTTAATTTTGCCATTGACATATTTTCAGAAGATATTACAAGTTCCCTCTTACATACTTTGGTAAGATATTCTTCAGAAACCCATCAATTCTTATCTTACGCTACACAATGATTAACGTCCCACATCCATACAATATCAGAAGCACAGTCTCTGTTCCATCAGAAATAGAGCTTGACCTACATTCGGCCCACTTCCCAACACAAGACCCGGAGCTGTGAATCTTATGGCATTTCAACTGCACAACCATGTATTTTCTAAAGATTTTGAGGCTAACATGACAACTCCCCTGTCAAGCAGTGCATTCCAGACCCCACAAACTCTGGGTAAAAACAGTCCTCAAATCCTCACTAAACCTCAAACCCTTCACTTTAAAAATATGACCCTTTGACTAAAAGGAACAGCTGCTGTCTATCCACTCTGAATCTTATCCTTCTGATTCACATCCCCCTCAGCCTTTTCTGCTCCAAAGTAAACAACCCGAGCTTATCCAGCCTCTCTCCATAGCTGATATGCTTCTTCCCAGGAAACATCCTGGTGAATTTCCTTTGCACTCCCTCCAGTACAATCACATCCTTCCTGTAATGTGGCCCCCATAACTACACACAGTATTCCATCTTGGCCTAACCAAAGTTCCACATAGCTCTTATAATCTATGCTTCGATGTATAAAGGCTGTGTTTACGCTCCCCTATGCGTTCCCAAGTTGTGCAACAACCTGTTCAGTCACATTCAGGGATGTGTGGAGAAGCACCTTCTGAGCTTCCTGGTGTGTTGACATTCATTGGGTCCTCCCCTATCTGGTACCATCTTACAAAGTGCATCACTTCATATTTATCAGGGTTATATTCCATCTTCCATTGATCCACCCATCTGACCATTTTCTCTGTATTGATGTGACCATCTGACCATTCCATCTGTATCTTCCTGAAACATAAGGCCTTCCTTTTCACTCTCAACCACCCGGCCAATCTTATATGGATTTTAATATAGATCAGTGTAAGTTCTTTCATTTTAGAAAGTCAAATCAAGTTTGGAGTTTCATGGTGAATGGTTGGGTCCTAAGGAGTGCAGTGGAACAGAAGCACCTTGGAATTCAGGTGCATGGAATTCAGTGGTATAGAATGGTGCTGGAAAAGCAGAGCAGGTCAGGCAGCATCCGAGGAGCAGGAAAATCGATGTTTCTGGCAAAAGCCCTTCATTAAATTCAGCACAGGAGTTTGTGCAAGGGAGATCATGACTCACAATTTTGTTGGAGTTCTTTGATAAAGTAACCAGCAACGTTGAGGAGGTCCGGGTGGTATACGTAGTCTGGATGGATTCCAGTAAGGCCTTCAATAAGGTTCCACATGGTACGCCGCTCTGGAAGGTTAGGTCGCATGGAATTGAGGGGGAACTGGCAAATTAGGTACAAAATTGCCTTGATAGTAGGAAGCAGAGAGTAACACTGGAAACATGCTGGTCAGACTGGAATAGTGGAATGCCTCAGGGGTTAATGCTGGCACCACTACATATTACATATATCTATGATTTACATGAGAATGTACAGGCATGATTTGTAAGTTTGAAGTCGGCACTAAAACAGGCGGCATCATGGAGAGTGAGGAAGGTTATCAGAAATTTCAGAAATTACAGCAGTATCTTGATCAGCTGGAGAAGTGGGCTGAGAAATAGCAAATGGATTTTAATATAGATCAGTGTAAGTTCTTGCATTTTAGAAAGTCAAATCAAGTTTGGAGTTTCATGGTGAATGGTTGGGTCCTCAGGAGTGCAGTGGAACAGAGGCACCTTGGAATTCAGGTGCATGGTTCTCTGAAAGTTTATTCAGAGGTAGACATTGAAGAAAGCATCTGGCACAGTGGCCTTAATTGGTTTATATCACTGAGTATCGAAATTAGGGAGTTACGTTGCAGTTATACAGGATGCTGGTGAGGCCATATTGGGAGCGTTATGTTCAGTTTTGTTTACTTTGCTATAGGAAGGATGTTATTAAACTGGAAAAAGTGCAGAAAAAAATTGCAAGGATGTTGCCAAGGTCTCAATGGTCTGCGTTACAGAAAGAGGTTGGACAAGCTCTTTTTACTTTTGTGTGCATGAGGATGATGAGGATCACATTGTAGTTTATAAGATCATATCAGCCATGGATAGAGTGAATGCACCCAGTCGTTTTTCCCAGTGTTGGGCAATCACAGATTAGAGGGCATCAGTTTAAGGTCAGAGGGTACACAATAAAAGGGAATCTGAGGAACAACTTTTTAACTCAGGGGCTGTTATGCATATGGAATGAGAAGTGGTTGAGGCAGATACATTGACAATATTTTAAAGGCATTTGAACAAATACATGGATAGTAAAAGATTAGAAAGATACGGGACAATGGCACGGAAATGGGTTGAGCATGGATGGGCATTTCGGTGGGGATGGACCAGTTTGGGCTGAAGGGCCTATCTCCGTGATGTCGGACTCTATGACTCTAAAAACCATTGCTTGTCTCCCACTGAACGTTATATTGTACTTTCCAAATTCACTGCAGATATCTTGAATTCTAGCCTCCAATCTTCAATGATGTTTGACTGGACTATTCAAGCATTCTATAATGTATGCCGACACCTTGTAAAATGAATCTTATAAATGGCATTATTCCTCAAAAGCTGATTCAGACCAAGGTTAATAATTCGTCCTTCTGACCACACAAAATCAAATCCGAAATAACCTGCTCTCTAGTTTGCTTCGCAACATACTCTTCAACCCACCTCATATAAGCATACAGACCTCATTTTTCACAGCTTCAGCAGTCACTTACTTAACACAGTTTAGATACAACTTGAGACCATCCAATAAGACTGCAGTATCGACAATACTTGTATATCTAATTTCCAGAGCATATGATGCTCCGATTTTCTGCTACCGATTTGGTTTCGACATATAACACACCAATATTTGCTTCTCCTTGCTATCTGCAAACACTAACTAAACTGATTCTGTGGAACCTGAGGGACACATCTGAGTCGTTATGAGAGACAGACTTGGACAAGACATTCAGGGAGGCTCACCTCGACGCTGAGGGGATCTGAAGAATTGTCCCACAACACTGGACAAGCAACAATATCCTCCTCGCTCTGTTAGGATAAGACTTACCATATACTCTCTGCTCCCTCACACTCACTGTATATCTGTTGTTGCACCTAACCCAGAACAAGGTTCACGCTCTGTCTTCAAATAAGGCTCAGGCAATACCACTCTCACTATTGAATTCAGCAAATAATAATACCATACGGATTAAAAACTGTCAACTACTCATTCCAGACACCTCACAAATCCCCCCGCCTACACCAGGACAAACAGCAGGATCACCCATTCCCATTCGCCCTCCATCCCTTTCGCCCATTTCAGGAGAAACAGCCTGGAATAGGATAGAAAGGGCCAAGCCGGGTAGTGGAGTGCCTGATATCCGTTCCCTAACTCCCCTCTACCCGTCATGTTGGGAGGACTCTTAAAGAGCTGGAGAGGACCAGGACGCCTCGTGTGGAGAATCTGAAACATCCACGTCCTACTGACCAGTTACAGAGCAATGTTCAGTGAAAGTCAATTCTCAGTTTAAACCCACTTGCAGTTCCAACAACAGTCCTTTCACTTTTAAAAAAAACACAGATACTTCACTGCACAGAGACGCAGACACAGAAATACACAGACAAACACACAATACTTACAAGGAGACAGGTATGCATACACGTATAAACACACAGAGACATATACAGTCACATACAAATCGACATAAATACAGATAGAAACACAAGATGAAACACAAACAGACAGATGTAGACACGCAAACACACAGATTACAAGCACATGGACACACACAGGCACACACACATACAGACACACACAAACAGAGGCATAGATGCACATACACACAGACACACGCGCAAACATACAGATACACAGAGGCACAGACACTAGTGTCATTAAGACACAAATCGATGTGTTTTGATTTGTAAGGGGATCAAAGATACTCAGGAGAAGGCAGAAGAATGAGGTCGAGGTACATATGAGAAATTATTGTCCGGAATTTATGACTTGATTGGCTGAATGGCCTCAATCTGATCATTTCCTTAATGCGCCTGCGTTCTTCTGCAATCAGGCATTCTCTTCCTGAGACAGCAGCAGAGGCTGGGTACGATACATATTTGATTGGAAAGGGACAGTGGAATGTGGGATAGGTTTGGAGTCTGGAATGGATTATGTTCCTAATTATTCCAAATTATTCTGTTCTTATGTCTGAAAAGAGGTGGTGATTTGCTGTTCAACTAACACAGTTTTACAATAACAGTCCCACAATGAAATAATGATGTCCCTTTCACTTTTGTGTTGTGCTACCTGTGGTGTCCTCATCCTCAGGGAGCAGTGAAGACTCAGTTATTGAAGATATTCAAGGCTGAGCTCGACTCATCTTTACTGGACAGAAGTGTCAGTGTTTATTGGGAACAGACAGGAAATGGATGGACAGACACACTCAGAGCAACCATGAACATTTTGAAGGGTGTAGCCGAATGGGCAACTTCTGCCCATCCCATGTGTTGTTCCCACAATCCAACAGGGTTGGGGAACACTCCATTCAGTCAGACAGGATCGTTACAATGACACAGGAGGAGACCATTCCGCCCCTCTAAGGAATTACACTGGAATATAGAATGAAGTAATTCAGCTCGTTCAGTACACTACACAGTCCAGGAGATGGCCATTCGACCCACCTGAGCCGCTGCACAGGAACAGGGAAGCTGTCGCTCACAGGAAATAGAGAGTAAAGGTAAATGTTTATTTTCAGGCTGTAACTGATGGAGTGCCTCAGAGATCACTGTGGGGTCATCAGTGATCAATAATCTGTATCAAAGACCTGGAGGAAGGGGAGCGAGTGGCTTGGAGTTCAATTAGCTCTTACACCAAGATGGTCATTCAACGTGTCGTCAAATGGAGGTAGTGAGTCTGCAATGTGATACAGGCAGGGAAGGTTCGTGAGCAAACCTTCAGCAGAAATAACTTAACCTAAGTTGTCTATTTTGGCATGAAGGATGAAACAATGGTAAACAAATTAAATGGAAAGAGATTGCCGAACTCTGTGATACAGGAGTTTTCCTTGTTCTTGCGACATGAATCGTATGAAGTCAGTCTGCAGATGCAGCAAGTGATTTGGAACGTAAGTGGAATGATACTGTTTTTTCAAAAGGTATCAGATTAAATGGCATGGATGTTTTACTGCATCTGCAGAAGGCATTGCTGAGACGACACCTGATGCACTGTGTGCAGGATTGATCCCCTAAACTAAAATAAAAAGATATAATTATTTTCGAAGATTTTCAAAGAGGTTTCTCTTTACTCATTCCTGGAACGCTGGCCTTTTGTTATCGGGGATTATCAGTTTTGATCTTAGCTGAGAAATAGTATTGAACCATCCATGACTTTCTGAAAAGTGTATCAACTGGATGCATATTATCTCATGTCAGGGAGACTAAAGCTAGAGAATAAACTTTAAGAAAAAGATGCATTGATATTAACACATATACTATGAAGACACCTACCAATATTTACAACTTACACAGACACATGTACGCATGTCATCAAATAATAAAGTGGGGACATTTTTGGGATTGGAAGGAATTGTGTACAACAAGAGCAATGACGCACCTGCATATAATCCATCATCAGATTTTCCAGAGAATGTTCCAGGAGATCGCACATGCTCCAGTTTGGTGTTCCATTGACATAATTGTTTGTTCCAACACAGTGAGTGAGAAAAATGTTCCCTGTCTGAGAAGCAGCAGCCGATTGATTCCTCTCTCTTACTTTGTTCCGCCAGATAGCAAAGTGTGAGACCAGAAAATCCTCGTGTCATCTTTACCACTTCTGAAGGGTTCCTGGGGAGGACTCATAGGAATCTCTCCACTGACTGAAGCGAAGGGAATTCAGCCAAATCCCACCTTTCCAGAAAGAAATCCCACGACCAGTAGCTTGTGTGAGCAGAATGACTTCAAAGGCAGAATAAAATTTGGGGCACTCTATCATTTTACCATTTGTTATGAGTTCAACTTTCTGTGTCTCACATTTTTCTAGAAAATGGCGGAGATTGAGACCTCACTAAACTGGCTGCATTTATTATGGGTGTAACCAGTGGAGGAGTGGAACTGGGAAAGGACATAGTGACCTTCCAAGTGGAAATTCCATTCCCCAGAGGATTGTGGTGCCTGGATGTTTGCATTTACTCAACGTTGTTTTTTGTATGTAGTAAAATGGTATACAGACAGAAACGTGCTGCTTTGAGCAAAAGCACATGAAGCCCACTGCTTCTGCTCAGTCCTGTGTTGCTATGTTCTATTCAACCCCTCACAACTCCTGCAAGGAGCAGATGGAGGCCACTTGCCCCAAATACCGGGTCAACAGTAATACAGGATCTAATTCAGTCTCTCAAGACTGTCACACATGGTTTGGTGTCGGTTGGAAAATGTTATTTGTTTCAACAGAAGCCTCTGGTCCCTTTACAGAGTGTTTCCTCTCTGCAACGTGTGGTTCATTTATTGGTGATATCATAGACCCAGATACAGTCTCCATACCTCAACCAGACATGACTCACAAAATATTTTACTCTCTCTGATTGCAACATTCAATAAAAGAACATTCAGGACAATTACAGCCATTAACTTTGCAATTACTGAAAATGAGGACAAAAGGAACAGGATCAGGTAATTTGGATGATCAAGCCATTGCATAACATCATGGCTGATCTACTGTTGATAGTAACTCCTCTCTAATGCCCAATTCCTCACCCCTTAGCTCTCTGACAGGTCAAAAATCCATCTACCTTCTCCTTAAATGCTTTTAGAGATATAGCTCCCCTAGTTCTCTAGCCCAGATAATTCCTGACAGTGATTTCCTTCTGTGAGAGGAAAGCACTCCCTACAGATACACCGTCACCTATTGATATGAACAAGAGGCGAACACCGGGGCTCAGGAAAGAGCGAATGGCTTTGATACCAAAGCAGTATTTGACTGAGGATGGCATCGGGACCACCTACTTATTTGATCTGAATGTGGATCCGGTGTAACGTTCCCACTGGACGGGGTCTTTCAGAACACAAATAAAGAGGATTTGGGTCAGTTGCCTACAATCCTCTCAGCCTCAAGACATCTCTGCAGGAGATCCACAGGTTAGACTCCTCAGCACAAACATCTTCAGCTGCTCCATCAATGTCTTTTCCCATTATAAGATTTGAAGTAGATATGATGACTGAAGATCACAGAATGTTCAGAACATTTTGTCCCCCATCAGCTCCTGAACCATTCTGTGTCCATCTGCAGCAAGACCCTGACAGCATTCCGGTTTGTGCTGTTAACGTGTCGGTAACATTTATGTAACAGCACGGCCAGACACTGCACATTTTCATAGTTAAAAGAGGTGCTCATTCAGCATCTCAAGCTGGTTGCACACGGGTATGAGCTAGCCTGTTAAACAGGAAGGAGTGTGGTTTGTTTCGTACATCGAGCTGTTACACAGGAGCGGACAGAGCCCAATCAGGCCCTCAAACCTGTTCCATGAGACGACGAGGAGGCTATTCATCCCCACGAGACAGTTATACAGGAACCAGAGGGGGTCACTGATATTCCAACATGAACACCCATTGAAACCGAGACTGCACTGATAGAGGACTCCATGATGTTAATCATGGTTCCATTGTTTGTAGAACGTGTGCTGCTTTACTATAGTTTGCTGGCAATGAGGAGGGAGGCCAAATGATTTGGGTCAAGTCTCAAGGAGGTATTTTCCATCTTCGAGAAGACATGCCCATGTTCTCCATGGGAGTCAGAATCTGGTGGAATAGTTAACTGCTTTAACATAAATATTGTGGCTGCTGTAGGGATTGCAGATAACGAGACTTTCAGTGCAGGACCCATACACCACATGCACTGTATTAATGTGGGGAGAGTTTATTCAAAGACTGGCCCTCTGTCTCCCTCATGCGACATGGGGATTGGGTGTGGAGTGAGGGGGATATTCTCAGAGGCTCTTAATCTATCGACAATCATGCAACCCGAGTGAAAAATAATTTTTCACCGTATCAGTGTCTATTTAGAACATCGAGAGTGACAGTCCCTCCCCTTCAAGGTTCGATGCAATCGCCTCTCATTCTCTCACAACTCCAGAGAGTAATCTTCACTGTCTCCTCATGGTACCATAATCCCAGGGATTAGTCTGGTGAAACTTAAAAAACAATCTATCCACAGTACCCCAAATACTGTCTCAACAACACTCTCAGGGATTGTCAAAAAACATCTTTTCTCTCACTTAGACATCGCCGTTTCGTTCCTGTGCCACAAAAAGCCATTCATTCTCTATGCACTACGACTGACATGGAATTTATAAGTCCCTTACATTTGTACGCCAGCATCAATAAAGCCAGCACCAGAGATATCTATGCAGATGAGCATCACTCTCGGGGAGAATTTCAATGAGATTGAATACACCTAAAATAGGGGATGATCACGTACCTGAATGGAAATGAGATGTAGAAATACAGAAAACAGGCAGAGAAAGGGAGCTATCTTTACCTTTGTTCTTCTCTCACAGAATGTATGAAGTCCTGGTCAGGGCAACGTGTTAGACAGATCTTGAACTGAGTAGCTGGTTCAGCTGTTCCACAGTACCATAAAGAGAAAAACGCATAGCTGTGGGTTTGTAGTGTTACAACACAGGATTACTCTTTCTGCTTAATTAAAACCAGCAACAGAGAAAAGATTTATCCCACGCAGTAATCTGTGATAATTCTAGAGTCCAGATCTATTTAAAGTAAAAATTAACAACTTTGTTTCTTAAAGTATAACAGAATAATTAAAGAACGACTATTTACAACTTCTTCCTGTAACCTGTCTTTGACCTTCCCCCTCCACAATACTAGTCCGATTAGACTCTTAATTAATATTTACGAAAGAAAACTTCTTATCTCAAAACCAGGAAGCTTTCGGTTATTCTCCATATTCCTATCTTCTTTTCTTCTTGGGGACTCTGCTTTACCAGTTAATCAATAAAGACACCTATAGGAGAGCTATTTTTCAGGCAGTCTTTGCATGCTGGTAGTTTGGCAGTTCTCCACTCAACTGTTCAATTTTCCATGGCCTTGCACCGCTAAACTATTTGATTGTATCATTGGCTGTTACGATTGTCAATATAATAAATTGAAACTTGGTTGGAAGTGGGTATTTTGGGGTATAATTTAAAATGTTTTGCCTAATTTGTTCCAAGACAATGGGCTAATTGGGTTGTTCGACAAAATGTTTCATTACATCTGTTTTTCAGAACTCTTGGTACTGTTACGTAATTATTATTGGTTTTTAATTCCCTCAAAGTTGCAGCACACTCACGTGTTCATCACAGAAGTCACACAGAAACCTGACGAGGGAAGCATGACACATTGACTTCCCTAAAGGACTTGAGGGAAGAAGATGGGTTATTCTAACTAATGATAATTGTTGCTTTTAAGTTCCACCAATTTCCTTCATGAGATTCCAACAGACTATTATTCTGTGATTCTAGATAATGAGTTAATGGCTTTACCACCATAAACGTGTGCAAAGAACACGTTATACATCATCAACAGCAATTATTTAGTGATGGACATGTGGTTAGAAGGAACTTTAAACTGTTGCATCCGGATCGTACAAAGGCACAAATAATGATGTATTCAGAAGTTGCACTGAGACTGAGGACGAGACTGGAATATCATGATGGTCGTATTGGACAGGATTGGTGAGTGGGGAGGGCATGGAGTGAAAACCTGTGAAGGAAAAAAAGGATTATCGAGTTTGAGAACAGTCTGGTTCCTTCTCGCCAATCAGCGATTAATTTATGAATAGTAGTTTGTTAGTTATAATTTATAAGAAAATGAATTCTTGTTTGGAACTGAAGACATTGACTTGCACTTTCCAAAATTTAAATATCATGAGCAGAAATTCAGTTCAACCCAGTTTAGTAGACAAATATAATGACTTACCAGGAACACCAACGATCGCGAGGATGGAATAGTAACCACCTTGAATAATCCAAAGGGTATCCTGTAACCGATATGCTAATGATATCCAAGGCTGAGAAAGCCAGTAACGACCCAAGGATAAACTCCTGTCCATTGTTGGAACATTCAAGTCTAATGTTCTCAGATTCTGATCCATTGTTGGAACATTGAAGTCTAATGTTCTCATATTCTGATCCATTGTTGGAACATTCCAGTCTAGTGTTCTCAGATTATGATCCATTGTTGGAACATTCCAATCCATGGTCCTCAGATTATGAACAATTATTGTAACGTTCCTGTCTAATGATCTCAGATTTTGATCTCTCCTCCCACTCTCTCTCGAGCTGCTGATCCCTGTTAGTACTGTAAGTGATGTTCCGACTGAAACAATGGGATAACACATTGAATAGAACCCATTTATCTTTCAACGATGACAACTCTCTTCTGTGATAATTAGGATTCACGGAGATGGTCATTAATCACAGTCACTGAACAAATAGCTCCATTTAACCCCTTTGAGTTAAATATTGATTTCGGTAAAATTCAAAAGAAAGTTTAAAATTTACTCATTTAGCTTGCGATATGTGGGGGTTGCTCAGGAAAGGAATATTGGAGTTGGTAGATTGAATGCATGTACTCATTCAATCTGCCTTGGATATGGGAGAAATGTCAAAGGATTGTCAGAACATAAACATGTTTCTCCGCTTATAATTGGAAACATATAGTCTATAACTACTGATCAGTGATTATAATGCCAGTAAAATATGGAGAGAATTTTTTCAGCATATAACCTGACAGGCAAATGTGCCTACGAAAACATGAGTGATAACAAACAAATGGTATGGATATGTTAACAGAGAATATGATGCGACACACAATTCAGATGGTTAGTGAAGGATCAGAGAGGGCAGGTTAATGTCAAGCTGTTAATGTTGTCGATGTCAATCAACTGTCATTCAGTACCATGCACTGGTTTTCAATTTCAGTGTGATTATGATATTGGGGACATGGCTGCAGAGACTGGAGGGAGGGAACATTATATTTCCCAGTCATCAGTATTGGGATGTTACTCTTTATAAAGCATAAGAAGGTCAATTCCAGGATTTATCTCCAATAAGGAATGAGGAGAGCCAATATTAACCATACGACCAGAAGACATTGGAGCATAAATTTGGCCATTCAGCCCATTGAGCTTGCTCTGCCATTCAATGATGTCTGTTAAGCTTCTCAACCCTTTTCTTCCGCTTTCTACCTGTAACCCTTCATCCCCTTTACAATCAAGAACCTATCTGACTTACTCTTCAATATACTCAATTACCTGGCCTCGACAGCCTTCTGTAGCAGTGCATTCTCTGGCTGAAGAGGTTCATCTTTATCTGTGTTTGAAAAGGTCTTCTCTTTACTCTGTTCTCTTGGGTCCTAGACTCGCCTCTATTGGAAACATCTTCCCAAAATCCACCCTGTCCAGGTCATTGAATATTCTGCAAGTTTCAATTAGACCTCCAAACATCCTTCTGAACTCTATCGAATATAGACCCAGAGCCCTCAGATGTTCTTCATATGTTAAGCTTTTCATTCCTGGGATAACTTTCGTGAATCTTATCGGAAAATGCTCCATGGCCAGTATATCCTTCCTGAGATATGTGACCCAAAACTGTGCACAATAATCCAAATGTAGCATGGCCAAAATCTTAGAAAGCCTCAGAAGTACATCCCTGCATTTATATTAAAGCCCTCTTGAAATAAATGGAGTCATTTTATTTGCCTTCCAAACTGCTGACAACCTGCAGGTTTACCTTTCAAGATCCTTGGACTAGCAACCAACACACCCTCCAACCCACACCCCCAGTATTCTGAACTTGCTCGCTATTTAGAAAATACTCATGCCTTTATTTTTCCTGGCAAACTGCATGATCTCAAACATACCCACGTTATACTCCACCTGCCACTTCTTTGCTGACTCCCCTAACCTTTGCAAATCCTTCAGCAGGAGAAAGTGAGGACCGCAGATGCTGGAGATCAGAGTAAAAAAGTGTGGTGCTAGAAAAGCACAGCCAGTCAGGCGGACTCTGAGGATTAGGGCAGTCAACGTTTCAGTCATAAGGCCTTTACCAGGAATGAAGTGGGTGGGAGGAAAGGGGTTGAGAGATGAATGGAAGGGGACGAGAGGGAGGTCGCTTTGAAGGCAATGGTTAAATGAAGGTGAAAAGTAAGAGTGGAAGGTGGAGTGGATAGATGTGATGGAAGATAGACAGGTAAGACAATTCAACAGGTTGTGCTCAATTGGAGGGTTAGATCTGGGATAAGGTGGAGGGAGGGGAGATGAGGAAATTGGGGACATTGCGCTGCATACCGTGTGTTTGAAGAGTCCCATGGTGGAAGACGATGCGCTCTTCCTCCAGACATCTGGTGACTTGAATGTGGCAGTGGAGGAGGCCAAGACCTTGCATGTCCTTGAAGGAGTGGTAGGCGGAGGCAAAATATTCAGCCACAGGGAAGTGGGATTGTTGGGTGTGTGACAGAGAGTGTTCCCTGAACCGTTCTGCAAGTTGATGTCCTGTCTCCCCAATGGAATGGAGATGAGGAGCAATGGACAGAGTAGATTAGGTGTTTAGATGCAAAGGATATTATATGCCTGATGTGGAAGGATCCTTTGGGGCCTTGGATGGACGTGAGGAGGAATTTGTTGGCACAGGTTTCATAGCTCTTGCAATGGCAAGGGAAGGTGAAGGAAGTGGAAAGTGGCTTGTTGGGGTGTGTGTGGGGCGGGGAGCAGGGGTGGAGTGGGACGCGTGAACCGAACGAGGGAGTCGTGAAAGGAATGGTCTCTGCAGAATGCTGGTGGGGAGGGAAGTATATCTCTGGTAGTGTGGTCTGTCTGATGGTGGCAGAAATGGCGGAGATTGATGCATTGTATCCTGATGTTGGTAGTCTGGAAGGCGAGGATCAGAGGGGTGCTACTGCACCTTCCTGCAGTCGAACCACCTCTTCGATGCTACCTATCCCTCTATTCCATCTTTGCACTGCTTGAAAACTTAGCCAGAATGCCCTCAGTTCCTTCACGTAGACTATTAATGCATAAAGCGAATTCTGTGGTCCCAACACTGAGTCTTGAGGAATACAACTTGTCACTGGATGCCATCCTGAGAAGGACACTTCTACCTCCACACTCTGCTTTCTGTCAGACAGCCATGTACCTACCTAAGCTAGCTCCTTGCCTGTAACACCAGGGGTCCTAATCTTTCTCAATAGCCTTCTGCCTGGCAACTTATCAAAGGATTTGAGAGAGGCAGGTGGATAACATTTCTTGGTTCTCCTTGGTCAAATCTGCTCGTTACTCCCTCAAAGTATTCCAGCTGGTTTGTCAGGCATGACCTCCTATTGATGAAACAATGCTGACTTTGCACTATTTTACGAAATACTTCCAAGTATTCAGAAATCCCTTCCTTCACGATGGATTCCAGGATGTTACCCACAACCAAGGTTAGGATAATCAGTCTGTAATTTTCCATCTTCTGCCTAACTCCCTTATTAAATGGAGTGTCACGCTAGCAATTTTCAAGCCTTTCCTGATTTTAGTCATTCCTGAAAGATTACCACTTTCACTTTCACTATCTCTTCAGCTATCTCCCTTACAATGCTGGGATGTAGTTCATATGGTTCAGGCGATTTATCCAAATTCAGGCCATTCAGTTTTCTAGCATGTTCTTCTTGGTGATGACCACCAAACTCAGCTCTGCCCTCTCACTCTCTTCAATTTTTTGGAAATCACTTGTGTCTTCCACCATGAACATTGATGCAAAGTTCCTCATTCATTTCTTTCCTTTCCACTGCAGTCTCTCCAGCATCATTTTCCAATGGTCCATATTCACTTTTGCCTCTCTTTTGCACTTTATCTATCTCAAGAACCTCTTACAGTCTACTTTCTATTACTAGTTAGCTTACGTCCATATCTAATCTTCTCTGCCCTTTTTTTTGCCGCCGTTAGTCTTTGTAAGTTTCCCAATTCTCTAGTTTCCCACTACCTCTCACCACATTATACGCTTGCTCTTTTGCTTGTATGCAATCCATGACTTTTTCTCGTCAGCCCTGGCTGCCTCATCCTCCCTGTACATTGCCTCTATTCCTCGGCAAGAATCTCTGCTCTGTCTCCTGAATTAATGTTGGAATCTGCTGTCATTGCTGTTCCCCTGTCTTTCATGCTTTACCCCTCTCCCAGTCAATTCCACCCAGCTTCTCCCTTATGCCTCTGTAGTTGCCTTTATTCAGCTGAAATACTCTTACCTTTGATTCTGTATTCTCTCTCAAATTGCAGAATAAATTCAACCATGTTCTGATCATTGCTTCCGAAGTTTACCTTCACCCTAATCTCCCTTACGAACCCTGCGTCATTAAATCCAGTATTGTCTGTTCCCGAGTGGGCTCCACCAGAATTTGCTCAAAAAAGCCATCTCATAAATACTCCTAACATTCCTTTTCTTGCAAACGACTACCAATCTGATGTTCCCAGTTCCCCTGCATACTGAAATCACCGATGATTACTGTACTTTGCCTTTCCTACGCATCTTTTCTATCTCCTGGTGTATCTTGTGCCCCAGCTCCTGACTAATCTTTGGAGCCCTGTACAAGACTTCAACTGTGGTTGTCTTACCTTTGTGGTTCCTCAATTCCACCCACACAGATTCTACACTATCTGACCTTACTTTCTTTCTTACTGTTGTTTTAATTTCATTTCTTACTAATAATGCAAATCCACTCCTGTGCCCACCTGCCAATCTTTTCGATAGGATAAATATCCTTAAATATTCAGATCCCCTTGCAGCCACATCTCCGTGATGCCCATCGCTTCATACCTGCCGATTTAATTCATGCCACGAGCTCATTTACCTTATTCCTTATGCAGCATGCATTCAGTTGTAATCCCTTCAGTCCTGCATTAACCGTCCCTCTTCTCATTGTCATTCATTTGTGCAGTGCGCTTGAAGTTTGATATGTTAAACATTTCCAGATGCTCTATCCTATTTGTGTCTGTGCTGGAGATTTTAATAACCTCTCCTGAGTTTTGTACTCTTACCTCCTATTTTAATTCGGCTTTTCTAAATAAACCCTATAACTGCATCCCGACCCTGCACACAGACACACTCCGAATCAGTTCAAAGCTCCGTCTACAGCCCTGGTTCGGATTCACTCGGATTCTGGTCCCAGCACGGTTCAGATGACGACTGTCCCATCGGAGCAGGTCCTTTCTTCCTCAGTAATAAAATGTGTTTACTCAACACAAAATACAAGGATAAAAAAGCTTGTCTGTACATACCAAAATATGAAAGTGACAAAAAGGCAATATTGTTAAAATGCACTTACTATGTGCAGCTATATAAATTGTAATGTGAATTACAAAACCATGGAAGTGGTGTGCAAACTTTATCAATCATTATTTTACCCAGTGCTGAGATCCTGATTTCCCCTCTGCCAGTGACCCCCTTCACTGAGATTCCACCCTGCCTCTCACGCAGTGCCTAGAGGGTCTCGAAGTTCCTGTTGGCCCAGAATATTTAAATTAATCCACCTTCTCCCTGGAACAAATCTATTGGTCCATTGGATTGTGTTTAGCTGTCAGCAACTCAGCTCTGGGATGTTATTGGCGATAAATGATCTGTGATGACAGCCAGTATCAGCATGGTGTTCATAGGGTATGGCACCAGACAAATGGCTTACAGTCTGTGAGAGTTTCTGAGAAAAGTGTCTGTGCATTTCTCCTCATGCTGTCTCCTGATCTAACTTCACATTCGTCTGACACCCCTTGCTGTCACTCACTCTGTCGCCCATTTTCTTCAATCTATTTATCTCAATTCACTGTCTTTCTCTCTGTTTATTTCTCTCCCTCTCAGTCTCGCTCCGATCATTCCCTCTATTTTCAAGTTGTTAAGTTGGAGAGCTCATGGACGCATGGCGGGCTGAATGGCCTCCTTCTGTCTTGTATTAATTCTGAAGTTCTATGACCCACAGTAACAAGTTTTGGTGCCTGAAGGACACAGTGGACAATTAACCATTATCCCTTCCTATTTTTTGACATGCAGCAACATCGAAATATTTGTTCAAACAAACAAATTCCTCATATTAAAATCAGCACACTTCAGACTCCCGGGCCACTATGTTCAGTGCACTCTGTTTTTTTTTTGGTTGGTCTTAGCTGTACTGGGATTTGTCTCCAACTCCTCCTCAGTCACTGTACCTGTGGACCTACTCCTGTGGTTCCACACACCCCTCCCCCACCGCCGCCACACACTAGTTTAAACCGTCGTAAAGGACAATAGGAAACCTGCCTGCCAGGAAATTGCTGCCAGTTCAAAGCCATCCCGTCCATCTTGTTTATATCCTACCGACCCGGGAATCCCAATGATCCACATATCGGAGATTGTTATCAGTTCATGTGCATCCCGTCCTTCTTGTGTGTATCCTACTGACCCGTGAATCCCAGTAATCGACATATCGTAAATTGCTGCCAGTTCAGGTTCATACCGTCCCTTTTGTGTATATCCTCCCGACTCGGGAATCCCAATCTTCCACATATCGGAAGTGCTGCCTCCCCGAACAGCACTTTGATCGTGTATTTAACTGTGCTACCTTACGATTCCTAGCCTCACTCACACGTGACATATTCTAATGTCTCCAAAATTCAAATATCCTTTCAGCACAACTCCAGCAAGGCCTTTTCTTTAAACTGGATAGACTTGACAATAAAATCTTAATTGTGACGTCAGGAAAGTGAGACCACTGAATCAATCCAAGGACCACCGGATGTGATATCTATCCCCGCCACCAAACGTGTTTGACAAGGCATGCATATGGACCATTTATTTGCAGATGGACGAGGAAAAACAGAAGATTAGAAAATGTCAGCGCAGATGGATGTAATTCAGCCTGTTTACTCAGCTTTGCTATTCAATTGGATTCTAGTTATTCTGTTCCTTTCAGTGGCAGGGTCTTTATCCAGCATCCCCAGCGGGTCAGAAAGAGCCCAGTGTCATTGCGTGCACTGTACTGCGAAGGGAGTATCCAGTGCCAGGCAATGGGGTGTGGGGAGTCCCATGGCTTGCACAAGGAAAGGCTGCATGTCGTGACGATGGACTGAGGGAACTGAGAGAGATGTAATGGGCATCAGGGACACTGCACTCAGACAAGTGGCTGCGCAAGATTCCTAAACACCCGAAGGAATCCGCAAACCACGGCTGCTTTTACAAAAACCTATCACATTTGCTGCATTTCTCCATCGAACAAAAGCAAAAATAATGTAGATAGTAGAAATCTGAAGCAAACACAGACACGTACTGTGGAGAGAGAGAGATGAGTTAATGCTCCCAATTCAGACACGGGAAGAATGAACAAAGTCAACATAGACAGGGTCCAGAGATTGGAAATGAACCCAAGTCCCGAGCACTGTGAAGCAGTATTGCTGTGTCATCATGCTGCCCAAAGATGGATAATTGGTGATAGTGTAGTTAAAAACATAGATACTGTTCTCCGTGATCGGGATTAAGAGGTCTGAATGTTGTGTTGCCTACATGGAGCTCGGGTTTGGGATATATCATCTGGGTTGCATAACTTGGAGCGGAAGGGAATGATCCAGTGTTCAGGGTCCGTGTAGGTACCAACAGCTGGACAAACAAATGACAATGAGAAGCGCGACGGGTAATACAGGACTGAACTACTATATCAGAATGCATGCAGTATAAGGAATAAGGTAAATGAGCTTGTGACTCATCCATAAATTGGCAGGTACGACATAGTGGGCATTACAGTGACATCGCTGCAAGATCAACAGGATTGGGAGCTGAATATTCAAGGATATTCATCCTGTCGAAAAGACAAGCAAGTGAGCATAGAGATAGAGTTGTCTCAGTTTTAAGAATGGAATTGAATCAATAATCAATAATAAGAAATTAAATAAGGTCAGATGGTGTAGAATCTGTGTCGGTAGAATTGAGTTATCAAAAAGGTGAAAAAATGCAGTTGGAGTTATATACAGGGAGCTGGGGTGTAAGATGCACCAGGAGCTAGAAAGATCTGCAGGAAAGGCAAAGTTACAGTGATATGTGGGATTTTATTATACAGATGGACTGGGAATTCAGATTGATAGTGGTTGGCAGGAAAAGGAATTTGTGGAATGTCTACAAGAAGGCTTTTTGGAGCAGCTTGTGCAGGCAGACTAGAGTAGGGGAGCTTAAGGGGACAGTGATCATAATATGATTGAATTTACTCTGCAATTTCAGGTGGAGAAGTTAGACTCAGAAGTAACGGTATTACAGCTTTATAAAGGCCAGTGCACAGACATGAGTGAGGAGCTGGGTAGAATTCACTGGGAGACGGGTCCAGCAGGAAAGACAGTGCAACAGCAATGGCAGGAGACTTTTGGAGTAACTCAGGATACAGCAGAGATTTATTCAGAGGAAAAAAAGAGGTTTGTATAGGGAGGATGGGACAACCATAGCTGACTAGGGAAGTCAGGTTTAGCATAAAAGCAAAGGAGAAATGATATAATGTGGCAAAGTGCAGTGGGAAACTTGAGGATTGGGAAGCTTACAAAGACAAAACAGAGGGCAAACAAAATAAAATAAGGAGGGAGATTATTAAATATGGGGGTAAGCTAGCCAGTAATACAAAGGAAGACTGTAACAGTTTCTTTCGATATATAAAGTACAAAATAGTGGCAAAAGTGAACATTGGACTGCTGGGAAATGATACTGGAGAGATAGCAGCGGGGAACGAGAAAATGGCCAAGGAACTGAATAATTACTTTGCATCAGCTTTCATGGTGGAAGGCACGAGTAATACCTTAAACATTCAAGAGATTGAGGGCCCAGAGCTGAGTATGATTCCGCCCATCATGGAGAACATGGTAGAAAAAAATGTAATGGCCCGAAGGTGGTTAAATAACCTTGACAAGATGGTCTACATCCCAGTATTATAAGGGAGATAGCTGAAGAGGGAGTGGAGGCGATCGTGGTGATCTTTCAGGAATCACCAGAGTAAGGAATGATCCCGAGCACTGGAAACCCACTAGGTGACACCCCATTTTAATAAGGGAGTAAGGAAAAAGACAAAAAGAAACCCACCATGAATAGCTTAACCTCTGTCATGAGTAAGATCCTGGAATCCATTGTGTAGGATGGGATTTCTGAATACTTGAAAGTGTTTGGTAAAATAGGGCAAAGTCGGCATGATTTAATCAAGGGAAGTTAATGCCTGACAAATCTATTGGAATTCTCTGAAGAGGAAATGAGCAGGCTCGACCAAGCACAGCCAATGGATGTTATCCACCTGGAATTCAGGAAGGCCTTTGACAATGTGTCACACAGGAGATTACTGAGTATGATGAGGGTCCGTGGTGTTACAGGTGAGGGAGTGGCATGGATAGAAGCTTGTCTGTCTGGCAGAAAGCAGAGAGTGGGGATAAAAGAGTACTTCTCAGGATGGCAGCCGATGACAAGTGGTGATCCAGAATGCTTAGTGTTGGAATCATAACTTTTTACTTGTTACATTAACGAATCTAGATGAGGGAATTGAGGGCACTCTGGTTTAGTTTGCAGACGATACAAAGATAGGCAGATGGACAGGTCGTATTGAGGAAGCAGAGAGGCTGAACAGGGATTTGGACAAGTAAAGAGATCGTCAGATGCATTCCAACGTTGGAAAGTGTGAGGTTATGCACTTTAGCACGATGAATAGAGGCACGGTCTATTTTCTAAATGGTGAGAAAATTCAGAAATTGAAGTGCAAAGGGACTTGTGAGTTCTAGTGCAGGGTTCTCTCAATGTCAGCTTGCATGTTGAGGCAGTATTTAGAAGGGCAATTGCAATTATGATTGGGAGCATATACTACGAGAAGAATTGAATATAAGAACTGACTGTACGGTTCTGGTCAGACAACATTTGGAATATTGTGCTCATTTTTGAGCTCCATCGCTCAGGACGGATGTACTGGTCCTGGAGTGTGTTCAGAAGTTTTTCACGAGAATGGTCATAGGAATGAAAAGATTATTGCATGAGGAATGTTTGAGTACTCTGGGTCTATACTTGATAAAGCTTGAAAGATGAGAGGGAATGTAATTGAAATAGACAGGATACTGAATGACCTGGAGAGAGTGGATGCTGATAAGATGTTTCCATTGGATTAGAATCCAAGGGCACAGCCTTAGATGAAAGGGAACACCTTTTATAACAGTGATAAGGAGTAAGTTATTTAACCATAGAATGGTGAATCTATGAAATCTATTGCCAAAGAAGGCTGTTGGGGCAGGTCATTGAGTACATTTGAAACGGAGATAGATAGTTTTTGATTATCCACAGGATGAAGGATTATGGGGAGAAGGTCGGAGAATGGGTTTGAGAAACCTATCAGCAACGATTGAATGATGGAGTTGACCCGTTGGGTTAACTGTCCTAATTTATGCTCCAATGTCTTATAGCCTTCTGGTCTAAACCTTAAGGAAGTACCTTGCATCTCTAAGATAGATTCATGTTCTTCATGAAGGTCAGAAGCTGTTGGGAATTGTTAACTGTTTTTGAATGAAGATACTGTGGCTGCTGGCGGGTTGATGGATAATACGACATTCAGTGCAGGATCACTCACCAACTGCACGGTATTAATGTGGGGAGAGTTTATTCAAAACTTGGAACTCTCTTTATCTCTCAGTGAGGAGTAGGGTTTGCGGTGGATGGGCGTAATGTCCGTCCAAGCACTTTAACTATTCTGAATCATGCATCTTGAGTGAAATAGCAGTCATGGAATTTATCACATTGTCTGTTTAGAATATTAGGAGTGATTGTCCATCCCTCTCAGTGTTCAATACAATCATCTCTATTTCTCTCACAGCACTGCAGATCAACCTTCACTCACTCCTCATGGTGCCATCATCGCAGGGATTAATCTGGTGGAACTCCTCTTCACTCTCTCTATGGTAAGGAGATCACTCCATGTAAAGGATAGAAAATCTGTCCACAATACCCCAAGTACTGCCTCAACAACACTCTCAGGTTTGATCACAATAAATCCTTTCCCTCACTTAGCTGGCTCCATTTTCGTGTGACACAGGAAACCATTCATTTTCAATGCACTGCCACTGACGTAGAATTTAAAAACATCCTTACGTATGTAGGTCAACATCAATAAAGTCAGCACCATGGAGATGGACATCATTCTTGGGAGACACTCAATCACAAAGAATACATCTAAAACAGTGAATGGCTACCTACCTGAATGCAAATGAGCGGTTGGAATCTGGGATGCAGGCAGAGGAAGGGAGCTACCTTTCCTTTTGTTCTGCCCTCACGGGATGTGTGCAGCCCTGGTCAGGCCAGCATGTTATGCTGATCTTGATCCGAGTGGCTGTTTCAGCTGTTCCACAGGACAATATATAGTAAAACAAATTGCCGTGGGTTTGCAGTTAAACAGAGACTTGACCAGCGATAGATGGCGCATTGCCTTCTCTAATGGGCATGAGGCAAGACGATATCAACAGATTATTATTCTGTGGTTCTAGAATACGAGCCAATGACGTGACCCACCATACACTGTCTGCCCATCTTTCAGATTTTGTGCAGAGAACAAGTTAAACATCTCAAGTGCAATTATTTTGCAATGGACACGTGGTTAGAAGGGACTTGAAACAGATGCATCCAGAATTAACAAAGGCACAAACGATGGTTTACTCAGGAATTGAACTGAGGCTGAGGAGGAGACTCGAACGTCTTAATGGAGGTACTGGACAGGATTGGAATATGGGGACGATATGGAGATGTACACTTTGCTGGAGAAAATGAATCAAAGAGGTTGAGAACAGTGTGTTTCACCCTCGCGTATTGGTGAGTAATTTGTAAATAATAGTTTACTAGTTATAATTTCTAAGGAATGGAATCTTTGATTGGAGCTGAAAACGTTGGCTTGCACCTTTCCAAAATCTGCATGGCATGAGCATCGATTCAGTTCAGACAATTTCAATAAAGAAATAGAGTGACTTATCAGGAACACCAACTATAGCAAGGATAGGATATTAACCAGCTTGAATAACCATCAGTACATCTTCAGTCCACGATGCTAATGATATCCAAGACTGGGAAAGCCAGTGAAGACCATAGAATAAACTCCTATCCATTGTTGGAACATTCCAGCCTAATGTTCCCAGATTCTGATCCATTGTTGGAATATTCCAATCTAATGTTCCCAGATTTCCAACTCTCCTGCCCTTCTCTCTGAAGCTGCTCTTCCCTCTTACTGCTGTTGGACATGCTCCCGCTCACACTATGTGATAAAACACTGAAAGCATTCCCTTATTGATAGAAGACGTAAACTCTCTAGGGAACACATACGATCCATGGAGAATACTGACATAATTACAAACTCTCAACCGTTAACCCTTTTGAATTCAATGCTACTTTATTAAATTTCAAAATAACTTTGAACATTTTTGCATTCTGGGTGTGATATGCGAGTATGACTGAAGGAAGGAATGTTGAAGATGGCAGATTGATTATGCATAATCATTCAGTCAGCCTTGGACATGAAAGTAATGCCAGAAGTTTAAGGGATCATAAACATGCTTCTCTGTTCCTAAATACAGAAACATATCCCGTAGCTACTGATCAGTCATTGCAAAATCAGTAAAACATTGAGAAAACAGCTATCATCCATGATCTGAAAGCAAAATGTGCCAAGAAAATCGTGGGTTGCAACAAACAAACGGCATGGATACGTTAACAGAGCATTGCACATGACAAACACAGTTCAGATTGTTATTCCAGGATCAGAGAGGGCATGTGTGGGTCACGCTGTTGATGTTATCGATGTTAAGGAACTGTCATGAAGTTTCATTTAATGGACTTCAATTACATTGTGATTATGATATTGGGGAAAAGACAGAAGATGGAGAGGACTGGTGGACATGGCTGGTTAGACTGGGTGGGGGGACAATGATGTTCCCCATTTACCAGAATTGGAATGTTACTCATTATAACTCATATGAAGAACAGATTCAAGAATACATCTACAATGAGGAATTAGCAGAGACAATATTAATGCAATGCGTTTATGCAATATAAAGTACAGAAACAAAATGATTTTCTGCACACACCAATATATGCAATGTACAAAGAGATAAGGTTGTTAAAATAGACTCCTGATATTGGGCTATATAAATTGAAATGTGAATTACATATCTAGGAAAGTGGTATGCATAATTTATCAATCATTATTTGACCCACAGCTAAGATCGTGATTTCACCTCTGTCAGTGAATCCCCCTTACTGAGATTCTCTGGCCTAGTTTCTCATACAGTATCGGTGTGGGCGGGGGGATGGGGGTCGTGGAGGCGGGGTAGTGGTTATCATTTCCTGCTGCTCTTGGCACAGTCTATTTAAAACATCTGCTTTCTCCATGGAACCAATCTATTGGCCTAATGGGTTCTGTTTAGCTGTCAGTAACCCAGCTCTGTGATATTGTTGGAAATAAATAATTTGGGCTGACAGCCAGTATCAGCACAGTGCTCACAGTGTATGGAGCCCAGACAAAGGGCTTGCCGTCCAGAGGAATTTCTAAATCAAGCTTCTAATTCTGTCAGTTCATATGTATCTATCGTAATGCAGTCTTCTGGTCTATCTGACTTTACACTCATCTAACACCTCTTCCTCTCGCACTCAGTCAGTCGCTCCCCTTTTAATACTCTCTCAGTTTATTTCACTTCACTTGTTTTCTCTCTTTATTTCTCTCTCACACAATCTCTCTTCACACACTCTTTCTATCTCCATTTGTTCAGTTGAAGAGTTTGTGACTCCACGGTGGGCTGAATGCCCTCGATCCAAGCCATAATGATTGAGGTTCTCTGTCCCACAATCAATACTTCCTGGACAGACATGCTGGTCCGGTGACAGGTACAGTGCACAATCACCCATTATCTTTTCCTGCTCTTCTCTGGTGTACAGCTGCCTTGAAATGTCTGTTCAAACAAAACAGACTGAATGAAATTCGAGCAGTCGAGAGACGTTCATGAGTGTGTATTTCAATTAGGATTTAATGAAGAATAACACAAGCAATAAATGAAAAACAGTGTATCACAAGAAATGGCAGCTGAGTACAACATGTGGTACCAAGTAGGTCTCATGGTATTACCAATAGGTTATCAATCCAGAAAAATCAGCTCCTGTTCTGTGGATCCAGGTTGAATCCCGCCACTGCAGACGGTGGAAATTCATTTCAATAATGTAAAAATATCCCTGGTATTAAGAATCTACTGATGAGAATGAAATCATTGCCGATTGTCAGAAAAATCCATCTGTTTCACCAATATCCTACAATGAAGGAATCTTCCATCCTCACCTGGTCTTGGCTGACATGCAATTCCAGATCCAAAGCAGTGTCATTGACTCTCAATCGCCCCCTGAAATGGTCTAATGAGTCATTCAGTTGTACCAATCGCTGCAAAGTTACAAACAAATAAAACCAGATGGACCACCTGGCATCGAAATGGGCACCAGAAAAGTCAACATTCGAAACATCACTGCAGAACCTGCAAAGTCTTCCTCACTAACATCTGAGCTCCAGTGCCAACATTGGAATAACTGCCTTACAGACTAGTTAAGCAACAGCCTGTCATCGTCATACCCACGGAATCATACCTTACAGAAATGACAGAATTTAAACATGGACAAAGGAGTCTCTTACTGATTACCACGCAACGTTGTTCCTCAGATGAATCAGTCCTCCTCCATGTTAAAAACACTTGGAGAAAGCATTGAATGTGGCAAGGGCACAAAGTGTATTCTGGCTGGGGGATTTCAAAGTCCACTGTCAAGAGTGGTTTGGCAGCAGTATCCTGATCATGCTGGTCGGCTCGTAAGGATATAGCTACTAGATTGGGTATGCAGAAGGTGGTGACGGAATGAAGGAGAGGGTAAAAAAAAGCATACCTGACCTCATCCTTACCAATCTACCAACTGCAGATGTATATGTCCATGACAGTATCGGTAAAAGTGACCACCACACTGTCCTTGTGGAGACGAAGTTTATTGTCTCCATAAACTCTATTGTGTTCTGTGGCACTATCACCATACTAAATGGCACAGACTTTTAGCAGATCTACCAACTCAAGACTGTCTGTCCATAAGACACTGTGGACCATTAATAGCAGCAGAACAATAGTCCAGCACAATCTGTAACGTCACGGCCCAGCATGTCCCTCACTCAATCATTACCATCAATCCAGAGGATTAACCCCGGTTCGATGGAGAGTGCAGGAGGGCATGCCAGGAGCAGAACCAGGAATATATAACGATAAAATGTTCATCTGCTGAAGCTTCCAAACAGAAATACCTGCGTGCCAGATAGTATAAACAGCAAGGGACAGACAGAGCTCAGCGATCACAGAACCAATGCATCAGAATTAAGCTCTGCAGTCCTACGAAACGAACGTGAATGGTGGCGGACGATTAAACAACTCACCGGAGTAGGAGTCTCCACAAATATCCCCAACCTCATTGATAGAAGAGCCTAGCACATCAGTGCAAAATATAAGGCTGAAGCTTTCGTTGCAATCTTCAGTCAGAAGTTTTGAGTGGATGATGCATTTCGGCCTCCTCCGGTGGTTCCCATCGTTACACATCATCAAATTTGTCAAATTTGATTAACTGATATCAAGAAACGGTTGAAAGCACTGGATACTGCAAACGCTATGGGCCCTGATAACATGCCAGCAATAGTCCTGAAGGCTTGTACTCCAGAACATCCCGCTACCTAAGCCAAGCTGCTCCATTATGTTTACACAAACAATGGGAATAAACTGCTCAAGTACGTTCTGAACATAAAACGCAGGACAAATTCGACCCATCCAAATACCGCCTAATCAGTCTACTCTCCACCATCAGTAAAATGATGGAAGGTATCATCAACAGTGCTATCAAGCAGCACCTGCTCAGCAATAACCTGATCAGTGACGCCCAGTTTGGGTTTTGCCAGGGTCACTCAGCTCCTGACCTCGTCACAGCCTTGGTTCAAACATAGAAAAATGAACGGAATTCCAGCCCTTGACATCAAGGTCGCATTCTGCCAAATGTGGCATCAAGGAACACAAGCAAAGATGGTCTCGCAGGCCAACAGTCCATTATTGGAGTCATACCTGACAGATAGGAAGATGGTCATTGTTTTTCGAGGTCAGTCATCTCGGGTCCAGAACATCTATGCAGTAGGACCTTAGGATAATTTCCTCAGCCCAAACATCTTCAGAAGCTTCAACAATGACCTTCCTTCCATCATAAGGTCAGAAGTGGGGATATTCGATGATGACTGCACAATGTACAGCAGCATTCTCAAATGCTCAGGTACAGAAGCAGTCTATTCCCAAAGCAATAACGTCTGGGCAATATCCAGGCTTGGGCTGGCAAGTTAAAGTAACATTTACGCCACATAAATTCAGACAATGACTGTCATCAATAATAAACAATATAACCACTTTGTATTCATAAGCATGATCATCACTAAACTCCCCCACTATCAATATCCTGGGACTTGGGGGGGGGGGCGGTTTCATTGACCTGAAACTCAACTGGACTCGCCACATGAATGTAACAGCAGATCAGAGGCTAGGAATGCTGCACGAGAAACTCATCACCTGATTCCCCAAAGCCTGTCCATCACCGACAAGGCAGAAGTCAGGAATGAGATGGAATATCCTCACTTGCCTGAATGGGTGCACCCCAACAACACTAAAGAAGCTTGACACAAACCAGAAAAAAACAACCCATTTGATTTGCACCAATCCACAAGCATTCACTCCCTTCACCATGGTCACTCAGGAACAGCTGTATGCACTACCTAAAGGACACAATGGAGAAATTCCTCAAAAGATCCTCAGACAACTCCATCCAATCTCTGGAACACTTCCATCTGGAATGTCAAGGGCAGTAGATTTTTGGGAACACCACCACCTTCAAATTCCCCTCCAAACGAGTCAACATCCTGATTTGGAAATGTATTGCCATTCCTTCACTGTTGCTGCGTGAAAGCCCTGGAATTCCCTCTTTAATCACTAGTGGGTCACCACACAGCAGGTAGATTGCAGCAGTTCGAGAAGGCAGCTAAGCACCACCTTCTCAAGGGCAACTGCGGACGGGCAAGAAATGCTGGGCACATCCAGCGATGCCTTCATCCAAAAAAAAATTAAAAAATAGTTCCAAGTTGAGCATCTCGAAGGGACAGGTTATCTGATTTGAACGCGAACAGGAAAGCAGTGTTTCTAATATTGAACATTTTAGACTTTTCTGTTATTAGAAGGGTGTTCAGAATTCGATGACATATTCTTGCTGCGTGCTGTGATAAATGGCATCTGTTTTGTTCAGATCAACAATACTGGCGTAACAGGATCAATCCTTCGAATTAACAGACAGAAAATGACAATCACCGTAGAGAGAATGTACTCCCGCCAGATGAGACTCACTGATAGCAGCTCATATTCGAAATATTAATGGAATACTCCCTGTACACACACGGCTGCGTCCTCTGCACCCTACTGTTCTCCCCGTACTCACTCGGCTGTGTCCTCAGCCCCCCTACTGTACACCCTGTACACACACAGCTGTGACCCTCAGCCCTTTACTGCACTCCCTGTACACACACAGCTATGTCTTCAGCCCCCTACTGTACTCCCTGTACACAGACGGCAGTGTCCTCAGCCCCCGACATCACTCCCTGTACACACACGGCTATGACCCTCAGCCCTCTACTGCACTCCCTGTACACACACGGCTATGTCCTCAGCCCCTATTCTACTCCCTTTACACACACGGCTGTGGCTTCAGCACCCTTCTGTACTCCCTGTACACACATGGCTGTTTCCTCAGCCCACTACGTCACTCCCTGTACACACACATCTGTGACCATTAGCCCCCTACGTCACTCCCTGTACACACACGGCTGTGTCCTCAGTTCCCTACTGTACTCCCTGTACACACACAGCTGTGTCCTCAGCCCCCTACTGTACTCCCTGTATACACACAGCTGTGTCCTCAGCCCCCTACGTCACTTCCCTGTACACACACTGCTGTGTCCTCAGCACCCTACTGTTCTCCCTGTACACACACGGCTGTGTCCTCAGCCCCCTACTGTACACCCTGTACACACACAGCTGTGACGTTCAGCCCTTTACTGTACTCCCTGTACACACACGGCTATGTCCTCAGCCCCCTACTGTGCTCCATGTACACACACGGCAGTGTCCTCAGCCCCCTAGGTCACTCCCTGTACACACACGGCTGTGACCCTCAGCACTCTATTGCATTCCCTTTACACACACGGCTGTGTCCTCAGCCCACTACGTCACTCCCTGTACTCCCACGGCTGTGTCCTCAGCCCCCTACTGTACTCACTGTACACACACGGCTGTGTCCTCAGCATCCTACTGTACTCCCTGTACACACACGGCTGTGGCTTCAGCACCCTTCTGTACTCCCTGTACACACATGGCTGTTTCCTCAGCCCCCTACGTCACTCCCTGTACACTCACGGCTGTGTCCTCAGCACCCTACTGTACTCCCTGTACACACACGGCTGTGTCCTCAGCACCCTACTGTACTCCCTGTACACACACGGCTGTATCCTCAGCCCCCCTACTGTAACCCTGTAAACACACAGCTGTGTCCTCAGCCCCCTACGTCACTCCCTGTACACACACGGCTGTGTCCTCAGCACCCGACTGTTCTCCCTGTACTCACTCGGCTGTGTCTTCAGCCCCCTACTGTACACCCTGTACACACACAGCTGTGACCCCCAGCCCTTTACTGCACTCCCTGTACACACACAGCTCTGTCTTCAGCCCCCTACTGTACTCCCTGTACACAGATGGCAGTGTCCTCAGCCCCCTACATCACTCCCTGTACACACACGGCTGTGACCCTCAGCCCTCTACTGCACTCCCTGTACACACACGGTTGTGTCATCAGCCCCTACTCTACTCCCTTTAGACACACGGTTGTGTCCTCAGCCCCCTACGTCACTCCCTGTACACACACGCCTGTGTCCTCAGCCCCCTACTGTACTCCCTGTACACACACGGCTGTTACCTCAGCCCCCAACTGTACTCCCTGTACTCACACGGATGTGTCCCTCAGCCCCCTATTGTTCTCCCTGTATACCCACGGTTGTGTCCTCAGCCCCCTACTTTACTCCCTGTTCACACACGGCTGTGACTCTCAGCCCTCTACTGCACTCCCTGTGCACACACGACTGTGTCATCAACCCCCTACTGTACTCCCTGTACACACACGGCTGTGTCCCTCGACTCGTTACTGTACTCGCTGTATACCGACGGCTGTGTCCTCAGACCCCTACTGTACTCCCTGTACACACACGACTGTGTCATCAACCCCCTACTGTACTCCCTGTGCACACACAGCTGTGTCATCAGCCCCCTACTGTACTCTCTGTACACGCACAGCTGTGCCCTCAGCCCCTACTGTACTCCCTGTACACACACGACTGTGTCATCAACCCCCGACTGTACTCCCTGTACACACACAGCTGTGTCATCAGCCCCCTACTGTACTCTCTGTACACGCACAGCTGTGCCCTCAGCCCCTACTGTACTCCCTGTACACACACGACTGTGTCATCAACCCCCTACTGTACTCCCTGTCCACACACAGCTATGTCATCAGCCCCCTACTGTACTCTCTGTACACACACGGCTGTGTCCTCAGCCCCCTACTGTAATCCCTGTACACTCACGGCTGTGTCCTCAGCCCCCTACTGTAATCCCTGTACACTCACGGCTGTGTCCTCAGCCCCCTACGTCACTCCCTGTACACACACGGCTGTGTCCTCTTCCCCCTACTGTTCTCCCTGTACACACGTGACTGTGTTACCAAATTCCAAACAATGCCAACTGTAAGTTTCTTGATGACATCACCAAAGCAGGAGGGATATGAAACAACGATGAGTCTGAACACAGAAAGGAGACAGTGGGTTTGGTGTCATGGTGGAATGATAATAACTTCCCTCTGAAATTCGGCAAAAGTAAAGAACTGATCATTGACTTTAGAACGAAAGGAGGGGGACAAGCCACTAACTACATCAACGGTCGAGTCAGTGCAGAGACAGTTTATGAATTAACGAGTCAGGTTCGAATGAACATGACATTGGCTGGGAGATAGGGCGGAATGGAACAGTGGCTGTGGAGACTGCATGGAGAGTGCAATGATAGTCGTCAGTCATCATCCCTCTTTCTGACAGACAGAATTAAATCTAATGCATAACAAGGAAACAGCCAACATTTGGGAGATGCAATGCTGAATGACAATGTGAACTAAAAGGATAATATTAAATGTGATAAAGTGAACTATATTTTAGATACATACCATTTAATCATCGGGAATACAGATTGAGTAGGGTCACCAGACCTGAAACATTCACTTTGATTTCTCTTCACAGATACTGCCGGACCTGCTGAGCTTGCTCTTGAAGTTCTGTTTTCCTTTATGTTTGAGATTTATCATATTGTTCATATCTGGCAGAATACTTACAATTAAAAGCAGACACTCATAACAAGATGTGAAGGGCAATGGGGACAATACAGGAGACGAACAGTAGAGATATAGTCATTCCAAAGTGGAAGATACGATGGGCTGAGTTTCCCCCACTATTGCTGTAAATAGTTCTGTGATATACAATCAAAGCCTTTGGAGAGGGGGTAGACAAGCCGGTTCAACTAAGGACACAGAGTGATCCACCATCAATAATCTATTCATATTATATCATGAAATTTCAGCTGCCTCCAAAATGTCTTTTCAAACAAAGTTGAGTTCCTGAGATGAACAGGATAATCAGAAAAATATTCTTTTTTTCCTTTGAATCTTAAAGAATAAACTGATTTCTGCGTAACACAGGTATCCCAGACACACTTACTATAATAGGAATATGAAAGGACTACATTGTCCCCATATAACCAAATTCAGCACGTAGCCTTGTCAAGAAACATGAAATATAGTGATACAGAAACATGAAGTACAAACAGAAAATGAAGGTAGAAGCGCAGCAGATGAGGAAGCATCTGCAGAGAGAAACAGAGTTTACATATCGAATATGATGTGACACTGTTCTGAAAAGGTCATATTGAAGTCAAAGGTTATTTCTGTGTATCTCTGCTCAGAGAGTGCCAGACCTGCTGAGTTTCCCTCTATCGATTTATTTTTCTTTCTGAACTGTGACAAATTGACTGATCTGAACGATATAAGCAAAGCTGATACCTCAGTTGAATCTCGAATATTTATTTATGGACATTAAATGAGAAATTACAAAGTTCCTATGTTTGACAGAGCTCCAAATATCGATGACGTATTGCATTGTGATACAAAACCATTGTGAGACATTGTTGAAGCAAAAACGGAAGTTGCGGCAAAACGTCTGCAGCTTCTGTGCAGAGAAATCAGAATTAACGTTTCTTGTTCTGTGGCCCTTCATCAAAACGGATGGTAGCCCTGAAAATGTTGATTAATATACAGAAGAGGGGGAATAGCTGCTAATGGAGACTGTTAGCAGCTAACAATAGGGGGTGAGTACTGGAAGGCCACATGAGGACTAGGCCTGGTGTATGGGTATGGGGCATTGAGGAGTTCAGTACTTAAAATTATTGATCATTAGTTTGAGACTGAAAGGCTGCAGGGTCTACCCGCGAAAAATGAGGTGTTGTTCTTCCAGCTTGCATTGAAATGTCTTGGAACACTGCAGCAAGCCTGACGCAGAGATATTGGCCAGGGAGCAGGATGGGGTATTAAACTGGCAGGCAACTGGAAACTCAGGGTATTTTGCACAGGTAAACTTTGCATATTCTGTGAAGTAGTCACCCAGTCTACCTTTAGTTTCCCCAATGTAGAGCAGACCACAATGTGAGCAGCAAATGTAGTAGACCGGATTGTGGGAAATGTTGGTAGGATGCTGCTTCACCTGGAAGGTATGTTTGGCCCTTGGATAGTGACGAGGGAGGAGGTAAATGGGAAAGTGTAACACCTCCGGCAGGCGAAAGTGAAGTGTACCTGTGGTGGGGGCTGGGGCAGTTGGGGGGGTGTGCAGTGAATAACGAGTGGACCAGGGTGTCCTGGAGGAAATGGTCACTTCAGAAGGCGGAAAAGCGAAAGGAGGCAAATATGTGTCTGTTGGTGGAATTGCGCTGGAGGTGGGGGAATGCAGACGGATGATCTTCTGCATGTGAATGCTGGTGGGACGGGAGGTAAGGACAAGGAGAACACTAACACTGTTGCAGGAGGGAGGAGAGAGGGTGCTAATAGAAGTGCAGGAAGTGGGTCAGAACTGGATGAGGGCCCTGAGAGAACAGCGCTGGGGAATTCTCGGTTGAGGAAGAAGGTGGACATTTCAGAGACCACATCTTTGAAATTGTCATCATCAGAACCAATGCGGTGGAGACGGAGGAACTGGGGGAATGGAATTGAGTCTTTGCAGGAAGCAGGGTGTGAGGATATGTACTCTAGGTATCTGTGGGAGTCGGTGGGTTAATACTGGATATCAGTGACAGGTCTATCCTTAGAGATAGGAACAGAGATGTCGCGGAAAAGAAGGGAGGATTCGGAGCATGAAAGTGTGAAAGTGAGAGAGGGGTGCAAATTGGAAACGATGAACTTTTCTAATTCTGGACAAGAGAGAGGAGCAGCAGCGATGATATCATCTACGTATCGGAGAAAGCGTTGTGGATGGGGGCTGTAATAGAAATGGAACAAGGAATGGTCTACGTACCCCATGAAGGAGCAGGTATAACATGGGCCCATGTATCTATGCACCCCCTCTGTTTGACAGGAGCAGGCTGAAGCAATGGGTCTGCATGGGCAGTTCAGTTTGTCGATTTTCAGGAGGAGATAAAACGTGAACTCTGCTATCAGAGGGCCATCAGCTTCGGGACTGTTAGGTGGGGGTGAGTGGGTGGTAAAATGTGGTCAGATTTAGTTAATAAAATAGCTTGATGTGCCTCGGTAGGGTTATAGAACAGCAGGTGACATGTGGAGGTATCTGAAAGCTGGCACTCAGCCTCTGAAATGTAGAGGTGAGTCCACCAGACTACAGCAGCACCACTCTTATCGGCATAGGCTGAGTAACATATTCAGGGTTGGATCAAAGCATACAGCATACAGTCTGTTGCAATAGTGATAAGTTGGATAGTGTGAGGGAATACAGAGAATTTAAGACAACCAAACTCACATGGAGCGTTTTCAATGAACAGATTGAGTTCAAGTAAACACCAGAGGAATGGGTCCAGATGGAGGGAGAGTGTTGGAGCTGGGCGAAGGGGCTATGGGATGGGGAGTGGACTCTTGCCCAAAGAAATGGACACCGAGGAGAAGACGGTGGAAGAGAAGTTCAACATTATGTCATTCCTGAAATTCATTAAAGTCGGGCACAGAGGGATAAAGCTGAGACAATTGCTGAGTACAGACCATTCAGCATTAGAGCTTGGAAGGTTAGGACGGATGGTGGATACAAGACAAGAGGTTGGATTGGGGGAGGGGATGGACTCAGATTTCAGGGCATGGGTGGGGTGGCAGCTTCCAGATGGTCATAGGCATCTCTGAGTGATTCCGTCTTATGGGCCTCGTGTATCTGGCGAGCATGGCAAATGAGCTGAATGAAGTAGAATTTGGGAATGGAGTAGCGTTGAGTCAATGCAAGGTGATGCCGTTGGACAGAGAAAATGTTGATCTCATTGGTACTGACATCGCACGACCAGTCCTCAGAAAGTAACTGATTGAAAATAATCGGAATCGTTATCTTATTGTAAATCTCTGATTTCATTGGGGTGACACTCAACCAGCAAGGTCTTACTTTTCTGAGACTTTAGACCAAACTGTGAAAACAAATGTATTTTGATGTTATTAATAAGACAAATCCATCCATGGTTTTGGAAGGCACTAGCAAGGGCAGAGTTTATTTGTCATTCCCAATAGCTCTGAGGAAGCTGTCATTAGTCATTGAGGAAATTACCAGCACAGAATTTCCTCTGATTTCTATTAACCACAGTTTGATGACGGTGGATGATGCTACATGAGTCAAATATTACTTTGATACAAGGGAAGTTACTCTGATATCACTCAAATGAAATGAGAAAATCAGTTAAAATGGTAAAGTGCAAAATGATAGAACATTCGTTGTTAAAACAATGTGGTCAATGTCCTCACAACGTTTAAGGAAAAACTGGTGCATGAACTTCTGATTCTGAGGAGAGGTTCATCCTGTTTGTGATGAGGCTGTTTGGTTACGCACTGTGACACAGAGACAGAAGAAAAAAGTTCCACTTTGTATGTGGAACAAAACCATCCTGTTCACGGTGTTTTGGACAGTGACAGACACACACTATTGTCTGTTTCTATTGGACATTGATCTTCCAAATCTCATCATTCACTGATGACTAATAGCAGCACAGAAGGCAGCAGTTACCATCACCCCTGTTGGAAAGCATGAAAGGAAAGGAATGGCCAGTGCAAGTGGGAGTAACTAGGGAACTGGTGTAACTTACAGTGGGAGTGGGAGAAGAAAGATGTGAAGAGAATGTAGCAGAAGAGTATGTAGCAGCAGAAGGGATAATGCAAAGGACGTAGGAGTGTAAAAACAAGTAGGAAGGCGGAGGAAGAATGGCTAACGAAGTTTTAGTGACTGGGAAAAATTGCTTTTGCAAAAGTGAGACTGGGTGAAAAACAAGACTGTTCAGGAAAATTGGGATCTGGTTCCATTGAAAATTAAGATTTGATGTACTTCTTTTTCTTGCACTTGATTCTTGATCAGATTGCACATTCACTATGTATTTCTGTATCCCCATCAAATGCAGATGACATTTTTGTCCTTCCCTGGTATGGTGTCTAAACATTTTTGAATTTTATTAACAGTATGTATTTGCTTCCAATTCAAGGTAGACATGAGAATATGATTTGACCTCCTGCAGTTTGTCCATAACGTAGAATTTAATTGAGTATTTATCCTCATCGCATGAGGATAGCAATAAGTCTGTGTCCATCCTGCAGATGAAAAGTTTATTCAGTTCGGACTATTGTTACAAAGAAAAGTACCACAGAAAAGGCTAATGTTCCAGTGCAAGGTGCCAAAGCCTTGAGCAGGTGATCTCACAAACTTTCTAAAAAGCCTTTGTTTATGCACTTGGTCGTGCAGGCTCGCATTTTCATTCAATGATACTCTGTGGTGGCAGCCATGAACACTCAGATATATTCTCAAGCAATAGCTAATGGCAGTTGCTAGTTTGTTCCATTGAGTGTACTCAGTAAGTGAGCCTCCAGTGAACTGCTGGTGTTATCTTCCACTTTCTATTTAAGTGTTTCGGTTTCCTTGAGTTTGTACTGTAATTGCCTGTGTCGATGATGTCATTTCCGGCACTTTTTCTCAGAGTGTGGTAGATGGAGTCAAAATTCATGTGTTAGTTGATGTAGTTCCGGTTGGAATGCCATGTTTCTAGAAATTCTTGTTTTTGTCTCTGTTTGGCGTATCTTAGGATGGACATGCAGACCTAGTCAAAGTGACTTCCTCATCAGTACGTAAGAAATTAAGGTTGGGGTCATGTGGCTAGTTGATGTTCATAGATCTTGGTGACTAGTTTTCTGCTTGTTTTCCATGTATTTTTTTTATAGTTCTTGCAAGGTTTGTTGCTCCTGGAGCAGAACAGACAAAGATGTGAATTTATTGAGGTGCTCAAGAGTATGAAAAAAGTTGTTCAGTAAAAACAAAATGGCATTACAGCATCAAGAATTTCTAATTTAAAGGTTGTCAGCAATGGAGCTAGGAGTGAAAGAAGGAAAAACATCTTTATTTAGAGAGTTGTTACGAATTGGAATTGACTGGCTGGGAATGTTGTGGATGAAGATTCAAAAAATAACTGGATATATATTTGGAAATTATGAATTTAACGGGCAACAGAGAGAGGGCTGACAAATGGGAGGAGCTTGGGAGACATTTTTGGAAGTGATGCATACATAATGGCCGATGGCGTCCTCATGTACTTTAAAGTTTTGTACTCTATCAAGTGTCAGCTGTGAATAAAAGTCAGTATCCAATTATTTCACAGTGTAAATGCACGCAAATATCTGATTATTTGGTGCAGCATAAACATTTAAGATGCAAGTATTGCAAGGTCAGTTTCATTATGAAGTCTAATTATTACTCAGAACATAAATATTTCCCATGTCATATTCCAATTACTAAAACAAGTATCGTTGCTTTGGCATAAAACACTTTGGAAAACTCTGACTTTTCACTGACACGATATTATCTTCGTTGTTTTTGCTTTCACTCTCCACATTTCATATTAAACATCATTCATTTAAAAAATTGAAAGTTTTCAAATTATTGTTCACTAAAATTTGATAACAAATAATTTATTTAGTTTAATATTCAGTCTATGTTGAATTGTTGCCATTTTTAAATTGCTGGCAAATAGCTGAAGATCGTACATATCAGTGAGAAATTAAACTGATTGATTATATTTAAATGAATAAGAACGCTACTTCTATTTGTATGTTCAATCTTCTGCTCAGTCTGAACATGGAATTATCCATTAACCAACCACTATAAAATATTGGAGTGGCAAAACATTGCCTTGAATCCTGGCAATTCTGATCACCACAAGAGTTATGTTTTTTCTTCGCTCAAGTAAAATACACGTGTTTTATTTCTGTGTTAGAAAATCTTGACAGGAGTTTATATGTTAGTTCCCTAAATATAGAATCAACATAATTGATTTAAGAGATTATTGTTCAGTTGAATGATTATATTTCACGTCTTAGTTTTGCCCAATTCATGAAACATAGCAAACCTCCGATTATTGTTCTGGTCAGTAAACTCAACACCTTGCAATGAGCTACGCTTAAAATTGCATCCAATAGATCTGAAATTATTTACAGTGCGATTGGACCTAATAGCTGCCTGTGATATAGAGAGATTCAGAGGCCTGTTCCAAAATCTGTGCATAGAGCGTCTAACCTGGTCCAGGGCAATCAATCAAACATTATTTCAAAACAAATAATTTGGGATCCACCTTGGGCAGGGAAAAAACCCATCAACAGACTAACACTGGTCTCAGTGTAGGTACAAATATTGTCCAGGTTAAATACTAATGGCTGAACAGCAACCATGTTTTGAAATTCATCTCCAGTCAGAGACTGGCCCAGAGAGCAGACTCGTTGACATGGAGAGCCAGAATCTCACCATACAAGTTACCTATAGTGATGAAACCTGATCTTCCTCCTAGATTCCATACATCTGCACCCCGGACTACTCATGGGTGAAGACATTAACAAGTTGACAATCTATTGCAGTGCCTTGTGTCTCACAAAGAAACCTCTAAAGCCATATCCAATAAATGCCACCTTCACATTCTCCAGTATCAAAATAAAATTGTACATCTCTGTGAATGGTCAGTGATTACTACATGGATCACACAGTAGAATGTATGTGAAGTAACCAGCAGCAAACGGCAATCCACAAATCACATTAATAACTGAACTTGGTGGATTCTCTCTGGGCTAAGTAACAACACAGATTATAATGGCTTTCAGGTGACTGTAACAAAACACACCATAACAGGAAATTTGGCCTTACTACCCTCCAAAGCTTCCTGATCTCCCACACATCACACCCTTACACATTCAACAATTGATGAGAATCCACAAGCTGGGTGAAATTGGAAACATAGAACAGTGCAGTACAGTGCAGGCCCTTCGGCCCTTGAAGTTCTGACGAGCTTTTATACAGTTTAAGTTCAGGTAAACTTACATACTTCTCATTATACTATCTTCCATATGCCTATCCAATTAAATATCCCTAATATAGCTGACTTTGCTACAACTGCTGGCTGTTCATTGAACACACCGACCATTCTCTGTGTAAAGAACATACCTTTGACATCTCCCCTAAACCTTCCTCCAATTACTTTAAAATCATACCCAATCAAGATATGCATTTCCACCCTGGGAGAAAGTCTCTGGCTATCAACCCTATCTATGCCTCTCATCATTTGTACACCACTGTCAAGTCACGTTCCATTCTTCTTCGTTCCAAAGAAGAAAACCTTTAGCTCCCTCAGATTTTCTTCGTAAGACATGCCCGCTAGTCCAGGCAGCATAAATCTCCTCAGCAACCTCACCAAAACTTCCACATCTTTCGTATAACGAGGCAACCAGAACTGATCACAATATTCTAAGTGTGGTCTCACCAGGGATCCATAGAGTAGCAGCATAACCTTGCAGCTTTTAAACTGAATCCCTCGGCTAATGAACACGTCAAACGCCTTCTTAACAACCGCATAAACCTGGGTAGCAACTTCGTGGGAGCTATGCCATGGACCATATGATTCCCCCATTCCTCCACAATATAAGAATTCTGCCTTTAACCCTGTATTCTGCATTCAAATTCGAACTTCCAAAATGAATCGTACCCCACTTTCCAATATTGAACACTAACTGCCACTTAGCAGCTGAGTCCTGCATCCAGTCAATGTCCTGTTGCAAACTACAAAAGACCTCCACACTATCCACAATTCCACCAACCTGTGTTACATCATCAAACTTACGAACCTACCCTTCCACTTCGTCATCCAAGTCATTTATCAAAATCACAAACACAGAGGTCCTAGAACCGATCCTTACGGAACACCACTGGTCACCGAGTTCCACACTCAATATTTCCCATTTACCAACACCCTCTGTCTTCTTTGGGCTAGCCAATTCTGTATCCAGACAGATTGGTCTCCCTGTATGCCATGCCTCCTTACTTTCTGATTGAAACCACCACGGGGAAGCTTATCAAACACCTTGTTAAAATCCATGCACTCGGCATTCACTGCTCTACCTTCTCCAGTGTGTTTAATCCCATCCTCAAAGAGTCCAATATGAGTTGTGAGGTATGACCTGCCCCTCACAAAGCCATGCTGACTATTTAGAATCAAACTATGATTTTTCAGAATCCTCTCCAATACTTTGCCCAATACTGATGGAAGACTGACTGGTCTGTCATTCTCAGGACAATCCCTGTTTCCTTGCCTGACCAAGGGAGTAACATTTGCCACTCTCCAATCATCCGACTTTACTCCAATGGAGAGTGAAGACACAAAGACCATCGTCAAATGCACAGAAATCTCTTGCCTCCCTTCCTGTAGTAACCTCGGGTGTTTCCCTTCTGGCCAAGTGATTTTTCTATCCTTATGTTCAATCAGTCTGTATTTCACCTCAACTTGTTTACTCCCCGTCCAACCAACTGATTGACTGTTTTCCAAATCAGGGCTCTGTACAGTGCTGCTTTCCTGAGCATGTATGGTTTCTAATATCCTGTGTATTATGGAATGGTAAACATGGGAAGGGCAGATGCCCAAAGCTTTGACTCTGCTGCTCCTCAGATGCTGCTTGACTGGCTGTGCTTATCCAGCGCCATAATTATCGACACTGATCACCAGGACCTGCCCTCCTCACTTTCTCCATTACTGAGGGCTGTCCCCTCTGCACACTGAACAGGGAACTAATCAGCCGAAACCCGTTCAGTTCTGGAAAGTTGCATTTGATTAACACATTTATTAAAAACGAAATTAAAATATAACAAATATTCATTCAGTACCAGAGTTACAGTTTTGATTCATGAATTGGACAGGTTGATAACGAGTAATGAATGACTGAAGACTTCCGAGATACAGAATATTCCAGGTGATATATTCCAGGTTGGATGTGCTTTACCTTAATGCTGGTAATATTATCACACAGACAGATATGATAAGGAAACGAGGTGACATGTGGAAGACTGACTTTTTTTGCCATTTCTGAAATGTGTTTGTGGGAGGTCAGGGCTGACAACTCAATATTCTGTGGTACCAGAACTATAGTCAGGACAGGAGAGAGGGTAAAATAGGATGTGGTGTTGCCTTATTAATTTAGGAGGTAAAAACAATGACTGCAGATGCTGAAAACCAAATACTGGATTAGTGGTGCTCCAATTTGAAATAACATTCCAACCCATGCCCCTTCTCCCTTACCAGCCTATCTCCCTCCCTTCCATTCCACCTAACAACGACGTCTTCCAGCTCCCAACTGGATTAATCCTTCCCATTGCCCAACCATGTTTCCACGTGTCTGTACCTTACCATCCAGCTGCTCTCCCCACCCCAACCACTCGCTTCCCTCTTAACCTGCAGCAGTCCCTACTCCCAGCCCCAGTCCTGAAGAAGTGTTATACCTTAAATGTTGACTTTCCCATCTCATGATGCTGCGTGGCTTGTTGTGTTCTTTCAGCCTACTGTTTGTCTCCTATAAATCAGGAAGATAGAGTCTAGTCAGCACAACACGCCGGTAAGCAGGAACCATGGATTGCCCATTGAAGTTCTTGAACATCTGCCCTCGGGCCAGGAGGAAGACATTCAGTTCCTCGAGACACTGACACATGAAGAGAAGAGGCCATTCAGCCCCACCAAACTGTTAACCTGAAATAGGAGTATGTCATTGATGCTGCACCACGGCAAACCAATGAAGCAGAAACTGCATAGGCAGGTTCTTCCATTTGTTCCTCCAGGCCCCATTGCTAATGGTACACACATGTTACGTTAACATGGTTTGCTGACCATGAGGAGAGAAAGTGATTAGTCTGTACCAAGTACCAAGGAGGGACCTTCCATCTCCGAGATGTTATGGACTAGGCTAGCCCACTCAAATCGGCCTTAAGCACGCAGCCCAGAGCATAACTTGTAAATTTTTTTCGGTAAGTGTATAATGAAAATTGCCCAGAGTAATTTATCTGATTAACTACTAGATATTAAAGCAGACAAAAACTTTATGCATAAAATTACACAATGAAACACAAAGAACAGAATAAAGAATCCCGACAGAATTCAACCCATTCATCTAGACTTAATTACGCTGTTCCGAATATACACAACTCTCCCAATAAGCAAACTACCAATTAAAACCAGTATGAATGGAATACATGCTTCAATGTTCAAGTTTAAGGTCAGAAAAGAGAAAGAGTTTCCACACAGCACTCTGCTAAAAATCACAGTTCAAGACTCAACTGAAAACTACTCTGCTCAGCTCAGCTAGGACAGGGAAAAGAGCTCACCCCTCCCCGTTAATTATACAGGTCACTAACAAAGCATGGCCACTTCGACCTGAATTCTCATCTCTTTCCATATAAACAAAAGACCTCTGAAAATGCTTTTCATCTCGATAACAAACCAGATTGATGGGAGCCCGGCCCCGTTTTATTATCCCTCTGAAAAACATCAAGGACAGAGTCTCCTTGAGACAAGGAACAATTTTTGGACAAAAAAGGGACCAGCTTTGTGACATCTCCCCCTCCCTTGAAAAAAATAAGCAGAATACAAAAAGATGATTCCATTTTTATCCATTGAAGCCCAGACATATACACTAAACTAACTAAACATGCAAACATGCACAAACCCATGCAAATTTAGGCTGCCGCATACCCACCACCGAACGCCTCCGTATCTCATTGGAGTCTGACTAAGTCATCAGCTTTCACGTTTTCGCGACCTGCCACTTGCACAATTGTCAGATTGAACGGCTGCAACAACAAGCTCCATCTAAACAGTCTGGCATTTTTGTCCTTGAATCTTTCCACAAACGTCAATGTGTCGTGATCAGTGTCTATGATTGTCGCGGATGCATTGTTGGTAATATAAACACTGTGATGTTTTGATGGCAACACCAAGCTCAAAGTCTCTTTCTACACCGTTGAACATTTCTGTTGATACACGTTCGACTTCTTAGAAAAACGCCCGATGGATCTTTCTATTCCCTCGTCATCCTCCTGCAGGAACACCAGACTGACACACATCACTGGCATCGATAGCCACCTTGATTTGCTTCGTGTAATCCTGTGTAGCTAATACTGTGGGCAGTGGTTAACACAGTTTATTGGCTGTCAAATGCCATTTGACAGTTCTCAGTCCACTGAGAGCTTTTGCCCTTGACAATTCAGTGAGGGGAGCAGCCACACTGCTCAACGTTTGGCATAAATTTTCGGTAGAATCCAGTCAATTCCAAAAACCGTAGTACCGTTTTTTTTTGTCGATGGTGTGGAACATTCCCCAAATACGTTTGTTTTCGTATCGTGTGGGGCCATTTGTACAAGTCCAATAAGGTGACCCAGGAACGGGAATTGGACTTTCGCAAATTCACGTGTAGCTGAGTTTACCATCAAGCCTGCCTACTGAAGTCGATGGAAGAAGTCTGATAAATGCTGTAAGTGTTCCTTCCATGAGTGACGAAAAATCATCAGGTCATCAATGTACACCACATAATTGGGTAATCCGGCAATGAACTTATTATCAGTCTCTGAAATGTGGCTGGATCGTTTCCCATACCAAATGCCACGACTTTGAACTGATATAGTACATTTGGCATTACAAAAGCCGAAATTGCCTTTGCTCTCTTTGACAGAGGTCCTTGCCAGTAGCCTTTGAGCAAGTCCAACTTAGAAACATAAGTAGCTTCTCCCACTTTTTCGACACAGTTCGCCAAACATGGAATTGGATATGCATCAGTCTTTGTAACAGCGTTGCCTTTGTGTTAGTCCACACATGACCGTTGGGTGCCATCTGATTTTGGCAACATGTCGATACGTGAGGTCCAGTCATTGTTACTCACATCAATTATGCCATCTTCGAGCATGCGCTCTACTCCTTCTGAACCTGTGCCAATTTTGGAGGTTCATTCCTATAAGGATTTTGCTTAATCAGAACAGCATCTCCTGTGTCCAAATCATGCACAATTATGTTTGTACTTCTCAGTTTATTTCCGCATATCTCTCCATGAGATAGTAATAGCTCTTTCAGGTCGCTTTGTTTTTCTTGTGGAAGGTAACTCAATTATTTATCCCAATTCTTGACAACTTCCTCATTGTTCAATTTGATTTGAGGAATGTCCAATTCAGAATCCTCTCAACTTGGTTCTTCCTTCTGTGCTGTAATCATTAACACCTTATTGTCTTGCTTTCCTTCTCTATCAAAATACCTTTTGAGCATATTCACATGACACACACTGTGAGATCTCTTACTGTCTGGAGTCCGTATCAAGTAGTTTACCTCATTGAATTTATTCCCAATTTGATAAGGTCCACTAAAACTTACTTTTAAGGTCTCAATGATTACTGGGAGTAACACTAATACCATATTCTCAATTGCAAGATTCTTATTTTGTGATTTCTGATCCACTTCCTATTTCATCGTATACTGCGATAGTTTTAAATGCTGTCAACCCAAATCTCCAGCTCTTTTTAATCTTTCACTAAAATTTGACACATCATCCAAAGGGGTGGTCTCTGGATTCTGACTTATTAATGCTCCTTAACCAATGTTAACGGTCCTTTTACTTCATTTCCCCAAAAATAATTCAAATAGTCTGAATTTGGTCGATTTGAATTTCTTAATTCCCAAGTTATCCATCACTGCCTTGAATAGTTCGGATGTGAGGTTTGATCCTTGATCTACCTGGATTTCGATTGGTAGTCCGTATCTAGTCAAAAAAAAGTAAGTTTGTTTTCTACAATTCTTTTAACTGTGATGCTGCATAATGGAATTGCCACTGGACATCTCGTCGCCACACCCATTATTGTTAATAAATTGTTGTTCCCACTTTCTGCTTGAGGTAGGAGACGTATGCAATCTATCAGGACATTTGTGAAAGGTTCCTCAAATGCTGAAGTAGCTATTAAAGTCGCAAGTTTTATTACTGCCTGCGTGACATGTTTGAGACATCTGGCATAATTCAACTGCACCTTTGTGTAGTCTAAGTCAGTGAAAATATCTTTGTATTTCAGCCTGTAATGTCCTCACCTCGAAATGATCTCCAAGTGGTAGCTCATGTGCCACTCGCAGCACCTCCTTTCTCTACCCAACAGGCAAAACAATTTGATGAATGTCTGCCCACGTCTGATCTGCTTCATGTGCAATGATCTCCATATCCGCATTAAGACATCATTTGTTAAGTAATAACACACAGGAATACATTCATTCTCCTTCTTGCGAAATGTCTTTTGATTTTACTGTTTTAATTTCCCATCTTTCTGCTGCAAGTCATTCAGCATGGCAGAGCTAAAAATACTTGCATGTTTTCTTACTCGCTCCTTCTCTCTTCCACTTATCTGGTCAAAAAAAAATGGTTTCGGTTAACTCAATGTCAGCTTCTTTATCTGTGCCTTTTGATCTCTCCTGCTTTAAACTGTGCATCTGTGATCTTGTGATCACACAATCAGGGAAATTTCCGGTATAACCATTCTCCAGTTCTCCACTGGCCTTCCAATTAGAGTAGGCAGCATGCCTACTGGTGAATCAGCTATATCATTTGCAAGGACAAATTTTATTCCTGGAGCTGAGAGTTTGGGGTCCAGTACTCCTACCACACATTCTCCACTCTTCTCTGGGCTCTCTCGCCTCACTTTACATAACTGAGCACTTTTTGTCTCACCATGAAACCTGCTACCTGCACAGTTTCTGGCAATAGTCCCTCAGGAGTACATATCTCCTCATCCCTCAGCATTACATGCTGAGAATATCATTTGTCCCTTAATATTGGAACCTCCATACCTATTACTCCTGGACTATGTGAATAAACTTTATCCTTGCATGTAGATATTTTAAGCAGATCTGGCACGTCCTCCTTGATCAACCTCTGACGATCTTGAACACTCTGAGGCAGTTGTCTAACTTCCCTTGAGCTTTTTGTTATTTTCCAACAAATTTTACAGTCTTCTCTGGTTTTCCTACATCTGGTTTTCTCCTCGCACAACAACTCTGTGATTTTGTATGGCTCTCTTTATTATAATGAAAACGCTTGCGCCTTTTATCTTGTTTGTTCCTCTCAAGGGTTTTTTTTTGACCCTGTGGTAAATTCGCCTTATGATCTTCACTGAGATCTACTTTTCCCTTTGCATGTGAGGACATCACTTTGCTCCAATGTGTATTTCTGTTGGACTGAAATTGATTCTGAAGCCAAACTGAGTTTATGGAACAGCTCATAATCATCTGCTACTTCAGCTGCAAACCTTGATAATATCACACTCTGCTCTTCCAGATGAGTTCGCACAACTTCAGGCTGCGAATTTCTGAATTACTCCAAAATAATTACCTCTCTAAGGGCATCATAGGTTGCTTGATTTTTAAAGCACTTATCCTTCTATCGAAATTTCTCTGTTTGATCTTTTCACACTCAATATCTGTTCGATTCCTGAAATTTTGTCCATAGGCTTGTGGTACAAGCGCATATGCAGTTAAAATGGCTTTTTCCAGCACCTCATATTCTGCGGATACCTCCTCTGATAGGGATGCGAATACCTCACTAGCACTACCTACAAATGTCGTTTGGATCAACAAAACACATATTGCCTCTGGCCATAAGAGGCAATTTGTTAATTTGTTTATCCACGTTTTCAAATGAGTTGAAAAAGACTTCCACATCCTTCTCATCAAATGTAGACAATGCTTGTAATTGTCTAGGCTTCTGACTACTGGGGCTTGCTCATCCTCACTCTCTTCCTCACTAACTCTACCCAAAACCTTTATCTTCCGCCTTCTACGCTGACTTTCCTTTTTAAGTGCCAGCTTTTGCTGTTCAAAAGCTGTCTCTTTCTCGATCCTCTGCTGCTCTCTCTTTTTCTCTCTCTTCTGCTGCTCTCTATTTTTCCCTCTGTTCTGCTTTTAATCGTAAGTGAAACTGTTTGATTTCTGCTACCCATTCCTTACCTGTCGCCGCTAAGTCAAGCTGCTTCCCTTGCAATTCAATTCTTACCATCTGTATAGATTTTGATGGATTCTCCATTCAAGTTTAATTGATGGCTTACTACGACAACTAACTCTCCTTACCTCACAGAAGCAGGCAGTTTGATTCCAGCTTCTCTGCTAATTCAGGCAACTTGGTCTTATTCATTTTCTTCAAAACTTCCAATCACTGCATTCACAAACTTTTAGCGACTGAAAGAGCCATTGCTATGCCAAGCTTTGTCTACCCAACAAAACCAAAATCCGAAATAAAGATACGAGCACCTTACGCTTGCTGTTTAAAATCCGGCAAAGAGACCCAATCTGTTATGGACTAGGCTAGACCCTTAAAATATTTTTAAGCAGGGAGGCCAGGGTATAACTTTGCAACTTGCTTCGGTAAGTGTACAATGAAAATTACCAGGAGTAAGATATGGAGGTTGTCAACTAAATTTTAAAACAGACACAATCTTTATTCACAAAATTACACAATGAAACACAAAACCAGAATCAGGACCCCCTACCGAACTCAACCTATCCTGCAAGACTTAATGATGCTGGCCCAAATATACACAACAGTCCCAATATGAAACCCCCTTTTAAAGCCAGTATAAATGGAACACATGTTTACAGTTTGAAGTTGAAGGATATAAAACCGAGAGAGACCCAACTGAAAACTGCTCAGCTCAGCTCAGCTCGGCTTGTTCAGCTAAAGCAAAATCTGACCACTCCCCTTTCAATATACAAGTCCCTTCTAAATCATGACCACTTTGGCCGGAAATTTCATCTGCTTCCATATATTATCTCTGTACGAGGCCAGACTGATCGGAGTTAGGCCCCATTTTAATGCTCCTCTGAAAACAATCAAGGACAGAGTCTACTTGAGACCAGGAAAAGCTTTGAGAAAAAAAGCGACTAGCTTTGTGACAGAGAAGATGGGCTAGTTTTCTGTGCGGAAGTCAGAAGCTGGTGGGAATGGCTAACTCTATCAGAGTGTGACAGTTGACAGGTTTGTGAACAACAAGACATTCAGTGCAGAGTCACAAAGTACCTGCACATTGTGGCAGTGAAAGTTTATTCAGAACCTGGAGCTCTCTCTCAACCAACATGAGGGTCCACAGAGCTGTTATAAACAATCATAGAATCATCGAGTCCAACACCACGGAGACAACCCCGTTTGCCCAAAATGGTTAATGCTGACCAAAATGTCCATCCGTGCTCACCAAGTGTTCCTGCACTTGGCCAATATCCTTCTCAAAGTCTCCTATCTGTATATTTGTACGAACGTGAAGACGTGTATCGCAGGAAACACGTTATATTTCACGGTATCATCGTTTTGTTTTGGAAATACTGATTGTTATTTCATAACACTCAAGTTTTAATGCAATAAGTTTTTAATATTTTGTAGCGATACAGATTAAGCAGTCATCTACTTCACAGTCGCCCCATGGTACCACCACTGTAGGGATAGTCTGGTGAAACTCCATTACACTGTAGCAAGTAGATCATTCATTGTAAAGGAAAGAAAAGCTGTTCACAGTGCCCCAAGTACTATCTCAACAAGACTTTACAACTGCAAGATTGTGTCTTCACTATTATACATTGTGTAATGAAGGACACCACTCATTTACTGTGCTGATTAATTAATTCTCCATGTGAATTCTGTCTGTGAGTCATGACCAAGGACCATTTCATCTTCATATAAATACAAAATGGAAGCATGATATGTTTTACCAAATAATTTCTTTGCCTTATGAAGCAAAGCCAGACCAACAGCGACATCACTATTTCCATTGGAGATGGTTGGAAATGCTGAGGAGGCAACGGCCTAGGCTGTATTTTATCCGGAATATTAAACCAGAGACCCAAGTAATCACCCAGACCACGGATTTGAATTCCACCTCAGCAAATGTTGGAATTTGAATTCAATAAAATATGAGGAATTATGAATCAAATAAAACGATGAAGCCATTGTTGATTGTCCTACCTGGCACCTTTATGCCCTTGAGGGAAATCTACCATCTTCACCTGGTCGGGCTGACGTGTGACTCCAGACCCACAGCAATGTTGTTAACTCCCAGTTGAAGTTTGTATTGGCCAAGCCAGGCACTCAGTTATATCACTCACTACAAAGTCTCAAAGAAATGAAACTGGATGGACCTCAGCACTGACTATTTACAGCCCACGGACTGCAGTGGGTCAGAAAGGCAGCTCACGAACACCTTCTCAAGGACAATGAGGAAAGGGAATTTAACACTGACCCAGCATCCCATTATTGAATAGAAGTAAATGATCACACTTTACGAAAGAGAGACAAAGGGACATAACTCACTTTAAACAGGGACTCTGATGTATACCCTAAAAGGGTATGATATTCAGTAATATGGGAACAGGAGAAAATATATAAGGTTAATCTCATTTATATTTCCATTCCAGCTGATCATCAACAATTCCTTTGCTTGCTTCATTCTGTCTACGTGTCTCTTTCTCCATCTATTCAACTCACTCCTTCTCCCCTTCACAACAGACGTCCCTGTCACCAACAACAATTACACTATTTCCCAGTGACGTTCATTTGTTGTTGTGGTTCTGTTCGCCGAGCTGGGAATTATCTTGCAAACGTTTCATCCCCTGTCTAGGTGACATCCTCAGTGCTTGGGAGCTTCCTGTGTAGCGCTTCTGTGCTGTTTCTTCCGGCATTAATAGTGGCCTGTCTCTGCTGCTTCCGGTTGTCAGTTCGAGCTGTCCGCCGTAGTGGCCTGTATATTGGGTGCAGGTCGATGTGTTTGTTGATGGAGTCTGTGGATGAGTGCCATTCCTCTCGGAATTCCCTGGCTGTTCTCTGTTTGGCTTGCCGTATAATGATAGTGTTGTCCCAGTCGTATTTATGTTGCTTGTCGTCTGTGTGTGTGGCTACTAAGGATAGCTGGTCGTGTCGTTTCGTGGCGAGTTGGTGTTCGTGTATACGGATCGTTAACTGTCTTCCTATTTCTCCGATGTAGTGTTTTGTGCAGTCCTTGAATGGGATTTTGTACACTACATTAGTTTTGCTCATGTTGGTTATTGGGTCCTTTGTTCTGGTGAGTTGTTGTCTGAGCGTGGCTGTTGGTTTGTTTGCTGTTATGATTCCTAGTGGTCGCAGTAGTCTGGCTGTCAGGTCAGAAATGCTCCTGATGTATGGTAGGAGAATTTCTGAACTGACAGCCAGACTACTGCGACCACTAGGACTCATAACAGGACACAAACCAACAGCCACTCCCAGACAACAACGCACCAGAACAAAGGACCCGATACCTAACATGAGCAAAACTTATGTAGTGTACAAAATCCCATGCAAGGACTGCACAAAACACTACATCGGACAAACAGGAAGACAGTTAACGATCCGTATACCTGAACACCAACTAGCCACGAAACGACACGACCAGCTATCCTTAGTAGCCACACACACAGACGACAAGCACCATGAATTCGACTGGGACAACACTACCATTATAGGGCAAGCCAAACAGAGAACAGCCAGGGAATTCCTAGAGGCATGGCACTCATCCACAGACTCTATCAACAAACACATCGAATTTGACCCAATATACCGGCCACTACAGCGGACAGCTCGAACTGACAGCCGGAAGCGGCAGAGACAGGCCACTATTAATGCCGGAAGAAACAGCACAGTAGCGCTTCACAGGAGGCTCCCAAGCACTGAGAATGTCACCTAGACAGGGGACGAAACGTTTGCAAGACAAATTCCCAGCTCGGCGAACAGAACCACAACAATGAGCACCCGAGCTACAAATCTTCTCCCAAACTTTGAACACGTTCATTTGTGATGTATGGTCAGTGGACTTGATCTACCAATTCTGTTTTTCTCTCGATCCGAAGCTGCCAATGCTGCTCAGTGTTTCTGGCAATTTATTGGTGTTTTTTTCTGCTATCTAGCATCATGCTTTGTTTTATTTAATGTTGTTATTACATGAGATGTCTGTATCACTGGCAAGGGCAGCATTTGTTGACCATCACCAAATGCCATTTATTGTGATGTCATTCCTTCAGGCAGTATAGAGCTAAGCATATTGCTGTGGCATTGGGTCAGACCAGATGATAATGCTTGATTTCTTTAACCAAACGATATCAGTGAAATAGTTAAAATTATAGATAAAATGTTGGTGATGTTATGGTTGTTATTAGTGAAACTCTCTTTTATTTTCAATTCCTGAATTTGAATATATGTTCTGACATCATCTGTGGTAGCATGTGAAACAGTGTCTTTATGTGCCTCTGAATTACAGTTCTTGCAATATTACGACTCTGACACAGTGTCCCTCTCATGAAGTTACGTTCGAGACAAGAACAAGGTTGTTATCGAAATATTTGCAACTGAAAGAGTGCTTACAAGGGAGTTGGAACCATAAAGTCAGAATATTACCAAATCATAGATAATGGTTTATTAAACATCAGCATTGATGCCAAGGTGGGGACTGGGGATATAATCTAGCTGGTCGTGGATAGGATTAGTGATGGACAGAATACTGAGACATAAATGAATTCAGGACAAAACGGTAGATCGGGATTGTGAACAGTCTTGTTCTGAGTTCTTTGTGAAGCCGGAGGTGTGTGTGGTTCTGAAATGTGTGGGTAATGAATAGAGTTTACAATTGAAACTGAAGACAATAGTTTTCTTCTTTTCCAGATATAGATAACAGAAATAGCAATGAGTTTCACCATGGCTTATAGGCTTAATAAATGGATAGAGATACGGGCACTTACCAGGAACACCAACAATAGCGAGGAAGGGATAGTAACCTGCCTGGATAATCAACAGTACACAGTATATCCGATCTAATAATGTCAGCCAAGACCAGGAAAGATACAAAAGACCAGCGGATAAACTCCTGTCCATTGTTACAGCATTCCAGTCTACTGTTCTCAGATTCTGATTCATTAATGGAACATTCCAGACTATTCTCAGATGTTAATCTCTCCACTTCCGGTCTCTGTAGCTGTTGATCCCTGTTAATGTGGAGGTGATACATCTGTTGCTACAATGGAACAAAACATTGCAAGAAGCCCCTTACTAATAGAAGAGGGAAACCATCCAGTGACAGAATTAGGTTCCATGGAGACTGACATCAATTGCAGTCACTGAACAAACAGATCCAGTTAACTCTTTTCAGTGTTGTTCCTCCATATCAAAATAACAACTGGACAGGATTGAATGTTGGTATCGCTTGGACATTGGTCACATCTCCCATCACCAATTGCTCTCGTGAAGTTCGTTATGAGGGAGAATGATGGATGTTTTCTTATCACAGACAAGATAATTCTGCTGTGTTGTCTGTTTGCAATGTTGTAACTGCCTGAACATCCCACCACCACCACCCAAAAAAACACAATCTAGATGTAGTTACCATGCTGATCCCTCCTCTACAAGAACAGGTGCCAACCATTCGATTTACAGTGGGCATATTTGTCCTGCCCATACGCAGGAAGTGTGGATCTGTCTGGACTTTGCTCTCATTGCTCTAATAATTCATTTTTGTTTCTTCAACACATAATGTGTGTCAGCACTGTTTTATATAAACTCACAAATACTTTCATACACTTTATTGGCTTCAATGGAATAAGACCAATATTTTTTTGAATTCAGTTCAAAGTTAATATGGCATGTTGTCACAAAGCCGGTCCCTTTGCAAGGATATGTTGTCCTTGATCTTTTTCTTTGCCAGAGAGGTTCTAAACAATCCAAGATTACACAATGTCTGAATTTTGAAATGTTCATTGGGTCCCTTTTATTAATACCTAACAGGTAATTCCTCAGGCAGTAGGCTTGCAAGTCTTAAAAAAGTCTTGTATAATCAAGAGGATGTGGTCAGCTCTCTAGCTTGGCAGATTGGTTCAGTTTGGGGGTCAGTTGAGTCTGGATTACTGTTGAAACTGGATGCTCTCCCCCTTCTTGTGCCCTTCTGACCCCATAACCTGTACGTTCTTTTGCATCAGATTTTATCCTCGTGCTAAGGGGCTTTTTAAATTGGGATTATTCAAGTATTTGGAACAGCATCCTTACGTCGGTATACGCTGTTGGATAGGACAAGTTATTCAGGTATTCCATTTTCGTTCCTTGTGTTTCATTCGGTAATTTGGTAAATACATTGTGTTTGCTTAAAACTCAGCATACTGACCAGTTAGTTCACTCCGGGAATATCTATGATACACTAAACTTAAACAAATAGCAAAATTACTGGTGGGCTACCTGCTTAAACATATTTTGGGGGCCTGACCTGGTAAATAACAAATTGGGTCGATTTGTGGGATTTTGTCGGCGAGTGACAGGTATTAGTGTCTCTTACTACAGGTGTTGATTTCGTCGAGTAAACAGAGATTCGCTTAGCAATGGCTCTTGCAGTCACCAAGTATGTTTTGGAGGTGGAAGAATTAACTTTTGGCATTTTACAAAATTCACTTTAAGTCTAAGCTGCGAGAATTAGTGGACGAGCTGAAGGTGAAGCTATCTCTTTACGTGAGGAAAGATGAGATGCTTGCAGCAGTGGCTCACCATTCCAATTTGATGGAAACTCCAGCAGGATCTGTAGAGATGACTAATCTTCAATCGCAGATGAAACAGTTTGCGTAATGACTAATATCAGAAGAGAAAGAAAGAGAATGAATAGGTTTAACAGAAACCTTGAAAAGTAAGGTTTAGTGGACCTTACCAAATCCAAAGGATATTGAGTGAGAGCAACTACTTGATAAGGACTCCAGACAGAGAGAAATCTCTCAGTGTATTTCATGTGAATAGGCTCAAAATGTACTTTGACAGGGAAGGATTGCAAGAGGACAAGGTGTTGATGATTACGGCATGGAAGGAAGAACCAAGTTCAGAGGATTCTGAATCGGACATTCCTCAAATTAAAGTAGACAATGAGATACTTGTATAAAAATGGGATAAATTATTGAGTTACCTTCCTGAGAAAAATTGAAATGACCAGAAAGAGTTATTGCTATCACATGGGGATATGTGCAGATATTAACTTGGAAGTACTAACCTAATGTGCATAATGTAGTTAGAGGAGATGCTGTTACGTTTAGGCAGCATCCTTACAGGGATAATTCCCTCAAGTTTGCACAGCTTCAGCAGGCAATTACCAGGAACTTATCTGAGAATTTTTTGGAGAAATTTAAGGACAAAAATGCTGAACTGTTAAGCTGGAGCCTGTTGTTGCAGCCATTCATTTCGAAAATTGTGCACGGGGCAAGTCTTAAAAACATGATTGCCAATACATTTTTGAGACTTGAGTGACAAGCGGAGGCAGTCAGTAATGGGAGTACAACACACTGAATCCGAAAGTAGTTGTGCACATTTGCATGTCAATAGTAAACGAATGTGCATGCACATTTTAAAGTACAAAGCACGATATTTGGGAGTTTGAAAACCGAAGCCATCTTTGGATATTGATGATCCAATTATATATCTCGGGAGCTGTCACACCGGCGTTCTCTTTACAAGGTTATATTGTCTTTGAATTGTTTTCAGAGAGGGTCTAAACGATCCAAGGTTCCAGCATGTCTCAATTTTGAATGCTTCATTGGTGTCCTTTGTTTTTTTACCTAACAGATAATGCATTGGAAAGAAGGCTTTCAAGTCTTCAAAAAAAAACTGGTGTAGTCAAGAGAATGTGGCCAGGTCTCCGGCTGCATTGGTCAGTTCAGTTCGAGGGTTCGTTAAGTCAGAGTCACAGTTGAAACTGAACGCTCTCCCCCTCCTTCAGCCTTCTGGCTTTGAAACCTATAACCTTCTTTTTGTGTAAATTTAACTCTTTGTGGTCAGGGATTTGTTTATTGGGATTGTTGTAAGTAATTTGAATCAGCATCATTAATTGGAGATTGCCTGTCAGTTTTGGATAGGATGAATTATTCAGGTACAGTATTTTCAGTTCGTTGTGTTTCATTCCTTATTTTTGGAAATAAATTCTGTTTATTTAAACGTCGGCAGTGGGACCAGCTAACTCACTCTGGGAATATCCACTATACACTAAACTTCAACAAATGGTAACATAATGGTCTCGGCAACGTGGTTAAGAATGTTTTGAGGAGTCGGGCCTGGTTCAAAACAATGAACAATAACTTTGATAATTAACAATCATGAATTAATAAGTCAGTGACAGAATGAATATGAAAATGGCTGAGACAGCAAGGGCTGCGGCCAGTGACTGAGGAGACCTGAGGGGAGTACAGGAATATGTCCCAGTCAGAGGTATTCAGCGATCATGGTTTCTGACAAATTGAATGAAATGCAAAGCAGAGCAAGATAACAGATAAACTTTGTTACATGGAATGCTGAACAACAATGTGAATAGAACAGGACAATTTTAAATGTGATGTGCAGAATTATATCTTATCTAAAGACTGTTTAATCACAGATTATGCAGGCTGTTAAGATTGGTTATATCTGGATGGGATATTCAGAAATAAAAATAGACACAGATAACAAAATGTGTTGCGTTACTATGAGTTACAGCAGAGTAATAACGAGGATACAGCTCATACCGAGCTGGCACAGAGATGGTGGGCTGCATGGCAACCATCTTTGCTGAAATTATTCAGAGAAATGTATTGCAAAAATTCAGATACTGAGGAGACAAGTTTAGACATAAAACGCACAGACAATGGTATAATTAATAAACTATTCCTATTTGTCCATCAAGTGTAGCTGTCTCTAAAAGGCCCTTACATCAAAATCACTTTGATGAGATCTGCGCATTTATTTTCAGAACTTAAAGAAGAAACATATTATAGTGTAATACATGCATCACTGGCACAAGCGATGGGAACGGGAATGGAGCATATTGTCCAAATATAACCGTGGTCAACATCCAAACTAATCAAGAAAAAGCAAAATATTAGAGATAGTGGAAATCTGAAATACAAATGCAAAATGATGGAGAAATGCAACAGATGACGCAGGATCTGGGCAGATATACAGAGTTAACGTATCATGTCTTCGATGAACCTGGTCTGAACAAGTTATGTTGGACTCAAAAAGAGTTAATTCCATTTTGCTATGCTCTGATACTGCCTGAACTGCTGGATTTTTCTCCAGAACTTTCAATTGTTACAATGGCAGGAGATAGAGAGTAATGGTGGGCATTTGCTTTTTGGACTGGATGCTTGTGCCCAGCAGTATTCCACAGAGGTTGGTTCTTGGTTTTCATTGTTTGTCATTTATGTAAATAATTCGCGTGAGAATATGGAAGGCATGGTTCGTACATTTGCGGATGACACCAAAAGTGGTGACCTAGTGGACAGTTAAAAATGGTTTCTACGAATACAAAAGGATCTTGATGAAATGGGTCAATAGACTGACAAATAGCACACAGAGTCCAAGCTGGATGAATGTGAAGTGAAGTCAGTAGTGTGTGTTTGCTGATGTCTGATGCACCAGGAATGGGATGATTTTAATCCCCATCTCCTGGGTTCAAAACATCGCTATCCTTGATGATCTTTGAGAGGCCTTACCCTTTTGCTGTTCATGTAGTTGCACAATATCTTTGGATTATCCTTAAGCTTATCTGCCCATGCTATCTCATATCTTCTTCTCGCTTTCCTGATTTCTCTCGAAATAATGTCCCACACTCTTTATACTGACTAAGAGATTAAATTGAATTAAGTTGTCCATATCTAAAGTAAGGTTTTCTTTGAGTATTGAATAAAAGCTCAATAACTGTACTTGACCATTGCTCCTCAATATTCCCAGCCTTACCCTTCACTCTAACAGGAACATAATACCTCTCAACTCCCGCCGTCAGACTGTTGAACGCTTCCCACTTGTCAGACAGCTTTTGACCTGCGAACAGTCTACTCCAATCAAACTTGATAACTCCTTGTCCCATGCCATTAACTTTAATGGTACCCCCATTAAAAAAAATGAAAGCCTTGTTCTTTTCCATAATTTTAATGAAACAATTAGAGTTATGATTGAAATACCCAAACTATTCTCTCGTTCACTTCCGTCCCTTGCCCTGCCTCTTGCACAAAAGAAGGCATGGTTTTGCTCGTTCTCTGTTAGATTCATCCGCATATTGATGAAGTATGTCTTCTTGAACATATTTGACAAATTCCACACCATCCAACTCTTCCTTAAATTGAAATAAATGCAATTTCGTGCTTCAGAATTACTGTATACTCTTGACTCTCTCACTTGTCTTTTCTAATTGACGTGCTCTCCTCATATTCATAAACTTCTCTAACCATCCGAACATTTGTACTGCTACTTGGAATCTCCCCCTTGCCGTCTGTATCAATATTACGTCTCCCTACATAGAATGAGCAAATCTCCCTGCTAAGATATTCGTTGCTTTACAGTTTAGGATAGAACACTCCATTCTGAACAGGTCATTTCCTCCTAAAATAGATTCCAATTTCCCAAAAATCTAAATCCCTCAACAACACGGTACCTCTTCAGCAGTTGATTTTTCTCTTTGAACTCTTTGTTCCTTCCCAACTGCGTTTTACATTGGGAGTAAATCAGGAACTATTGCTTTAGAGGTTTTTTTTTAAGTACTCTACCTGACCTCTTAAGTTCACTGTCTATTGCTTTAATCTTTCCCTAAAAAATATCATTCCTGCCAAAATCTACAATAATGTTTGACTACTCAATCTCCCCTTTAACAACGTGCTTGAAATGTTTCAGAACGTTTTTAATCCTCGCACAGGGAAATCAACAAACCATCCTAAATTAACGGTTACTGCCCCAGAATCTCCTGTTGATGCCCCGATAGAAAAGTCCACTAAATCTTCTCAAACGTTGCTAAACATAAGAATAATTCCAAGTGTCCAAAAATTGATTGCTCTTCCATTTTCCTCAGAAAGACAATCCGCTTCTGCTGTTCAAAAAGCTGAAAATCATTTTGATAGAGGAAAAGCCACCGGAGAATTTTGAACTACCTTCTTATCTTTTTCCTGACAGCCACACATCTATGTGACTGATTTGCTGGATAACATAACTTTCTAAATCTTCCAGCCATCCTCTCTGTCCCTTATATGTGACCTTAATAATATTATGCTGAAAGCAGCACATTTTATGACACCTTATGTTAACTTTCATTGACTACAATCAGTAATTTTAATAATTGAAAAATATATACATATGCGTATCAAACATAGAAATATTAAGCAAAATCAACTATTTAGCTAATTAAATGCATAAAAATATTCCTCTTCAATAAATTCCAAGAAGAAAATAGTTTTCTCCCGTCCTGAAAATGTGTAGGACTTTCCAGAAGGAAGGTTTAACTCCTTATTTGAAAAAAAAGAAACTGATTATTTTTACAAAACAATAAAAAACGTTCGCAGTGTAATAAAAAAACCTTTTAAAACATAAATAGACGTTTTCCTTTTTTTGTAAACAACCCTTAAAAAGTTATTTTTTAAAACTATTCGTTTGAAAGAAAATCGTGAGTTTGTTTTTGAATGTAAATAAAACAAAATAGAAAAAATAATGTTATAGTAATAAGCTATAATATCAAATGCAAGAAAGACTACATTAAACATTTAACTGCCTGCAATCCCAGGAGCTGCTGTAAGATCCATGCTGCTCTCAGAACAATTTTTGAAACTGTTTTTACAATATGTAGAAAACTTGGAGTATATCTTAATAAAGTGTTTCTAATTCAAGGTGGACTTGCTGGTATGACTTGAACTCATGCTTTGAGTCTATATGTAGAATTTGTTTGAATCTCATCACTCCAGCTCTTTCCAACAAAATTATGAATTTGTATCTGTCTCCCTTTCGGAATGGCAGGGGCTGACGAGTGGGATACCGCAGGGATCAGTGCTGGAACCGTAGCTTTTTACTATATATTCATGACATAGAAGATGGTATTAATAGTAACATTAGCACATTTGCTGATGATACAAAGCTGGGTGGCAGGGTGAAATGTGAGGAGGATTTTAGGACATTACAGGGTGACATGGACAGGTTAGGTGAGTGGGCATATGCATGGCAGATGCAGTTTAATGTGGATAAATGTATGGTTATCCACTTTGGTGGCAAGAACAGAAAGGCAGATTACTACCTAAATGGAGTCAAGTTAGGAACATGGGCAGTTTAAAGAGATCTAGGTGTTCTTGTACACCAGTCAATGAAGGCAAGCATGCAGGTACAGCAGCTAGTGAATAAAGCTAATAACATACTGACCTTCATAACAAGAGGTATTGAGTATAGAAGCTACGAGTTTCTTCTGCAGCTGTACAGGGCCCTGGTGAGACCGCACCTGGAATATTGTGTGCAGTTCTGATCTCCAAATTTGAGGAATGACATTCTGGCTATTGGGGGAGTGCAGAGTTGGTTCACATGGTCAACTTCTGGAATGGCGGGGCTATCTTATGTTGAATGACTGGAGCGACTGGGCTTTTATATCCTTGAGTTTAGAAGACTGAGAGGGGATCTGATTGAGATGTATAAGTTTATTAAAGGATTGGACACTCTGGAGGCAGGAAACATGTTTCCGCTGATGGGTGAGTCCCGAACCAGAGGACACAGCTTAAAAGTAAGGAGTAGGCCATTTAGGACAGAGATGAAGAGAAACTTCATCACCCAGAGAGTGGTGGGTGTGTGGAATGCTCTGCCCCAGAAGGCAGTGGTGGCCCAGTCTTTGGATTCGTTTAAGAAAGAGTTGGATAGAGCTCTCAAGGATAGTGGAATCAAGGGTTATGGAGATAATGCAGGAACAGGATACTGATTGAGGATGATTACCCATGATCATAATGAATGGTAGTGCAGGCTCTAAGGGCAGAATAGCGTGCTCCTGCACCTATTGTCTATTGTCTATTGTCTATTGTAGACGGAAAGTTTCTTCAGCTCTGCCTATTACACGGAACGATACAATGAAAATTATCCAGGACCACGTAGAACACAACTGATGCAGTGAAAGCCACCAAAATCTAATTCATTCCTAATTACGTACAAGCTTAATTAATAAAACATACAGAGGCGCATAGTAAAAAAGTAGAATTCAGCTCCAAGTCCAAAATAAAAGTTGTGGCTCCCTCGTAAAATAAAACCTAACTGCATCATGCTGCAAATTCACCAAAATAGGAAAAGCAAGAGAATGAAAATCTCAATGCTTTCCCTGTTTACAACATCTGAAGAACAGGATAAAATCAACGCTTAGTTGTGAACTTCATAAACGATGATGATGAGAATGGGAGGGATGGAGTTTGGGGGGAATGATAAATAATGTTGTGGATGAAATAAAGATGAGCTGGTTGTTCACAGTGAGGAGGAACGTGTGAGGGTTAAGGACTGTATAAACTGGTTGGTCAGGTGGACAGATTAATCGCTGATGAAAATTAACACTGAAAAATGTTATATCTTTCATAAGTAACAAGACAAGAGAGTACTCAAACTGAAAAAAGGACAGATTTACTTGATTTCACTTCTAAGCAATGAAGGTTGAGAGGTGCCCCTGATGGAGATGTATCACAGCATGTGGTGGGGGGGGGGGGGGTGGGGGGAGGCGCTATGGAGAGGGTGATCAGGGAGCAGCTCTTCCCCATACTCCAATACTCAGTAATAAGGAGACACAATTATACAGTGAAAGTGGTCTCACCGTTTTAATCTCTAGACTGTAGAAAAAAACTTTCCTCTTTCTAAATGTGCTTGGTTTTAAAATATTTCACGATTTATAGTGCCTCCTGAAAAATGTGATGTTGAAGCAGCGGTTTTGTTTTGTGATCCAGTTTCCCTGTTCCTCGTTCTTCAGTTTCGCAATCTGTTCATTGAAATAATACACTGTTTTTCCATTCAACTTGCCAATGTGATCAAACAAAGAAACATTTTCCCAACTCTGATCCACAAATCAATATTTGCCCGTTCCCTTGACATGCCTAGACCTTTTTAAATACTTCTATCAGCTTCACATTTTCCTTTTCTAACCTTTTCAATATTTGTATTCTCCCACAATACATTCAAAACACTTTCCATAGCATATAGATTGTGGACACTTTCGAACAGAATTGATAATGTAATATTTTTACTCAATATTGAAACTATAAAGTTGCAACAATGCTGGCGTGTTTTGTTGTCCCATCACTCAGTTCCAGCCTGCAATTGCAGCAAATAGTCATTAAATTTCAAATGAATTGCCAAGTATTTACTTCTGATCTAAATGGTCATTTGTCCCTTTATTACGAAATAGGCATATTAATTACGGACTGTCTGTCTGACTGCAACATTTTGATGTGGTTTACTCCAGCCAATTAAACATCAGGAGGTAAGAACTGGGATAGGCCATCTACGACAGGCCTGCTGTCATAATCAACAAGGCTGACTGCGGTATTTTCTCCACACTGACGTCATGTTCCCTACACACAGAGTAACCTGCATCTCCCTCAATCAAACCGCTCGACTCCTGTTACCCCAGCCACTAACAGTGAATAAAATCCAAAGAAATGTAGATGGACCGATAGAAATTAGCAGTGGTGGTAGGAAATACAGCTGTGCAGTTATCCACATTAAACACCATCTGTCAGATATCGCAGTCTGCCTCATTTTCTTAGCCTATCTATATTTAGCTGTAAAGTCTTTAGCTCTTCATTACAGCCTGTTTGAAAACCTAGTTGAATAACATCTGTGAATTTAATTACTACACTCTGTCTCTCCTTCCAGGTCATTTGGGCAGATTGTAAACAATTGAGGTTTGAAAACTGAACCCTCACTAGTTTCTGTTCGCCAGAGAAAGACCATGTATCCCGAAGCTCTGCTTTCTGTTAGTCAGCCAAACCTCCATCCAATTCAATACTCTTCCCTTCACCCCTCCGATCTAACCTGCTAGATCAGTCGTGTACGCAGCACCTTGTCAAATGCGTTCTGAAGTTTAGATGTACAGCATGTGTTGCATCCCCATTAACCAGCTTGTTGGTTACATTCTCAAAGACCCCTAACAGGTATGTCAGGCATAACCTGTCCACCATGAAATCGTGCTGAAATGGTGAATTCATCTTTGTTTTTCCAAGTGTTGAGTTATTTCCTACTTTATGGTTGACTGAAGAAACTTCCCCATTACAGAGGTTAAAGTCGCTGGCCTATAATTTGTGAATTTTTGCCTATCTCCTGTTTTGAGTACGTGTACCACATTATTACTTTTCCAATACTTGATACAGTTCCAGAATCCAAGGATTTTTTGAATATCATAACTAACACACCCACTATCTCTTCGGTCACCTCCTTTAATACGATAGACTGCAGGCCGAGGGTCTGACCTGCCTATAATCTCATCAATGTATTTAATATCTTCTTCCTCGTCATCGTACTTCCATCATGATCCTTTGCAGTTTTTTTAAATTTTGGGAAGAAATTATCTTGCACTGTGAATACAGCAAGTGTTGGCTTTACCTCTGCTATTTCTGAGTTTCCCATTATTACTTCGCCATTTTCATCCTCTCAAAGGCCAACATTTACTTTCAGCATTCTGTTACTTTTTGTCAACTCGAGGAAGTGTTCTTTATTATTTCTTAAGTTTGTTACTCATTTTCCTTCATAGCCATTTTGATTTTGTTTTTAGTAACTGTTTGCTGAAAGGTAAAGTATTTTTCTTGAATTTATTAAAGGATGAGGGTGTCGCTGGTTGACAGCACTCATTGTCTGTCCCTAATTGACCAGAGGGCAGTTAAGCGTCAACCAAATTTGTATGGGTCGGAAGACGCATATAGGTCGGACCAGGTAAGATGGTGGTTTCCATCCCTAAAGAACATTCATTAAACATATGGGTGTTTCCAATAATGACCAATTGATTCATTATCATCAATAAACTCTTAATTGCAGATTCATATTGGATATAGTCTCTTAATTGCAGATTCATATTGGATTTAAGTTCCACCATCTGCTGTGGCGGCATTTGCACCTGAGTTCCCAGAACATTATCTGGATTAGCAGTCAGCGATAATACCACCAGGCAAGAACTTTCATGTTATTGTCGACTTCCATGTTAAGACATGGATCGCATTTACAATTCCTCTTCCACTCAGGATTACACTTTATTTGAGGGGTTTTGACTATCTCACAAAGTAGTTGCCACTGTTCTTCAAATGTCCTGCACTTTAATCTTTTTGACCTGTCCAATCAGGCCAAGCCATTCCTCAGGCCAATATAATTTTCATTGCCCAACACTAAACCTCTCCTATGTGACTCTGTCTTCACTGTTACACTGAATGTAAAAATCTAGCATGTTGTGGTCACAATTTCTAAGATGATACTGTACTACAATATGATTTATCACTCCTCCTTCATTACGTAATAACAAAGCCAGTTCTCTGTTTGGTTCCATGACATGTTAATCAAAGAAATAATCCGTCATATATTCGACACATCGTTCTTTGAGGCTCCAGTTGCCAAATTGATTACTTCAGTCAATATGCATGCTCAACTTCCAATAGTCACTTTTGTGCCCTTGTCTCAAGCCATCGTTATTCCCTGGTTCTTGCCATTCCCTACACTGGAAGTAATTTTTGAGGGGTGGGGGGAGTGGTTTGTGGGCTGGAAATGTTCATACCAATGGATTTGTTTTCATCTGTTTTATTTCAAACCAAACTAATTCATCAGTTTTGTCCCACGTGCTAATATCATTTCTTAATACAGCCTTGATATAATTCTTCACCAATACAGGCACTCTACCTGTTGTTCCTTCTTATCTGAATATTGAGTTGCCTTGGACATTTAACACCCCAGTCCTGACGTTCATGTAAACACATTTCAGTCATGCCCACCATGCCATATTTTTCTTATCTCTGTTTGTGCTATCAGCTCCTTCATTTTATTCCAAATACTGCACACATCTAGTTAAAAACATTTTTGGCATAGGTTCTATTGATTTATCTTTCTCTTTTAAGACTGTGTTCACAAGCTCTCCATCCTTATTTAATGATCCCCGATAATAGTGAACCTATCATATACTACAACTTTCAACTCACATTTTTGAAAACTGCGATGATTCCTTCCTTCAGCATGGTCATTTAAATGGCTCTGCATGTTTATTTGACAAATCTTTACTTTCTGCTCAGTTTCTGACCTGCTACTTTGGATCCAGGTCTCCTGTATCATTAGCTTAGAACTGCACGATCACACCTCCCTTTCAGGATGTTGGGGCCCCTCCATTTAAAGTGCACACTTTCCTTTTTGTACAGTTCTCACCTGTCCTGGACTCGATCTGAATCATCCAAAAGTCAAAAACCCTACTCCCGAACTAACTTTTTACCACATATTCAAATCGTCTATCTTCCACTTCCTAGTCTCACTTTCAGGTGCCCGAGGAGCAATCTCAGGAATACAACCCTAGAGATCCTGCTTTTATACGCACTCCTAACTCCCTGAACTTCCTTTGCAGGACGTTTCAACCATTCACTCATCTTAAATATGTCATTGATATTTTGAGAAATAGGGAAGAGTGTTGTTTTTGCAGATGTAGCAAAAGGATATTGATGATAAGTGAAAAGCAAAAAGTGCTGACAGAAGGCAGCTACCAGAGATGGTAAAATTAGCAGACTTCCGAAAAAAGGCTGGCGCAAAAACGAGACAATGGAAAACCCCTAGCCCAACAGGTGCTAGTGTCGATTGCAAATAACAGCCCAAGAAAAGGACAAGTCACGGAGAGGCCACCAGGTCACAAGTTAGGCCGCAAGGTCACAAATTAGGTATAGAACTAGGGTGATTGGGTAACATAGGAATCAGGAGTGGTGACCTCACGCAGCTCAAAAGGTATAAAAGGTGTAAGTGTACCAATGCTCATAGCTCATTTGCTTAACAAGCTTATGCAGCTCGTACTTGCAAGTTCGTAAATAAATCGTCTTGTTTCCAAACTTTTGGTGGTCTCAGTTAATTTTGATAATTTTGTTTCTAAAAGATTTGTGGGCTCGTCCGGGATCCCAAGCTCCGGTCACTCGGCATTCTTAGAGAGACAGAGAAGGTGCACCTCGCCGATTTCAGCGATCTCTGGTTTCCCCTTGTTGCCGGAGCGGCTTTGGGCGAGCTTGATCTGGACAGAGAGACCCTGAAAACAAGATGGGAAAGCGCGGCTGGTTCAGTCGGGCAACTCTTATGCACAAGACCCAGGTCTTAAAAAGGTCTGAAGTTCTGGAAAAAGACGTATCCGGGCGACCATTGTTTGCAGAGACCAGTAAGTTCTGTGGGGTTTTGTAATGACCAGTAAGAGCTGCAGGAAACTGCCATGCAGGTTAGGAGCCGGCATGACCAGGTAACTCTGTGCACAGATCAAGATGAGAAAAAAGACCTTTAAGTATTGCCTTGGTGGTCTGGACGACCTCAAGTGGTCAGGGACGTACGAGACGTCCGGGGAATTGGCAATATCTAAACTTAACATATAACTGGCCAGATTGATCGGACAGGAAAATGTGTCAACTGATTCTAGCATCCAGCCTTAGACCGGTGGTTAAGAGTGGAAGTCCCACACACGAAGGTCAGGACCGTGAAGTAGGTGTGGAAGAAGGTGACACCGGACTTTGAAAAGATCAATTAAAATCATAAAAATGGGAGGTAAGGGAATTTTTCACTAGAAAGATCGATCTACAGATAATGATAAGCTTAAAGAAATTCTGTCTAACAGTCCCCTGGGGAAGATGTTAGGAAATTGGGAACACAATTCCCGAACGCGGGGGAAAGATAAAGCCATAATGATAGGGTATTGTTGTTTGTCTGGACTCAAGAAAATATTAAGAAACCTGATATCTTTTGGCCAAAATATGGGTCCGATGAAGATCGGCTGTGCCATGACCTAAATATATATGTTAATAGCAAGGAAAAGCAAAGTCAACAAACGCCTGATTATGCAGCCTGTTGTATAGTGAACCAAAATATATGTGTCCTAAAGAGAAAGGAAAAGGAGGAAAAGGTTGACGAATTCGAAACTCCCCGTTGGGACCTGACATATTTGCCTCCCCCTTATTACAAAAGAAATAACGATCAGTCATCGCCTTCCCCTCCTGACGACGGTCAATCGTCAAGTCAACCGCCCTCCCTGTTGTCTGCACCCCGACTAGAAGAAGACCCTGAAGATAACTCAACTATGTGTCAGATTGAGACTAGATCAATAACAAAGAGAAAAGAAAAGGAGCAGGGCGGGCAACACCGGCATATCCTCTCAGAGAGATCCCCTTGGAAACCGTGACATTGTGTATGCTAATACGCCACTGACCAGTGGAGAGGTCAGAACCTTTAAAAAGGAAATGAAAAATCTAATTGAGGATCCAGTAGGAGTGGCAGAGCAGTTAGACCAGTTCTGGGGCGAAATTTGTATACCTGGGGGGAAATGATGGCAATATTGGGGACTTTATTCTCAGGAGAAGAGAGAGATATGATAAGTCGGGCTGCCCTACAAGAGTGGAAAAAGAGGCACCCATCTGGTGATATAGAAGCTTCTGTGGAGGACAGGTTTCCCAGCGTGGATCCACTTTGGGATAACAATGATAGGCGACATAGAGAATTAATGAAGAATTTAAGGGAAATGGTAATATTGGGAATTAAGGAAGCAGCACCAAACTCAAAGAACTTTGTGAAAGCCTTTGAGGTAAGGCAAGAGAAGGATGAAACTCCTTCAGCGTTTCTTCGAAGACTCAAAGAGGCCACAAGGAAATATTCGGGAATGAATCCTGATGATCCGGTGGCACAAGGACTCTTGAAGGTCCAGTTTATGACTAAATCATGGCCAGACATACAAAAGAAATTGCAGAAAATGGATAGATGGAATGAAAAACAGATGGACGAGTTGTTACGTGAGGCACAGAAAGTGTATGTGAAAAGAGAGGACGATAAGCACAAACAGAAAGCTAAAATGATGTTGGCGGCAGTAGATGAAATAACAAAGAAGAGATTAGGATCGGGAGATAATAGAAAGGATAAGGATAGAGAAGGATACGAAAGACAAAGTTCGGACGGCCAGGGAAAGAGGCAACAGGCAGGATGTTACTATTGTGGAAAAGTGCGGCATTTTAGATGAAATTGCCCTGGATTAAAACGGGAAAGGGAAACTGCTTCCCTGATGACATTTGATGAGGAATAGGGGTGACAAGGGTTCCTTCCTCCTGAAACCCACCGGGAACTCTTGATAAATTTAAAGGTGGGACCTGAAGGGGAGGAGGCAGTATCTTTAGTAGACACAGGAGTGGCACAGTCATCTCTAAGTTTTAGACCTACTGACGTTAAATTGACTAATAAAACTCTCAAGGTTTCTGGGGTAAAACGCGAAGAATTTCTAGTGCCCATCTTTGAGCCAATACTAATTAGAGTAAATAACGAAGAAGTGACGGGACAGTTATTGTATATTCCCGACATTGGAAGTAATCTATTTGGAAGGGATTTGATCGTCTTGTTAGGTTTAAGAATTGGGGTGGAAAATAGCTCAGTGACTGTAAGGATGGCCATGTTAACACCTAGTGACAAAAAACAAATCAGCCCTGATATATGGGCAAGGACGTGTAATACAAGGCATCTAACTATTACTCCTAGGGTAATTACGTTGATTCAGGAGAATAAGACAGTTCGGATTAGACAATACACCATATCACTGGAGGGTCGTAAAAGTCTACAACCAGTTATAGATTCTTTGTTAAAAACCAGATTGTTGCAACCCTGTATGTCACCCTTTAATACCCCAATACAGCCCGTTGGCAAACCAGACGAAACCTATCGATTAGTGCAGGATCTCAGAGCATTGGACCAATTGGTCCGAACACGACACCCAGTGGTCCCCAATCCGTACACCTTGCTAGGCAAGATACCGAGTGACCACCGTTGATTTAGTGTGATAGATCTACAAGATGCATTCCGGGCCTGCCCTCTGGCTCCAGAGAGCAGTGACATGTTTGCCTTTGAATGGGAAAACCCATACACTGGTAGAAAGCAACAAATCCAATGGATAGTACTTCCCCAGGGGTTCACAGAATCACCTAACCTATTCGGGCAGGTACTGAAACTGGTCCTGGAACAACTTAAGATACCTAAAACGACGTCACTGTTACAATATGTGGACGACCTGCTTGTGTCAGGATGGAAGAGAGATGACGTGAGTCTGGCCACCAATAGACTGTTAAACTTCCTGGGACAACAGGGTTTAAGAGTATCTCGGAATAAATTGCAATATGTGGAGAGAGAATTTAAATATTTGGGGCACCTTATTAGTGAATGTACTAGGCGAATTAACCCCAAGAGAATGAAAGGAATTCTAGAACTATCCCTCCTGACCACTAAGCGATATTTACAAAAATTCTTGGGGCTAGTGGCATATTGTAGATTATGGATAGAAGCATACACCCAGAAAATGAAAGGATTGCATCATAAATTGACAGAATCTGAACATGAAAGACTGCACTGGACAGAAGAGGAAAAAGAAGGGTTACATGAATTAAAGCGTAGCTTAATACAAGCTCCAGTGTTGGCTCTTCCTTCCCTTGAAAAACGATTTCACCTTTTTGTGACAGTAAATGATGGAACAGCCTTCAGAGTATTAACTCAGAAAGGAGGGGGAAAGAGGCAGCCCATAGCTTTCCTGTCCAAGATTTTGGATGCTGTCTCGAGAGGATATCCTCAGTGTACACAGGCAGTGGCAGCCACTGCCATTCTAGTAGAGGAAAGCCGTAAACTTACTTTAGGAGGGGCGCTAATCGTTAGTAACCCCTCCCCCCATCAAGTCAGAACTGTATTAAACCAAAGGGCAGGGAGATGGTTGACAGACTCACGAATCTTGAAATACAAGGCCATCTTGATGGAGAGAGATGACCTCGTATTAGCAACAGATGCCTGTCTAAACCCAGCTACCTTTCTATGGAAGGGAGAACCCCTGGATGAACAAATTAGAACACGACTGCTTAGATATCATTGAGAATCAGACTAATGTCAGACCGGATCTAAAAGATACTCCCTTGCATGATGGGGACAGACTGTTTATAGAAGGGTCATCAAGAGTGGTACAAGGAAAAAGACACAATGGGTACGCAGTCGTGGACTGTAACAAAACTCAAACAGTTGAGGCTGACGGATTGCCTAACACATGGTCAGCCCATACCTGTGAGTTGTATGCATTGAACCAAGCTTTAAAACGGCCAAAAAATCATGATGGGACAACTTACACCGACTCTAAGTATGCTTATGGAGTGTTCCATACTTTTGGAAAGATACGGCAGGAACGTGGGCTAATTAATAGCCGGGGAAAGGAATTAGTACACGAAGAGTTAATAGGACAAGTGTTGAAGAGTTTGGAATTAACACAATAAATAGCAATAGTTCGTGAACTGGGGCACCAAAGGGTAGAAGCAAAAGGAAATAGGCTAGCAGACAAAGCAGCCAAAGAGGCAGCTATGAACCTTACAGCAACAAAAATACAGGTTCTCACACCTCTGGTGGAGTCCCCTTCTGTGAACCCCATGTATACGGAGAAAGAGGAAAAAGAATTCCAGGAGATAGGGGCCACCAAAACAAGTGGAGGAAGATGGATTCTCCCTGATGGGAGGGAAATGTTGTGCAAACCAGTCATGAGAAACATTTTAAATACCCTGCACCAGGGCAGTCATTGGGGTTCTCAAGCTATGTGTGACATAGTGTTAAGGAAGTACGGAAGTACGGATATTAGCCAAGCAGGTATGCTCAGGATGCCCGATTTGCCAAAAGATTAATAAAAAGGTGCAAGAAGTCTAGGGGTGAGACCTTTTCAGAGCATACAGGTCGACTATACAGAATTACCACCGGGAGGGAAACACAAGTACTTATTACTCATAGTAGACCACTTAACCGGGTGGGTAGAAGCCTTCCCAGTGTCTTCAGCTACCTCCAAAAGAAGTAGTGAAAGTGCCCCTTGAACGTATCATCCCACGATATGAATAGTAGAAACTATAGATTCAGACCAAGGTACCTATTTTACTTTCAAGATCTTACAAGGGGTAATAACACGGTTCGAAATTTCGTGGGAATTCCACACTACTTGGCACCCACTCTCCTCTGGACGGGTGGAAAGAATGAATCAAACCTTAAAAAAGGAATTATCAAAGTTAATCCTAGAGACTCGATCACCATGGACTAAGTCCTTACCTATTGCACTATTATGCATTCGAACGGCCGCGAGGCGAAATATCGGACTTACTCCTTATGAGATGATGTTTGGGCTGCCATTCCTGGGAGGGAAGGGAGAGGTACCCACGGCCGAGTTTAACGACCAGTTTTTGAGAAACCATATTGTGGCACTTGGCTCTTTATTATCTGTTCTTAGGAATAAAGGCCTTCTGGTACAAACACCGCCCCTCGAGTTAGCGGTACATCAGATACGACCAGGTGATTGGGTCCTGATGAAGACCTGGAAGGATACCAAACTAAATCCTAGCTGGGAGGGACCATTCTTAACTCTACTGACTACTGAAACAGCCATCCGAACTGCAGAGAAAGGGTGGAGTCATCACACTCGTGTCAAAGGCCCAGTGGACGCTCCTCTTCCTTCGACAGAGTGACAAGCTCATCCTACAGACAACCCTTTGAAAGTCACGCTGAGCAGAAAAATTTAACTGATAAAAGAGACTTTTAATATTTGGGCGGCACGGTGGCACAGTGGTTAGCACTGCTGCCTCACAGCGCCAGAGACCTGGGTTCAATTCCTACCTCAAGCGACTGACTGACTGGGTGGAGTTTGCACATTCTCCCCGTGTCTGCGTGGGTTTCTTCCGCGTGCTCAGGTTTCCTCGCACAGTCCAAAGATGTGCAGGTTAGGTGAACTGGCCATGCTAAATTGCCCGTAGTGTTAGCTTAGGGGTATTGGTGCGTTACGGGTCGGTGTGGACTTGTTGGACCGAAGGGCCTGTTTCCACACTTTAAGTAATCTATTCTAATATTTGCTGCTATTGATTAAAAATTTTGCTGCTACGAATTGTAAGGGTTGCGTGGACTCACCTCTCCCAGACGACTAAGGAAAGGGAAAAGATAGGCAGGAAGGCAGACAGAGGTAAGAGATGGGTGGGTACTGGTATAGTGTAAAGATAGTTATACGAACGGCTCAAGGAGACGGGCAAAATCATTTTACTTCCCTATGCCAACATTATGCTGAACAAAAGGGGCTTGCCGACTGTTGGGTCTGTGCAGAAATCACTCACCATAGCGAATCAGGAATCCCCATTTCGGTAATACCACTTACCCAAAGCGAAGTTTATGATGCCCAGCAATTTGACCGAGGCTCAAATAATACAAAGTGCAGATCCGAAAGGGACAAATATAACTTTAAGGGATGGTTCCCTCGACCCGCCCCTAAATCCTTGGATGCTATTGATGGGCTTAATGTTCATCTACCAACAGGGACAGTAAACGCCACCTGTTTCTGTAATCGGAATGATACTGCCCCCTTTCAATTGGGAAATTCATCTTGCGTCTACGCTAACCGGGCTACGGCCACGAACATTCCCTTATTATTAAACGGGACATACTGGATATGTGGCTCGATAGCCTATCCATATCTGCCTGGAGAAAAATACGTTCACGTTGTCGAATGTGTGGGAACGTCTGACTCTTATATATGTTATGAGAGTGTTCAAACACTATCTCCAAGCCGGAAAAGCTGGAGTTACCGTGCCTATATATTTCCCCACCTACAAATAGAACACACCCTGAAAACAGAAAAGGGAATGAACCATGAAGTCCGAGAGGTTTCTGAATGGGACCTTTTTTGCTGGGCATTATTCCCAAATTACGGCACTACAAGGGCGGGGAGGGAAATACCGAAATTGGCGGCAGCCCTTGAGAAATTGGTTAATGATACCACCGACTCGTTTAAAGAAAAAGAGTCCCAAATATCGGCCCTAACCATTGAAATGATTGCCACAAGACTAACAGCTGTACAAAATCGAATGGCTTTAGATTAAACGTTAGCCGAGAAGGGGGGAACCTTTGCATTAATCGGTAAATAATGTTGCACTTTCAGCCCAGACGCATCTTCCACAGTAGAAGAAAAATCAGAGATAATAAGGAAAAATATAAAGGATATGAGAGAAGTCGGGGATGAACTTCGGAAAGATAAAGGGACAGAATGGGGATGGGGTGATTAGGGAATAGTGGGTTGGGAAATGTGGTTCATCAAACTCGCGATCTAGGGATTATTAATATTGGTTGGTCTGGTGGTAGGGTTCAATTTGCTAAAGTGGGTAATGAGCCAAATGATGAAGTCCCTGGGGGACGGGACTCGGATACATCATCAGATGCTTTTAAAATCAACAGGTGATCGACAACAGAGCGAGAGTCAAAGAATGCTCCTAGAATTCGAGAGACAAATGGGGTAAAGTGAGGCTGTGTGTAAGATTGTGAACCTCTGCACTTTAAAGTGCAAAGAGGGCAGAATAAATGCAAAAGCAACAAGTTGTAAAAGAAAATAAATGGGGGAGTTGTGAGAAATAGGGAAGAGTGTTGTTTTTGCAGATGTAGCAAAAGGATAATGATGATAAGTTATAAGCAAAAAGTGCTGACAGAAGGCAGCTACCAGACATGGTAAAATTAGCAGACTTCTAAAATAAGGCAAGCTGGCGCAAACACGAGACAATGGAAAACCCCTAGCCCAACAGGTGCTCGTGTGGATTGCAAATAACGGCCCAAGAAAAGGACAAGTCACGGAGAGGCCACCAGTTCACAAGTTAGGCAGCCAGGTCACAAGTTAGGTATAGAACTAGGGTGATTGGGTAACATAGAATAAGGAGAGGTGACCTCACGCAGCTCAAAAGGTATAAAATGTGTAAATGTACCAATGCTCATTGCTCATTTGTTTAACAAGCTTATGCAACCCGTACTTGCAAGTTCGTAAATAAATCGTCTTGTTTCCAGACTTTTGGTGGTCTCAATTAATTTTGTTAATTTTGTTTCTAACAATATCAATATGAACCATGACCGCTGTCTGTTCACCCTCCCACCTCTGTATGCCCTGAGCATGCTCGGAGACATTATTGATCCAGGTAGTGACCACCCTTTTTATGAAGAAATTGTAGAATCAGAATCCCTACGGTGGGGAAGCAGGCCATTTCACACAGCATGTCGACGCTGAGACTTTGAAGAGTAACCCATTCCGACCCATTCCCCTATTCTATTATTCTATAGTTACCCCTGACTAATGTACCTGACCGGCATATCGCTGAACACTACTGGCAAAACATAAACGACCCAGACCCATTCCTCTACATTATGTACAGTTTGCTTTCTCACAAAAGATACTGACAGAACTATTGAGCATTTCCAGCAACTTCTGGGTGTGTCACCGATGATGATTGTATATTCATGAAAATGTATGCAGAACAGAATGACAAATAAAGCTGAATTTAAACTCTCAAAAGAAAACTAAATATTTGGTCGTTCAATGATCCCAGTGAATGTTCATTACATCACTGCTGTTCGGTCCATGATCGTAATTTTTTTCAATTTCCCAATCCATGAATAAAGCAGGTTCTCTGTCTTCGAACTATCTCAATTATATTTCTCCCCAACCTCTCTGGCATAGAGAAGTCCCGATGGTCACTCCCCTCTGTGAGAACGAAACACACCGCACACATACACTGTGACCTTTTGACATCAATAAAATATATGAACACCAAGTAAGAGTGACTGGCCCTGATAACAAGGCAGTATTTGACTGATGATGTTACCAAGGAACCTGAAGTAAATGGAACGTAATGGAGATTAGGAAGAATCTCTCCACTTTTTTTTGAGTGGGAGCAGCAGCGGAGGTCAGGCGAACCCGGAAGGCTACAGCTAAGGTAAGGGAGATTTTAAAATTATCTACTGGTAGTAACCAGCGATGTTTTACCTTCACAGTTGGAGCGGGAACAGCAGCGGAAGTGACGCGGACCACAGCGGCTGCCGGCAAGAAAAGAAAGTCACCATATATATGAGCAAGGCCCTGTGGCCCAAAAGGGAAGCGGGCAGAATAGAAAAGTGCTAGTGGTAGGAGACTCAATTGTCAGGGGAATTGACAGGATATTTTCTGGTCAGGATCGGGATTCCTGGTGCCAGGGCCTGCGACGTCTCCGATCGGATGTATAAAATTCTGAAAGGGGATGGCGAACAGCCAGAAATCATGTTACATATTGGCACCAATGATATAGCCAGGAAAAGGATTGAGGATATAAAAAGTGATTTCAGGCAGTAAGGGTGGACGAACAGAATAGTGTTCTCAGGTTTACTACCGGTGCCACGAGATAGCGAGGCGAGGAACAGGGAGGGGGAAAACAGCTGAATACATGGTTGCACAGCTGGTGCAGGAGGGAGTGCTTCAGATATGTAGATAATTGGGATGCCTTCTGGGGAAGGTGGGACCTGTACAAGAAGGAGGGTTTTCACCTGAACTGGAAGGGGACCAATGTCCTGGGTGGAAGGTTTGGTCGAGTGGTTCAGGAGGGTTTAAATTGTATGGCAGGGTGCTGGGAACCTGAGCTATATACTGGTGGTGAGAGTTGATGGAGATGAGGCAATAGCAAGAGGTAGCGCAACCAGTGGGAAGAAATTTCCTGGGAAGAACCAAGGGAAGTAGTTAAAGTGTGTTGGCTTTAATGGAAGGAGTATCAGGAATATAAGTGATAAGCTTAGAGCATGGGTCATTACCTGGTACACGATGCTGTGTCCATAACAGAGATGTGAGTTTCTAAGTGGCAGGAATGGTTGCTGGATGTTCCAGGGTTTAGAACATTTAAAAAAAAATAGGGAGGGGGGAAAGAGGAGGGGGTGTTGTACTGTTAATCAGAGAAGGTATCACAGCTATGGAGGTTACCATTGTCATGGAGGGTCTGCCTACTGAGTCAATATGGGTGGAAATTAGGAATAGTAAGGGTGCTATCACCTCATTAGGGGTTTCCTACAGGCTCCCCAACAGCAACAGGGAGATTGAAGAAAGCATAGGTCAGCAGGTTTTGGAAAAGTGAGAATGGAGTAGGGCTGTTCTAATGGTTGACATTAACTTTCCCAATTTTGATTGGAACCTCCTTCGAGCAGATGGTTTGGAAAAAACTGTTTTTGTAAGGTGTGTTCAGGAGGGTTTCCTAACTCAGTACGTTGACAGGCCGACAAGGGAAGAGGCCATATTGCACTTGGTGCTCCGCAATGAGCCAGGGCAGATGTCAGATCTTGCGGTGGGAGAGCATTTTGGTGATTTTGACCACAATTGCCTCAATTCGACATAGCCATGGAGAAGGAGAGAAGCAGGCACAATGGGAGGATATTTAATTGGGGAAAAGGAAACTATGATGCTATCAGACGTGAGTTGGGAAGCATGGACCGGGAGCAATTGTTCCATGGAAAGAGCACGATATACATGTAGAGAAGGTTTAAGGAACAGGTGTTGCAAGTGATGCATCAATGCGTTTCTCTGAGACAGGCAAGAAGGGGTACGATCAAGGAACCTTGGATGACGAGAGCGGAGGAGCTTCTCGTCAAAAGAAAGAAGGCAGATTCCATAAGGTGGAGGAATCAAGGGTCTTGCTCAGCTCTAGAGGATTACAGGCAGGTGCGGAAGGAGCTCAAAAATGGTCTGAGGAGAGCCGGGGTGGGGGCACAAAAAATGCTTGGCAGGAAGGATTAGGGAGAATCCAAAGGCATTTTACACGTATGTGAGGAATAAGAGAATAATCAACGAAAGGGTAGGGCCGATCAGGAATAGCATAGGTAATTTGTGTATAGAGTCTGGGGAGGTAGGGGAAGCCCTAAATGAGTTTTTTTGCTTCCGTCTTTACTAATGAAAAGGACATTATAGTGAATTAAACCATTGCGGAGCAGGTAAGCATGCTGGAACGGATAAAGATTGAGGAAGCTGATGTGCTGAAAATTTTATCAAACAATAAGATTGACAAGTGGCCAGGGCAAGACTAGATTTGTCTTCAGCTGCTTTGGCAAGCGATAAATGTGATTGCTTCGCTGCTTGCGAAGATGTTTACATCTTTGCTCTCCACCAGAGTCGTACCTGAGGATTGGATGGAGGCAAATGTAATTCCTCTCTTCAAGAAAGGAAATAGGGAAATTCCCAGCAATTACAGACCAGTAAGTCTCACGTCTGTCACCTGCAAGATTTTAGAAAGGATTCTGAGGGATAGGCTTTATAATCATCTGGAAGAGCATTGCTTGATTAAATGCAGTCAGCACGGCTTTGTATGGGGCAGGTCATGCCTCAGAAAACTTATTGAGTTCTTTGAGGATGTTACTAGAAAAGTTGTTGAGGGTCAAGCCGTGAATGTGCTGTATATGGACCTCAGCAAGGCATTTGATAGGGTTCCCCATGTTAGGCTCGTTCAGAAGGTCAGGAGGAATGGGATACAGGGAAATTTAGCTGTCTGGATACAGAATTGGCTGGTCAACAGAAGACAGCGAGCGATAGTGGAAGGAAAGTATTATGCATGGAAGTCAGTGGCGAGTGGTGTTCCACAGGGCCCTGTTCTCGGGCCTCTATTTTTTGCAATTTTTATTAATGACTTGGATGAGGAGATTGAAGGATGGGTTAGCAAGTTTGCAGACGACACAAAGGTTGGAGGTTTCGTTGACAGTATAGAGGACTGTTGTAGGCCTCAGCATGACATTGACAGGATGCAGAGATGGGCTGAGAGATGGCAGATGGAGTTCAACCTGGATAAATGCGAAGTGATGCATTTTGGAAGGTCGAACTTGTATTTTGAGTACAGGATTAATGGCAGGATTCTTGGCAGTGTGGAGGAACAGCGGGATCTGGGAGCGCAGGTACATAGATCCCTTAAAATTGCCACCCATGTGGACAGGATTGTTAAGAAAGCTTGGGGACTGTGTACAGTTCTGGTCACCCCATGATATGGAAGGATGGAATTGGACTGGAGAGAGTACAGAGGAGATTCTTCACCCTGTGATAGTGCCAGAGCAGTTATGAGGAAAGATAGGAACTGAGGATGCTGAGAGGAGATTTGAATGGGGTGCACATATTGTCAGGGACCTGGGTAGAAAGGGAAAGAACACTTTGTTCTTGTTGGAGAGCTCAGTTACCAGCGGTGAATATTTAATATAAATGTATGAAATATTAGAGAAGTGGTGAGGAAAGCTGTTACTTTAGCCAGAGTATGGTCGGGATCTGCGAGGCACACATAGAAGCGGACTAGAGGCAGAAATTCTCAAACCATTTTAAAAAGCTGCCGGGTTCTGCACCTGAAGGCCTGCACTATCCGGGGAGACAGAACTAGGGCTTTAAAAAACAACGTTACATCTTGTCCAATGCAGACAGTGGACAGAGTGATCTCCTCTGTACTGTGCTATTTTCTGAAGTTTTCAAAGGTTACCAATATCTGATAGGATCAATACACAGGGCTGAGGGGAGAGGGCAGGGAGGAACAGTGTGTAAATTGATTAGCATCACAATGATAGTGATCCCATCCTTTATACACAATGCTACTTCACTGTGGTGTCCTATTTATCCTTCCTGTAGAAATTGGAAAAAAAAGCTTTGATTATCCAGTTCTCAGTCGTGGTCACACTGCAGCCCCATCTCCATAATGAGAGCTACATCTGATCTGGTTCACACTATTTAAAGCTACCATTTCATTTGCCTTTTTGAAAGGCTCCCAGCTTTATTCTTGCCCTATTGAATGCCGGTCTCAGTCAACGAATGTTTCTCACTCTCAATTTTGTATATGATTCTCTACCATCATCCTGAACTTTACAATAAATGATCGCTACACGCCAAAACGCTCCCATAATGACACTGTATCCATTTTTCCCACATCTTTCCGTGGGACCAGGTCGAACAGTACATGCTCTGTTGGGCTGGACACATATTCCTGCAGTGATCTCTCCTCCATGTAATCCAGGAACACTTGCCCCTCATGACCCTGCACCGCCAGTAACCCAGTCAATATCTGGATAAATTAAGTTTCTCAGTATAACTAATCGGTAGTATTCTCATCGTTCTGAAATGACCCTGCATATTTTATCTCCATCATTTCTTTGGTTGCTTGCTGACAGACTGTAACTCACGGTGTAATTGTATACTTTTTGTTCTGTAGCTGCAGCCAAATTCATTCTGTACTTGGACGGATCCTGTTTCTCTAGGACTCCTTAACTAACGCTAATCAAAACCAATACTTCTACCTTCATCCTTTCCCTTCCCTTCTATTATTTCAGAATCCCTTATACCCAGCAATATTTAACACCCAGTCCTACCATTCCTTGAGCCAGCTCTCGGTGATCAGTCCATCAGATTTCCACACACCAATCTGCATCTGGAACTCCCCACACTTCAAGTATTCATGTCCATGCAGAGTACCTCAGATTAAGGCTTTCTTTCTTACTCCATCTTCCACTGATAAACTTGTTGATGTAAATTAGTACCAACTGTATCTTCCATTATGTTGAGAATCCTGGTAGTCTCTTTTACGATGCCTTGTTGGATCCTAAGCACACACTAAGTTATTTTCAATCCCTCCCAAACACCCCGTAAGAAATTCAGTCCCAGCTCTATCACTTGTTAGCCCATCTAGCTTGTATAGTTGCTGCCTTCCCCATAACCAGTCCCGATATCCCAGGAATCTGAAGCCCTTCCTGCAGCACCATCGTTCCAGTCGCACTCTCATCTACCTAAATTTCCGTGTTTTGTTCTCACTTGGACACGGCACTGGGAGTACTCCAGGGTCCCGCTTGCTAACCACCCACCTAGCTCCCTAAATTCTGATTCCCAGACCACTTCACCCTTCCTACCCTGGTCATTCCTACCAACATGGACATGACCTTTGACTGCTCACTGTTCCCCAGACGAATGTCCTGCTGACATACTGACATTCTTAACACCACTATCCTGGAATTATAGACATGTTGACATCTTCAATTTCTTGTCTCCGCTATGAATATTGCTCCTCCTTCCTTCTCCCTCCCCTCCTGTAAAGTCAGGCTGCATGTGGTGCCACGAATTTGGCTCTGACTGCACTCCCCTGAGCAGTCAGCATCTTTATTCATCTTCCAAACTTGGAAACTGAATTGGGAGGGAGACACCAAGATATTCTTGTATTCCCTGACTGTTTCTCTTCGATTGCCTAATCCTCCATTCCCTTACCTCTTCCAGGCCATCATGTCTGCAGGGTGATCTGCTGTGTGTCTGTGCTATCCCCCTAACTCTCAGCATCACAGGTACCCCATAGAGTCTCAAGTCACTGTCTGAGCAGCAACATCCCGTGATCATCGAGGGCACGAGCAGGGTCTATGACTTCCCAATGTAACTGAACGAATTTTCCATCTGACAACCATGTCTTGCCTTGTCTTAAAATGCAACATGTTTAGAGTAACTTAATTAATGACTTAGAATGAAGTTAACATCCGGGAAATAGCAATTTTGGTTAAGTCCCTTTTTCAACTGTGACTTACTGAGGGAAATTTATTATATTGGCTCACAATTTAACTTGTCCCTCTTATTTCTGTGTTCAAGCCTTATTTCAGAAGTTGAAAAAATAAATTTGCTGACTTACAACAATTAACTGACAGTCGCTAATAACAGTGTATTTATCAGGCAATGAACTTACAGCCTTTTCTGTGATGGCTCCGCCACTTCTATTAAACTCATTTCAGGCAGGTCCCAGCAGCAGGAAGTTATCTCTGTGACTCCCAGGTACGTGTAATCCTCGAGCTCCCACTCCACTCTGCTCCCTCACAGGGTCACCGTCTCTGTGACTGCCAGGTACATGTTATCCTCCAGCTCCCACACCACGCTGCTCCCTCATAGGATCACTATCTCTGTGACACCGAGGTATGACAAGGCCTCGAAACTCAGTGCTGATTTATATCCTCTCACTTTGCTGCCTCTGTCACTCCCCGGTGTGAGTGAGCCTCAAACACCAGCTCCAAGCTGCACCCTCAAATGGTAACTCCCTCTATGACTCCATGCTGGTTTCCAGCCTCCTGCTCTGTTGCTTCTCCAATTCCAAGTCCCAGCCGGCCTCAGTCCTCGTTGCTGATTTATATTCTCTTGATCTGTGCCTCTCTCCCTCAGGTTCTCTCCCTTTGTGACTCCCAGGTAATTGTCGGCCTCAAGCCTCAGCGGAGATTTATAACATCACATTCCGCACTGCTCTCTTATAGGATCGCTGTTATGCCTGGAAGTCTGTGGAAAAGAGGAAGATTAGACAGAGCAGATGGTGTTACAGTGATTGAGCGAGCTGTATGGAATGGAACTTGTTATCTGGGGAGCTGGGAAGACCTGCAGCAAATAAAGACGTTTACTGTAAGATACAGTGAGAGTTGCAGACACTGAAGGAAGCAAAGGAAATAGAGAGATTGTGGCATGTTCATAACGGAGATTTGTCGAGTCTAAAGGGCTTTTTCTGAGCTGCTTACAGAGATGTGTAGACTTCAACAAATGCAAATTGACAACCAACAAGTGTTGTATGGTACTGGAGACTGGGATGTTGCAGAGTTAGAAGACTTGCAGTAACTGGGGGGAATATAAACTTTTGGAGCACTGGTGGTGTTCAAGGACCCCCAGAACATGAAGAGGTGCAGAGAATGGGAGCATTCTAAATAGTCGGATTGTAGGGTCTGGAAGTCCTGAGATGGATACGGAGGATGAAAAGTGCCAATTTAACACATACAAACATTGCAATTATAGAGATTTAGGAAAGAAATCTCTGCTGTCATTAACTGCAGTTATATGGAGAGTTACAGAAGCTGAAGGAGTTACACATTTTTAAAGGGAGAGATTTCAGGTGATCAGATGTCTAAACAAGAAAATAAAAATTAGAGATCCCTAGCACAAATGGGTATGGAGGAGGTAAGATATTGTGAGGAAATATAAGTAGGGGAGGACGTCAGATATAAAAGGGAGAGCTGCATTCTCTGTGTGCAGTTATAGACGAGAGATTGTGCTGTAGCACTTACTGGAGGGCAAACAGATAACAACAGTTCCAACGGCTGGTGCAGTGGGTCAGGAAGGCAGCTCACCACCACCTTCTCCAGGGAATTACAGATGGGAAGGTAATGGGGAAACTCTGCTGTTCACAGCCAGACAGAAAAATAAATCCAGCAGTGGGTGTGAAATGAAATTTCCGTTTCAGAACAACATGCTAAGCATGGATAGAGGATTTGTCTGATTGCCACAAGGCAGAGAGTGTGAAGAAAGGGGTCGTTGTCACGATGGGAACTGGCGATGAAGGGAGCTCAGCAGGTGTCAGTGTTGAGACTACACACTACACGTTATTCATTCAGAGTCTGGACAAAGGATGAGAAGGGGTACGAGAAATGGGTTTCCAAGAAAGATTTCAGGGATGAAATTCGTGCCATATAAGGAGCAGGTGAAGTCTTTGGGTCTGCACTTGATGTAGTTTCGAGTCGGGTGCAGAATCCCATTCAGACTGACAGAATACTGAGGGGTCTGGATGGAGTGGACGGGGGCAAGATGTTTCCACAAGCAAGAGAGACTAGTGGCCAAGGGCACAGCTTCAAAGTGAAGGGACCACCGATTGGAATAGAGAAGTGGAGGAATGTATTCAGCCAGAGAGTGATGGATCAGTGGAACTCACTGCCTCATGGGGCTGTGGATGCTAAGTGACTCAGTGTATCTAACTCAGAGATAGCTAGGTTCTTGATAACTAAGGAGATCAAGGGTTACAGGGAGTAAGTGAGGGAATGAGCTTGAGAAACAATTCAGCCATAATCGAATAATGGAATAGTCCTGATGGACCGAATGGCCTAATTCTGCGCCTGGACATGATGGTCTTATGGACTGCACTTTTTCCATAGGTCTCTAACTGTGCAGTTATAATTTCTGGCATATTGTTTACCATACATTCCAACACTTTCCTGATTATGGCTGTCACCGCTTGGTTTCAGATCAACTGCAGAAAGCTACATCTCAGAGTAACGTGGGAATCGTTGTGTATAAATCTCAGAAAAGTGGCATACATTGTCAGTAGGACACAGAGAAGGCAAATGGAATGCTGACATTGATTCCAAAGGGAATGGAGAATAAAAATAGGGAAGGCTTGTAACAACTATAGAGGACTCCAATCAACTCACATCGAGAACACTGTGAACAGGTTTGGTCCCCTATCTGGAGGGAAAATGTCCTTGTATTGGAGGCAGCCCAGAGAAGGTTCACCAGGCTGGTCTTCAAAATGGAGGGATATTGATGAGAAGAGGAGGAGAAGGTTGCACTTGCCGTCGTTAAATTTTAGAAAATAAGGCAAATTTATTGATACAACAAAGAATTTTATGTTCTTACAAATTCGGTACTGAGACATTGTAACGGGAGATAAAGGGGAATACAGACACCAGAGAGGCTAACAGAGAAAAGCTGGATTGTAGAGACTGGAGGATGTTACAGATTTCAGGTGGTTTGAGATCACTGTTGGTGGTTAGAGATCAGATAGGTTGTCGGGCTGAAAGATGTCAAGGAGAAATACAGGGTTATCAGTCCTGAAGGAGTTACAGAGATCGGGAGGAATATAAGGACTAACGATTAAACAGATAGGGGTGGTTTTTGGCGGTCCAGGAGATACAGAGAGTGGGAGGCTTGTCGGGACTGGAGATTACACAGAAATTGGTGGTGTTTGGAGCTATAGAAGGTTTTCGAGAAAGGGAGGGTTTTGGCCCTGGAGATTACACAGATGGAGTGGTATTTGGGGCGACAGGAACCTGTAGAGAAAAGTAGCTTTGGAGGAACTGGAGATTACACAGATTGGGGTGGTAGTTGGAGTTGCAGGAGTTTATCAAGAAAGGGAAGATTGTTGGTGCTGGCAATTACAGTGACATGGACAATAGTTGAAGCTGCAGAAGTGAGTGAGATAGGGAGGGTTGAAGGGACTGGATCAGTGCACACAGCCAGGGAGAAGTGTAGGGATTGGAGAAGCCAGAGATACTGAAGGTTGTAGGGCTGCAGGAGTTCAGAGAATAAGTCAGGACTGTGAATGCAGGTTTGCAGCATTCCCACCAGTTGCACAGAGATGTGGAGTGCTGTTCAGGAGGAGGTTACAGAAATCAACAGGGTTCCAGGTACTGGATGATATTACAAAGACAGTGAGCTGTAGTATTTGAGGAGGTTACAGCGACAGGATGCATAAGGGAGTTAGAGGCTGCTACAGTTGTTAAACATGCTGCAAGCGATCAATAGCCTTACATCGATCGGGGGATTTGAAACTCTGGAGATAAAGAATTGCAGCGACTGAACAATATCACAGAGATGGGTAGTAACACATGAGTTAGAGGAGGTATAACAGGGATGATCTGTAGGCAATGGAGTAATGGAAGATACAGGGTGATCTAAAGGGACTACAGGTGATCAAAAGGATAGTGAGGCTTTTCAGTGTAGGATTGGGGCAGTTTACGCAGACAGGGAGTATTTTATGGAACGTTGCTATTTACAGAGATTTAGAGAGTTGTATAGAATTGAGGAATGAACAGATGTATGGACGTTCATGAAGACCTTTGTTGATGTCGGATGCTGAGGTTCTGGAAATTAAATGGACTGGCAAGCTGGACAATCTGTCAGAGCTTACAGAGACAGGAACAGCAATAAAGCCTGGAGACACTAAGATAGGGAACATTGCAGACACTGGAGGAGGTTTCTGCTTTAGGGATAGTTGTAGGGGAGAGTAATGTTTACACAGATAGGGGTGTAAGAGCTGGAGAAGGTTATGGAGATGATTAGATTGGTGGGGAGACAGGAGGAGCTTACATTGACAGGACGGGAGATAGCGACGGGAGGATATTACATAAATAGTAAGTCTTATAGAAACTGATCAGGAGAGTCACAAGCATTGGAGTTGGTTCCACAGATCGGGGCATTGCATGGACCTGAGAGGATTAGGCAGATCGGGAGGATTGTCGGATGTTCACATTTTCAGAGTGTTTCCAGACTGGAAAAGTTTACACAGTTAAGGAGTGATGTTGGAGTGGTGGGAGTTCACAAAGACTCGGAGGTTTGAAGGGTTTGGGGCTGTTTATGGATAGAGGGATATATTTAGGGACAGTAATATGAACGCAGAGGGAGAGATTAGATTAGACCTCCTACAGCTTGACAACAGGTACTTCTGCCCAACAAGTCCACACTGACCCTTCAAACAGTAACCCACCCAGACCCACTTCTCTCTGACAATGCACCTAATACTCTCGACAACTCAGAATGGCCAGTCCACCTGTCCTGCTCATCGATGGACTGTGGGAGGAAACCGGAGCACCCGGAGGAAACCCACGCAAACACAGCGAGAAAGTGCAAACTCCACAAAGTCACCCAACGCTAGAATTGAACCTGGATTTCTGGCACTGTGAGGCACCATTGGTCACCACTGAGCCACCGTGCTGACCCAAATTGCAGAATTACACAAGAGAGAGTGTTTGAGGTGCTGGTAGGGCTGCATGGAGTGGAGGAGCAAACAGAGATGTGGAGTGCTGATGTGGCTTGAAAAGTGTCTGGAGGTGTTTATATAGATATGAAGGTCAGTAGGGATGGGAGAAGGTTACTGAGGTCGTGTGGTGTTATAGGCCAGGAAGCAGGAGTGTTATAGGGCCTGCAGAAGGTTACAGTGATATCATGTTCTTCTGGGGCTTGAGGAAGGTCCACAAGTGGGTACTTTGGTCCAGGTTGGAGGATTTTACAGAGATGGGTGCACTGTAAGTATTGTGCAAGACTACAGAAATAGGGATTATTGTACTGAGTGCAAAATGAGATTATTGAGATTTGTCATGTTATCTACGCTGGAGCAATTTGCATACAAGGAGAGTCATCAGCATCGGAGTAGGTTTCAAATATACAGCGGGAATATGGGAGGGGTGGATGTTACAGAAATAGGAAACTTTCTGGGAATTACAAGCATTCAAGACACTGGCGCAAACAAGTTGGACTGAAAGGCATGTGTCCTTGATGTATGACTCTATCACACGACAAGAGACAGTGTGTGAGGTGGAATATAGAACAGAAAGATCCCAGGTTTCAATGCAAACTCCTTGCGGGGGAGGCCTGCTTTCACCTCTGTTGTACTGATCCTCACTAAGACAGCACAAGCTTGCAATGATAACTGTCAGCTTCCTATATTGACACAGGAAGGCTCAGTACAGCAGAGATGAAAGTTAACAAGAGGGTGGGGACTGAGCCTGGGACCATTATGCTCTGTGTTTGTTCTTCAACACTGTATCTATGTCATGTTTTCTGGACCAGAGTTCGATGTCTTAAATGCACTCTGCTCTGTTCACTGTGAGTGATCTTACCTATCTGCAGGATTTACTGAAGGTTCCAGATCTCACTCTCCATTTCCCTGGCTGACCAACTGTCTTCAGTGTGGTGATGAATGAAACAGGAATTGGGAATTCTGCTGAGTCAGAAATATCCTGATTACCTATAGGAGACAGAGGAATAGACAGAATGGGAAAATCGACTGACGCAGTGAGGGTTACACATGGAGAATGGCACTGAGTCCAACAGAGATCTGGAAAATCCCAGTTTCCATCCCTGGCCTGCGCTGCTGTGTCTCTCTGGAGTGGAAAATACTGTTGGCTGAGGAACTGGAGTAGCTGCAAAAGTTGCAGTCACCAGCATCAATTAAACCCTCACAGAGAGGGATACCACATGGAGAGAGACTGAGTGATACCACAGAGTGCAGGAAGACATCACGATCAAACCACGGTCACGAAAAAGGTGCACTGGGATCAGTACTCAGGGATGAGGGAGCTATCAGTGGGCCAGACAATGGCCTCGTGTTACTCTCACTCGACCGTTCATCCAGAATATAATGCCAGTTGCAGGGATATCCATCTGACTACTTAATACCCTTTAAGTAAGGAAGTCTTTTATATGTTGCCGGTCTGGCCTACATATGAACCCAGATCCAGAGCAATGGGATTGACGCTCAAATGCCCTCTGTAATGGTCTGGCAAGCCACTCAGCTCTAAGACTGCTCAGTGTGCGTTTTGAATGCTGGCCAGCCAGAGACAGCAACAACCCATGAGTGCATCAAAACCAATCCTGCTGGCAGCAGTGTCCTGCCCAATCATGTCGGTAGGTTTATGGACAGGGCTTTAAACTGACAGAGACGATGCAGGGACAGGGTTCAAGTGAAATCAGCTTTCATAATCCAAAGAGAAAATGTGAAGCATTGGAACAGTATGGGAATGTGGCTGAAGACAAGCAGAAAGGAACAGGAAGGGAGAGAGTTGAATTAAAACTGTACATCAGCGATAGGATTGTGACAGGACATTGTGGGAAAATGTAAATTATTATGTTGCTGTTTTAGTGGAATGGACAAAGTAACTGCAATAGGGTGACTTGTGACACTGAGAAAAATGAGACTTCGTCACCAGACAGACGTGATTACAGGGTGAACAAAAGGTGGAACATAAATATTCAACAGTAAACAACCTTACAGGATCTCGGGCAGAATGGAAAAGCAAGAAGGGAACCCTGACACTAATGGATAACAAAGGCATTACAGAGAAAGCATTTGGCCTCAGATTATGCAGCTGAATCAGCCTGAATGCAAATTCTGGGTGTTACGTGTCAAAACCAAAAGCAAGAGAACAGTTTTTAAGCTGCCTAGCATTATTTCGTTGCTCATCCCTTCATTAAACAGGAATTAATTGCACTTCGTAACAAAGGTGGTGTGATGGTTTTGGGAGATTTCAATGCTTGTATTATCTGGGACAGGCACATTGGCAAGAGTGATATTATCGTGGATCCTCTTTGAATGCTTTCGTCAGTGTTTCTTGGAATAACACATTGTGCAACTGGGTAGAGATGTAACTATCACAGATCGACCATTGTGTGATGAAGCTGAGTGAATGAGATATATTGCACTGAGATCCTCCAAGAAATTATACCGGAATTCAAAGAGATTATGACATTTTAAAGTGACCATAAAGCACACCCGAGCATCACTAACAAAGCCCATTATATGATTTTGAGAGAGAACTGACCAAGGTAAACAGGGGAAACAGACTGAAATGTCAGGCTGTTAATGAACAGTGGAACACATTTAGAGCCAGAGAGACCTAGAGGCGTACAGCACATAAACGGACCCTTCGGTCCAACTCGTCCACGCCGACCAGATATCCTTTCCTAATCTCATCCCATCTGCCAGCACTGGACACATATCCCACTAAACTCTTTTTGTTCATATGCTAATACAGATGCGTTTTGAATGCTGCGATTGTATCAGCCTCCACCACTTCCTCTGGCCGTACATTCCATACATCCACCACACGCTGCGTGAAAAGGTTGCCCATTAGGTCCCTTTTAAATCTTTCATCTCTCACCCTAAACCTATGCCCTCTCGCTCTGGTCACCACCACCCCATGGAGAGGACCTTGTCTGTTTACCCTATCAATGCCCCTCATGATTTTATATACCGCAAGAATGTCACCCCTCAGCCTCTGACGCTCCAGGGAAAACAGTCCCAGTCGTTTCAGCCTCTCCTGATAGCTCAAATAGTCTAACCCTGGCAACATCCTTGTAAATCTTTTCTGAACACTTTCAAGTTTCACAACATCTTTCCAATAGTAAGAACACTAGAATTGCACGTAATATTCCAAAAGTGGCCTAACCAGTGTCCTGCACAGCTGCAACATTACCTCCAAACTCCTGTACTCATGATCTGACCAATAAAGGAAAATATACCATACACCTTCTTCACTATCCGCTTACCTGCGACTCTACTTTCAAGGGGCTATCAACTCCAAGATGTCTTTGTTCATCAACACTCCCTAGAACCTTCCCATTAAGTGTATAAGTCCTGCTCAGATGTGCTTTCCCAAAATGCAGTACCTCACATTTGTCACTCCATCTGTCACTCCTCAGCCCATTTGCCCATCTGATCCAGATCCCGTTGTAATCTAAGGCAACCATGTTCGCTTTCCACTCTATCTCAAGTTTTGGTGCAATCTGCAAACTTATTAACTGAACCTACTACGTTCATGTCCAATCATTTATATAATGACTAAAAGTAGTGGACCCAGCCCCGATCCTTGCAGCAAACCATCGACCTCCAGTGTGAAAAGCAACCATCCGCCACCACCCTCTGTCTTCTACTTTTGAACCAGTTCTCTACCCAAACGGTTAGTTCTCCCTGTATTCCATGAGATCTAACCATGCTAACCAATCTCCCATGACGAACCATTTCAAGCACCTCATTGAAGTCCATATAGATCACATACAATGATTGGCCCTCATCAATTCTTTTTGTTACTTCTTCAAAAAACGCAATCAATTTCTTGAGACATGATTTCCAAAACACAAAGCCATGCTGACTATCCCTAGTCACTCCTTGCTTTTCCAAATACATGCAAATCCTAAATCGCAGGATTCCCTTTAACAATTTACCCACTACTGATATCAGGCTCACTGGTCTATAGTTCCATAGCTTTCCCTTACCACCTTTCTTAAATGGTGGCACCACGTTAGCCAACCTCCAAAATTCAAGCACCTCAAATGTAATGATCGATTATACAAATTTCTCAGCAAGACGCCCATCAATCACTTCCCTAGCTTCCCACAGAGTTCCAAGGTACACTTGATCAGTTCCTGGGGATCTATCCACTTTTTTGTGTTTCAAGACATCCAGCACCTCCTCCTTTTTAATATGGACATTTTCAAGTTGTCACCATCTATTTCCCCACATTCTATACCTTCCAGTTCCTTCGCCACTGTTAACATGATGCAAAACACTAGGTTAAATATCGCCCCCATCTCCACCGGCTGTACACAAAGTCTGCCTTGCTAATCTTTGAGGGGACCTATTTTCTCCATCCTTACCTTCTTGTCCTTTATGTATTTATAAAAACCCTTTGGATTCTCCTTTACTCTATTTGTCAAAGCAAACTCATGTCCCCTTTTTACCTTCCTGATTACCTTCTTAATTACACTCCTCCTGCCTTTATAGTCTGAGGATTCTCTTGATTTCTCGTGTCTATACCTGACAAATTTTTCCTTCTTTTTCTTAACCAAAAGCTTAGTTCTCTCGTCATCCAGCATACCCTACAAACACCAACATTTCCTTCCACCCTAATAGGAATACTTTTTACTGTCTCTGGAAAGCCGTAATCTCATTTTTGAAGGCATCCTATCTTCCAATAATAAAGGTTTCATTCTCCCAATCCCCAATTCATGCATCTGACGAAACTGCCATTTGGAAATAATGAAAAAATAAAGCACATTCTAAACGAAGGCTTTGATGAGGTGAGCTCTGGTCAGCCATGTAGATCTGGAGGTCACCAGATGCACGGAGAGTGCTTTCTACCAGAGCAGCACCAGGTCAGTGTCAGGCACACAGACAGAATGGGCAACTGGATACACATCTGAACTCATATCTCCCAGCCTGGCAATCTGAAGCTGTGCACAGCTAATCTGGTAAACATCTCCAAAATTAGGACATCAAGATCGGCCCAATAGTCTAATCAAAAATAAATCAGTCATTCAGAATAAAATATCCTTCAGTTTCCACAACACATTCCCGGTCCCATCCTGCAGGTTCTATGAATCTCGCTCACTCTAACCTGCTTCAGGATCCCTATCCCCTCCTACATTTGTACCATCCTCCAGGTTCTTCAGCCTTTCCTACCTCTTAACATGACCTGGAATCTAAAACTCTTACTTCCTCTGCAATGTTCCCCAGAAGGTCATTAGAGGATGGTGGAGGTTAGAGTTAGGGAGGGATATCAGGTCTGGAGGATTTTACAGTTATTAGTAATATTGAAGTGGCTAAAATTGGCTTCGGTAATTTTGAGAGTTCACGCCAATAAAGGAGGTTACAGAGCTAAGGAGGATTGTAGGGACGGGAAGACCTTTCACAGTTTATGGGTTTTGTGGGGACTAGAGGAAGGTACCAAAACAGGGAGGGTTTAAGATTGAAGGTGTTGGCTGATAATCTTTACTGGGTTAAAGGCAAGATTCTTGGTGGTGTGGAGTAACAGAAGAATCTTGGGGTCCACGTCCATAGATCCTTCAAAGATGCCAGCCGTGTTGAAAGGGGTGGTAAGAAGGCGTGCGATGTCTTAGCATTCATTAGCAAGGGGGTTGAGTTTAAGACCTGTGAAGTGAGACTGCAGCTCCATATAGCCCTGGTTAGTCCACTCTTGGAATATTGTGTTATGTTGTATTCGACTCATTATAGGAAAGATGTTGAAGCTTTGAAGAGAGCGCAGAAGAGATTTATCAGGAAGTTTCCTGGATTGGAGGATAGGTCTAATGAAGATATGTTGGGGAAGCCAGGGCTTTTCTCATTGTAATGAAAAAGGATGAGAGCTGACTAGATGGAGATGTACGAGATGATGAGAGTGATACATAGAGTGGATAGCCCGAGAATGTTCCCATTGTGAAAATGGCTATAACGATGGGGCATAATTTTAATATAATTGGAGGAAGATGTATGGGAGATGTCAGAGGTCGGTACTTTACACAGAGAGTGGTGAGTATGTGGAATACAATGCCAGTGTTGGTGGTACAGACAGTTACATTAGGGACATTTAATTAACTTTTGGATATGCACATGGATGAGAGTAAAATGAATTTCTCAAAATGGAGACCTGTGCCCTGTGGTGTTCCACAGTGATCTGTGCTGGATCCACTGTTGTTTGTGATATACATAAATGATTTGGAGGAAGTTATCGGTTACCTGATTACCAAGTTTGGAGATGACACTAAGATAGGTGGAGTAACAGATAGTGAAGAGGACCGTCAGAGAATACAGCAGTGTATAGATCTATTGGAGAGATTGGCAGAGAAATGGCAGATGGGGAGTTCAATGCAGGCAAATGCGAGGTGATGCATTTCAGAAGATCCAATTCAAGAGCAAACTAAATGGAAAAGTCATGGGGAAATCTGACGTACAGAGAAATCTGGGTATTCAGGTTCCTTGAAGGTGACAACGCAGTTCAGTAAAGTTATCAAGATGGCATACAGCATACTTTCCTTCACTGGATGGGATATTGACGAAAAGCGTTGGCAGGTCATGTTACAGTTGTATTGGATTTTGGTTCGACAACATTTGGAATATTACATGCAGTTCTGCTCACCACATTACCAAAAGGATGTGGATGCTTTGGAGAGGGTGCAGAGGATGTTCACCAGGATGTTGTCTGGAATGGAAGGGGCTAGCTTTGAAGAAAGTTTGAATAGATTCAGATTATTTTCATTAGAAAGACAAAGGTTGACTGGGGACCGAATTGAGGTCTACAAAATCATGGAATGTACACACATGGTGGATAGAATGAACCTTTTTTTCCCCCAGAGTGCAGTGAATGGAACAGATGACAAAGATAAAGTGGATTGTATAGACTGGAGGACCAAACAGAGATATGGAGGGTAGTCGTGACTGAAGATGTTTATAGATATAGGAAGGTTTACTTCTGCAGATTATTTAGATATGGAGGTGTGGTGTCTGACAGATTTTCCAGAAGGGCAGTAATTTTGGTTGGAGACAGTTTCACAGATAAGGGAGCATGAGCAACCTCCTCCGTTTTGGTCAAAGTGGGAAGGGTTGTAGGGGAGGGTGACGTTTCTACAGATAGGGATGTAAGAGCTGGATAAGATTATGGAGATGAGTAAATGCATGGAGATACAGGAGGAACTTACATTGATAGGGTGGGTGCTGGCGACAGGAGGATGTCACACAGATAGTGAGTCTTGTCGGAACTGGATTGGGATAATCACAGGCTTTTAGTGGGTTCTGCAGATCTGGAATTCTGCAGGCACCTGAAATGATTGTCGAGTCTCCAGTGAGTGATCTTGTCTTTAGGACTGGAAGAGATTACGTAGATACAGAAAATTCGAAGACAATGTATGCTGTTTTCTTTTTCTTGAACAGAGCCTCAGTATCCCTCATGAGCCAGGAATCGCTAAACCTGCCAGCTTTCCCCTTCACTCTAACAGAGAACATTGGCCCTGGATTCTTGAGATTACACGTTTAAAAGACTCCCACTTGTCAATCATTCCTTTTCCTTCAAACAGTCTCACCCAGTTGATGGGAGCATGATGTGGAGGAGCCCGTGTTGGACGGGGGAGTACAAAGTTAAAAATCACACAACACCAGCTTACAGTGTAGCAGGTTTATTTGGAGGCACTAGGTTTGAGAGCGCTGCTTCTTCATCAGTTGGTTGTGGAGCCCAATCATAACGCACAGAATTTATAGCAACAGGATAACAGTGTCATGGAATATAATATCAAACACAAATAGTTTCGTATTCATATTTTAGACTCGTCACCTGCACTTCGAAAGCTAGTGCTTTGAAATAAACCTGTTGGAGTATAACCTGGTGTTGTGTGATTTTTAACTCACCCAATCGACATTTGCTCGATTTTGACTAATGGCCCCCAAACCTGTCCCTGCTCCAGTTAAATACATTAATCTGTGGACATGGCTGATCTTTTTCCATTACTTTGTTAAAATTCAGACAGTTGTGTTCACTGGACCCAAAGAGCTCTCCGATTGACACTTCAGTCACTTGCCTGACCTCGGTTTCTGAGGGGATGTCCAGTGTTGCACCTGTCTGAGTAGAGTGGGGCCCTCTACATATTGTTATATATAACTTCCTTGGACACATTTGACAAACTCCACGCCATACGAGCCTTTTACACTCCGGATGGCCCAGTCAAAAAAGGGGAATTTAAAATCTCCAACCAATACTACTGTATTATTTCTATAGGTACCTGCAATCTCTCTCCACATCTGCCCCTTTAGTACCCGCTGGTTATTTGGGGGTCTAGAACACCATCCCAGCAGACTGACCATCCCCTTTCTGTTTCTAACTTTTCACCATATGACCTCATTTGATCACGCCGAAAAGAGTATCCTCTCTTAGCACAGTTGTTATATCCTCCCTTATCAAAAGTGCAGCTCCTACTCCTCCTCACTTACTTGCCCCTCTGTCTCGCCTTTCGCTTCTGTATACTGGAACACTGAGCTGCCACTCCAGCCCTTGTCTCAGCCATGTTTCTGTTATAGCTATAATATCCCAGTCCACAGTGTCAATCCATGATCTGAGCTCGTCTGCCTTACCAGTCAGGCCTCGTGCATTGAAATGAATGCCCTTTAAACCAGAACTCTTTTCCCTTCCTTGACTGTGCCCTGGGATATTCTGGATAGGAAACTTGCTCTTGATGGCTGATGCATTTTTCCCTTGACTGATCGATGGTACCTCTCTTATTCAGAGTCCAAACCCCCTGTCAAACTAGTTTAAATCCGCCCTGCATAACACTGGCAAATCTCCCTGCAGTCCAGAGGTTTTAACAATTGATTATTGAGGGCATTCGCAGCTAAAGGGACGTCAGGCAGGTGGGAAGCTTTCAAAAGAGAGATAAAATGAGAGTTCAGGGCCAGTATATTCCTGTTAGTCTGAAGGACAATGCCGATCACAAGTAGGAAACACTGGATGACTTAGGGTTATTAAGGCTCTGGTCAAGAAAAAGGGGTACGTGTTACATATAGCCAGCTGTATTAAGGGAATCCATTGAGGAACATTGCGGGTGGAGTAATTCACTTAAAAGGGAAATTAGGAGAGCTCAAAGGGGACCACAGAAACCTCTGGCAGATCAGGCTGAGGAAAATCCAAAGAGAGTCTACAAGTGCATTAACAACAGAAGATTAACTAGGGGCAGAATATGGATAAATATGGCCATTCAAGTGTAGAATCACAGGAGCTGGGCGAGAGCCTAAATGACCATTTCACGTCAGAATGTACTGTGGGTAATGACTAGCAAACAAAGGGAAACAAACAGTGATGGGTTGAAAAGACTCCCTATTACAGAAGAGGTCTCGGAACACAAAGGTAGAGAAAGCCCTAGGTCCTTAACAAGTGTATCCCAGAATATTGTGACAAAGTAGTGGCAGGGGATTGAGCAGGGATATTTGTGTCATTGTCTTTCGCATTTCCACTGGGTTTAGGTGGCTGAGGGGTGAAAACCATGAAGGGCACAGGTAAGTTGATTAGCCAACGTCTTTACCCCAGGGTAGTGGAGTCCATAACTAGATAAGATTGAAGTGCAGACGAAGAAGCTGTTAGCAATTGTGGGAAGTGTAGAATAACAGTCCCCTGGGCCAGAATGGATTTATCACTGGACTCTGGAAAGCCAGGAAGGAGACTGCTAAGCATTTGGCTTTGATCGTTAAGACATCAGTGTGTACAGGAATCGTGCCAGCAGGCTGGAGGACAACAAATGTTGTCCCCTTGTCCAAGAAGGGGAATAGAGACAACCCTGAGTAATTATAGACCCGGAGCCTTACTTCGACTCTGGGTAAAGTGTTGGAAAGGCTTGTAAAAGGTAGCATTTATAATCAGCTGGAGATGAATAAGTTGATTAGGGATAGTCAGCATGGTTTTCTGAAGGGTCTGTCATGCCTCACAAACCATATTGACTACTTTGAGATGGTGACCAAAGAGGTGGATGAGGGTGAAGCAGTTGGTGTGTATATAGATTACAGTAAGGCGTTTGTTCAGGTTTCCCACGGGAGGCTATTGCCGACATTACAAAGGCATGGGATTGAGGGTGATATTTGCTGTTAGGATTGGACAATTGGCTCGCTGAAAGAAAACAGAGGGTCGTTGTTGAAGTGAAATACTCATGCAAGAGTTCACTTACTATTTGGATCTGCCAGGATCTGTTTTGGAACAATTATTGTTTGTCATTTATACAAATGACTTGGGTGAGGGCATTGAAGAATGTGTTAGCAAATTTGCGGATAACACTCAGGTCGGTAGAGTTGTGGATAATGACGAAGGATGTTGTAGGTTACAGAGAGGCATAGATAAGCTGCAGAACTGGACTGTGATTTTGCAAATGGAGTTTAATGTGGAAAAGTGTGAGGTGATTCACTTTGGAAGAAGTAACAGAAACATAGAGTTCTGGGCTAATGGTAAGATTCTTGGTGGTGGAGATGAACAGAGACATCTCTCTGTCCATGTACATAGATCCTTGAAAATTGCCACCCAGGTTGATAGGTTGTTAGGAAGGCATTTGGCGTGTGAGTTTTTATTGGTACAATCATGAAGTTTCGGAACCATGTGATAGTGCTGCAGCTGTACGAAACGCTGGTGCGTCCACATTTGGAGTGTTACCTATGGCTTAGGTCACCGTATTAGAGGACGGATATGAAATATTTGGAAAGGGTTCAGAGGTGATTTACTAGGGTTTTACCAAGTCTGGAGAGAAGGTCTTATGACTCAGGCTGAGTGACTTGAATCTGTTTTTGTTCAGGAGAAGACGTTTGAGACCAATTAATTTAAACATATAAGATTATCAGAGGGTTAGATAGGTTGGACAGTGAGAGCCTTTTACCTCAGATGGCGATGCCTCGCACGACGGGTGATAGCTTTAAATTGAGGAAGATATTAATATTAATAAATAGATATAGGACAGATGCGAGAGGTAGGTTCTTTATTCAGAATAGTAGGGACATGGAATTCATTGCTTGCAACAGTAGTAGACTCGCCAACTTTAAGCACATTTAAACGGTCATTGGACAGGCATATAGATGAGAATGGAATAGAAAAGGTTAGATGGGTTGCACATTGGTTCCACAGGTTGGCGCAACATCGAGAGTCGAAAGGCCTGTACCGCGCTTACATGTTCTATGTTCTGTCTTCTCGAGGGCATAAGTGTGAGATGGGAGAGAAAAATCTGAAAATGGATTGGAGGAGATGATTTTTCACACAGAGGATGATGCACGTATGAAATGAGCTTCCGGGGGAAGTGGAGAAAAAAGTACAATAACAACATGAGAATGACATTTGGGCAGGTACAGAGAGAGGAGAAGGTTTGAAGGGATTTGTCTCGTATGCAGGGAAACGTGACTCATTCAGGGACTCTGATCAGCATGGGCTAGTTGGATCGAAGGAACCGATTCCATGCTGCATGATACTGTTCCAGGTATTGGAGGAGGAGATTAATCGAGATAAAGCATGTTATCGACACTGAAGCAAGTTACAGCGATCGGGATGGTAGTCTGGAATGCAGTGTATTTCAAATATGTGTCGGGACTATCAGGAAGGGAGGAGGTTACTGGAAATGGAACTCTTATAGTAGTTACAAATTATTGAAGACACTGGTCCACAAGACATGCCACAGATAAAGTGTTGCAGAGTAGTGAGTCTCAGTACAACAGAACTTACAGTAGGGGTAGGGATTGAGCCTGGAGTGTGTCTGTACTGTGCTCCCCATCCGACATTGTGCCTGTGTCATGTTTTGTTAGTCAAAGTTTGGAGCTCTCTCATTGCTCTCTGCTCTGTTCACTGTGAGTGATCTTATCTCACTGCAGGATTAATTGGAAGGCCCAGACCTCCCTACACTTTGTCCCTCTGGCTGACCAACCATCTTCAATATGGTGATGGACGACACACCCAGCAGCTGGGAAGTATACTGAGTCAGGAAATACCTGAGAACCTAGAGGAGACAGAGGAATAGACAGAACGGGAAATTAGACTGATGTAGTGAGGATTACACATGGAGAATGGCACTGACTCCCACAGAGATTTGGAAAATCCCAGTCTCCATCCCTGGCCTGTGCTGCTGTGTCTCTCTGGAGTGGATAATCTTGTTAGCTTAGGATCTGGAGTAGCTGCAAGAGCGAGAGGCATTGACAGAGGCACCAATTAGACACACTCAGTGAGGGATATCGCATTGAGAGATACTGTGTGATCTCACCAGAGTGCAGGAAGGTGTGAGGATCAAAACGTTGTATATGAAGAATGGGTTTAGCGTCATGGTGCACTGGTATAACTTGTCAGGGATGAGTAACCTGTGAGGAGGTGAAGTGATGGCAATGTGTTATTATTGTATCCAAAACCTCAGCCAATGATCAAGGGAGTCAGTTTTGAATCCCACCATCTGAAATTGTGCAATTTTAAATCAATAACTTTTAAAAAGTGCAATTAACAATCCATGAGTAAGCATGAAACCATTGCTGATGTCGGAAATAACCTTTGTTCATCAGAAAGACACTTGTTCTTCAGAGAAGGACATCTGCCCATCCTCACATGTTGTGCACGACTTACCCACAGCAAAGTATTTGGCTCTCACTTGCCCTCTGAAATGGCCAAGCAAGCTACTCAGCTCAAGGGCAGCTAGGTCTGAGCAACAAATGCTGACCAGCCAGATACACCCACATCCCACGATTAAATTAAAACAATCCCATTGCACTGGGCCCCAAGGGAACCATATGTATCCAGAGAGATAGATTTCCCTGTGCCCCATGCATTCGTAATTTATGAATGGTTAGAGGTATTGAGGTGCTGTATGAAAGGGTGGAGAAGTGCTGTGGGGACTGCAGAAGGTTACAGTGATATCATGTGCTGTAGAGGCTGGAGGGTAGGTTGGTAAGGGTTGGATGTGCTGGACAAGATGACACACCTAATGATTTTTGTAGCGTTTTGGGGATAGTGGACACAACACTAAGTTTCAAAGTCATTTTGGAAAGAGATAAAAATAGTGCAGATGTGAAGAGGCCAAATTTGGAGAAGCCCCCTAATTGTTAAAATATCGCTGTCACTGGGCATTATCACAATCATGATACAGCACCTGGCAAACACAGACTGGGAGGAACTATTTGCAGTTGGGCTCATATTCGGAAAAAGGAAGTATGTCAAAGTGGTACAGTGAGAATTCAGGGCAGGTTTGGTACCCGATGAGTGAATGTCAAAGGCAGTAACTCCAGAGGATACTGATTAAGTGATATCGTGAGCTGGATAAAGACGTACACTGCGATGAAAATAGGCAAAGCCCTTCAAATGTATAAAACGTGCAAGGGGGTCCTTCAAATTGAGGGTCAAAGAATGGACATGAAATATCCTTGGCAGATACTTGTGAGGAAAAGCTACAAGGTATTTGATCAGTATAGTTCGAGGGTTGCTCATGTTAGAAACCAAAGGAACAATCTGTACATGGAGCCAGAGGAAGTAGGTGAGGTCTTCAATAAATGCCTCCCGTCCTTATTCACACAGGAGAAAGGCATTGTAGACAAACATTTCAGTTGAGGATGGTGAGATTCTCGAACATGTGTCGACCAATAAGGAGGGGTATTAACTATTTTCACAGGCATAAAGGTGGATAAACCCCCAGTGTCCAATGAAATGTATCCCTGGCTGCTATGGGAAGTGAGGGAGGAGATTGCTGGCACCGTGGTGGATATATTTAATACTTTGCTGGCCACAGGTGAAGTGACGAATGACTGGAGGATCGCTAATGTGGTTCCTTTGTTCAATAAAAGCAACAGGAATAGGCCAGATAATTACGGAGCGGAGAGTCTGACAGCAGGAGGAGGGAAATTATTGGATAATATTCTGAGGATGAATCAAAACTTGCAACCGTAAGGGTCAACTCGGCTGCGTCATCACGGATTTGGTAGAGGAAGATATCGCCTCAGAATTCAGTTGCGTTTTTTGATTTGTTCTCTCAAAATACTGAGGAGGGCATTGCAGATGATGTGGTTTTCATGAACCTGAATAAGGCCTTTTACAGGGTCCCAAATGGAAGGCTGGTCCAAAAGGGAAGAGCCCATGGGATTCAAGTCAAATTGGTAAATTGGATACAAAATTGGGGGATAAACTTCGTATTTGAAATCCTTTCACCAGCGGGTGTACCATGGGGATCTGTGCAGGAATTGTTGATTCTTCTGTGGAATAATAACTTCAATGTGAAAGCATAAGGTGTCATCAGTCGGTTTGCAGATGACACGAAAGGTGACAGTGTTGTTCCCAGTGAGGGGGGATGGTCTCTAGATACAGTCTAATGACGATCAGAGTTTAGTACTGGTCAGTGTAAGGTCATACCCTGTGGGAGGTATGATAAGCGAAGGACAGACATAATCGATGCTCGATCCTTGCCGAGTACTGTGTAACAAAGTGATCTTAGTGGACATGTGCCTAGATCCCAGAAGGTGTCAGGTTGGAAAAGGCACATGAACTGGGAGCGGGAGGGGTCCCCATACCCTGGTGGGGCGAATTGCTTGAGAGGATATAAACTAACCTGGCAAGGTGTTGGATCTTAAACAGCCGTAAGGCCAGAAAGGAGATTGCGACCAGTGCACAAGTTAAAGAGAGAGAATATTCAACAGACAAGGCAGGCAAGAACATCGCAGGGAATGTGGAGAAACTAATGATTAAACTGCATTTATTTCAATGAAAGACGTCTGACAGATGAACTCAGGGCATGCATTGAAACATGGGACTGGGATATTATAGCAATTGCAGAAACACAGCTGAGGGAGGGGCAGGAATTGCAGCTCAATGTTTTAAGGTAGAGATGCTACAGGAAGCTTGGAAGGGGAGGCCAGAGAGGACGTGTGGTAGTGGGTTTTAGAGAGGATATTCCTGTGGGATCGCCCAGCGAAGCTATTCTAGTGGAACTAAGAAATAAAAATCGGTCATCACTTTGATACGATTGTCCTACGAACCCCGAATAAGCCGTGGCTGACTGTGGAACAAATATGTTGGGAGATCTCAAATATCAGTCAAAATACTAGGGCTGTTACGGTTGGGGTTTTTAAACTTTCCAAAAAATAGACTGGGTCTGCCAGTGTTCAGTGTTTGCAAGGGAGGAATTTGGTAATTGCATTCCATGAAATCTCCCAATCAATATGCAAATGTCCTGAATAGGAAATGGGCAAATACTGACCTCCCCTTGGGAAACAAAGTAGGGAAAGGGACTGAGGTGTTAGTGGGAAAGCATTTTGCCAAAGTGACCACAGTTCTATGAGTTTGAAAATAGCGATGGAAAAGGACTGGCCGGGTCCACAAGTTCAAGTTATAAAATGGGGCCAGACCAATCTTGATAGTCTTAACCAGGAACTTTGAATATGTGATTGGTGTGTCTATTTGCAGGGAAAGAGAAGTCGACAAATAAGAATATTTTAAAAGTGAGATAAATTGAGTGTTCAACGCCAGCATGTTCCTGTTAGTGTGCAGCTCAATGCTGACAGCATTAGGAAACACTGGTTGTCTACTGACGGTCTAGTCACGGAAAAGGGGGCACATGTCAGGAATAGCCAGCTAGATCAATGGAATCCCTGAGGAGCATAGGGGCTGTAGGAATACACTTTGGGTGGAAATCAGGAATGCAGAAAGGGCACTTGAAATAGCCTCAGCAGAGAAAGATAAGAAGAATCCAAAAGTGATTATGCAAATATATTAAGAATATACAAGTAAGTCGAGACAAAACAGGGGCCCTTAAAGATCAATGATGTCATCGATGTTTGGAACTGCAGGATATGACTAAGTCCCAAAAGGTTTTCACTCCAGAACTTACTATGGACAAAGACTGTGGAACTCAGGGAACAATTGGATGTCTCTGCAATTCCAGTCTCCCCGCTATGGGAAGGATATTGTGAAACTTGAAAGGGTTTAGAAAAGGTTTGAAAAACGTTGCCAGGGTTGTTGCTGAATAAGCTTGGGCTATTTTCCCTGAAACATCGGAGACTGAGAGGTGACCCTACAGAGGTTAATATAAACATGAGGGGCATGGATAGAGTAAACAATCAAGGTCTTTTCCCAGGGGTTGGGGAGTCCAAATCTAGAGGGCTTAGGTTTAAGGGCGCCATAAGGGACAGCTTTCTCACGCACACGGCGAGATGTGTATAGAATGTGCAGAGAGAGAAAGTATTGGAGACGAATGCTATGACAACTTTTAAAAGGTATCTGGATGGGTATAAGAATTTTAATGGTTTAGAGGTCAATAGGCCAAATGCTGGTAAATGGAACGGATTTATTTAGATCTTCTAGTCAGCATAGATGAGTTGGATCGAAGGCTCTGTTTCCACGCTGTACATATCTATGACTTGAAAACAGTGCATGTTATAGAAGAGATGGTGCTGGAGGTTTTAATAAACAATGGTATGGAAAGCCCCAGGACCTCATTAAGTGTATCCACAGATGATGGTTCATAGATGGAATGGACTGCCAACGGTTGGGAATTCTATTGCGTCAGTAACTTCCTGAGTACCGACAGAAGACAGTGGAATGGACAGAATGGGAAATTAGACAGATGCGGTGAGGGTTACACAGGGAAAATTGCAATGAATCCCAATGATACCTGGAAAATTCAAAACTCCATCCCTCGCATGTGCAGCTGCGTCTCTCTGCAGTGGAGAATTCTGCTAGTTCAGGATCCAGAGTAGCTTCAAGAGCGAGAGGCGCTGACAGAGGCAGCAATTAGACCCACACAGGGAGGGATACGACATGGGAGAGATACTGAGTGATATCATCAGAGTGCAGGAAGGTGTCAGGATCAAACAATCATGTTGGAAGAATGGGCTTAGCTTCATGATGCACTGGTTTCAGTGCTCAGAGATGAGTAACCAGTGAGCAGTTGAAGTGATGCCCCAGTGGTATTATTGCTAGACCGTGTATCTAAAACCTCAACTAATGTTCAGGGGACGCAGGTTTTAATCCCACCATCAGAAATGGTGGAATGTGAAATCAATAATTTTAAAAATAGCAATTAACAATCCACAAATAAGTATGGGACCATTGCCGATGTACAAAACAACCCAAACACTTGTGCTTTCGAGAAAGACATCTGCCCATCCTCACGTGATCTGATCGACATCCACACAGCAAAGTGTTTGCCTCTCCATTACCGTCTGAAATGGCCAAGCAAGTTACTCAGCTCAATGGCCGCGAGGGCTGGGCGAGAAAGGCTGGTCAGCCAGAGACACCCACATCCCATACCTGATTTTAAAAAAAAATCCATTAGGATGGTCCCACTGGAACCGTGCTGGGAGCAGTGTCCTGACCAATAATGTAGGTAGGTTTATGGACAGAGCTCTAAAATGACAGCGAGAATGCAGGGACAGAGTTCAGGTGAAAGGAACTTTCCAAATCCAAAGAGAAAAGGTGAAGACATCAGAACAGCACAGGTAGATGGATTTGCGACACAAAGATAAAAGTTGTTGAGACACCGTGGAGATGTGGTTACAGGATGAACAAAAGTTGTACATAAATATTCAATGGTTCACAACCTTGTGGAAACCCAGGCAAACTGAGCAACACTAACAATAATGGATAACAAAGGCATTACAGAGAAATCATTTGGCCTCAGATCATGAAGTAGAGTCAGTCTGAATGTAAATTCTGGCTACTACTTGCCAAGGACATAAGCAGCAGAACAGATTTTGGCCACCGAACAGCATTTCGTTGTTCATCATGGCATTAAGTAGGAACTCATTGGTATGTTTAATAAAGGCGTTGTGATAATTTAGTGAAACTTCAATATTCGTATAATCGGGACAATCACACTGACAACAGTGATATTGGAAGAGGAGTTCCGAGAATGTTTTTCTGAATTTCTCTGAGTAACACATTGTACAACTGGCTGGGGATGTCACTACCTCAGACCGACCGTTATGTGATGAAACTCAGTGAAAGAATAATGTCACATGGACAGATCCTCTGAGAAATTGGGATAAAGTGCAGTTTAAAGAAATATAAAGTTTTAAAGTGAATCACAAAAAGGACAAGCTACAGTGAGAAACAAAAACAGCCAATGAAATGAGTTTGAGAGGAGAACGGGCCAAGGTAAACAGGTTAAACAAACAGAAATACGTGTCTGTAAATGAACAGTGGAAAATATTTGAAGTACAGTGTAAAACACGCAGCAAAAGGACATTCCATTGAAACAGACAAAACCTCAGACTTCCTGGAACTGATCCCTGCAGAACACCACTGGTCACCGAGCTCCAGGCTGAATACTTTCCATCCTTCATCACCCTCTGAGCTACAACTTCTGTATCCAGAAAGACAGGTTTCCCTGTATCCCATGCCTCCGTAATTTCTGACTAATCCATAAACGTGTTGTGTCACACTCTGGAAGGATTCAATAAGATTTGTGAGGCATGACATGCCCCTTACAAAGCCATGCTGACTATCTCTAATCAAACTATGAATCATAAATCCTGTCTCTCACAGTACTCCCTTATAATCTGTACACTACAGACATAAGACTGCCAGTTCTGTAATTCCAAAGATTGTCCCTATTCCCTTTCCTGAACAAGGGAATAACATGTTCCTGCCTCCAACCATCTGGTATGACCAGTAGACAGTGAGGGTGCAAAGGTCATCGCCAAAGGCGCAACAATCTCTTCCTTCGCTTCCTGTCGTGACTGTGGATGCAGCATGTTTATCTATTCTTATGATTTACAAAATTCTCAGCACATCCTCATTCTTAACATCAACCTGTAAACATGTATCAGTCCTTTTCATCGTTGAATACTCTGGATAATTTAGCATGGCTGATTCACCTAACCTGCACATTTTTTGCTGCCAGTGGAAAGCGGAGCACCCGGAGGAAACACACACCGACAATGGGAGAACACGCAAATTCCATATACAGTCGCTGGGGGCTGGAATTAAAATCAGGTCCCTGTTGCTATGAGACAGCAGTGTTAACCACGGAGACAACGTGCTGCCCCATGTAACCCTCTAGAGGTCTATTTGATTCTTGCTTCCTCAACCATAAGTCAGCTTCCTTCTTCCTCTTGACTTGACATTCTACATCCCTTAGAAACTTGTCAAATGCTTTGCTGAAGTCCATTTGGACAACATTGACTGCTCTGCCTTCATCCAGCTCTTGGCAACCTCCTCATTCCTGATGAAGGTCTCCGGCCTGAAATGTCGATTTTCCTGCTCCTCAGATGCTGCCTGACCTGCTGTGATTTTCCAGCAACACCCTCTCAAGTCTGATCTCCAGCATCTGCAGACCTCACTGTCTCCACTTCCTTGAAGAGTCAATCCGGTTTGTGAAACACTGTTATCCTCTCACAAAGCCATGCTGACTATCTCTAATCAGCCCTTGCCCTTCCGAATATACGTAGCTCCTTTCTCTCAGAAGCTCCTCTAATAACTTCCCCATCACGGGGCTGTAATCTCCCGGCTTTTCCTTGCATCCTGAAGTGATGGAACAGCATTAGACGCCCTCCAGTCTTCTGACACCTCACTGTGTCTGTTGATAATGTACATATCTCTGTTAGGGACACTGCAATCTCTTCGCTAGCTTCCCACAATGTTCTAGGATCAACCTTTATTTGTTTTACGACTCCAGCACTTCCTCTTTTCCGTTGAGCATTCTTTCCAAGAGATCACTATTTATTTCCCCAAGTTCCTGAGCTCCCGTGTCTTTCTCCACAGTAAATACTGACAAGACTGTTTTGTCTAATATCTCACCCATCTCCTCTGGTTCCACACATGGGTGACCTTATTGATCTTTAAGGGGCCCTATTCTCTACCAAGTTACTCTTTAGCCCTTATTGGAACTTGTGCAAAGGCTTCTGATAATTCAATAATCCATAACCTCCGTACCACCACACATCTCCGACACCCTTATCTACTCTGCCATTTATATTCACACCAACAAATAAAATCCAACAGGATCCATAACAAATGCTCTTGTATAAAATGTGATCCTGAGGGTCCAGTTATTGTTTATTGGCATATCCTTTCGAACACATTTCAGCATGCTCCTGACTTACTGTCAGGCTAACACTATTTGGTTTCAGACTGACAGCAGAAAGGGTTGTGGGAGTTCTTGCTTAGCAAGATGGAAGAGGTCGCTTACAGGGTCATCAGGTAATAGAGAAGGCAAATCAAATACTGGCATTTATTACAAAGGGAATGGCGTCTAAAAAAGAGGGAGATCTCGGGTAAGGTACAATCAGATCACACCTAGAATATTATGAGCAGTCTGAGTGCGCTAACGAACATTTTCACAATGGAGGCAGGCCAGAGAAGGGTCACTCGGCTGATCCTGTGAATGGAGGGATTTTATAATGGGAAGAGGTGGATTAGACTGAGGTTGAACCCATTGCCGTTCAGAAAACATGAGAGAGAAGTTGAATGAAACATTCAAGATTTTGGGAGGCTTTGACAGGTTAGATGCTGGGAAGTTAGAAAACATAGCAGTAGAGCACAGTAATAGACCCTTCGGCCCACCATGGCTGTGTTGTCCATGATGCTATTCTAAACTAGTCCCATCTACCTGCACATGGTCCATATCCCTCTATTCTCTGCCTGTTCATGTTTCTGTCTAAATGCCACTTCAATGCTTTGCTCATATCTCTGCTTCTCCGACCTCCCTCAGTAACTTCCACTCTCTACGTTAGAAAAACGTGCCTCACATATCTCGTTTAAACTTCCTTTTTTTCAGCTTAAATCTATGTGCTCTAATATTTGAAACTTACACATTGGAAAAGAGATTCCGACTATCCACATATTCTGCCCATGTCCTAATTTTATTTTCCAGTACCTGGTCGCCTGTCAGCTTCTGATACTCTCACAAAACAATCCAACTTTGTTAAATTCCCTCTTTTACCTAACACTCCCTTCAAAAACCTAACACGGGCAACATGCTGATAAAGCCCTTTTGTACCCTCTCCAAAGCCTCCACATCCTTCCTATTGTGTGGCGATGAGAACTGCACGCAGTACTCCAAATGTGGCCGGATAATTGTTTTGTACAATTACAACATCAGATGCAACCCATTATACTCAACATTGTGACCGATGAAGGTCAGTGCTCCATTTGCTTTCTTTCCCATCTGAAACACTTCTGTTGCCATTTTCAGGGAGTTACTGACTTGCACCAAGATCCTTCTGTAAATCAATGTCCCACAGGATGGTAACTTTCTTCTTGAACTTGACATGATCTCACACTTGTCCAGCTTAAACTCTATTTGCCATTTCTCTGCAAATCTTTCCAACTGACCTGTAACTTCCTGCAACCTCGGATCTCCTTGCTCATTAACCCCAACTCCATCAATTTTCATGTCATCTGCAATAATTATCTCTGTCACTTCCTTTCGATTCAGTGGTGTGAGAATCTCCATGCAGAGAGCATAAAATCCCAGCAAGGGCTCATCCATTTAAGATGGAGATGAGGAGGAATGTCTTCATTCAGAGGGTAGTGAGTCTGTGGGAATTCCTAACTGCAGGGGCCTGTCGAGGCTTGGTCATTAAGAATATTTATAGCAGAGATGGTCAGGTTTTAATTAATCGGGGAAACAAGGGTTTTGTGGAAAAGGCAGGTAAATAGAGTAGAGAATCATCAGATCAACCATGATCTGACTGAAGGGCCAAATGGCCTAATTCCGCTCCTCAATCTCATGGTCGGAACTCAAACTCAATTTTTCCTGCCAAACATTATGGGGCTCGACTCACAAAACACTTTTATAATGGGATTACTAGATATTTATTATTACATAGCATTTGATCTAAAAAAGACAATTTTGTTGATGGATCCTTGATGTGATCTTATCGAAAACATCTCGTACACAATCCAGGATTCCATCCATGACAACCCTGATACTCATTAGTTATCCAGTCGGGATGGAGACTACTATCACACACATTTACTCTACTGCCCTTGCTACAAGTACATTCAGTATCCTGACTGTAACCATACTGGCATTACCATCACTGATTGGTTCCTATAAACGAATTCCTGCTAAGGGCTGCTGCTTGTTTATTCTCAGCTCCACTCAGATAAGACTCCAAATTTTGATCTTCACTTCCACATGAATGTCTCATTACTGCGTTCACCTCATCCTTTCTTCACAACTTGTTGGCTTTTTGCCTAGCCTGCCTCGAACCCACAAAACCCTTCACTATTCACTTCCCTGCAATGGCTATTCTGCAGCAACATCTCCGGAATGACAGTTCGATCATATCTGTTCACTGTCATTCCATCTCCTTTATAGCAAATGCAGGGAGTCATTCCTCAGTAGTGGGGGATTGAACAGATGGATAGAGGTTACAGAGGCTCGAGGATGTTCGAGTTAAACAGAGTTACATCTGGTCAAGAACGTCAGTGGGACAAAGTGGTTTGCAGATTGGAGGAATTTACAGAGAGAGATGGAGCTGGGTTAGATTCTGGAGATAGGGATGGGGAGGGAGATAGGTTAGAGGCAGGCAGACTGATAGGCACAGATAGAGGGTCTTAGAGGCATAGTCATAGAGTCATAGAGATGTACAGAAGGGAAACAGACCCTTCGGTCCAAACCTTCCATGATGAACAGAGACCCCAACCCAATCTCGTCCGACCTGCCAACACCTGGCCCAGATCCTTCCAAACGCCTCCAATTCATAATACCCATTCAAATGCCTCTTAAATATTGTGACTGTACCAGCCTCCACCACTTCCTCTGGCAACTCATTCCATACACGTACCACCCTCTTTGTGAAGAAGTTGCCCTTAAGTCTCTTTTATATCTTTCCCCTTTCACCCTAAAACTCTGCTCTCTAGTTCTGGACTCCCACACCCCACGGAAAAGACTATGTCTATGTACCCTGTCCATGCTCCTCATAATTTTGTAAACATCTATAAGATCACCCCTCAGCCTCTGACGCTCAAGGAAAACAGCCCTATCCTGTTCAGCCTCTCCCTATAGCTCAAATACTCCAACCCTGGAAACATCCTTGTAAAGCTTTTCTGAACCTTTCAAGTTTCACAACATTTTTCCGATAGGAAGGAGACCAGAATTGCAATATTCCAACAGTGGCCGAACCAATGTCCTGTACACAACATGACCTCCCAACTTTTGTACTCAATACTCTGACGAATAAAGGAAAGCATACTAAACGCCTTTTTCACTATCCTATCTACCTGCGACTCCACTTTCAAGGTGCAATGAACCTGCACCCCAAGGTCTCTTTGTTCAGCAACTCTCTCCAGGACCTTACCATTAAGTGCGTAAGTCCTGCAAACATTTGCTTTCCAAAATGCAGCACCTCGCATTTATCTGAATTAAACTCCATCTGCCACTTCTCACCCCATTGGCCCATCTGGTCGACATTCTGTTGTAATCTGAGGTAACCTTCTTCACCTTCCACTACATCTCCAATTTTGGTATCATCTACAAACTTACTAACTATACTTCTGATGCTTGCATCCAAGTCATTTATGTAAATGACAAAAAGTAGAGGACCCAGCACCGATCCTTGTGGCGCTCCACTGGTCATAGGCAACCAGTCTGAAAAACAACCCTCCACCACCATCCTCTGTCTTCTACCTTTGAGCAAGCTCTGTATTCAGTGGCTTGTTCTCACTGTATTCAATGAAATCAAACCTTGCTATTCAGTCTCCCATGGGGAACCTTGTCGAATACCTTACTGAAGTCCATATGGATCACAGGTACTGCTCTACCCTCATCAATCCTCTTTTTTACTTACTCAAAAAATTCAATCAAGATTGTGAGGCATGATTTCCCACGCACAAAGCCATGTTGACTATCCCGAATCAGTCCTTGCCTTTCCAAATACATGTACATCCTGTCCCTCAGGATTCCCTCCAACAAATTGCCCACCACCAAGGTCAGGCTCACCGGTCTATAGTTGTCTGGGAGTTTCAGGGTGTTTCAGGGAGAAGAGTATTGTATATACTAACAGAGATATGGAATACTGTAGTGATTGAAGACGTTTAAATATGTAAGCAGACTTCTAGGCTCTGGAGGCGACATAGATAGGAAAACAATGGACAATGCCAGGTTGCTGGGTTGGAGACAGTTACACAGGTGGGTATGATTGCACAAACTGAAAGAGGTTCTCTTGTCGGGAGGGTTGGTGGGGTTGGGAGGGGGAGTTGAGGGTGAAGTTTACATAGATTAACTTTGAAAAATTGGAGAATGATAAGGAAATTACTATTTTTTCACAGCTAAGGAAGGATTGTAGGAGCTGGAGAAGTTTGCACAGATAGGGAAAGAAGAAGACGTTAAAGACAAATATATTGCCATGGAGGGTGCTGTTGGTAGGAGGAGCTTACAGGGAGAAAAAGCACTGTCAGGGTTTACAGGGATGAAGGAATTTAGTATTTAATGGAATAATGTAGGGATTAGGGTGTAAGGGATTGGAGAACCTGACAGAAAAAAAGAGCATTGTGTGGATTAGAGGAGATTTCAAACAGAGAGAGGATTATTGGGACTGGAGGATATTACAGAGATCCCTAATACAGCATGGGGCAGGATTGATGCCTGGGACCTCTGTGCTGTCTCAGTGAGTACTAGTACAGCAGAGGTCAGAACAGGACCCTCACAAGATAGTGCGAATGAAGCCTAGAATGTTGCTGTTCCTTGCCCAGAACTGTGTCTATGTCCCGTCTGAATCCAGAAGGCCAGTAACTCCTCCCTGTGCTGTTTACCATGAGTGCTCTTACCGGCTGCAGGATTTACTGAAGGCTCCAGATCTAACTCTCCATCTCTCTCTGGCTGACCAATTGTCTTCAATGTGGTAATGGACGAGAATTAGGAATTAGGCTAAATCAGGAACATCCTGATTGCCTACAGGAGACCGACAAACAGACAGAATGGGATATTAGACTGAGGCAGTGAGGATGACTCATGTCGATTAGCATTGAGTCCAACAGAGACCTGGAAAATCCCAGTCTCCATCCCTGGCCTGTGCTGCTGCATCTCTCTGGAGTGGAGAATTCTGTTGGCTCAGAATCTCAGACCAGCTGCAGGAGTGAGAGGCGTTGAGAGAGGCAGCAATTAGACCCACACAGTGAGGGATACCAAATGGAGAAATATTGAGTGATATCACCAGAGTGCTGCAGGTTTAGCAAGTTTTCAGACTCAAACAATGGTGTCAGAAGAAGTGGGCCTGATGCAGTGGGAACTGCTACCAGTTCTAAGGGAGAAGTTAGCTATTTTATTGGGATGGTACAATGGTGGAACCAGCGCCCTGGTCGATCATATGAATAGGATTGTGCAGAGTGCTCTAAACTGGCACCCATGAGAAGGTATAGGGCTCAGCTGAAAGGAAATCCTAATTCCACGGGGAAAGGTTAAAATATTGAAACATGGGGACGTGGCTGAGGACAAACTGAAAGAAACAGGAAGGAAGTGAGTTCAACTAATATTGTAAATCAGCAAATATGTGTATGGTGATGGCATTTTGCTGGAGCTCGTGGAATTAAAAATAAGGCTACAGACCAAGTTCTGGAAAATGGGATGAGAGTAGATAGATGCTTGATGCTTGCCATAGGCGAGATGGGTCAAAAAGCCTCCTCCAGTGCTGTAAAAGTCCCAGTTTCTATGAGAAACTAACTGCACCAGCCATATGACCACTGTGGCTACAAGAGCAGGTCAGAGTCTGGGATTTCTACAGCGAGTAATACACTTCTTTATTCCCTGAAGCCTATCTGTCAGATAACCTGCCATTACATCCACCTATGTTTAGTGACCAGCAGTCTCCATTAACAGTTATTCACTCTCTGAACCTGATCATTATCCACTCCTTTGTCCAACTGTTCTTCTGTTTCTTTGGGTTCTTTTCCCAACTATCGTTTATTACTTTACAAGACAGAAGTAAGAAACACGATGGGATACTCCCTGCTTGCCTGGATGAGTGCAGTGTTGAGAAAGCATGGCGCAGGTGAAGCACAGCAGAGAAGTCAGCATCGGAGTAGCAAGAGACATTTCAGTCATGACCTCCGTGAGGACTCCTGAGTGCAGTCCCAACAATACAGCAAAACTCAACAACATCCAGAAGAGAGCAACCGTTTTGATCAGAACCACGTTACTGACACAGCATCGATAAAGATCCACTTCCCTCACCTCCAAACACTCAGACAGGCTGTCAGCATTATCCACAAGATGCACTGCAGAAATTCACCAAAGCTTCTTAAACAGTACCTTTCAAACTCACAACCACTTGTATCTAAAAGGAAAGGTCAGCAGATAGATAGGAAAACCCTACAAACGACTTAATATTCTGACCTGGAAATATTTTGCCATTCCTCCAGTGTCACTGGGTTATAATTTTGAAATTCCCTTCTTTGTGTTTTGGATCTACCAACAGTAAATGGACAGCCGTTGTTCAAGAAGGTAGCCCATCGTCACCTTGTCCAGTAAAATTAGCAACGGGCAATAAATGCTGACTTTATCTGAAATATCCACATCGAATGCGGAATGAAATTTTTTGCTTTGGTGTTGTTAAAAGTTCTCTCTTAGTGGACTGCTTCTGTTTTAATTTCAGAAATAGTAAAGATGAGGTTTTGCAGTTGGGAAACTGAAGTGAAGCAGCACAGCAGAATCTGATGGAGTTGCTCTGTATGATGTTGACTGAATCTCATCGACCTTTGCGAATGAAAGGAGAAAGCAACATTCACAGGTGAGTGAACCTATTCCCGTGGTCTGTCTGTGAGCGAGGCTTCAGCCAATCATCTGCCTTTTCAACATATAATTGGAGGGATACTGGAGAGAAACTGGAAATGTGGTAACAGTGGAAAGGATTCAATTAACCGTCTTCTGTGCAAAATCATCAGTGCAGCCACACTGGAAATAAAAAACGTTTCACCTGTTCGGAGTGTGGGAAAGGATTTGCACAGTTATCTAACCTACTGTTACGCCAGTGGGTTCACACTGAGGAGAGACCATTTAATTGTCCAGAGTGCGCCAAATGCTTTAAAAGTTCTCAGAAACTGATGCATCATCAATATATTCAGACTGATGAGAAACAATTCAAGTGTTTTCAAAGTGGGAGTGGGATCAGGCCAACATCTGATCTCACTTTACATCTGCGAACTCACTGGCGAGAGGCCGTTCACCTGCTGTAACTGTGGGAAAGAATACAGTAAGTCATTCAGTCTGTTGAGACAGCAGCAGAGAGATCAAACAGAGGAAAGACCACTCATCTGCTGTTTGAAGTAGGAAATTAATTGATTCCAGAAACCTACTGAAATCCAAGCGGTTTCACACTGGAGAGAAGCCATTCACCTGCTCTGAATGTGGGGAAGGACCTCTCAGTAATCAAATTCACTGAGGCACCAGAGAATTCACATTGGCATTCTGAATTTGGGAAAAGATGCATTTAATTCATCTATCCTGCAGATACACCAACGGGTTCACAGTGACAAGAAACTGTTTCAATGCCAGAGTGTGGGAAGTGCTTTATAAGTTCCCAGGAACTGAAATCCCATCAATGTATTCATACTGATGAGAAAACATTCACGTGCTCTGACTGTGGGACTGGGTTCCCACTGCACATCGGCACAACCTATCCACTGTATCTTCCACAACAGTGACTACACTTCACAATGACTTCAGTTGCTATGAAGCATATTCACAAATCCTGAATGTGTGAAAATACATTTATAAATATAAACCAAGCCTTAGCAATGAATAAAAGGCTCAAGAACAGGGCAGTAAATGTATATATACCAGTCCTATTTCATGGAAGAGAAATCATGGTTGAAAAAAATCTGTGATTGATACCTGAACAATTAAACGCTAGTTCAATTAAAGAGATAATTCACATTCAATGAAGTAAACCACTGCTGACAGAATGAACACTGTTCAGTTCTGAATGCAATAACAGCAGAATATAATCACATCCGACCTCACTGGAATGTGTATGTCACCTGATGAAGGGCTTTTGCCCAAAACCTCGATTTCGAAGCTACTTGGATGCTGCCTGAACTGCTGTGCTTTTCCAGCACCACTAATCCAGAATTTGGTTTCCAGCATCTGCAGTCATTGTTTTTACCATAGTCTTAGAAGTCTACAGGGATTGCTGTCTTTAAAAGAGAGAAAAACGACTCATGGTGATTTGAGCAGAGGGCCCCTTGACCTCAGAAGTGGGAAGATTTTGCGAAGGAGAGTCCTTCAGGGTGACCTCACACTGGTAATGGGAATTTAGCCCATTCTGTTGGCATCACGTTGCTCTTCAAATCAATAACTGAGCAAACTCAGCCAAACCGATGCCCCCTCACTGTGGTACCATATGTGGAAATGAATAATTGAATCCCTTGCTACACACAGTACAGGTGAATGGCCTCTTCCCACAATGTGTTTGTTGGTGTTTCATCAAAGCATTGCTACTCATAAAACTCTTCTCACAGTCAGACCATTTACATGCTCTCTCATTGGTGTGAACAAAGCCATAGTCTTGCAGCGCTCAACTCACCTCTTGACTGCCTTCCTACAAGATGAAAGTTAGGTGTGATACGGAATCCTCTCCATTTGCCTGGTTGAATGCTGCTTCAACAACACAAGAAGCTTGTCAACATCTGGAACAAAACAGTTCTCTTCATAACAAATAACCTTCACCATTCCCTTTCTTCACCACTGATGTACAGGAGCAGCAGAAAATCCTCTTGTGTTAAACTTTTCATTTTTGGGATCATTCTCGTGAACCACCTCTCGACACCCATCAATGCCAATACATCCTTCTTGAGGTATGAGGCACAAAATGCTGAAAATGTGATCTGACCAGAGCTGTAGAAAGCCTTAGAATCCTCACCTTTATACTCTAGTCCTCTCGAGATGGCCTTTTAACTACTGACTCAACCGGCAAGTTTCCCTTCGGCGAATCCTGGACTTTGAATCACAAGTCCCTTTGTACTTCAGATTTCTGAATTTCCATCGCATTTAGCAAATAGTCCATGCCTGTATTCTTCACACCAAAGTGCATGACCTCACACTCTCCCACATTATATTTCATCTGCCACTCATTTTTCCACTCTCCTAAACTGTCGAAATGTTTCAGTAGGCTCCCTGCTTCCTCAATACTACCTGCCCCTCCACCTATTTTTGCATCATCTGCAAACGTAGCCAGAATGCCTTCAGTTCTGCCATCCAGATCATTAACCAATAAAGTGAAATGTTGTGGTCCCAGCACTGACTCTTGCAGAACAATACTCGTCACCGGCTGCCATCCTGAGCAGGACCATTTTATCCTCATTCTGCCTACTCCTAGACAGACAGCCTTTTATGTTAATACCTGACAGTTAACACCATGGGTTCTTAATTTACTCTGCAGTGTCCTGTGCAAAACCTTATCAAAGGCCTTCTGGAAGTCCACATCGATAACTCCCATTTGCTTTCCTTGATCTAACCTACTTGTTACCTCCTCAAAGAATTCTCATTAGCTTTTAAGCAAGGTAGATGATCGAAATGGGGAGAAATCAGAAGGTCAGGGTCATTCCTACAGACAGAGTTGAGATGTTCCTCAAAGCAGTTTTTGTTTTGTCCACTAATGTAAAGGAGACTGCATTTTGAACAGCAAAGACAGGAGACTGGATTGAAAGCGTACAAGCGAAATGTTGCTCCACCTAGAAGGGCCTTGGTCAGTGAGGCGGGAAGAGGTGAATGACCAAGTGTTGCAGATTCTGCAATCACATGTAAAGATGTTATGGTGGAGTGGGGAAGTGTTCGGGGTGATGGAGGGTGTCACAGAGGGGATTGTCCCTGTCAAATGCTGACAGTGGACGGGAGGGGAAGATGTGTTTGATGGTGGTGTCATGCTGGAGGTGTTGGAATTGGCGCAGGATGATTCGGCGAATGTGGATTCGAGTGCAGTAGGAGTGAGGACAATGGGAGATCTATAATTGTTCTGAGAAGGAGGAGACGGAGTGAGGGCAGAAGTGAGGAAGATGGGACATTCACAGCTGAAGGCTGAGTCCACCCGAGTTAGCGGATTCCTCAGTTGAGAGAAAAGGTGATCACGCATGAATCTTTCTACTGGATTGCGGCAGCATCAAACAGAAATCACAGAGCCAGAGAAACTGGGAAGATGGAGTCACACTCAGCTGATGATGTGTTCAGCCACATATGCAGGTTCCCTCTGAATGATTGAAAAGATCCAGGTATTTCAATTGCTGATTTATGCCTTTAATCTGGTATAAAACGAAATGTGAAAATTGGACCCAGGTGAAGATCAGTAGATATGTGGTGTAGAAACGTAAGCACATATTTCATAATGCTCAGCAATGATTGACTCTGGTCAAAAAGAAGATGATATGAAGTTGTGACGATAAACCAACCATGATGTACAAACGCTGTGAAGGATACTAATCAATCACAAATTATAGAACTCAGATTCGGGAACACTAGCGTCGGCCAGCTTTGGAATGCATATGTTTAGAACCAGAAGCAGATTGAACAAAACAAGATACAAAGAATAATATTCCAAAACTGGCAAGAAATATCAAAAAGAATCTAACCACAAGAGCTTTTACATTTCGATTTAAAAAACGTTCATGATGTGTGCGTGAGACCCTTGAAAGAAAGGCAAGAAAGTATATGTGGAACACCTGGAGGATGTGACTGGGGAATTGGTTTCAGAGAGCAGGCATAGAATTTAAAACAGTATTTTACATTGTTCCTCACAGGGGAATCACAAAGAGTTTAAATAATATAACCAAAATTGTAGTCAGGTGAAATTTCTTTCAATGTCTCTAACAAAACGAAAAAGGCTTTTCTCAAACAGATATGACCATTGGTAAACAGGTCATCAGCTGGTTCTAATAGAAGTGGTTACAGAGTGACTGTTGGCACTGTGTGATATTTTCCATAACTCTCCGGATTACAGGAGTGTTCCAGCGAAACTGAAGACCCTCCAATGTGGAGGCTATCTTCAAGAAGAGCGTGAGTCTTGAAGAGTTTAGGTGCTCCCTTTGTCTGAATTTTGGAGTATATTTGATAGGCTTCATGGCCTCATGACGCACTGTCATTCTGAGTGATTTAAAAAATAAAGCTCTGCTCGTTCCCCTGAACTTCGGAGATATTTGGAACATGGTACAAACGAATTCATTCAGGTAATTCTAGAAACAGCACTCAAAAGGCCATTTAATAACAATGTGGGGGTATTGCATAGGTGAGAGAGGGAGAATTTGCTGCATGCAGTACTGAGAGTGATGGAGCCACATTCTGGAGAAGGTGCTGTAACAGATATTAGTCAGTGTGAGGGAGCAGAAAGAATACGGTGACCCTTATCCTGACAGAGCGGGGAAGGTTATTGATGCTTGTCCTGTATTGCTGAACATTTCTTCAGACTGCAGATACTGCACTGAGCTGGGTGGGGAGTTCAGACCATGCTCTGTGGGTCTGGTGTTGTGGCCCCCTCTGGGAAGAGAATGGTCCCCTTCCGTACTAGCCCATCCATCAGGGCCTTCGTGACCCTGTCTACAAACCGTGGTGTAATTTCCACTTATCTGCCATGCTCAGGGTAAACTGTGCTGGGCAGCACCAAGCAGAGAAAGGTTAAGTGTGTGCACATCGACCCTTTAAAGATTGCAGCAGGGAATCACTGAATATCCAGGGGCATCCGGGCAATGGCGAGAACCTGCAGCCATGATGAGTGGGAGAATCGGGCTGGTATTGAATGTGTGGTGGGTAGTTAATGAAGTGCGTTCGATAAGATAACACCAGGAAACCAACTCGACCTCATGCAGACAATCCCTTTGTCACACTCAATCAAAATAGCACTGACCCAAATTATTGTTAGATTCAGCCCAATGAGTCCAAGACTCTACTGACCCTGCTCCCAGTTAAAAAGCTGCAGAACAAATGCTCATCCAAAACTCTCCATCATCTTAATTCTCCAACATCTTATCAATATCCTGTTAACCAATCATTTCTGGAAACAGCTGTCTTTTTTGCAAGATGTTTTCATTTCACAATTTTTAAACCAACCATCAGATCCTTCTCTGAAATGGTCATTCAATCTCCCCATTTTTTAAACAAGCTCCTCCCATTTGGTGGTATTTCAACTGATTCATGATCTCTCACTGGCAGTGATTTTCACACCCACTGCACCCCCTTGTCAAGGCACAGTGTAAATGGACGGGAGCTGCACAGCCTGTGACTTCCAGCATGAGTCGCCAGCAAGTCTCCCCACGCTGGGCAGTGATCTAACACAGTGTTACTCAGCAATGCGGTGGTTGTTGTACACAGCTGTACATGCTGGGAAGGCAACTGCTCCAGATTAACTGATAACTTCACTGCTAATCACTGCCCAGCTCCCCATGCTGGACAGATACCCAGTCCGTGTTTACACATCAATGCACCTGTGTGTTCTGCACAGCAACCTGTGCTGAACAGATTATTTAGCCTAGGTTTCAGATTAGTGCACTGTTGGACAGAAATGGGATGGACTGGTGAGCCCTGAAGAGTGTTCGATCCTGGACGGATTGCTGAGCGGTACACTAGCCTGGTCTTCGCAGTAGTGCTTCATGATAAACAGATATCCCATCTTGGCTTATATATGTCCGGGCTTGATTTGTGAGGCGGAGTGAGTATTCAACATAACTTCTTACTTAACTATCATTCCTCCAGCTCGGCCCATTCCGTTGTTTAACCCCATATTTAGATTAGATTACTTACAGAATGGAAACAGGCCCTTCGGCCCAACACGTCCACACCGCCCCGCAGAAGCGCAACCCACCCATACATCTACCTCTGACCTAAGACTACGGGCAAATTAGAATGGCCATTTCACCTGACCTGCACATCTTTGGACTGTGGGAGGAAACCGGAGCACCCAGAGGAAACCCACGCAGACACGGGGAGAACGTGCAAACTCCACACAGTCAGTCGCCTGAGGCGGGAATTGAACCCAGGTCTCTGGCGCTGTGAGGCAGCAGTGCTAACCACTGTGCCACCGTGCAGCCCACTACATGTTTCTGCAACATGTGGTCCATTTAGTAATTACCCAATAAATCCTGAATCTCTGTCACTCTTGTTATGGACCAAAGCAATCCCCTCAAAATACATACATTCCCTCGGACCGAACGTGCTTTTTGTTATATTTTAAAGGTAAATGTGAGGTGCTGTGTTTCAGATATGATTCGCTTGGTCAAAATATTCAACATTAAGCAAAACACAATTTATTCAAACACTGCTGACAAATACAACAAAAGGAAGCGGGACATTGAACATATTAATTCTGGTGAAAAACTTAACAGAATATTAGGTTATTTAACTACAAACAGTAACTGCTCCAATATGGTAACAGCCTATCAGCTCACACTTGTCAAAAAACAAGTTCAGGAAGCAGATTTTCTGACATGCCGTTCTCCAATCCAATAGGAAGAAAAACATCAAAAGACACTTCTGAGAGAAATCTCAGGGAGAGTGTAGAAGCCGGGAGAGATTTACAGCCTTCCAGCTCTGCTGTGACCCCAGCAATAACTGGCGAAATGTAAAACTAAGAATCCTGTTTCGAGGAGAGCTTGACTACCACTTCACAGGACCAGGCCGCAGCTGCAAGGACAACGAGGAATGGACTGTATCTACACAGTCTATGGTGCTGTAAGAGCCTGGAAAAAATGCCTAACCTAACCTAAAAATGATTGTCAGATAAATGTCAAAATGAAACATAAATAAATAAAACAAAAGGATAAAGCAAGTCCGGTCATCAGGCACAGACGGTCTCGGGAGCCCAGCAATTCTTACCCTGCCAAAACACAATGAATCATCGAGCTTGTGAAGAGAAATCATTATCTCTCTCCCTCACCCATATCTTTACAATTGGAGATGTGCCACTAACCCAATAGTCAGCAATATCAACATCCCACCTGCATCAAGTACTATTGTGACATATGAGCATTGTCGTGAAAGGGTTTAACTAGAGCTGTTTGTTCAATGACTGCGTTTAATATCAGGCTTCCTGGACCTAACTGGTTACTGGAGGGTTTCCTTTTTCCATAATTAGGGGCTTCTTTCACCTTGTTATGCCATAGTATTCAGGGCAGAGTCAACCTCAACAAGATTCAGATCAGCAGCTACAGAGAGAGGGAGGGATCAGAATTTTGAGAAGATTAGACTGGAATGTTACAACAACGGATCAGATTCTGAGAACATTGGACTGGGATGCTCCAACAATGGACAGGAGTTTAGCCTTGCGGCTTTACTATCTTTCTCAGCATTGGGCATGGTTAGAGTTGGGGATACAAGCTGTACTGATTATTATTCAAGCTGGGCACTATCCCATCCTCTCTATTATTGGTGTTCCTGGTAAGCTTATCTCTATCAATTCTATAAATGATGCTGAAGGTTATTTTTAATCCAGTTAATTATATTTAGCAAATACATAAACTTTCAGTTTCAAACTCCACTTCATTTTGATGCATTTCCAAACTACTTACCCATGTAAGAAGGAAGAAGACTGTTTGGAATCCTGAGTCTCCTTTTTACCCTGCACTGTTTTATTTTCCGTATTCTCTCTGTAATCAATTCTGTCGACATCCAGTTGCTTTTGCTGCAGTTGCTTTTGCTGAATTCGCCATTATATACCTCTTCGTTAATGACAGATTTTATGGCTCCAGTTCTCTTCTGACCTCTCTTCCAGTTACATATATTTTGACCACAAACTTGTTCTTGTATCTACAGTTACTTCACAAAAGGGACTCGGTATCAGAGTAATAATGTCACTGACCCGTATAATTCAGAGGCACAGGTTATGACTCTCAATGCATTGTTTGAAATTCTACCACAGCTGATGACTAAACTTAATTCGAATGACAAAAATTGGATTGGAACCTAATTTCACTCAAATCAACGATAAACCATCAGGATATCGTTTGTTATTTCGCTGGTAGTCATAGATAAAAAAAAGCTTAGCATTTTTGCCCAGTCTGGACTAAGTGTGACTTCAGACTCACAAAAATGTAATTGGTTCTATACTGTCTTGACAAATGGCCGCGTGGTCAAAGGCCATTAGTGATGGACAACAAATGCTGCCCTTGTCATTGATGTTGAAATCCCGGGAAATAACAACATTCAGGCTGAAATATACCAAGGAGCTTCTCCAGTGTCTGAAAGAATGTTGGAGAATCTCAGCAGATATGGCAGTCTGTCGGGAGAAACACAGATAACGTTTCGAGTTCAGTGACTCTATCAAAACTGAATGCAACTGAGAAATAATATTATTTATATCAGGATGGTTGGAAGGGTGAGTGGGAGGTTTGTGCTGAATGGATGGAGAAATGTCCAGCAAGACAGAGAGAGAGAAAGGAAAATCAAGCAAAATGACTGCTGATGAAAGACTAGAAGGAAAATAGGATGGGAAGTTATTCTAACATTTCCCTTTCTCCCATATTCCTGAATATCGTACTCATTTCGGGATGTCCCTGCTTGAAGTGAGTTATGTCAGCTCTGACTCTATTCTCTGAGAGTGGTGATCAACTCCATCAGCAATACTGGCGGTGGCATTAAAGTTGCCGAGATACAGAGAAACGTAATATTACATTGTCAACTGCTTCTTTAGACACAGGAACTGTTACTGCGGGACTGTGCTGAGATGTAACGGCTTTCTCAGCCAGGAAGAGAAACTGACGGGAGGGAGCCATTTTCAATACTGAATGGGAGCACCATGTGTGTGGGGCATTGACTTGCTGCTGTCATTAGAAAGTCAGTGGCGTTTCTGTGGATGGTGTTCTCAGGGTTGTATTGTCAGCTGCTGGGTTCATTCAGGGAGAGCCGAGGGTCTGGTAACCCTACTCTAGACACTGCAGTTACAGAGAGTCTTGGTCCATAGCAAACAAATGGAGCCGAGGCGAGACAGAAGGCAAGCTCATGTAAGCAGGGTGGAGCAGGACATTGCACTTTCCATGATTTCCAGGACCATTTTTCTGGACTCATTCATTGTAAAGTGTGAAACCAGCTTGTTTCAAAATTGAGGTGGTCACTGTGCTGGGACAAGACTGCACTGACACTCACCATGAAGTGAACTGCTTCACTTCTGGAATTTTCCAGGAAGAAGTGGGTAATATATCCACCATCTCTGAAGTGCAGTCCGCCGATCTATTTACGAACTGAAAGAGGCCATCTGCCTTCTGAGAGGAATATGTTGGTTCCATCTCCACAGGGGAACGTTCTAACTTCCAGAAATACAAGGAAACAGGGGGATTGGTAAAAATGAGCAACTGCAGGAAATTAAAATTAATAAAGTGTATGCTTTTGAAAATCTAATTTATTTAAAGTTTCCTAAGTTGCTGCATCTGATGAGCTACATCCCAAATGTTTTTGAGTTGGTATCATAGGTAGTGAAACAATTACTGACTATTCTTCAAAGCTGCTTAGATTCTGGAAAGTATCCTGCAGGCTTGAAAGCAGCTATTGTCCATCTAAACATTCAAAACAGGACGGAGAGGGAAAAAAAAGAAAACTAAATAGCTGGATGTTAGCTGTGAATAAATCATTGTAACCTTTTATTCGAATGTGGCAACTAAACACTTGGACAGCAATGATCTGATACAGTAGATTTGGCCGCGATTTAGGAAAGCGAAATGATCTTTGATAAACCTGCCAAAGTTTGTGAAGATTGTCTGCTGTGACATCGACAATTAAGAACCAATGGGAGTTGAGTATTTGGATTTTCAGCAGATGTTTGACATGGTTGACTACAGGTGAGTGGGGAATGTTAGAGTCCATGGGTACGTAGGTTTGGAATATATATCATATGGATTAAAAATTGGGTAATGGAGATGTGAGAAGAGTAATGTTTATCTCTGGACTGAAGGCTTGTGGAGTATCAGAAGGATCAGTGTTTGGCAATAATTATTCACGAGGCATACAAACTGAATCAGATGGGAACAACAAATATCATCATTCACATATATATATATGTATATATATGGTGAGACGTTGGCGATTGCTTTTGTTGAAAAGGACATGGATGAACTTGGTCATAAGTGACTAACAGAATTCTTACGTGGCAGGAATTAAATGATATGCGGCTTTTCATACAAATTGATTGAAGTATCAGAGTTACGATATCTTTCCCAATGGTGGTGTTTTGTTGAAGGGAGTATTGTGTACAGATTTGGACTGATTTATAAATAATGATCTCTTTGTCATCGAGACAGTACAAAGTAGTTTCACCAGACTAAACCCTGGCATGATGGTGCCACGAGGAGAGAGAGTGCAGTAACTGTTTGTTTAATCTGTAGCGTTGTGAAAAAATAACGAAGTTGAAATTTGATGGTTATGGACGGACAGTTATTTATGTACTATGAATAATTAAGCCACGTAGATCAATTTGGAGCAGTTGATCTGTTCAGTCCTTGCTCCATTTGTTTGTGATGTTAGAGCATCTCTCAGACTTTCCTGTCCCTGTGTTAGTGACTTGAGAAGCTGAATGACCTCTTCGTCTTCCTCTGTAAGTGACTCCGTGTGTGAAATAGTCTCTTTTGGATTCTGTTTAAGTAACATGTGGGAATGAGCAGATTCCTTATCTTCCCGTGTAATTGGCAGGAGGTAGTAAATGCGCTATCATAGGTATTGTCCAAAGGTTTGAGGGGCTGAATGACTTCCTCATCTTCTTGTGAACCCAGATTGAGGTGCAGATTGAGCAACATCTTTTATTGTCGAAATGTACAGTTACCCAGACTTATACAAAACGATCTTGAATGGTGTCTAGTTCTTGTTGCACATGGACATTGACCAGTTGCTCTGAACATTATGTAAACTTCATTTTGAATATCCTAATTTCTGTTCATTTGGACTCAATGGGTTCAATAGCCTTCTTCCACATTGTATGGATTCGATGATGATAAACTGGAGCTTCCTAGGCTGAGGAAGCTACCCTAAAGATCTCCTGCAGATGTGTGTGTGTGTGTGTGTGTGTGTGTGTGTGTGTATGTGTGTGTGTGTGGGTGTGTGTGTGTGTGTGTGTGTGTGTGTGTCTATATGTTGAATGTGTTCTCAGTTTAGATGGTGCTTTGACTTACTTCCCTCCCTTTGTCCCTCGTAAACTGAATCCCGGATGATTTCCACCCTCCATTTCCACATGTTCAGTGGTGTGAAGAGATCAGCAGAGACTGACTGCAACAGAATGGACAGAAATGAAAGGACCCTTCCTAAGAGCTCGTGTCAAGGGTATATTATATCAGATTAAACATCACAGATACTGTCAGACTCGCCCCACGCTAATACACACAGACGCACATTAATACAGAGATACAGAGACATTCACTAATACATGGAACTAATACAGACATGGAGTGATTGTCAGTATTTCCCTTGCTCCATGACAACATTCTCAAAATTTCCCTCGCTCTGTCTGGTGTGCATCAGCATTTCAGTCTGTGTTCAGGGATTGTGTTGGTATTGCACTTGCTCCACCAGTGGGTGAGTCAGCATTTTTGTGTGGATTGTGACTGCAGGACAATTTCGATGTTCGCAGATACCAACCTCGAAGAATTGTAAAGAGTGTGAAGGTGCTGCATACAGTAGTGAGAGTGGTGGTGAATGAGCCTTGTTCGGGGGTCGGTGTTATAACAGATATGCAGTGAGTGTGAGGGAGCAGAGAGAATACGGTGACCCTTATCCCTACAGAGTGGGGAAGGTCATTGATGCTTGTCCTGTATTGATGGACATTTCTTCAGGCCACAGATTCAGCACTGAGCTGGGTGGTGAGCTCAGACCATGCTCGGTGTGTCTGGTGGTAAGGCCCACTCTGTGAAGAGAAGGGTTACCCTCTGTACAAGCCCATCAACCAGGACTTTCGTGCTCCTGTCGACAAAACGTGGTCAATTTCCCCTTATTTGCCATGCCCCGGGTAAACAGTGCAGGGCAGCTCCAACCTGAAAAAGCTCAGCCGTGTGCCCATTGGCCTTTATAAGATGGCACCAATGCCAGGGATCACGGAATGTCCAGGGACATCTGGGCGATAGTGAGTACCTCTAGCCATGATGAGTGGGAGAATCAGATTGGCATTGAATGAGAGGGTCATCACAGGGTAGGTTCGTAGTTAATGAGGTGAATCCGAAAAGACATTACCAGGAAACTAAATCTGCTTGGTGCAGACAGTCCCAATGTCACACTCAATGAAAATGGCACTGAGAAAAATTACTGTTAGATTCAGCCCAATGAATCGAAGAGTTGGCTGACCACACTAACAGCTACAAAGCTGCAGCTGCTTGTCCAAAGCTCCCCATTACAGAGAAGGAGCTAAATGTGACATACTCTTGGGAAATAAGGCAGGGCAGGAGACCGAGGTATCGGTGGGGAAAGCCCATTGGGACAAGTAATCATAATTCTCTTAGCTTTGAAATAGAAATGGAAAAGGAATTACGATCTAAAAGTTAATATTCTAAATCGGAGGAAGGCCAATTTTGGTGATATTAGTCAAGACCTTCCAAAGTGGATTTTGACAGATATTCGCAGATAAAGGACTATTTGAGAAGAGGAAAGCCTTCAAAAATGAGATGTCAAGAGTACAGAGGCAGTATGTCACTGTTCGGGTGAAGGGTAAGGCTGGCAGGTGTAAAGAATGCTGGAGGATTGAAGAAATTGACAGTCTGGTCACGGATAAGTGGAAAGCATATGTCAGGTAGAGACATCAGGAATGAAGGGTATTTTTTTCTGTTTTCATTCAGGGGATTAGGATACCACTGGTTGGACCTGCATTTATCCGCAATCACTAATTGCCTAGAGTGTTGTTAAGAATCAATCACATTGTTGTCAGTCTGGAGTCACATGTAACCCAGACAAGGTAAGGATGGTTGTTTGCTTCCTTCAAGGACATCAGTGAAACAGATGGGTTTTTCCAACATCCGAAATGGTTTCATCCTCGGCATCAGCCTCTACATTCCAGATTTAAAGTGATTGTCCAGAAGAATCTAAAGCCAGTTGGAGTACACTTAAGAGGGAATTCCGGAGGACATGAAGGGGAGATGCGATAGTTTTGGCAAATAGTGTTAAGGATAATCTAAAGGGGGTCTACACAAACATTAAGAAAAATAAAGTAACTCGGGAGAGTGTTGGGCCTCTTTAAGTTCAACAAGGCTGAACAGCAGGAGATAGAGGCGATAGTAAGCAAGCATTTTGCAACAGTATTGACTGTGCGGAATGATATGCAAGTTAAAGAACTTCGGAAATAAATCATGACATCTTGAAAAGTGTCTGTATCACAGAGGAGGAGATTCTGGAGTTCGTAAAGCCTGTAAAGGGAGAAAAATCCCCGTGACCTGATCAGGTGTACCCGAGAAGTGTGTGGAAAGCTAGGAAAAATGATTACTGGGCCCCTTGCTGAGATATTTGTAACGTCAATTGTCACAGGGCAGGTGCTGGAAGATAGGAGGCTTGCTAACTTTGTTCAATTACTCACAACATTTAAGAAGGATGAAAAGGAAATGTTGGGGAGCCTGACGTCAGTCGTGGGCATGTTGTTGGAGAGGATTCTGAGGCACAAGTTTGAATGAATTTTGAAAGGCAAGGACTGATAAGGGATAGGCAATATGGCTCGAGGCGTGGAAAATTGTGTCTCACTAAATTGACTGAGTTTTTTTAAAGAAGTGACTAAGAGGATTCATTGAGGCAGACAGTTTACATTCTAGATATGGACTTCATATTGACAACTTTCCACATGGTAGACCGGTTAACAAGGTTCGTTCACATCTAATGCAGAGAGAACTAGCCATGTGGATACAGAATTAGTTCCAATGTACGAGACAGAGGGTGGTGGCGGTGGATTACTTTTTGAACAGAAGGGCTGTATTCAGTGGTGTGCTACAAGGATCGCTGCTGGGTCCATTGCTTTCCATTATTTATAGAAATCATTTGGATGTGAACATAGCAGAGATTGTTGGTACGTTTGCAGATGACAGCAAAATTGATGGTGGAATGGCCAGCAAAGAAGGGTTACCTCAGAGTACAATGGGATCTTGATCAGATGGGCTGATGGGCTGAGAATTGGCTGACGGTTTTTAATCTAGATAAATGTGAGATGCTGCATTTTGGAAATGCATATCAGGGCAGGACGAATACACTCAATTGCATGGTCCTGGGGGGTGTTGATGAGCAAAGACACCTTGGAATTCAGGTTCATTATTCCTTGAAAGTAGAGCCGCAGGTATATAAGATAGTGAAAAAGGTATCTGGTATGTTTGCCTTTGTTGGTTCGTGGTTTGACTATATGAATTGGGAGATCACGTTGCTGCTGCCCAGCACATTATTTTAGCCACTTTTGGAGTACCGGATTTAATTGTCGTTTCCCTCCTATTGGAAAGATATTGTGAAACCTGAAGGGAATCAGAACATATTTACAAGGATGTTGCCAGGATTTTAACTGTCGGGAAAGTGTGAGTAGGGTGGGGTGTATTTTTTTATTCCTGGAGCGAGAGGGGCATGTAGAGGGTGAATAGTCTAGATATCTTCCCCAAAACTAGAGGGCATGGATTTCAGGTGAGAGGCGAACGATTTAAAAATGACCTAAGGAACAACTATTTCCACAGAGAATGGTGCATGTGTGGAATGAGCTGTCAGAGGTGGTGGTGGAGGCAGCTATAATTACAACATTTAAAAGGCATTTGGATGAGTACATGAAGAGGAAGGGTTTACATCGATGTGGGCCAAATGCTGGCAAATGGTACTAGCTTATATTGGGATATCTCATCAGCATGGACGAGTTGAACTGAAGGATCTGTTTAGTGCTGTACATCTCCGAGAATCGATTATTCTGTCTGACCTCACACCAATATCACATTAATTAATCATTCGCGGAAATACCAGCCAATGTTACTAAATGGCATCGATATGTCTTCACTTCAGCATTCTGAAACTTGCAAAAACATTCTTCCATAATTCTGACTCTGAGTCTCTGTACACTGTCTATTTCCGAACTCCCTCCCATTTGTTGTTGTTTAAACTGTTGGTATTTAAACCCTGACATCCAGTTTTGATTGTCCAATTTTAATGTCAATAACTAACCTATATCTTTCTCTCGCCTTGAATGTTGCTTACCCGAGAGCATCAGCTTTCAAAATTAAATGGCCTAGAAATAATATTCTGAAAGCATAGCTTGCGTTTCTTTGACTTCCCAGTGTCCTGCACTGGGCTCCATGTTGGAAAGTGGGGTGTCAGTTTTGAGGCACTGCTTTGTAACTTGTTCTGTGCCATTCCAATGATCGCCTGTATTAATCAATCTCTGCTGATCATGTGCTCAGTAACATGAGGAATCCCCTCCACTGTTACTGATTAAGACCAGATTTATAACTTGAATTTGACTGACATTTGACTTAATTCTTGTTTTGGGACGTTCGTGGAAATGTTGGGGATGGTTTCCTGGAAGCTGTATTTTAAGCTGCTGTGGAAATTCAGGAAGACCAGATGTTTTGGTGAGCCACTCTGGATGAGTCACGGTGACTGTGTTTACAGCATCTGGGTCGACAATATCACCAACAAATAGAGCAGAGACTGCAGAGAGGGGAATCTCTGTAAAATAGAATGAGGGAATCAAAATCAGATCAGCCATGGTTATAGAAAATGTTGGAGCAGGATTGAATGACTCGCTCTTGCAACCTATTCAGATATTTCTGTTAATAACAAGCCAATTCCTCTTCTCTCCCACCGTCTCACAGTGATGGGGAGTGAGTCACCTCCTCCTGTTCCTTGGAAATAGAAATCTACAGCCTCACTTGCCTCCAGATATCCCCGTGTCCCAGTCTGGAGCAGTTGAGTGACTGCGTCCTGTTCCTGTGTCCCAGTCTCAAGCAGTTGAATGACTCCTTCCCGTCCCGGTATTTCAGTCGCGAGCAGTTGAATGACTCTCCCGTTTCCCTGTGTCCCAGTCTCAAGCAGTTCAATGACTGCCTCCTGTTCCTGTACCCCAGTATCGAGCAGTTGAATGACTGACTCCTGTTCCTGTGTCCCAATCTCGGTTAGTTGAATGACACCTTCCTGTCCCAGTGTCCCAGTCTTGAATACTTGAATGGGCTGCCTCCTGTTCTTGTGTCCCAGTTTCAAGCAGTTGAATGAATTTCTCGTTTTCCTGTGTCCCAGTCTCGAGTAGTTGAATGGCAGCCTCCTGTTCCTGTATCCCAGTCTCGAGCAGTGAATGACGGCCTCCTATCCCTGTGTCCCAGTCTCAAGTAGTAGAATAAGTCCCTCCTTTTCTTTTCGCCCAGTGTCGAACATTTGAATGACTCCCTCCTGTCCTGTTCTCCCAATTTCGAGCAATTGAATGACTGCCTCCTGTTCCTGTGTGCCAGTCTCTGTGACTGCCTCCTGTTTCGCCCTGTTCCTGAGCAGCAGTTTCAGTGCTGTAAATACTGTCTCAAAATTATGAAAGGACTCGATAGCAGGGCATTTCAAACTAAGAGCAGCGTTGCAGAAAGGTATCTAAACACTTTCCCACGCGACATTTTATGCAGGCGGTCTGTTATTTTATCCCTGACCCGATAGAAATATGGTGAAACCTATACAACCCAGCAGTGTTCCAGCTATACTCCCACATACAGGGAAGAAAGATAAAAAAAGATTGTAAGACTTACAATTTATCCTTCACCAACCCCCATCCATTCCATTCAAACTAAGCAAATGTTCCCCTTTGTTGTGGTATGTAAACTGATGTACAGGACTGGTTAACTGAATCTGTTTGTTTGCTGACTGTGATTAATGTTAGTCTGCGTGGATTCTAATTATCCCAGTGGAGAATGTCCATATTTTAATGATAAATGGGCTCTGTTCAATTTGTTATCCCATAGCATGGGCGGGACCATCACCGACGGCACTAACAGTGATCAGCAGCATCAGAGAGAGGGGGCGGAGAGATCAAAATCTAAGAACATTACACTGGAATGTTCCAACAATGGATCAGAATCTGAGAACAATAGACTGGAATGTTCCAACAATGAACAGGGGTTTATCCGATTATGTTTGGATTTTTTCTACATATTTTGATGGGTAGTCATTACCAACGCGGATCCAATATGTACTTCGCCTCATTCAATATTTGTATTATCCTATCCTGGCTACTGTTGGTGTCCCTGGTAGGTTTCACGGTCCATTTACTATTTGCATTAGCCATGTGTGAGGGCATACTGTTCTTTTCATTTACTCTACTCTGTAAACATTCACTCTCCAAACCACTACGAACAACAGAGAACTTGTTCATTCTTCCTCTGCCTCTTTCGTTCTGACACTGTGTCTTGTGGATTGACCTACTCAGTTTCAGGTATGAATCAGGTATCACTGCCCTTGCTATTTAAATATTGAGAGCTTGGAGTTCACTTGGCGAGAGAGAGAGAGGAAAGGTGCTGCATGCAGCAGTGAGAGTGGTGGAGTAGGAGCCTTGTTCGGTGGTCGGTGCTTTAACAGATATACAGTGAGTGTGAGGGAGTAGAGAAAATACGGTGACCCTTATCCTGACAGAGCGAGGAAGGTTATTGATGATTGTTCTGTATTGCTGGATTTTTCTTCAGACCGCACTGAGGTGGGTAGTGAGCTCAGAACAGGCTCAGTGGGTCTGGTGGTGTGATCCCTCTGGGAAGAGAATGGTCCCCTCCTCTACTTGCCCATCAACCAGGACATCCGTGCCCCTGTCAATAAATCGTGGTGTGATTGACCCTTATTTGCCATGCTCGAGTTAATCTGTGCAGGGCAGCTCCAAACTGAGAAAGCTCAACCGTGTGCCCATTGGCCTTTTAAAGATGGCACGATTAAGGTGCATCCGGACGCCTGTGAGTACCTCCAGCCATGATAGGTGGGAGAATCACGCTAGCATTGCATGAGAGGGACACCATAGAGTGGGATGGATAGTCAATGAAGTGAATTTGATAAGGTAGCACCAGGAAACTAGCTCAGCCTCGTGCAGACATTTCCTCTGTCACACTCAATGAAAATAACACTGAGATTAATATTTGTTAGATTCAGCCCAATGAGGCTATCCTCACTCCGAGTTACAAAGCTGCAGAACAAATGCTCATCCAAAACTGTCCATCGTCTGAACTCACAGCAATATCACATTCACTCATAATTCTCCATAATACTGACCCGTGTTGCATGATACTATCGAAATGGCTTCATTTCAGCATTCTGAAACCTGTGAACATGCCCTTCCATGACGTTTTTTTTTCTCAGGTTCCCCCTCTCTGTCTCAACTCCAAAACACACACATTTATAGCCATGGTGCACGGTAACAGGCCATTCGGCGCAGCTGGTCCATGCCAACCAAAATGCCCATCCACACTCACCCCATTTCTCTGTCCTTGTTCTGTATCCCTCTAATCCTTTCCTTTCAATGTATTGGTTCAAATGCTTTTTCAATGTTGTTATTGTATGCACCTCAATCACGTCCACTGGCAGATCAGTCCATATGCGTTCCACAGTCTGTGTAAAATCCGTTGACTCTCAGGTTCTTTTTTTTTTATTTTTCTGCTCTCCAAACATTAACGGATGCTCTGTAGTCCTCTATTCCCCAACCCTAGGAAAGAATTTGAAATATTCACCCCTATGCACGCCTCTCATGATTTGATAAGATCTACACTTCTATAAGACGCCCCCACCACTTTCCAACGCTGTAAAGAAATAGGTTCTAACCTATCCAACCTCTCCCTATAACTTAGACCCTTTAGCCCAGGAAACATCTTTGTCAATTTCTTCTTCAATCTTTCTAGTTCAATAATATCCTTTCTAGAGCAAAGTGAACAAAACTGTGCAAAATACTCCAACCGTAACATCCTGTACAACTGCAACATAACGTCCCAACCTCTATTCTCAATGCCCTGATGAAGGCCAGTGTGTCAACAGCCTTCTTCACTGGCCTGTGTATCTCTGATTCAAATTTCAGAAAACCGTGCGCCTGATCTCCAACGTCCATTTTTATTTACCATTACACTCCTTAATGTCCTCTCATTCTTCATTAAACTCCCACCTAAATTTGACTTTCCAAAATGCAAGACGTCACAGTGATCGATATTAAAATCCATTTGCTATTTCTCAGCCCACTTCCCCAGCTGGTCAAAGAACTGCTGCAATTTCTGATAATGTTCCTCACTGTAAACGATGTCTCCTATTTTAGTGTCATCTGCAAACTTACTGACCTTGCGTTGTGTACTCTCGTCCAATTATTGATAGAGATAACAAACAGGAATGGTCCCAGCACCGACCCCTGAAGCAGTCCACTAGTCACAAGCCTCCAGTCCGACAAGCATACCTCCACCATAGTCATTTGCTTGCTAACATTAAGCTAATTGTGTCGCCAGTTTGCCAGTTCATCTGGTATTACATGTGATCTAAGCTTTTAGAGCAGCCTACCATGTGGAACCTTATCAAAGGCCTTACTGAAATCCATTTAGACTATGTCCATCTGTCATGCACAAAGCTATGCTGACAGCTCCAAGTCAAACTCTGTTTTCCAAATGCATGCAATCTTATCTCTCAGAAGCTTCTCAGGTTATATTTCCCAGGCTTTTCTTTGCAGACCTTCTTGAATAAGGGCACAACATTTTCTACTGCCCAGTCTTCCGGTACTTCGGCCCCTGAACTTTCTTCACTTCCTTCCTGGATGTATCTGGTCAGAACCAAGAGATTTATCTGACTTTATGCATTCTACTGTGATATGGACTGTACCAAGATATGACAACCAACCCCTCCCCCCTCCGCCCCTCCCCCCACCTCAAAAGTCACAGTTCTTCATGGCTTTCTTCATGGAAAGAAAAGGGTAAATTGGGACCTCGCCCATCTCTTGCAGTTTTACATACGCATGCCCATTTTGGATTTTAAGGCATCCTATTCTCTCTCTAGTTTCCTTTTTTTACTATACTGAAAGAACATCTTTGGATTCAACTTAATCTTCTCAGCCAAGGCTATCTCATACCCCCTTTTTCGCTTTCCTGATTTCCTTCTTCAGTAAACTCCTGTATCTCCTGTGTACGTACAGGGATTCCCTTTATTCCAGCTGCCTGAACCTGAGCTACCTGCTTTTTTTCTGGTCAAAGCCTCACTATCTCTTGTCATTCAGGGTTCTCTCTACCAGCGTCAACTTGCCTTCACCTTCACAGGAACATATAAACCTTGAAATCGGGTTATCTCACTTTTAAATGCCTCCCACTTGCCCGAGATCCATTTACCAGCAATTCCATGTCTTATTCGAATAAAATTCGCCTTGCCCAATTTGGACCTTGAATCTGTCGACCAATAATGTCCCAATTTAAAAATTGATACAACTTTAGTCACTTTTCCCAAAATGCTTCTCCACTTTACCTCCTTCACCTATCCTGCCCCATTTGAAAACCACAGGTCGAGTTTGTCCCTTCCTGAGTAGGACCCTCTACATGCTGCTTTTGGAAACCTTCCTGAACACACTTGACAAATGTCATCCTTTCTAATTCCTTGATCCTCTGGAGAGCCCAGTCTATGTTAGGAAAATTAAAATCACCTATTATGACAACCCTATTATTCCTGCAAGTTCCCGTCCGCCCCCAGCCCCACTGTCTCCCTGCATATTTGTTCCTCCAATTCCCATTGATGATATGAAGGCTTATATTGCAACCATTATAACATCACCATCCTCCTATTAATTGTTTGCACCATCCACAAAACCTCATCGGATATTATCTCAGTTATTTCCTCTTTAAATCCTGGAGTGATAATCGCCTGATACAGAACAATTGGTATTTAAATTGTTTCCATTTATGTCACATGCTCGCAGTGATTTTCACATCGGCAGCACCCCATGTCAAGGCACAGTGGAGACATGGAACATAAAATGGCTGGGAACTGCACATCGTCTCACTTCCAGCATTTGGCTGCAAGTTTCCCCACACTGGGCAGTCATCTAACACAGTGTTACCGAGCAACGCAACAGCCTTTGAATGAGTGAACCAGTGCGGTCTGCACAGCTCTCCACGCTGGACATGTAGCCCAGGATTATCTATCAAGTATTGGTGTGGGCTGCACACAGTTCCACTCTAGACATTACCGGATTGCATGCAGCTGTATGCTAGTTGGATCTACACAGTGCTCCATCCTGAACGTACAATGGATGGGCTGGTTATGTGAGTTGGATTGCGAATGTGAGAGTACTAAACATGTGGCAATAAATTTATTTTATGTTTTCATTCTTGCGATTGGACCCTTCAAATCCTGACTCATCTGGTTAGGCCCATTCCTCTGGATGAGTCATCGTGACTGTTGTTACAGCATCTGAGTCTGTAACATGACCAACAAATGGACCAGAGGCTGCAGAGAGGACAGTCTCCGTAAAATGGAATGAGGGAATCACCATCAGATCAGCTGTGGTCTTAGTGAATGGTGGGGCAGGATTGAATGGACCACTGATGCAACTTATTCATATATTTCTGTTTGTAACAAGCAAACTCCCCTTCTATCCGAGTGTACCATAATTGTGGGGAGTGAGTCACCACCTCCTGTTCCTGCGTAAAAGGATCCTGGGGCCTCACTAACCTCAACATTTCCTTGTTCTCCAGACTTGAGCAGTTGTATGACTGCCTCCTGTTCCTGTGTCCCAGTCTCAAGTCGTTGATTGACTGCCTGCTGTTCCTGTGACCCAGTCTTCAGCAGCTGCCTTGAGTGACTGCCTCCTGATCCCCGGTTTGTGAAAATAGATGTCCTCCTCCTCCTCCAGAGTAATAGGATCCAAGAGCTCTGTGCTCACCTACTGCTCCTGTGAAATGGAATTGAGGGACTGAATGGCCTCTTCACATTCCTGTTCTGTAAAACACCATCAAAATCTGTAAGATGTACTCTTGTTTTTACTATCAGTAATTGAGCAAACAACTGACTGGCAGAATTCAGAAGCTGAATAGCCTCCTCCTGTTCCTGTATTATACACTCAAGAGGCTATAGAGTCTCAGAGATGGACAACACAGAAAAAGACCCTTCAGTCCGGTCGTCCATCCCCACCGAATATCCTAAATTAATCTCGTCCCCCTTGCCAGCAATTGGCCCATCTCCCTCTAAACAGTTCCCATGCATGTATTCATCCACATGTCATTTAAATGGCGTGACTATACCTGCTTCCACCACCTCTTTTGGCTGCTCAATCCATACACACAGCAGTCTCTGTGTGAAAATGTTGTCCCTCATGTCCCTTTTTAAATCTTCCCCTACTCACCTTAAACCTTTGTCTTCTAATTTTGGACTCGCCTATCCTGGGGAAAAGGCATTGACTGTTTACCTTATCAATGCCCCTCATGATTTTATAAACCTCTTTCAGGTCACCCCTCAGCCTCAACACTTGAAAATTGCCCCAGCCTTTTCAAACTCTCCCTGTAACTCTAACCCTCCAACACTTGCAACATTCTTTTAAGTCCCTTCTGTACTTTTTCAAGTTTGACAACATCTTTCCGACAGCAGGGAGACCAGAATTAAAGGCAGTATTACAAAAGTGGCTTAACCAATATCCTGTGCAGATGTAACATAGCATGCTTACGCTCAAAGCACGGAACAATAAAGGGAAGATCATCAAATGCCTTCTTCACTGCGCTGTCTACATGTGACGGCACTTTCAAGGAACTGCGAACCTTCCCTACAAGGTGACACAGTAGTTCAGTGACTAGCATTGCTGCTTCAGAGCGCAGCGATCTGGGTTTAATTCCATCCTTGAATGACGGCCTGTGTGGAGTTAGCACATTCTCCCGTGTCAGTGTGAGTTTCCTCTGGGTGCTACGTTTTCCTCCCACAGTACTAAAATATACAGATAAGCTTAGATTGGCAATGCTGAATTGCCCATAGCACCCAAGAATGGGTAGGGGAGGTGGATTAGCCATAGGAAATGGAGGCTCAGAGGAATATGATAGGGGTTTGTGTAGTCGGATACTGTTCAGAGGGTCGGTGTGGACTCGATGGGCCGAATAGCCTGTTTCCTCACTGTAGAGATTGTATATTTTCTATGGAGTTCTCTTTGCTTGGCAACTTTCGACAGGACCCTACCTGCATGTGTTGTCTTGGTTTGTCTTGCCAAAATGAAACACTTCACATGTATCTAAAATAAACTCCATCTGCTACTCCTCGACTCACCTAATCTAGGTCCCATTATATTCTGAGTTATCATTCTTCACCGTCGACTGCACCACCAAATTTGGTATCATCTACAAACTTACTGACCGTACTTCATATACTCAAATGCAAATGATTTGTATCAGTGACAAAAGGCAGTGGACCCACTCTTGATCTTTGCGGCACGCCACTGGTCACAGGTCTCCAAGTTTAATGAACAAATGTCCACTGTCATGGCCTGTCTCCAATATTCAAGAAAAGTTTGGATCTAAAACTGGCGAGCTTTCCCAGGATTACGGGCAGTCTAACCTTGCTAACCAGTCTACCATGTGGAACATTTTGGATTTCTTGCTGCATTCCATAAAGGCAACATCCACTGCCATGCATTAATCAACCACTTTCATCTATTCCTCAAAAGCTTCCACCGATTCAGTGAGACGTGATCTCCAATGTACAAAGACCTCTTCAGTCCTTGTCTTTCCAAATGCATACACATCCTTTCCCTCAAAATCCCCTCCAACAATTTAGTCACCATTGGCATCAGGCTCACTGATGTGTAGTTACCTGGGTTTTCCTAATTTCTTAAATAATGACACTATGTTAGCAGCCCTCCAGTCTTTTGTCATATCACCTGTGGAAGTCAATGATACAAATATATTAGCAAAAGGTTGAGCAATCTCTTTCCTAGCTTTCCACAAACTTCTGGGATACAACTGATCAGGTCCCAGGGATTTGTTCACCTTTATGCGTTTTGAAATGTCAAGCACTTCCTTGTAATATAGACACTTTTCAAGATATCACTATATATTTCTTATTTTCTCGTTTTGTAACCTCCTCCACATTAAATACTGAGGAGAAATACTTGATTAGTGTCCCTCCCATCTCCTGTGGTTCCACATATAGGTAACCTTACTGATCTTTAAGGTGCCATATTCTCTCCCGAGTTATTTTTGTTTTGCCATTAAAGGATTTGTAGAATTTCTTCAAAGCCTCGGTATTCCAATTTCTAAAGCCATCTCATTTCCACAATTTTCTGGCCCGATTTCCCCAATGACAATAAACTTACTGCCCTTATACTCCTCTCGAGATTCACTTGATCTCAGCTCTGTTGTCCTGACACATGCCTCCTTCCTTTCCTTGATCAGTCCATCAACATATCGAGCCATCAACATATCGAGTCTTTCTTGACCCCGGCCACTCTCTCACACCCCGATCTGTCTCGCACCCAGTCTCTCTCACACCCTCCATCTCTCTCGCCCCCGGACTCTCTTGTCGCCCCCGGTCTCTCGTCACCCCCGGTGTCTCGCCCTAGGTCTCACTCGCACCTGGCCTCTCTCGCTCCCCAGTCTCTCTCGGCTCCGGTCTCTCTCTCGCCCCCTGTCTCCCTCGCCCTCCCAGTCTCTGTCGTCACTCCAAGCCACTCTCGTCACCCCCAGTCTCTCTCTTCACCCCATGTCTCTATTGACCCCGGTCTTTCTCCCCCCGGTCTCTCTTGCCCCCGGTATCTCTCTCACCCCCAGTCTCTCTTGTCCACGGTCTCTCTCTCCCCTCGTTGTCTCACCCCCCGGTCTCTCTCGTCACCCCCAGTCTCTCTCTCCACCAGTCTCTCGTCATTTCTGGTCTCATTCACGCCCAGTCTCTCTCACCCCTGGTCTCTCTCGTCAACCCTTCTCTCTCACCCCCGTTCACTCTCTCGCCCCTATCTCTCTTACCCCCGGTCACTCTCTCTCCCCCGTTCTCTCTCGTCGCGCCCGGTTTCTCGTTGCCCCAGGTATCTCTCATCCGCGGTCTTTCTCGCCCCTGGTCTGTCTCGTTGGCTCCTGTCTCACTCGAACCCGGGCTCTCTCACACCCTGTCTCTCTCGCCCCCGGTCTCTCTCATCACCCCCAGTCTCTCTCACCCCCCCGATCTCTTTCGACCACCGAGTCTCTCTTGCCCCTGTTCTCTCTTGCTCCTGGTCTCTCTCACCCCCAATCTCTCTCGTCACCCCCGGTCTCTTGTCACCCCCTCTCTCTTGCCTCAGCTCTCTCTCACTCACGGTTTCTCTCATCGCCTCTGGTCTCTCTCGCCCCAGTCTCTCTCACCCCCCCTCCGGAGTCTCTCGCCACCCCCGGTCTCTCTCATCCCCTTCTCTCTCTCTCATCACCCCCAGTCTCTCTCATCACTCCTGGTCTCTCTCGTCGCCTCCAGTCTCTCGTCACCCCCTCTCTCTTGCCCCAGGTCTCTCTCACTCCCGGTCTCTCTCATGGCCTCTGGTCTCCCTCACCCCAGAGTCTCTCAGCACCCCCCCCCCACCGGTTTCTCTCAATCCCCCAGTCTCTCATGCTCCTGGTTTCTCTCGTCACCCCCGGTCTCTCTCGCCCCCGGTCGCACACGTCCCCGGCTTCTCTCGTCGCCCCGAGTCTCTCTCTCGTCCCCCTCTGTCTCGCCCCCCCTCTCTCTATCGCACTCCCTCCCTCTCTCGCCCCCCCGCTCTCTCGGCCCCCCTCTCTTTGCCCCTTTTCTCTCGCAGCCCCCTTTCGACCCCCTCTGTCTCTCACCGCCTCTCTCTCTCTTGCCCCCCTCGCCCCCCACTCTGTCTCGCCCCCTCTCTCTCTTGCTCCCCTCTCTCTCTCGCCACCCCCCTCTCTCTCATCGCCCCTCTCTTGCCCCCCTTCTCTCGCGGCACCCCCTCTCTCTCTCTCTCTCTCTGTCACTTCCTCACTCTCTCTCGTCACCCCCTCTGTCTCACCCCCGGTCTCTCTCGCCCCCGGGCTCTCACGCCTCTGGTTTCTCTCATCACCCTCCGTCTCTCTCGCCCCCGGTTTCTCACGCTTCTGGTTTCTCTCGTCGCCCCCGGTCTCTCTCTTGTCCCCGGTTTATTTCGTCGCCCCCAGTCTCTCGTCGCTCCCAGTCTCTCGTCGCCCCCTCTGTCTCTCTCGCTCCCCTCTCTCTCGCCCCCTCTCTCTCGCCCCCCATCTCTCGCACCCCTGTCTCCATTGCCTCCACTCTCTCGCCCCCCCACACCCCCGTTTCTGCCACCCCTTTTGTCCATCCCACTCTCTCTCTCGCCTGCCTCCTCTCTCTCTCTTGCCCCTCTCCTCAACCCCCCTTCTCTCGTCCCCCCACCCTATCTCTCCCTGCTCTTCACACTCTCTCGAATCATTGTCGCCTCATCTCCATGCTCTCCTCCCCATCTCTCTCGTTCTCGCCCCTGTCTCTCTCTCTTTCTCTTGCTGCGATCTTCCTCCCTGTCTTGCCCCCTCTATTTGCCCCTCTCGCGTTCCGTCTCAACTCCATCCCTCTCTCCTCTCTCTCTCTCTCTCTCTCTCTCTCTCTCAGGGAGGGAGAGAGGGAAGAGTGGATGCAGGTGGAGAAACCGGGATTGGGGGTGTGTGTAACAGAGACAGGGGAATGAGTGAGAGTGAAAAGGAGAGGTGTTGAGAAGGAAAGAGTATGCAGAGATAGAGAGGGAGAGCAATGAGGAGAATGGGTAGGGGAGAGGAAATGGGGAGTCCAGGTTGGAGTGGGGGGACAGAGGGAGTTAAACCCAGCTCCTGAGCTCAGGGCACGGTGCCCTCCCCTTCCCTGAGGACAAGGACTTGGGGCTGAGTCTGTCTCTCTCCAGCTCAGCTTCTCCAACACAAAGACACACAACAACATCGGTCACTCTGCTGCTCGGCACGCTTTAATCAACATTTTTATTGGTTATAAATGGAAGTGATGGATACAGTCAGTGGGATGGTGCCTTTTCTCACTGGCCCCTGAGTTGTGAGAAACATTGAAATGTTTCCCTATAACCCCCCTGTGGGATAAGGATGGACAAACCAGCGCTACCCTCAGTCTGTTACCATAGCGACAGGCTGCTCCATCACTGAAACACTGAACTGAAATGAGAAAATCCCGGATGGCATGATTAATGAGGGAATTTGTTGGATGGATGGATTTGGGTGACGGGATATTTCAGCACATTCTTCAGCCGCTGCCTGAACTTAGTCTGGGTCACGGCATAAATCGCGGTGTTTGTGCAGCAACTGAGGAGATGCAGCAAAAAGCCCAATTCCCCCACAAATGGATGGAGATACACAGACCGATACCCAGTCCACCACGTCCGTCTCCGTATAGAATACAGCATGAACGTTGCCCGTAACAGGATGAAATTGGCTGAGATCACAGACAGTAAAATGTTGGGTTTCTTTCAGTTTATCATTTGAGTGTCAGACTGAGCGTCCCCATTGGTGTGAGCGCGGAGTCTCCTGCGGGCTCTGCTGGTCACTAAAATTTGTCTGACGGTGAGAACATTGAGCAGCAGAATCAGGAGAAATGGGACACACGGGGTTAGAATGTGGTAGAGGAACTCGATTGTGACAAACACACTGGAGGATAAAGCAGCGTCTGTTACATCACAAAACCAGGGCTCGTTCACCAGCCAATACCGAGCCTCGAGCATAAAATACCAGGAAATGTTCTTTAAACAGCTCAGCACAGTCACTGCTCCCAGAACCACAGCCACCGTTTTCTCACTGCAAAATTTACTTTTCAGCTTCTGGCAACAAATGGCCACAAACCGATCAAAGGTGAAAGTGACGGTGAACCGGACAGAGCAGTGAGTGCCTGCATAAAGCAGGACGGCGTGGATATTACACACGGGGACGGAGTCCATCAGGAAATATAACTGTTCCCAATAAACAATGGGAATGTGTCTCTGGATCAGGTCGAGATTAATGACCAGGAGTTCCGCCGCTGCCATGGCCCCCAGGTAACATCTGACACATGCAGACAATCCACAATCTTTATAAAGCAGGACGTAGATGGTCACTACGTTAACTGTGAGGAAGGAAAACAAACACATTATCCGTCAGCCTGGAGGCAAAGGGACCCGTTTGATCGGGGACGCAGTGAGATTTTCAAATGTGTCCCTGTATTCAGGGATTTATTAAAATAATTGGAGCTGGAATAACAAATGGGAAGGTCTGAAATAATGAAAAAATGTCATTTTGGAATGCTGGGGGCAGAACGTTCCGGGAAATGGCAGTTATAGAATTTTGGGGACAGAACGTTCCGGGGAATCTCAGTTATAGAATGTCGGGGGCAGAACGTTCCAGGATCTCTTTCAACTGTCCATCACCTTCCCCCCACCCCCATGCACCCCACCAACATGATGTACTGTGCACAGGCTACATATCTGTCCAGCACTGGGAGCTGCAATGACCACATCATTGCATTATCTATAAACGTCAACCAGATAGTCTGTTCAGCACAGCGACCTGAATTAACCTGTAAACCAGGAGCAGTTACCCTCCCAGTACATAGGACTGTGTACACCACCCCAGTGCATTGATTTGTAAACCAGGAGCAGTTACCAGCCCGGCATGTAGTGCTCTGGACACCAACCCATTGCATTCCTCAGTAACACTGTGTTAGATCCCTGCCCCGTGTGGGGAAACGTGCAGCCCATGCTGGAAATGATAGGATGTACAGCTCCCATCCATTTACAGCTCCATCTCTCCATTGTACCAATGCAAGGGGTTGCTTGGGGTGTGAACATCACTGCCAGATAGAGATGGCTGGGGAATCAGTTTAAATACCACCACATGGGAGGAGTTTGGGGTATAGACAAAGAGGGGGAGACTAAGAGACAGTGTCATGGAAGGATGTGTTCCCAGGTTTCAGAATGCTGAAATGTAGACACTTCGATAGCATCCTGTAACAGGAACCTGTCTTGCCAGGAAAGATGGGAAAAAAGGATATTGGTGTGAGGCCAGATGAGCATTTGTTCTACATCTTTATTAGTGGAATTGCTTTCAACCGAATCTATGACTCATTGGGCAGATGCTAACAATAATTTATCTTTGTTTGATTTTCCTTGAGTGTGACAAAGGGACACAGGAGGCTGAGCTAGTTTCCTGGTACTATCGTAAAGGACTCACCTCATTAACCACCCAGTCCACCCCATGGTGTCCCTCTCATTCAATACCAGCCCGATTCTCCAACCCATCATGGCTGGAGGTACTCACCATCGCCCAGATGCCCCTGGATATTCCGTGATCCCTGGCAGTGGTGATACCTTTGAAAGGCCAATGGGCACACGGTTGAGCTTTCTCAGTTCGGAGCTGCCCTGCACAGTTTACCTCGAGCATGGCAGATCATGGGCAATTACACAGCGGTTTGTCGACAGGGGCACGGAGGTCCTGGTGGATGAGCCAGTACAGGATGAGACCATTCTCTTTCCAAAGGAGGCTACACCACCAGACCCATCATGCATGGTCTAAGCTCACCACCTACCTCAGTGCAGTATCTGCGGTCTGAAGAAATGCCCAGCAATACAGGACAAGCTTCAGTATCCTTCCCCGCTCTTTCAAGATAAGGGTCACCATATTCTCTCTGCTCCCTCACACTCACTGTATGTCGGGTATAGCACCGACCCCTGAACAAGGATCATGCTCCACCAATTTCACTGCTGCATGCACCACCTTCTCCCCCCCCCCACTTCCCTCCACCTTACCCCACTCCCCTACACTAATAATGCTGCATACATACAACACTGTTGACTGACTCCCTCCGGACACCTCACCATGACACCGTCCCACACCTACACCAGCACTAACAGCAGGGCCACCCACTCCCACCCTCCTCTCCCTCACTTTCTCCCATTCCAGGAGAAACAGCCTGGAATAGGACAGATAGGGCCAAGCCGGGTGGTGGAGTGCCCGATATAAGTTGCCTCACCTCCCTTCACCCGCCATGTGGGGAAGACCCTGTTACGAGCCGGAGAGGGCCGAGATGCCTTGTGTGGAGATTCTGAAACGTCCACGTCCCACCGACCGAGTAAGGAGCAATGTTCAGTGAAGGACAATTCTCACTTTAAATCCACTGGCTGCTCCGTTTCCCCCCGGCACAATTCAGAAGCCATGGCCCTGATGTCATCTCCCTTTTGTGTTGAGCTGGTACAAATATAATCCCTACGGTCTCGGTGGGCAGGAGAGTGGGCTCATAACACATCGTCACCTCCACCTCCCAGGAAGGGAGCACCGACACTCCCTCCTACTCCTCCCCCTGTAAACAGCTCAGATACTGAAACTAATCTGTGATAGTAACTGCTCTCCCCACTTGTCCTGACATCTTCAACAATCTGTGCTCATATACAACCAGCGCCCTCTGTTCCTGCATCCCCTATTTAATGGTATGGCCTGTTTTATATGGTCTTTCGTTGTCTTTCCTACCAAAGTGCATCACCTCACCCTGCTCTGCACTGATTCCCAGCTGCCATAAACCTTAACACTACATCAATGTGTGATTGTCCTGTTAGAGTTCCACACTCTCCTCCATAAACTTTACAATTCTTCCAGGTTTGGTGCCATCTACAAACATTGAGATGGTTATAGCGTCACAGTTCCCATGCAACAACTGAAATTCTGCGACTCTCATGAGTGTGAGCAAGTGAAATACCGCTATATTCCCACAGACAGAGTTGAATAATGACATGCTGTCAATGGAGCAACAAAATTCCTAATACAAACCAGACGGAGTGATTGAAATATTGACAAACCATAGAGAAGAGAATTCCAGATTGGCTCCAACTTTCTGTATTGACATAAGGGTATTAATGTCATGAAGTCGAAAGCGTGTATGTACCTTTAAGAGAGAGGGAAAGCTGTTCTGAACTGAGAGCTTCCAAGCACCTGTGATATGAGAGGATGGCAGACCCAGAGTGTGGAGGACAACTTAAAATATGTCACATTTGGCTGTGCAACCGGAGGTGGTTGCTCCTTGGACAACATTTCGAATTTTACCAATCAGTTTAAATTATGCCACAGGATACTAAAACCAAATTAAGTTTGAATGTATTGGTTTTCAGAGGTTGAACCAATGAGATGATCCGACGTTGTGCATATTAAAAATGCAGGCATTTAAAAAATTGCAGAGTAGATGCCATCACACAGATCCAAGAGATTAGGAAACACTCGCTCTCAAAGGTACGTTTTCATATGGAACATATTCTCAGTAAAAAGAAAGAAGATGACCCAGGGAAATCTATGGCCACAAGAAGACTCACAAACAACAGCTGCTGTGTGCTTTTGAAATTAAATGAGTGCAATTTTAATAAGTGTCTTATTGAAACAGTATATCATTATAGAGTTGGAGTGGGGTAATAAGCAGTTAAGAGAAAGGGGGTCTCAGAATTCAGAATGCTTGATGTAAAATGTTCACTATCAGAGTTAAACAATAAATTGATGTTATTATGTAAACAGTGGAATTTGAGAGTTCTCTGTCACTCGTATTTTAACAGTTTACGAGGCAAATTGAGCATTCCTTTATGTTTAGTTTAATTTACCAGATGAGCTTCAAGCCGCGCCCAACAATTCCTGTGTGTGTGTGTCTGTGTTTCTCTTTGTGGGGCAGGTCTGGCAATCTCTGTGGTGCTTAAAGTAACGCAAAGCCACCCTCTGCCGGCCTCCCCACGCCACTACACCGGCAATGGTATAGGGTGAAAACGAACAGAGATTCATTCAGAGATGGGTGGGAGAGGGCAGCTGCTCACAGCACCATCCAAACTGATGTCTTATCCATGTACTGATCTAAATGTCCTTTAAACGTTGTAACTATCCCTGCTTTCACCACTTCTTCTGGGAATTCATTCCACACATAAGGCAGATTCTGACGAAAATAATTACCTCTCTGGACTTCTGTAAATCTTTTTCCTCACACCGTAAAATATCCCTCAGTTTTGAATCCCCAACTCACGGGAAACGACACCAGCTCTTTAGCTTATCTGCACCTGTCATTATTTTATAAACCTCTGTAAAGTTACCCCTTAATCTCATACTCTCCATTGATAAGAGTCCCAGTCTACCCAGCCTCTCCTTATAGCTCACTCCCGCTATTTCCAACAATATCCAGGTTAATGTCTGCTCAATCCTCTCCAGCTTAATAATATCAAGGTCAGTAATATCAAAGTGAATAAGCAAGGTATTTTCTATGGGTGGGGAGACCAAAACTAGACAGTACAGGTTTAAGGTGAGAGGAGAAACATTTAAAAGTGACCTAAGGGGCAGCTGTTTCACCTAGAGGATGGTGTGCCTGTGGAATGAGCGGGCAGGATGACCAGACTGGACACAGTATTTCAGATGAGGCCTCACCAATGTCCTGTACAACCTCACCATAACGTCCCAATTCCAATACTCAAAGGTCTGACCAATGCAGACAAGTGAGTTAAACATCTCCTTAAACATACTATCTATCTGAGATGCAAATTTTAAAGAATTATACCTGACGGCTTTGGTCTCTGTACTACAACACTGACAAAGGCCCTGCTTTTAATTGTATAGGTCCTGCTCTGGTTTGATTTACCAAATCTAATACCTCACATTTATCCAAACTAAACTCCATCTGCCACCCCTCAGCCCAGTGTGTGATATTACCACCACCTCACGCTCCCACTTTAAAATATCCTCCCCATCTCCAGGTTACCTGCACACTCCGGCCTTGAGTTTCACAAAGACCCTGAGATTGTGTTGCCTTGTGTGGTTTGGGGGAGGAGGGACAGATTACAGACACTGTCAATGGGGAGGAGAGGCTGGAGAGTAATCAGCGGCCTAGTGTCATTTCATTATTTTATGAAGAGGGCAGTTTCACGTTAGAGGTAGGTAATAGTGATCGGTGTTTTGGCACCAGAAATTATGCTTTTTCGTTGTCTGTGGTGTTCAGTGATAAAAATCTATTCGAAACCCTTCAATGGGCAGACTGTGACTGCACGATTTCTTTCCTTAATATTGTAGATTTCAGATAACAGCGATTGAAGACGTTCATAGTTAATATCGATAGCACAGCACGTGCACTCAATATCCTACAGTTGAGACAAATATTGTCTCATTTGTTTAACAATTCAAAGTGTTTTGTGTAGCTCAGTACTGGTAACCTGATTATAATAAATCCAAACTGAGCTGAAACCTGGCATTTAAAATATGACCCAAGTCTGGGTATTGTAGTGTAGTGGGTAGTATCCCTGGCTCTGAACCAGAACTCTGGATTTAATCTTATTTCCTGAACTTGTGTGGTAGTGTTCCTAGCTCTGGTCTAGTAGGACTGGATTCAAGTCCTGCCTGTTGCAGAGGTATGTCACAGCATGTCAGAACAGGCTGATGAACAAACACAGGAGAATAATGTTACAGCTTTATGGGTATTGCCCAATGATGCTCGTGTCACTACCGCCGAGCGCAAAGGGCTCGGTGTAAATCCTACAGAAGTGTCTCATGATACATTTGAACAAACTGATCAAACTGGTTGTAGAATTGTCATCTGATGCAGAAAGAAGTGTCAGAATTGAATTTCAGAATTTAAGCCCGGAAAGACTGAAAGTACAGCTATTCGTGTTGATTAGAGTCACATCTTGCAGCAGTAGAGGTTTATAAAATCAGAATGGTCATGGATAGAGTGAGTAGCTAGGGTTCTCCCCCAGGTTAGGGGCGTTCAAAACGAGAGGGCATTGGATGAAAGTGAGAGGGGAAAGGTTTTGAAGAGGCCTAAGAGGCACTTTTTCTCGCAGAAGGTGGTGTGCATATGGACTGAGCTGCCAGAGGAAGTGATGGAGGCTGATACAACTACAGCATGTGAAAGGCATCTGGGTACTGACAGGCCTGCTGAGATTTACCAGCAACTTCTGTATTTCTTAAAATGAATGCATTTTTTAAACACAGGTATTCTAAATACATTAAATATTTTATTTTTTAATGATGCAGGGGCATATAAACATATTTTCAAATTGACCAAGACCATTTTCTGCTAAGTATGGCTCTGTGCGAGACGGCAACAATGATGCATCGACATGCAACAGGGAATGTGATGGAAACACAGTTTGGACAATATACAGGAGAACTCACACGATCCAGTTTGGGAGAGGATGACATTATTGTGTGATTCAACTCAGAGGGGGAGACAATGTAATCTTCCTGAGAAGAAATGGCCTATTACACTCTCTCTGTCCGTCATTATTCCTCATCACAGCAATGTGTGTGAGCTAAAAAAAAAAACACCTATATGGTCATCATTACCATTCTCATTTTTAAAGAATTCGTGCAGTCTGGAAACAGACCCTTCGGCTCAACAAGTCCATACCAAGCTTCCAAACAGTAACCTTGCCAGGCCCGTTCCCAGAGATTTACTTCTGACTAATGCACCTAACCTAGAAATCCGGGAATACGACAGACAACTTAGCATGACCAATCCACCTAATGTACACAGTTTGAGCTGTGGGAGGGAACTGGAGCACCTATTAGAAGTTCACGCAGTCAAAGGGAGAATGTCAAACCTCACACAGATAGTCTCCCGAGTCTGGAATAGAACCCCTGTTCCTCGTGCTGTGAGGCAGCAGTGCTAACCACTGAGCCACTGTGCTACCCTTTGGGTGTTTTCTGACCAGAATTCATTGGAATCTTCTCACTGCCTAATGCAAAGGGAATTCACCCAAATCCAACGGTCCCAGGATGAAATCCCAATGCTAGCAACTTGTGTGAGTAGAATATCTTCAGAAGCCGAATCACATTTTGGACAATCTCTCAATTTTTCGTTTTGTCATAAGTTACACTAATATTTGGACAAAGTTCTTTCAACTTCAAATTGCAGGGATTGTGTGTGTGTGTGTGTCTCAGCATTTTAAAAAGGGAAATATTGATTATATATTTGCAATACCCAAACAGTTTGCTATTCATCTTTCCATCATAGTTTGAATAACATTGCTCTGGATCATAAACGTGCTATTTGAGCAGATTAAAGAAACTAGCCTGACTTGTTGCTAAAACTAACCCTGACCCAGTCTAAGACCTTCATCATCAGCCATATCACCAACCTGGTCACATTTAACATTTGTTGTGAGCAGTGGAGGAGTGGGACAAGAAAAGGAAACAGTGACCTCAAAAGTCGGGAACTATAGACGGGTGAGCCTGATATCAGTGGTGGGTAAGTTGTTGGAGGGAATTCTGAGGGATAGGATTTACATACATTTGGGAAGGCAAGGGCTGATCGGGGTCGACAACGTGTCTTTCTACATGGGAAATCATGTCTCATTAATTTCGTTGAGTTTTATAAAGAAGGAAAAAATAAGATTAATGGAGGCAATTTGGTAGACATTGTCTATATGGACTTCAGCAAGGTGTTCATAACATTCCAATTGGTGGACAGATTAAAGGTTCGGTCACATGGGACACAGAAGAAGCTAGTCACAATTGGCTTGAAGGAAGAGGGATATTTTTCAGACTGGAGGATTGTGACCAGCAGTGTGCTGCAAGAATCAGTGCTCAGTTCACTGCATTTCATCTTTTCTGTAAAGAACTAAGATGGGGATATTGGGGCCATAGTTAGTAAGTTTACAGATGACATCAGAAATGTGGTGTAGTAGATTATCTCAGAGTACAACGAGACCACAATTAGGTGGGACTAAGGGGAAGGAGTAATAGATGAAGTTTATTTAGATAAATATAAGGTTTTGCATTTTAAAAGAAATTATGCACTTAATGGGAAGGTGCTGGGGAGTGTTATGGAAAAAGGGACCGAGGGCTGCAGGTACATTGTTCCTTGAAAGTGGAGTCGCAGGTCGACAGAGTGGTGCTGAACATGTTTGGCACATTTGCCTTAATCAGTCATAGCATTGAGTATAGGGTTTTTGGTGGCATGTTGCATCTGTACACCATGTTGGGAAGGCCATTTTAAGAAAACTGCATACAACGCGGTTGTCTGCAGAAAAGATTTACACTGATGCCCCAGGGAGAGGTTGATTAGGTTGAGGTGTTTCTCCCTGGAGTGTCAGAGGCTGAAGGGTGAATTATAGAGGTTTGTAAAATCATCAGGGGAATGGATATTCTGAACAGCCACGTTCTGCTCTTCAGGGTAGGGGAGACCAGATTCGCAGGCATAGGTTGAAGGGGAGAGGGCGAATGATTCAGAAGGGACCTGAAGGTAAATCTTTCACACAGAGAGTGGTGTGTGTACAGAAAGTGCTGTCAAGGAAGTGCTGAAGGCGGTTACAATCACACATTTACAAAGTATCTGACAGAGGAGGGATATTGGCCAAATGCTGACAAATGGGACTGGATCAGATTTGATGTCTGATCGGAGTGAACAGATTGGACTAACGGGTCTGTTTCTGTTCTGCATGACTCTCTGATTCTATAAGAGGAACGACGAAAAATTCTAAAATTACCTTTCACTTCTCTTCACTGGAAATTTATCGTGCCTCTATGTTCACATTGATTGAAAGCTGCATTACTAAATATTTGACAGGGAAGTACGTCACGGATATTGGGATACAGACAAGAAAGTAGGTCTGAGTCCACAACTTGATCAGCCACAATCGTAGTTCCTGGTGGAGAAGGCTCAAAGTATCTAATGTCTCACTCCTGCTCCTCAGTCCCATTTTGCTGTGTTCCATTCAGCCCCTCATACCTGCTAGACAGTTGGAGGCCACTTACTCCTATAATCTTGTGCACAGAAAGAGAGGAGACCATTCAGCCTCTCAAGACTGTCACACACGCTTTGAAGTGATTTGGGAAATGTAATTGGAAAATCCAGGCACAGGTATGAAAGAGGCCCCTCATCTCTCTTCACAGAGTTTCCCCTCTCTGCAACTTGTGCTTCATTTGTTGCCCATGCTGTAGACGCAGATTGACTCTGAATACAGTCCATATACTCACGAGAGATGGCTCACAAAATCATCTGGTCTCCCTGACTGCAATATTCAGTAATTGCACATTTATGACAATAAAACCTACTAACTCTCCAATAACAGAATGTGAGAACATCAGAAACAAGGACAGGTCGTTCAATTCCCAAGCCTACCTTGCCCTTCACTAAGATCATGACTGATCTGCTCTTGTCTTCAATTCCTCTTTCATGCCCAATTCTTCATCGCCCTCAACTCTCTGTCAGGTCAATATCCATCTACCTTTTCTTCAAATACTTTCAGTCATCTTGCTCCCTAACATTCTTGAGAAGAGAAACCCTGACATTCAATACCATTTGTTTGAAGAAAACACGTGTTGTTCCTATACCATGGCCTATTGATATAGACAAAAGAGGTTGGTTCAACTGTTCAGGTAAAAATGAGTGGCCCAGATATCAAGGCAGTGGTTGGCTCTTGTTGACATCAAGGAGCTTAACAAAACTGGACTTAATGGGAATCAGAGTAAACTCTCCAGTGTTTGGAGTCAAACATGGCACAAATGAAGATGTTCACCATCTCAGTCCTGGGTCACCTCTGTGGGAGATCCTCAGGGGAGCTTCCTCTTCACAAGCAGCTTCAGCTGCTTCATCAATGTCTCCCCACCCCCACCCTCCGCAACATAAGATCAGAAGTAGGGATGGTCACTAATGATTCCACAATGTTCAGAACATTTTGTCCCCCGTCAGCTCCTGAACTGGTCTGTGTCCATGTGCAGCAAGACCCAGACACCAGTCAGGTGTTCGCTGTTAAATGGTCTGTAACATTCATGTAACAGCACTGCCTGGCACTGCACATTGCCACAGTGAAATAGAGTTCATTCAGCAGCTCACGCTGGTTTCACAGGAATATGTGGAAGTCATTCAGCCCATTGACAGTATTAGAGTAGAACAGGGACAGCCCATTCAGGGCCTCCAGCCTATTACTCAGGAAGAGAAGGAGTCTAGTGTGATGGACCACACCAAAGCCCCTGGAAAATAGTTTAAGGCAGTAGCCGAGACTCTAATGTTTTCATATTTTAAACGAAACGTAAACTGTCTGTTCCAGATACAAGGTGACAGGTCAAACTACTCGGTGTGAAGCAAACACCATTTATTTAAACACGGAAGATAAAATGAAAACAAAGAAAGAGAAATTTAGAATAACGTAATTCTATTGGACAAGTTAACAGAATAATAGACCGCGGAGCTATTACTAATGAACTGTTCCAAAAAAGGAAAATCGCATAAACACAGCCCTTGGTGAAAAGAAATATTCAGACACAGAATGTCACAAACATTTCTCCAATCCAGGAATTAAAAACAGCAGCAAGAGAAAATTCAGAGACAGTAGCAGCCAAGAGATAGTCACTAAAGCTTTCAACTCTGTGTAGACCCGAATATTTCTGATGTTACTGAGAAAGCAAAACCCAGAGATCCTAATCTGTGAGAGCTGGCCACACCCATTCAAGCTCCATTAAAATAAACTCAAGGCCTCCCTCGCTGTTTACCCAGTGATCTTAACTAGCCAGCTCGTTCAATCTCTCTCTTAAAAGAAACCAGGACAAAATAACCTCTTAAAGTTGCAGCATCATCGCACTTGTCAGCACATCGAACTTTCAAACAGGAACCGGGGTAACCCAATCCGGCCCTTGGCCATGTCCAACCAGACAAGGAAAAAGTCATTCCGTCCTTTGAGTCAATTACACAGGAATAGGAGGAGGCCATTCAGCCCGTTCACCCACTTATATAGAAGCAGTAGGAGGCCATTCCCACCTCAATGCACTTACACAGGGGCAGAATAGGGTAATTGATGCTGATCCTCGTGAATGGCTTATGCCCAAAACGTTGACTTGCCTGCTGTGCTTTTCCAGCCAACCACTGTCTACTCTGATCTCCAGCATGGGCAGTCCTCACTGACTCCTAATTCATGTTCTAACATGATGAACACTTGGAGCAGAGGCTGCACAGACAGATTGCTGCACGTTGTATCTCGTGGCGCCATCGCTCATGATACACACGTGGGACTTTAACGTGGTTTATTCGCGGTGAGGAGGGAAGCCATGTGTCTTGTGTGAAGTCTCAAGAAGGCATGTTCCAACTCCGAGGTGACAGCCTGGTGTTCCCTATGGAGGGCAGATGCTGGTGAGAATGGCTACTTGTTTCAGATGGAAGGTATTGTGGCTGCTGTTGGGGATTGTGAACAACATAACATTCAGTTCGGGTTTACACGCCGATGAGATGACTTACGATGTGGAAACAGGCAGTTCGGTGCAACAACTCCCCACCAACCCACCGAAGCACAACCCACACAGACCCATTCCCCTACATTTACCCCTTCACCTACCACTGCGGGCAATTTAACTTGGCCAGTTCATCAAAACTGCACATGTTTGGATTGTGGGAGGAGAGCGGAGCACCCGGAAGAAACCCACAGACATGGGGCGAACGTACTAACTCCACACAGAGAGTTGCCTAAGGCGGGAATTGAACTGGGGTCTCTAGCGCTATGAGGCAGCAGTGCGAACCACTGTGCCATCGTGCCGACTTCGCAATCATGTGGGGAGAGTTAATTAAGGCATATAAACTATTAGAAAAGTCACGTTAGACTGAAGAATGGACTCTCTAAGTTCAAATAATGCTGATCTTATTCATGAAAATCTTGTCCAGTGCATGTCCTGTTCAGTGTAACCTGTGTGCCTTACGGTGTCCAAGTCTATTTCCACCCTATGTTCTGTCTGGCCATGCTTATTATGATCTGCCTTCACTGCTCATAAATAAAGTGTTTCCCTGTACTGAGGTACACGTGGCAATAAATCAAACCAATCAATCCTGGGTTAAGTATGGAATTTCTCACCCTATCAATGTCTCTTTTGGAAATAAGTGATCGCTGCCACTGCTCGTGTTTCAGCATCACCATTTCGTCATCTCTCACAGCTCTACCGATTACGCACTCAGCCAATGCGCCAAAAGCCTTTTTCACTGCCCTATCTACCTGTGACTCCACTCTTAGAGAACCGTTCACTGAACACCAAGGTCTCTCTGCCCACTACACCCCTTAAGACCCTCCCATTCACCGTGAAACTCCTACCTTGATTTGAGTTTCCAACATGCAAGACCTCACACGTCGATATTAAACTCCATTTGCCATTTCTCAACTGACATTCCCACCTGATAAAGGTCAAGCGGCAATTACTGAGAAACGACCTTCAGCTGGCATCGGTGGCTGTACTTTCTATTCAGCAAAACCCGTTTTGTCTTAAAATGACCAGACATGATTTCGTCTTCATAACACCTCCCCCCTTCAGGAAAAAAAAACATGAAACAGCAGAATGAAAAGATGGCTTCATTTCTTTTCCTCTAATTCTTAATCCCATTATTATGAATTACAAAAGTATTAATTTTAGCTATACCATACATATTAATTCTGCACACATAACTAACATTGCATAAGTCAAATCCTATATAAAATTTTCCTTTAAATCTGTGATAACACATCTGCTATCACATTTTAGGACCCATGACATGTACATTTTGTAAGTTTAAAGTCGGTAAAATAAGACTCCAATGAAATACTCTCATATCCTGTTCTTTAAATTTTCAAAAAAATGCGAGAGGTTTGTCGTTGTCCACGATCATCTCCGACAATTTGTTTATCATATAAACATTAAAATATTGTCAGTCCATTGCGAATCTAAATCTTTTTTTTCAATAATGGAGATGTTGCATTTTTTTCTGGTGGATATTGAGTTTTTTCGGCAAGTAGTTAATTAGCCATTCAATTCCATCATCATCTTACTGTATCAATACATCTCTGACCCTATATCCCGAGCATCAAATGCAAATTTCAAAGGGTTTCAAAATATTTGGTTCAGCTAAAACTGGTGCAGTGATTAATCCTGCTTTAAAATTCTCAAATGCCTCCTGGCATTGTTCTGTCCAACACAATTCTGTGATCTTCTTTAATAAATCCATCAGTGGTGCCAATACGCTGCTGAAGTTTGGAACAAACTTCTGATAGAATCCACGCAGTTCCAAAAACCGAAGCACCTCTATCTTCGAGGATAGTCGTGGAAATTCCGCAAAGCCCTTCGTCTTTGTGTTCCATGGGGTCAGCCTTCTATGTCCAATATAATGTCCCAACAACATCACCTCTGCCTTCAAGAATTGTTTTCTTTAAATTTATTACCAAGTTGGCCTCTTGTAATCGTTCAACATGGTCTGCCAACTGTAACATGTGAGCTTTCAATCACTTGCTAAAGAACACTACATCATGCAGACAAACTGCACAATTTGTTCATCTGGCCACAACTCTGTTCCTAAGTCGTAAGTGTGTCTAGAGCATTATTCATTCACATGACGTACTCGAATTTTTTTTGTCATCTCTGGTATCTTTACCAGATAGTTGAACTGACTCAACACTTTTTTTAATTTGAAAGGGGCCACTAAACCTGGCTTTGAAGGGATTTCCTACCACTGGTGGCAATACTAACACATTATCCCCACGGGAAATCATCAAAGTTTCAGAGGTTTTATCTGCTACCTGCTTCATTCCATGCTGTGTCCTCTTCAAGTGCTGTTTAGTTAACTCACTTACTCCATCTAATTTCTCCCTCACCTCAGATACATAATCCAAGTGTGAGATCTACGATTTCGGTCCTGTCAGTTTATAGTTAATTAATTTCAAAGGACCTCTCACTTCATGTACTAATATTAACTCAAAGGAAGTAAAGTGAGTAGATTTATTTGGGGCATCTTTTTTTTATAGATGTTTTTATTAGAGATTTAACATTTTTACAAGTTTGCAAAAAGAAACGAAATATTGATATACAAACATTGATATACAATTAAATCAAATAATCAATAGCCAAAATTTAACAAAAGAAAAATACCGAAAAAGGAAAAAAAAACAAAACTCAACTATCTACAATTCTAACCTACGACTAACCAGAGTGTATATTTAAGTATCTTATATGCTCGGAATGTGTTAACATCAAATGTAACAAAACCCGTGTTCGTGCGGAATTCCTCTACAAAGAGGCCCCGGACCAGCCAGGTTTGTAATCTCAATTAAATAAAAGCCCTTGTTAGAATAGCCGAAATATCTGTATTTATGTAATTCAAGAAGGGCTGCCATATTTTATAAAATAATTTGGTCTTTCAGTGCGCCATATTTGTAAAGAAGTCAAGGGGAATGCATTCCATAATTAATCTGTGCCAATTTGAAAGTCCAGCGGGGCCCTCAGCGACCCAGTTCACTAAAATATGTTTCCTTGCACAGAAAGAGAGAATAGAAAATAGTCTCTTCCCATACATGTCCAGGGAGGGAAAGTTCGAAAAGCCCAAAAGGAGAGATACAGGGTTCACTTTAATTTCCGTTCCCAAAGTTTCTGTCAGGGTACTTGTTACTTTAGTCCAATATCTTATGACAGGTCCATAGGTAATGTACAAGAGTGCCAACCTCTATTTTACATTTGGGACACGTTGGAGATGCTCCTGCCTCATATTTTGCCAATCGAATCGGTGCTTTATGGGCCCTATGAAGTATCTTCAACTGGATAGCCTGGGTTCTGTTACAGATAGTAATTCTTCTAGCGTTTTCACAAATATCATTTCATATTTCAATAGAGATTTCTAGTCCCAAATCCTGATCCCATGTTTTAAGCAGATTATCCATATCTCCCGATACTTCATCATGTAATAAATGATATATAGTACTGACGGAAGATACCCCCACTGGTCGTAGGACACTACATTCTCTATCTGATTTATAAAAACTATCTAATAACATAGTCTTCTTCTGTAACATAGTCTCGAATTTGGAAGTAACGAAAGAGGTCTCCATTAGATAATCCGAATTTCTGATGCAGCTGTTCAAAAGACATCAGGACCCCATCTTTAAATAGGTCCCCTAGACATGAGATACCCTGGATCTCCAGAGTTTAAAAGTGGCATCTGTAAACTCCGATTGAAATCCCCATGCTCCCACTATCGGTGCATCGGGGGATATTCTCTGTGAATTACCCTCATTTTGCCACATTAGATTCCAAGCCTTAATTGTATTTAGTATTATAGGATTTTTACAGTGATCTGTAATGATTTTCCTCTTATCTGAAAATAAGAGGTTAATAAGTGGGTATTTTACTTGAGAGGCCTCGATGTCCAACCAGATTGATTGTGGATCAGACAAGACCCAATCAGCTATATAACGTAATAGGGAACCTAACTGATATTTCCTAAAATCTGGGAAGTCCAATCCTCCCTTGCCTGTGGAAGCTGTAGCTTCTTCAGCTTAATGAGGGGCTGTCTATGGTTCCAGATACAGGAACCCAGCCAGCCATATAATATACATAGAGCCAGCCTTGGCAGCATCACTGGAAGCATTCTCATAGGATATAGGAGACGGGGCAGGACATTCATTTTAATTAGTGCTATTCTACCCAACCAGGAAATTGGAAGGTCTCCCCATCGCTGGAGGTCCTGCCTTATCCTTTCCAGTAAATGCACAAAATTATCCTTATACAACTGACCAAATACTGGGGTAATAAAAATGCATAAATATAAGAAGCCCTCAGGGACCAATGAATGGGAAAAAGAGATCCGTCCACTAAGTGGGGTATCATAGCAAGGCCACCCATTGGCATAGCCTCCGATTTTGAAAAAATAATTTTATAGCCAGAGAATGCGCTAAATGTATTAATAACTTGGATTAGGCGAAGTAAGGACATCAGAGGATTATTGAGGAATAGAAGAACGTCATGCGCATAAAGGGTAATTGTATGTTTACTTGTACCAGTCCTCGGGACGGTTATATTAGGATCAGCTCGTATAGCTTCTCCTAGTGGTTCAATTATTAGCGTAAATAATACTGGCGAGAGAGGACATCCCTGACGGCAGCCCCTACCCACACTGAAGCTATCTGAAACTCATCCATTGGTAACCACAACTGCTTTGGGATCACTATACAATGTTGAGACCCATTTGGTAAACACCTGTCCAACGTCAAAACTTTCCAATGTGTAAAACAAATATAACCATTCAACCCTATCAAATGCCTTTTCCACGTCAAATGAAACTACTACTCCTGGTATCTTTCCCTGATGACTGGTTTGAAACATATTCAAAACCCTTCTAATATTATTGGATGATCTACGGCCCTTAATAAACCCCATCTGATCCTCCTTTATAATATGTGGCAGTACCCTTTCTAGTCTTAATGCTAACGTTTTAGAAAGGATTTTATAATCTACATTTAGTAAGGATATTGGTCTGTATGACGTACAATCTTCTGGATCCTTTCCTTTCTTAAGGATAAGAGAGATATTTGCCTCTTTCAGCGAAGGCGGGAGACAGCCCTGACTATATGCATAGTTATACATGTCCATAAGTGGACCAGCCAATTTTTCTGTGAATTCTTTATAGAATTCAGCTTGAAAACCATCTGGGTCTGGTGCCTTACCGCTCTGAAGTGGCCTAATTGCATCAAGTATTTCTTGTACTGTTAGAGGAGCATTTAGGACCGATATCTGTTCCAGAGTTCGACCCGGAAAGGTCATTTTTTAAAAAAAAACTGACTGCATCCTCCTACTCCTGTCTTCACAATCCTGCGATTTATATAACTCAGAATAAAATTCTCGAAAGATCACATTAATCTTTTTATGATCATGAGTCAAAATACCCGTACTTTACTTGATAGATGTAATAGTCTGAGGGGCCTTTTATTCTTTGTAAGAAATGCTAAGTATCTACCTGGTTTGTCGCCATATTCATATAACCTTTGTTTTGCAAATAATATTCCCCTCTTAGCCGTTTGAATAAGCGTAGTGTTTAGAGCTGTCCTAAGAGCCGTAACTCCTTTGCAATTTAATAACAGAAGGTCTATCAGTGTATGCTGTTTCAGCTGCTTTTAAGCGAGCTTCAAGCAGACGCTGTTGTTCTCCCTTCAATTTTTTCTGGATCGCTGAGTAGGAGATGATCAAACCTTGCGTGTAAGCTTTGATGATCTCCCACATTATTGATGGCTTGGAAGCCGTACATAAATTAATTTCAAAAAAAGTTTGAAATTCTTGAGAGAAATACTTTACAATTACTATCTTTCATCAGGAAGGGGTCCAGACGCCAATGCTGAGGGGATGTCCCATTGTACCTCGCCCTCGTTTCCATATGTACAGCAGCGTGGTCAGAAATTGCTATACGACCTATTTTCCGGAATGAAATGGAATTTTTAAAAAACCGAGGGGGCAAAAAACATATCAATTCTGGTATGACATTTATGTGGATTGGAGTAGAAAGAAAAATCTCTGCCCTGTGGATGAAGACATCTCCATACATCTACTCATCCTAATTCTTTGTTCAGATCGACCAATTGTCTAGATCTGGGAGATACTCCTTCAGTACTCTTGGGAATCCTATCTATTTCCGGATGCATAATACAATTAAAGTCTCCCCCTATAATTGTATGATGGGCACCAAAAGCCATCAATTTTGAAAAGGCTTCCGTTATAAATTTAAAGGGATGTGCCGGTGTGTGTGTGTGTGTGTGGGGGGGGGGGGGGGGGCAGTACAAGTTTAAAATCCCATATTCCTCTCCAGTTATAAGGGCTTTAATCAAAATATATTGTCAAGATTCATCTTTTATCTGATTTAGGATTTTGAAAGGGAAATTCTTCTGAACAAGAATAGCAACTCCCCTGCTTTTTGAGCTAAAAGAAGAAAAAAAGGCCTGATCAAATCCACCCTGTCGTAATTTCAAGTGTTCTTTATCCAACAGGTGTGTCTCCTGTAGGAGAGCTATATCAACTCTCTCCTTCTTAAGATTTGATAATATTTTCTTCCTTTTGACTGGCGAATTACTCCCCTTGACATTCCAGGTGCGCCACATAACCGACTGATCAGCCATAATCATCCAGGCAAACCCGAGACCGCTCGGGAGGGGAAACCCTATCCAGAACATCCCGAGCATAGAGCATATAAAATTTACAAAAATAAAGGCTCTCTAATACATTCACAACAGTATAATAAAAAACTATTTCTAAATAATAAATAAAAACATATTTAAGTGGAGATTTTCCCCCTTGTTCCCAGGGGGTGTCACTTCCTTTCCAAAAGTCCATCATATCCTCTCCCAACCAATGTCCCACCCTTGACCCAGGCGCTCCTCAATAAAACGAGGAGAATTCAGATATAATACAAAGCTAGAGTTAAAAGTGAGCACCCTACCACCACCCACACCAACACCTGGATATATTTCGTAATGTTAATACCATATTTAAACATATAACTATAAAATTACAACCTCAACAAATAATAATTAAATATAATAATACAAAATAACAAGGGAAAAACAACCCTGCACCGAAAGACAGAAGTAAAATAGAATAAGGTTGCCACCTCTCCCCACCAACATTAACCATAACCCCCAGCTTACACATTTACATATATATACACACACACATACATACATACTCACATATCTACATTAAAAAAAATTTAAAAAACCAACCCCCAAGGGGGGAGAAAATCAAATCCCTCCCCCACCCCCCATGACAGTTTTAAACAGTAAGGTAAGAAAAAAGAAAAAAAATTGGGGTGGGGGGGATATAAACCAAAGCGGGGGAAAGGCAAACCAACATCCATTATCTCTTACAATTTATCGAAGAGAGTCCAAGAATTCCTTAGCCTTTTCTGGCGATCCGAAGTTATACACGGATCCTTCATGGTTAAAGCGTAGTGTCGCTGGGTAGCATAAGGAGTATTGAATATTTAAGTCACTTAAATGCTTCTTCGCCTCATCGAATGCCTTCCTCTTTCGGACCAGAGCTGGGGAAAAGTCCTGAAATAACATGACCTTGTATCCTTTATAGGTCATAGCTTGGGGGTCTTTTCCAAGATTTCTCGAAGCTTCTAGGAGTATCTGATCTCCCTATAGCTCTGCAGCCGGAACAGGACCGGGCGTGGGAGCTGGTTCGAGCTGGGTCCGCGTATTGCGACCCGGTAGGCCCATTCCACCCTTGCCTGGTCTGATCCAGCTTCCAGATTTAAAAGCTGGCGCAGCCACTGCTCGTGGAATGCTGTAAGCTGGCCTTCCTCTTCCCGTTCGGGAAGACCCAGCAAATGAATATTTTTTCAACGACCTCAATTATCGAGGTCATCAATGTCATTCTCGAATGTCCGGACTCGCTGTTCGAGAGTCTGGACCTGATCCACGGCCGATTGCGCTGCAGTTTCGAAGGTCGCGGCCTTTAACTCCGCCCCTCCGACTCGGCGCTCGATTTCCTGGATGTCTCAGTCGTGCTTCTGCAGCGCGGCCGAGAGTGAGTCCCATCGATTACGGGACTCCTCGATAAAAGCGTCGATCTTTGCATCCAGCTTGGAGATCATCTCCGCAAGGCTTGTCACTGTAGGTAAGTCCCCCAGGACGGCTGTGGACGCCTCAGCTGCAGCTGGAGAGGGTGGGGGAGGGGTTCCTGCTTGCTGAGAGCTGCGGGTCGCTTCCCTTTGGTCATTTTTACTAAATATTAGTCTGTTTAAATGTAATACTAAGCAACTAATTAAATTAAACAGCTATTATGAATGATTTGGTGAGTGTGGTGGGGGTGGGTGACTCAGTTTACCCAAGTCTTGGGAAGAGCACTATAGACTTAGACTTGCTGCGTTGCCAACATCTTGGATCCCCCATTTGGGGCATCTCACATGGCAAACCATATAATGAGACACCTTTACTCCAATCATTCAGGTAATTCTGACAGTACGCCGTTAATATTGTCCTCAGCATCTGATACCAAATTTCCAAGACTCCCTGGGATTCGGGATGCGATGCACTTGATTTAAACTGCTGTATGCCGAAACCATCCAAGATGTCCTTAAACAGCTAATCGGTAAAATGAGACCCTTGGCCTGACTGAATCACACTGCATAGCCCACAGTGAGTAAAGAAAGCTACCAACTCCTCCACCTCCCCTTTTGCCTTAACACTCCGTAATGGAATTGGCTCTGGAGATCTGGTGGACACATCCATTATGATCATCAGATATTGGTTTCCACTTTAATTTGGAAAGGGGATCTACACAACTAATCATAACCCACGTGAAAGGTTCTTCGAATACAGGAATTGGCAACAACGGTGCTGGTTTTATTACTGCCTGTGACGTACTTACCATTTGGCATGTATGACATGTACAACAAAAATTAACCACGTCCTTGTGCATTCCAGCCACTAGAAATGCTTTAGCCTGAGTCTTCTGTTCATCAACTCCTTTGGCTTTTTCTTTCGGTTTTCCTTCCTGTTGGAACGCATGACAGTAGGATCTTATTACTACATAGTCTAGAAAAATCCTTGGGTATTTTTCTTTTAATTCCCCAGTTCCCTGGTCTGACTTTAGCTTCACCACCACAAGGGGTGCCTCTCCTACCTTGGATCCTGCTAAAATATTCCCAAGAACAAACTGCATTCCTGGAACTGACAAACGGTCACTCAATCTCACTGTTACTTCCACAACCTTGACTTGGCACTCCAACCTAATGTTAAACAGGGAATGCTTTATTTCTGTCCCCATTCCACAAATTATCACGCTGTTGAGTAACATGTCAGAAAGAGTGAAAATACTTCCGTCTCTTGCCAGTGAAGGCCGAGAGAAAGTGAGGACTGCAGATGCTGGAGATTAGAGTTGAAAAGTGTAGTGCCGGAATAGCACAGCAGGTCGGCAGCATACGAGGGGCAGGAGAGTTGATGTTTCAGGCATAAGTCCTTCATCAGGAAAGTGGGGGGTAAGGGAGGGGAAACGGGGTTGAGAAATAAATAGGAAGGGTAGGGATGGAGCTGGGTGGGAGGTAGCTCGGAAGGCAATAGGTAGATGCAGGTAGGGGGTGTTGGTGACAGGTCAGAAGCGAGGGTGAAGTGGATTGGTGGTAGGACATTTGGACCCCTCAAACTATACAGCATCAACGTTGACTTCACCAATTTCCAAATCTCCCCTCCCCAACCTCATCCCAGATCCAACCGTTCAATTTAGCACTGCCCTTTTGAACTGTTCTAACTTACCATCTTCCTTCCCATCTGTCCACTCTCCCTTCCTCTCCGACATATCACTGTTACTCCAATCTACATTTTCCTATCACCCTCCCAGTGACCCTCCAGCCAGCCCAGCTCCTACACTCGTATTTATTTTTCAGCCCACTTGCCCCCCCCGCCACATTCCTGACGATGGGATTACGCCTGATATGTCGATTGTCCTGCTCTTCGGATGCTGCCTGATCTGTTGTGCCTTTCCGGCTACTTGCTTCTCAACTATTAGATACTGAACATGTACCCCATCTTCCAAAATTATAACTTCTTGTCCTCCCCCCACACCCCATTTTTCCTTAGCAATGTTTATCTACAGAGGCAAATTCTTTATAGAGATCAGGCACTGACTCCATACACAGCCCCTGTCGAGGCTGTGCACTGTCTGGCAGCTCCTCGGCTCGACTTGGGGTCTCCTTTACCAGGTTCACTAATACCACTGGCTTAAACTCTTTTACCATGTTTTTTCCCAAAGTTTCTTCCTTCGACCCCCAGCACTGTGTGTCCCATCTTACTGCAGTGAAAACAACTTTGCCCAGTGCCCTTCTTAAACCATCAGCACTGTAAATTTATGTGTACCACTCCATTATAGTGAGAACACCTGAGGCCTTTCACCGCCTTTCAACCCTCTTGGGCTGCTTTTTCAGCGGTGCTAAACTATTGCCATTGTGCTTTTCTCTATGTTTTGTAGTGTAGGATCTCCCCTTCTCCCAAATTCTATCCCTCAACAGGATGAAAATCCTCCCAGAAGCTAAATTTCATCTCATGCACCAATGCATACTTAACTGCCATTTCTGCCGTGCTTCTCACTTCTTGAACTTCCTGTTCATTCACATGAATTCTTACTGTCTCTGGAAGTGAGTCTTTAAACTGGTCCAGCAGAATTATCTCCCATCGGGCCTCAAAGGTCTTATCCATTTTTAAGGCCTGCACACATTTATCAAAATGACTGTGGTTATTTCTTTCAAACCCAACCTAACTCTGACCTGGTTCTGTCTCGATATTTCTGAACCGCTGTTTATATTCATGTAGTACCAATTCATAAGCACTCAAAGTAGCCTGTTTGACATCTGCATAATCTCTTCCTCCCTCACGTGACAGCACTGCACATACCTCTCAAGCTGTGCCAACCATCTTAGTCTGAACTAGCATTATCCACATGTTCACTGAATACGTCATGTGCCGAGCCAATTTTGCAAATGAAATAAAAAAGGTTTTGGCATTTTTCTCACCGAAATATTGCAATGTATTAACACAGTTGTATACATCCCTACGTTCTCCCTTCATCTTCATTCTGCTATTTTAACTTTCTTATCTAATTCCAAACTTCTGAATTTCACATTCTCCCCGTCTTCCTTTTTCCTCACTTTCTCTTTCGCGATCTTCTTTCTCTCTTTCTGTCTCTCTTTATCTTCTAACTCCAATTGCTCCACATGCAATTTAATTTTTTTCTAACTCGACTGCAGTTGCCTGCTTCTCTGACCCACCAAAGTGCTTGACCATTATGGTGACAGCTTTCCTTTTGTCCCTGGTAAAACCCAATTCTAATCTACATGTTAATTCTAAAAGTATGCCCTTCCTTTGTATTTCTAAACTTTGTCGGCTATTTTGTGAATCATCTTCAAACATCAGAAACTCTTTTGTAATGTGAAAAGCCATTTCTTTTAATTTAACCAACCACAAGGAAACAAAATTAAATGAATTTTGTCACCTGTTTTATTTGAAGATCGAGGTCACTAACTGCCAAGTGATGGAATCTGCTGGGACCTTTTGTACCCCAAATCTGTTCAAATCTGTCCACATCCTGTACGACAAGCCCTCAAACCGTTATGATGGCGATATCAATCTCCCCTGTTAATTGAACCATACACCCAGAAAAGCTCACCTCGCCTCGTCCTCTGTTAAAACATGAGTGACAGAGAAGTCCCAAATTCGACTATTAAGAGAAAAGTAACCATTTATAAGTATGCAAGTTAGCTCGCTGAGCTTGAATGTTTGTTTTCAGATGTTTTGTCCCTATGACTAGGTAACATCATCAGTGAGAGTCTCTGGTGACGCACTGGTGGTATGTCTCGTCTTTCTATTTATAGGTCTTGGTTTCTTAAGGTGCGTGATGTCATTTCCAGTTTTTTTTGTTCAAGGGAAGGTACATAGGACCTAAATTGATGTGTTTATTCTGGCTAGAATGTATTTCTTCTTAGAACTTTCGTGCGTGACTTTGTCCTAGGAAGTGTGTGTTGTCACAGTCAACGTGGTGTCATTCTATGCCTGTATGTATGGAAACTAGTGATAGTGGGTCCTGTCTTTTGGTGACCAGTTGGTGTTCGTATATCCTGCTAGTACGACAACAAAACAGTTCATCAGAACGAGAGTACGAAAATGGAAGTATTTCCACATCAGATACCAGGTTCGGTCACTGAGTGCAGGGCTGATGGGTGAATGGGTCTCAGTGAAAATTGGGGAACAGACATCAGAATTGCATTGTAAATATTGCAGCTCAAAACTGCATATTCACATAGTGCTGTAGACCATAGCATCAGGAGAAGCAGGCCTGCATTTAACCACAGCCTGTAACTTTTTGCCAGGATGACACCTCAGTCTGCCGTTACCATCCACACCATCTATGGCTCAATGACGAGTGTGGGTGAACATATCAGAGTCAGAATCACATGAACCGTAACCTGATGCTAACTCATTAAAGCGACCGGACTTGACCAACAAATCTGAACGAAGCCCTGCAGTTCTGCCACAGTCAGTCATAAATGGTAATGGACGATTACACAATTACAAAGGAAATGGCTCCACAAACATCCCCATCCTAAATAATGGAACAGACCTGCACAGCAGTGTAAAAGAGAGGGTGTTTTATCTGCACCATCCTCTGGCAGAAGTATTGAGTCGATGATAGACCTCACCCTCATCATGATGCCCACGAAATCACGGATGCCAGTCTTTAACAGATTCGATTCACTGCCCATGACATGAAGAAACAGGTGAACACAGTAGATTCGACAAAGGCAATGCGCCCCGATACCATTCCTGCAATAGGACTGAAGACTTGTGCTGCACAACAAGCCGTCTCCCTACATCTGTAGCCATTGTCCTTCTAGATAGACATGGGAGTTGGGAAGATAGTCTCTGAGGATCTTTGGTGAATCATTTCATTGCAGCATGTAGATAGTAAAACACTGCTGCTGCTGCTGAGCGTTGATTGTGGAGCATTGTGGATGAAGGGACAGTCAGACTGGCTGCTTTGTCCTGGATGGTATAAAGCTTCTTGAGTGTTGTTGGGGCTGCACTCATCCAGGCAAATTAGGAGTCTCCTATTACACGCCTGACTAATGCATTGTAGACGATGGACAGACTTTTGGAAGTTAGGATTTGAGTTACTCGCCGCAGTATTCCTAGCTTTGGACCTGCTCTTGTGGTTACAGTGTTGATGTGGCGAGACCAGTGAGTTTCTGAGCAATGATTACGCACCAGGAATCTGATACTGGAGGATTCAGTGATAGTAACACCATTGAATAACAAGGGGCAGGTTAGATTGTATTTTATTGGTGATGGTCATGGTCTGGCATTTGTATGGGCTGAATATTACTTGCCACTTGTTAGCCTGCATACTCTCCAGAACTTGTCACATTTGAACATGGACTGCTTCAGTATCTGAGGAGCCACAAATGTTGCAGAACATTGTACAATGATTGGCGAACATCCCCACTTCTGACCTTAAAATGGAGGGAAGGTCATTGATGAAGCAGCCCTGAAGAGGTTTTCGGTCACTGCTCGAGGGACTCCTACAGATTTGGAGCTCACTTGACTGACCTTCATCAACCATGACCACCTTCCTACGTGTCAGGTATCCATCTAACCAGCAGGGACTTTCCCTCTGATACCCATTGATTCCAGTGTTGCTAAGGCCCCTTGATAACACACAGTGTCGAATGCAGCCTTGATTTAAAGGGATGTCACTCTCATTCGACCTCTGGAATTCAGCTCTGTTGTCCATGTTTGAACCACGGTAATGAGGACAGGAGCTGAGTGGCCCTGGTTGAGCCTAAACTGGGCGTCATTGATCAGGGTATTGCTGAGCAGGTTGCTGCTTAAAAGCACTGAGACCTTCCACCACGTTACTGATGATCGAGAGTAGACTGATGGGGTGGTATTTGGCCGGATTGGATTTGTTCTGCTTTTTATATCCAGGAGATACTTGGGTAATTTTCCACATAATGAGGAAAAGCCATTGTTGTAACAGTATTGAAACAGTTTGGCTAGGGGAGTGACAAGTTTTCAGTACTATTGCCAGAATGTTGTCAGATTATGGACCCGATGGAGTATCCAGTATCTCCAATCGTTTCTGGATATCACGTGGACGGAATCAAATTGGTTGATGACTGGTAACTGAATTGCTGACGACCACTGGAGGGGGCTGAAATGGATCATCCACTCAGCATTTCTGACTGAAAATTGATGTGAATGCATCAGCCTTTTCTTATACACTGAAGTGCTGGGCTCTTCCATCATGGAGGAAGGGGTTATTTGTAGAATTTCTTCCTCCAGTGAATTGTTTAATTGTCCCCAACGTTTCTCGACTCGATGTGGAAGGGCTGCAGAGCTTAAATCTGAACCGTTGCTTGTGGGATCGCTTGGCTCTATCACTTACTGCTTATGCAGTTTGGTGCACAAGTTGTCCTGTTTGGTGGCATCACCAGGCTGACACCTCATTGTCAGGTATGCCTGGTGCTGCTCCTGCCATCCTGCACACTCCATTGATCCAATGATGATCCTCTGGATTGATGGCAATTGTTGCGAGGGGGATATGCCAGGCCATGAGGTTATGCGGGAGTACAATTCCACTGCTATTGATGACCCACAACACCTTTATGGACATCCAGATTTGAGCTGCTAGATCTATTCGAAGTCTGCTCGATTAAGCACCGTGATAGTTCGACCCAAAATGGTGGAGGTTATTCTCAATATGCAGGTGTGACTTTGTCTCCACAATGACTATGCGGTGGTCACTCTTACCGATACTGTCATGAACAGATACTTCTGTAACTGGCAGGTTAGTAAGGCGGTGGTCAAGTATGTATTTTCCACTTGTTGGTTCCTTCACCACCTGCCACCAGTTATATCCTTTAGGACCTGGCCAGCTCGATCAGTAATGCTGTAGCTGAGATATCGTTGGTGGTGTACATTGAAATCCCCCACCCAGAGTACATCTTGTGTACGTGCTACCCTCAGTGCTTCCTCCAAGTGTTGGTCAGCATGGAGGAGTACTGATTCATCAGTTGAGAGAGGCTGCTACATGGTAATCAGCGAGAGGTCTCATTTCCCATGTGCAAAATAATGCCATGAGACTTCATGGGATATGGAGTCACTGTTGAGGACTCCAAGAGCAATTCCCTTCCAACTGTCTCCCACTTTACCGCCACTTCTGCTGTGTCCGTCCTGATGATGAGACAGGAGGTATCCGGGGACGGTAATGGGAGTCTGGGTCATAGTCATACTCACAGAATCATACCTTTCAGAAAATGTCAGGCTATTAGTTGACGAGTCTGTTTATTTCTATTCATTGTTTCCTGCCAGCTGTCCCATTCGAGAAACACGTCCATACATTAGCCCCAATCCACTCAGATTTGATTTTGTAAACTGGGCTTGGAGCTTTACCAACATTTTTCTAAAAATCAAAATGTTTTACATCCATTGCTTCTCTTTCATTTGTCTCCCAGTCTGTTTCCAAACATAATTCCCATTTCATAAATCTATGTTCGTGTTGTCTTTGAACATTACTTTCAGTCCCAATAATTTCTGTAAACCATTTCCTTACTATGTTTATTGTTCCATGTACTCTATCATTTTCCCACACCAGACTCGATTTTCCTTGTATTGTTAGAAAGTTATGTGAAGACAGAACGGAAGTAGTGGCTTCATTGTTCTGCCATTTCCCTGTTCCCCATTCTCCATGCTCTGGTTTAAAACCGTAAGGAAACTGCCCTTGTTTTCTCATATTTCTCACATTGACATAATTTAACAACTTCATGCAGTTCTCTCTTATAACCTTTATGAATATAACTCTTCAGAAATCCATCAATTCCTGCCTTAAACTGCTCAATAATTGACCTTCCACACCATACACACACAGGGGCATAGACTCTGTGCATACAGAAATACAGCACGATCTATACGAGTCCCACTTTCCTACACCAGGCCCATAGCCTGAAATGTTATGACACTTCCAATTGCTCTTCCAAGTACTTATTAAAGATTGTGAGGTGATCATTCCCCTCTCAGGAAGTAATCCCAGAACCCCACACCTCGTGGTGAAAAAATGTTTAAATCATCTCTGAACCTCAACTCTTCACTTTAAAAGTGTGCTCCTTTGTTCTTGACCCTCTCACTAAAAGGAACAGCTGCTGTCTATCCACCCTGTCTGTGTCGCTCATAATCTTATCTTCCTGAATCACTGACTCCTCAGCTTTCTCTGCTCCAAAGTAAACAACCCGAGGTTATCCAGCCTCTCTCCATAGCTGATATGCTCTATCCCAGGGAACATCCTGGTGAATCACCTCTGCGCCCTCTCCAGTACAATCACATCCTTCCTGGAATGTAGTTCTCGGAGCTACATACAATATTCCATTTTGGCCGAACCAAAGCCCTGTATTGCTCTTATAATCTACACGCTGATCAGGAAACGCTACACCTAAGGCCTAATTCTTAACTAGTAAATTAACCTGTCCAGGAGAAAGTGAGGAATGCAGATGCTGGAGATCAGAGCTTTAAAAACGTGTTGCTGGAAAAGCGCATCAGGTGAGGCAGCATCAAAGGAGCAGCAGAATCAACGTTTCGGGCACAAGCCTTCTTCAGGAATCTGCCCGAAACATCGATTCTCCTGCTCCTTTAATGCTGCCTGACCTGCTTCGCTTTTCCAGCAAGACATTTTAAGCATGAACCTGTCCAGTCACATTCAATAATGTGTGGAGAAGCACAATCTGAGCTTCCCAGTGTGCTGCCATTCATTGAGTACTCCCCTGCCTGGTTCCATCTCCCCAAGTGCATCACCTCATACTTATCAGGATTGCATGCTATCTGCCCATCTGAACATTCCATCTGCATCATCCTATAACTTAAGGCCTTCCTCCTCACTGCTAACCACCCAGCCAATCTTTATGCCAAACATACACTTACTTATCACACCTCCACTACCCTCCATCGAGCCCCCTCCACATTAACATCTATATTTTGTTATGAATAACACAAACAATAAGGGACAGAGCACTGATCTCTGTGGTACACCAGTGGACACTGGTCTCCAGTCACACAAACAGCCTTCTCCCACCATACTCTGCCTCCTACCACGAAGTCAATTTTCGTTGTAACCTGTCAAGTTATCCATCATATTGTGAGATTTTACTGTATTTTTCAGTTTCCCGGGTGGAAATTTGTCAAAGGCCTTCCTACAAAACTAAATAATCGACCTCCTCAAACTAATTCAATCAAACCGATTGGAAATGACTTCCTCCTGATAAAGTCATGATAATTATCACTGATCAAATCTTGCAACTCTGATTGGAGTTCGATTTTCTCCTTCCCTATTTTCTCCAGTAATTTCCTTAACAGTGATCTAATACTCGCTCGTCTATAGTTCCCTGGTCTATCTCTCCCACCCTTACTGTGAAGTGGGATCGTATTAGCTGTTCTCCAGTCCCCTGGCACCTCCCCTATGGTCAGATTCTAATTAATATATTCAGTCAGGGTCTTTCTTCCTTTGACCCCAACAGCCACCTGTGCTACAACTCATTCAGACATGGAGATTGGTCCAAATTTGTACAGAAAAAAAACGTCAAATCCAATCTCGTATTTTACATCAATCTGTTCAAGAGCTTCGTAGTCCATCTTATTGAATTCGTACTTGCATCCTCCTTCTCCCAAGTAAAATCGATGGGAAAGTTTCATGTTACAATCCATCAATGTTCTCCAGCTTGACACATAGGTTACCCCTTTGGTTTCTAATGGACACTGCCTGTTTGCTGATTATTCTGTCCTACTTGTCCGTGTAGAATATCGTGGGATTCTCCCAGATCTCGCCTACTTGTACTTCTCTATGTCCCTCTGTTATTCAGTCCTTTCAATGTTTCTAAGATTCACTACAATCAACTCTCATGTTTTGAAACTCGAGATTACAGGCTGAGGTTCCCCATCAGACAATCTTGGCATTTTACGGAATAATCTGGATAATACCTTTTGAAGTTCCTCTCTACTAAATATATTCTTTCTTAGATTGGGACCCCGAACGATACACAATATTCTACGTTTAGTCTCACCAACGCTAGATGCAACTGGTGCACGACATCCTCTCTCTTCCAATTACATTCACAAGAATGTAAACCTAATTTTTACTTTCCCATTTGCATATGTTCTTCCCAATACCTCTCGCTTTAATTTTTCTCATGAACTTGCTGTGTGAGTTCTTTAAAAAAAGCTCATGAATATCCAACTATACGTTATCCAAAGGTTCATCGTTGCCTATGTCCACAAGAATCATCTTCAAACCATTCCAAAAATATGTTTGCACTTCTGGTTTTCCTTCATCGGTACATTCTCACACTCCCCAGTTATGTTATTACCTTCTAAATATCTAGTAGCATGTTCCTTGTAATCGAGTCCAACAGATACATGACTGTGGATGACAAGACAACTGGTCTGTCATTCACCACTCTCCAAATTCATCTTTTCTTCAACTGTTGGATAATATTTATAATCTTTTCCTTATCCAGATTGGTTAAATGACTTTCGGGAATGTGTCGGACAATAAAGTGAAAATCCGCGATGCAATCAACATGTCTATTGCTGCGTCCTCTGAAATTCTTGTATGATGGGCATCTACTCTGTCAGATTTATAAATCCTCTATCCAGCCTTCTTTTCAAAGATGACCCAACATTGATAAGAATTATCTTAGACTTTACTTACACAAGTCCCATAGCCACTTGGTATTTCTGGAAAAATTTCTGGACATTCTTCAATGAAGATAGACAAAAAGAAACTGTTTCTTTTTCCTGTAATTTCTCTGTTGTCTGCAATATATTATCCTGAACGCACACCAACTTTTCCACATTTGACCTTGTTTTTATTTATTTTTCATACTTTAATAGACGCTTTTTAGCAGTCTTTATATTTTTCTTTCGTTTGCATGCTTTTTCTCTTTTTGGTTTTCTTCTCAGTTTCTTGGTCATCCTTTGCTGGGCCCCACATTTCTCTGAATCCACTGGCTTACTGCAAAACTTGGCATTTTTCTAAGCTGCCTCCTTTCATCTAATAGGTAGATGAAGGTGGGGTTAAAAGTGATAGTCGGAGAGGAGGGTGGACGAGATTGATAGGAAGGAAGGTGGACACATAGGAACATTCAAAAGGGCGGTGCTGACTTGGAAGGTTGGAGTGGGATAAGGTCGGATTAGGGGAAATGGGAAAATCCACTATGATCCCCTGTGGTTGGAGGGTCCTACGGCAGAAGAGGAGGCTGTCTTCCTCCAGGCTTCTGGTGGCTCCGGTTTGGCAATGGAGCAGGTCTAGGACCCTCATGTACTTGGCAGAGTGGGAAGGGGAGTTAAAGTGCTCAGCCACAAGGCGATGGAGTTGTTCAATGTGGCTGTCCCAGAGATGTTCTCTGAAATGATCCACAAGTTGACCTCCTGCCTCGCCAACGTAGAGAAGACCACACTGGGTTTAATCGATGCAGTAGATGAGGCGTTCTGTCTCCCTTTATCACCTATCACTTTCAACCCCATCTTCATCAACCTATCACAATCCCAGATACCTCCCCCTGCCGCACCCCCATCCCATTTATCTCCCAGCCCCCTTGGCCCATAAGCTTCATTCCTGATGAAGGGCTTATGCCCGAAACATCGATTTATCTGCTCTTAGTATGCTGCCTGACTGTGCTTTTCCAACACCACACACTTCGACTCTGATCTCCAGCATTTGTAGTCCCCACTTTCTCCTCACACTTTCATGGTCTGCATGACTCAGATTTATAATGGTTACTTCAAATAAAACAAAAACTGTCGTGTACTCAAGCAGCATAAAAGAAAACCAATACATTGTGGTCACTATTTCCCCAGAGAGCTGAGACTGCTCTCACCTGGGTGGGAACCTGCCAGCAGGCTGGTAAAGTGTTGCTGCAGCTGTATATGGTCTTAGTGATTAGTGATTAGGTTAGATTAGATGATTTACTTTGTGGACACAAGCCCTTCAGCCCAACAAGTCCACACCAAACCGCCGAAGCTCAACCTACCCATACCCACTCCCCTACATTTACCCCTTCACCTAAGACTACGGGCAATTTAGCATGGCCAAATCACCTAACCTGCACATCTTTGGACTGTGGGAGGAAACCCGCGCAGACACAGGGAGAATGTCCAAATTCCACACTGTCGGTCGCCTGAGGCGGGAGTTGAGCTCGGGTCTCTGGCACTGTGAGGCAGCAATGCTAACCACTGTGCAACCGTGCCGCCCACTAAGCAATGCTGAAAGATCGTTTTCCTTCTCTACTCCATCAGCATAATGGGAGATCTGGAGAAATTAAAGTTTGAGATCACATCTGGAGTAGTGTGTATAGATTTAATCTCTTCAATGAAGAAAGGATATTGTTATATTGGAAGCAGCTCAGAGATGGTTCCCTCAACTGATTTCTGCAATGAAGGTGCTCGCGTATAACAAAAGGATCATCAGGTTGACCCATTAGACATTGGAGTTTACAAAAATCAAAGATAAACTTATTTGAACATAGATGACAGAAGGAGTTAACAAGTGAAGTGAATTACACAGATAGTGGAGGAATCCATTCCCTTCTCCAGTCTGTTACACAGGAACAACAGGAGGATATTCAGGCCTTCGAACCTGTTTGACCAAAACAGGATGAGGCTATTCAGCCCCTGGAGCTGACAGAAATTTACAGAAGGAGGCCATTCAGCCACTCGAGCCTGTAACAGTAGGCCATGCTGCACCAGTACCCTGTTAAACAGCAACAGGATCAGTCCATTCACCCTCCTCAAGTCTTTAACATAGGAACTGGAAGAGTTCACACAGTGACTGGAGATTGTTACACTGGGAAATCAGGAGGCCATTCAGACCCACCGAGCCTATTGCAAGTGAATTGGATAAGGATAAAAACTATCTGACACTTCTTTCATGAGAAAGGAAGAGGTAATTTAGACACATGTCTGGTATATGGGAACACGAAAAGACCAATCAATCCCTCGGTCCCATCTCCGGGATACATGAGGAGACCGTTCAGTATATCCACCTCTTATGGAGAAGTATGAGAAGACCCATCAGCCCCTCAAAGTTAGACAGCAAGAGTAAGATTCTATAATCTCCCAATCCTCTAAAACATCGACAGGAGGAGGTCATTCTGGCCTTGGAGATGGAAACATGGGAACACGAGAAAGACGTCAGCCCATCGATTTTGTACATCAGCAGGATGATGAGTGCATTGAGTCACACATGGCTCTTACTCTGCAATTGGAGCAGACCTCTTAAAGCCTTGTGCCCATTAAACAGGAATTCAAAGAAAACGTCAAGGTTTTCAAAAGGGAAGAATATATAAAATGGGTATACATTAGGGACTAAAGTGTAACAATAAACTAATGTAATTAAGGCAAATTGCTAGAGTCCATTGTTTAGGACATTTGCAAAATTAAACCACAATCTGTCAGAGTCAACATGGTTTTACGAAGGCTAAATCATGTTTGAATTGTTTGCTTGAGTTATTTGAAGGCGTCACAAACAAGGTGGATCGTGGGAATCCTGGAGATAGAACATATCTAGTCTACCCGAAGGCATCGGACATGTGTGTTCTCCAAAGAGTAAATGCTAAGATCAGACAAAATGGGTTTAGGAGTAATTTATTAGCTTGGATGGAGGATTGGCTAACCAACAAAATGTAGTCAGATGGAACAAATATGTAATTTTCTTTTGGCAAATGCAATTTGTGGGGTGGCATTGATTTCAGTTCTCAAGCCTCAACTATTTGCGATCGATGATATTACTGTACTCGGTTGATGGGATAGAAAATACGATTCCACATTTTCAGATGACACTAACATCGGTGGGAAATTACTTTGGAATGGTGATGCAAGAGATTTTAAAACTAATGGATAGGTTGGGGAATAGGCCAACATTTGGCAAGGAAAATTAAAGTAAATAAATATGGGACTATTCAAGTTGGCCAGTATAATAGAAAGACAAATTATTATGTAAATGGAGAGAAAGTTCAAAGTGTTGAGGTGCAGAGGGATCTGGGTGTCTGCTTGCATATCACAGAAAACCTGCTTGTGGGTACTGCAAGTAATGAGAAATGCAAGCATAATTTCAGTGCTTATTTATAAAAGGATAGAGTAGAAAGGTAGGGAGTGTTGGTGTAGCTATGCAAGGCATTAGTGAGGCTGTAACTGGAGTACAGTTTGGGTGTCCTGCAGAATGGGGTATTTCCATTGGAGGCAATTCCGCAGAGCTTCATCAGATTGATTCCATATTTGAAGTGTTTGTCTTATGAAGAGACATTGAGCAGTTTAGGCCTATATTCTCCAGTTTATAACAATGAAAGGAGATCTCATTGAGGTCTGTGAAATGCTAAAAATAATTGAAAGTGTAGATGTGGAGTGGATATTATTTCATGTGGCGCAATCTACAATAAGAGACTAGAGTTTTAGGATGGAGAGATGGTAGGAAAGTGGAACAGAGACGCGTTGACATCAGCCTCATCGAGGGGTTTGATTCCTCACAGATGCTCCTTGTTCTTATTCAAGTCTTCGATGGTGTTGCCCAGGAATGAGGGAGGACTGGAGAAGGAAGCAGGCACTCAGGACAAATCAATTAGAGAGAAAGTAATCAGTACGGTCTTACAGTGACCAGCGCTGGGCTCCCAACTATTTACAGTCTATATTAATGATCAGGAGGATGGAACAGATGTACAGATGCTGAGTTTGGTGATGTCGCTATGATAAGCAAGAGATTAAATTATCAAGAGAGGGTGGAGAGTCTGCAAATAGATTCAGAGAGGTAAAGGCAATAGATAAAAGTTTGGCAGGTGGAATTTAACATGATATAACCTGTCATTTCATTTAGAACATAGAACATAGAACATAGAAAAATACAGCGCAGTACAGGCCCTTCGGCCCTTGATGTTGCGCCGACTGAAGCCTACCTAACCTACACTAGCCCAATAACCTCCATATGCTTATCCAATGCCCGCTTGAATGACCATAAAGAGGGAGAGTGCACCACTGCTACTGGCAGGACATTCCATGAACTCACAACCCGCTGAGTAAAGAATCTACACCTAACATCTGTCCTTTACCAACCTCCCCTTAATTTAAAGCTGTGTCCCCTAGTAACAGCTGACTCCATACGCAGAAAAAGGTTCTCACTGTCAACCCTGTTTAAATCCTTAATCATCTTGTACACCTCTATCAAATCTTCCCTAAACCTTCTTTTCTCCAATGAGAACAGCCCCAAGTGCCTCAGCCTTTCCTCATACGATCTTCCTACCATGCCAGGCAACATCCTGGTAAACCTCCTCTGCACCTGTTCCAGTGCCTCAACATCCTTCCTATAGTATGGCGACCAGAACTGTACACAATACTCCACAATACACCAGAGTCTTATACAACTGCTACATGACCTCAGAACTCCGGAACTCACTTCCTCTACCAATAAAGCCCAGTACGCCATATGCCTTCTTCATAGCACTATTTACCTGTGTGGCAACTTTCAGAGATCTGTGTACATGGACACCAAGATCCCTCTGCTCATCGACATTACCAAGTAGCCTACTTTTAGCCCAGTAATCCACCTTCTTATTACTCCGACCAAAGTGAATGACTTCACACTTAGCTACATTGAACTCCATTTGCCACCTTTCTGCCCAGCTCTGCAACTTATCTATATCCCGCTGTAACCTGCCACATCCTTCTTCGCTGTCCACCACTCCACCGACTTTCGTATCATCCGCAAACTTGCTCACCCAGCCGAAAAGCCCCTCCTCCAGGTCATTTATAAAAATGACAAACAGCAATGTCCCCAAAACAGATCCTTTTGGAACACCGCTAGTAACTGCACTCCAAGATGAACCTTTACCATCAACTACTACCCTCTGTCTCCTTCCAGCCAGCCAATTCCTAACCCAAACCTCGAATGCACCCTCAATGCCATACCTCCGTAGTTTTTGCAGTAGCCTAACATGGGGTACCTTATCGAACGCCTTGCTAAAATCCATATACACCACATCTACTGCTTTACCCTCGTCCACTTCCTTGGTCACCTTCTCGAAGAACTCAATAAGGTTTGTGAGGCACGACCTGCCCTTCACAAAACCATGCTCACTATCCTTGATCACATTATTCCTATCCAGATGTTCATAAATCTTTTCCCTTACAATTCTCTCTAAGACTTTGCCCACAACAGAAGTGAGACTCACTGGCCTATAGTTACTAGGGCTGTCCCTACTCCCCTTCTAGAACAAGGGGACCACATTCGCTATCCTCCAGTCTTCTGGCACTATTCCTGTAGACAACGACGACATAAAAATCAAGGCCAATGGCTCCGCTATCTCCTCCCGAGCTTCCCAGAGGATCCTAGGATAAATGCCATCAGGCCAGGGGGACTTATCTATTTTCACCCTTTCCAGTATTCCCCGGACCTCTTCCCTACATACCTCGAAGCCATCCATTCTAATCACTCGTGAATCAATATTCACACCAGCAAAAATGTCCTGTTCCTGAGTGAATACTGACCAAAATTATTGATTTAGTGTCTCTCCAATCTCCTCCACCTCCACACACAACTTCCCACTACTATCCTTGACTGGACCGATACCTACCCTAGTCATCCTTTTATTCCTGACATACCTATAGAAAGCCTTAGGGTTTTCCCTAATCCTACCAACCAAGGACTTTTCATGTCCCCTTCTCGCTGCTCTTAGCTCTCTCTTTAGATCCTTCCTGGCTACCTTATAACTCTCAATTGCCCCAACTGAACCTTCACGCCTCATCTTTACATAGGCCGTCCTATTCCCTTTTATAAGGGATTCCAATTCCTTCTTAAACCACGGCTCCCTCACAAGACTCTTTCCTCCCTTCCTGACTGGTACATATCAAGGACTTATCAAGGACACCCAATAGCTGCTCCTTGAACACGCTCCACATATCATTTGTGTACTTCCCTTGAAGCCTATTTTTCCAATCCACACATCCTAGGTCATGCTTCACCGCATCATAATTTCCCTGCCCCCAGCTATAACTACTGCCCTGCAGTGCACACTTATCCCTCTCCATCACTAGAGTAAAAGTCACCGAGTTGTGGTCACTGTCCCCGAAGTGCTCACCTACCTCCAATTCTAACACCTGGCCTGGTTCATTACCCAGAACCAAATCCAGTTTGGCCTCACCTCTTGTTGGGCTGTCTACATATTGTGTCAGGAAACCCTCCTGCACACATTGGACCAGCAACAATCCATCTAAGTAAATCGAGCTATATCTTTCCCAGTCAATATCTGGGAAGTTAAACTCCCCCATAACAACCACCCTACTACTTTCACTCTTCTCCTCAATCATCCTTGCAATACTTTCCGCTACATCTCTCGGACTATTAGGAGGCCTGTAGAAAACTCCCAACAGGGTGACCTCACCTTTCCTATTTCGAACCTCAGCCCAAACTACCTCAGATGGCAAGTTTTCCTCCATCGTCCTTTCAACCACTGAAATACTATCCTTGACAAGCAATGCCATACCTCCCCCTCTTTTACACCCACCTCTGACCCTACTCAAACATTTAACCCTTGGAACCTGCAATAGCCATTCCTGTCCCTGTTCAACCCACGTCTCTGTAATGGCCACAACATCGAAGTCCCAGTTACCAAGCCACGCTGCAAGTTCACCTACCTTATTTCTTATACTTCTGGCATTGAAGTATACACACTTCAAGCCACCATCCTGTTTACCGACACCCTCCTTCGAGATCGATGCCTTGTTCCTAACCTCCCTTCACTCAAGGTCCTGTACCCTAAAGCTACTTTGATGTGGTTGATTGGTGGTGAGGATGGTGTTTTAAAATGTGCATCAAGAGGACGGCCTTTATCCAATATATATTAATTTCTTTCTACGTGGAGACCCAATGACGATGGGAATGGCTGAGTGCTTCTGAACGAAGAGACCGTGACTGCTGCAAGGACAGTGGGTATTCACCAATACGATATACTGTGATGGGCACACTGTAACATTAATAGAGATAGAGCTCCTTCATTTCCTCGACCAATCCCCATTGACATGGGTATTCTGCAGATGCCAAGTACACCATCGGGAATCCGACTATACTGGATACACCCGGCAGCTCCCTGCTGTGGGAGAAACAATCTATTTACCTCATTCACCATATACATCCTCCATCAACGAATGGTGACTTTGATGTTGAGACACTGGGAGATGATGGATATGTCATCTAGTCCTGCCTAGAACGTTCTGGATTATCGAAGCTGATTGAAACTGTGACCCTAACAGCCACTGGCAGCACCATCCTCCCCCTGGTGTCAAGCTGCACGACGTGTTAAAGGAGGTGACACCGCTCTGTGACCAGCTCCTTGTTCAGTCAGGGTCCCCTCACACTCTGCTCCTGGGTTAAGTGGAGTTTGGGAAGCTTTTCCGGGAATACTCGGGGTGGATACAGCAGATCCCTTTCCCCACACACACTCACTCTGTAGTTTCAGAACTTCCCCTCTCTGCAACCTCTGCTCCATTTGTTGTTCATGTTACAGACCCAGATGCTGTAACTTCCGTCCCCTTGCTCCATCACGAGTTGGGGCACCAAATCCTCAGGTCTCCCTGAATGTCTGAGGCAGCTCACAGCACAACCTCCAGCAAACCATCTCCAGCCCCTCCACTAAATTTTCAATTACAGGAGTCAGTCAGAAACCCCTCGGCACAAGTGTTGTGGGCCAGACCAGATCCCCGAAAAATGTTTTAAGAAGGCCGTTTAGACCGAAACCTTTCCTTATTTTGAATATAGATGGGAAATGTGTGTTCCAGATATTTTGTGAATGGTCAAACCACTCGACATTACGCAAAATATAATCTATTAAAACGCTTTAGTTAAAATACAATCAAAGAAAAGAACATTTTGGGATAGTTTATATGTTGAAACACTTACACAAACATTAGATACCGTACCTTCTTGGCTTACACCGCTTGGCACAAAGATATATTCAAATACATAGGAGTCTCCAACTGTTGTGTCTCCGACCCGCCCTCCTCATCTAACCTACTTAATAAAGTAAGGTTCATTCTAAACTTCCTCTATGGAATATAAGTTTGTTAATATTTTTATAGTAACTTGAACTAAGCTTTCTACTTTAGTACAGAGTGGGTGTTCAGATAAGTCGGGTCTGGATGCTAGGGCAGTTGCTTGCTCCTCCTGCAGAATGTGGCAGGTGGGAGACATGGCACACGTCTCCGCAGGCTACAACTGCGGGAAGTGCACCCAAGTCCAGCTCCTTAATAACCATGTTAGGGAATTGGAATTGGAGCTGGATGAACTACGGATCATTCGGGAGGCTGAGGGGGTAATTTAGAGTAGTTACCTGGAGTTGGTCACTCCTCAGACTCAGGACAAGGATAGATGGGTTACAGTTAGGGGGAGAAAAGGGGACAGACAGACAGTGCAGAGATCCCCTGTGGACATTCCCGTCAGCAATAAGTATGCCGTTTAGGCAACTGCTGGGGGGGATGACCTACCAGAGGAATGCCATAGCATCAGTTCTCTGGCACTGAGCCTGACACGGTGGAAAAGAAGGGAAGGGGGCAGAATAGAAAAGTACTCGTGGTAGGGGACTCGATAGTTAGGGGAATCGACAGGAGATTTTGTGGTCCGGATCGGGATTCCCGAAAGGTATGTTGCCTCCCTGGTGCCAAGGTCCGGGACATCTCCGATTGGGTGCATAGGCTTAAAAAAGGGGAGGGCGAACAGCCACAAATTTGTTGCATATTGGCACTAATGATATAGCCAGGAAAAGGATCGAGGATATAAAAAGTGATTTCAGGGAGTTAGGATGGAAGCTGCAAAGCAGGACGAACAGAGTAGTGTTCTCTAGTTTACTACCAGTGTCACGAGATAGCGAGGCGAGGAACAGGGAGCAGGCGCAGCTTAACACATGGCTGCGCAGCTGGTGTAGGAGGGAAGGCTTCAGATATGTAGATAATTGGGATGCCTTATGGGGAAGGTGGGACCTGTACAAGAAGGACGGGTTGCATCTGAACTGGAAAGGGACCAATGCCCTGGGTCGAAGGTTTGCTCAAATTGTCCTATTTGATTTGTGTTTATAATTTGTAAATTTCTGAGATATTCTGGCACATCAATTTTGATACTTGCAAGCATAATGAAGATTTCCAACCTTAGGATGCTAGAGAAAGACATTATACCATTGTGAGTAATGGGGAGGTTAAGCGAGAAATACCATTTATTCCCTTAGCACAGAGTATGGGAAACAAATATTTGAGCGTAAACCATGGCACTCATTTAGATAATAGGGACTCAGACAATCGGAAATCTATTTTATTAATGAATTCCAAAGGTCAGATTTCTATGATTGTCGAGTGAAGACACATTACATATTCAAATATTGAAATTGTGCTGAATGGATTGTCTTATGATGCCTAAAGTTATTTCTGGAATAATTAAGATTAATATCTGTTTAAAGGCTGTTCCATTGTATTGAAAGAATTGATGGTTTGAACTGTATTAGATCTTCAAGTATTTATCTGGTTGGGATGTCATGATCATTTTATGTGTTTCCCATGTTGTCAATTGGAGTCGACAGGAATACACAGAGGATAAGATGAAATTCTCATCAATCGTTTCCTGACAGCTGCTTTCTTCAGAATATCGGTTGAGTTATAGTTTGCAGTTCATCTAGACGGACTGACTAGCTGTAATCTGGACCAGTTAATCTATTGTCGACAATTCCCCCTCTGCAATTCGAGAGGGTTTAAACTAGTATGACAGGGGGGTGGGAACCTGAATTGTGTACCGGAGGTGAGAGTTGATCCAGACAAGGCAATAGCAAGAGGTAGACCAGCTAGTGGGAAGGATTTTCCTGGGAAGGAACCAAGGGATCAGTTGAAGTGCATTTGCTTTAATGCGAGGAGTATCAGGAATAAAAGTGATGAACTTAGAGCATGGATCAGTACCTGGAGCTATGATTTTGTGGCCATAACAGAGACATGGGTTTCTTAGGGCAGGAATGGTTGCTGGATGTTCCAGGGTTTAGAGTCTTTAAAAAGAATGGGGGGGGGGGGGGGTGGAAGAGGAGGGGGTGTAGCATTACTAAACAGAGAGGGTATCACAATTACAGAAGCTTCCATTGTCGAGGAAAGATCTGCATACCGAGTCAGTATGGGTGGAAATTTGGAAGAGCAAGGGAGCAGTCACCTCGTTAGGGGTTTACTAACGGATCCCCAATAGCAGCAGGGGGATGGAAGAAAGAATAGGTCAGCAGATTTTGGAAAAGTGTGGACGTAGTAGGGTTGTTGTAATGGGTGACATTAACTTTCCCAATATTGATTGGAACCTCCTTTGAGCAGCTGGTTTGGAAGGAGATGTTTTTGTAAAGTGTATTCAGGAGGATTTCCTGACTCAGTACGTTGACAGGCTGACGAGGGGAGAGACCATTGTAGATTTAGTGCTTGGAAACGAGCCGGGGCCGGTATCAGATCTTGTGGTGGGAGATCATTTTGGTGATAGTGACCACAACTGCCTCACATTTTACATAGCTATGTAGAAGGAGAGGATAAGGCAAAATGTGAGGATATTTAATTGGGGAAGAGGAAACTATGATGCGATGAGACATGAGTTAGGAAGCATGGATTGGGAGCAATTGTTCCATGGTAAAGGCACTAGAGACATGTGGAGACTGTTTAAGGAACAGTTGTTGCAAGTGATGAATAGACTGAGACAGACAAGAAGTGGTAAGATAAAAGAACGTTAGATGACGAGAGACGGTGGAGCTTCTCGTTAAAAGGAAGAAGGCAGCTTACATAAGGTGGAGGAGGCTAGGGTCAAGCTCAGCTCTCGAGGTTTACAGGCAGGCGAGGAAGGAGCTCAAAAATCGTCTGAGGAGACCCAGGAGTGGCATGAGAAAGGCTTGGCAGAGCGGATTAGGGTGAACACAAAGGCATTTTACACTTACGTGAGGAATAAGAGAATGGTCAAAGAAAGAATCGGGCCGATCAGGGATTGCAGAGGGAATTTGCGTGTGGAGTCTGAGGATGCAGGGGAAGCGCTAAATGAGTTTTTTTTTGCTTCTGTCTTTACGAAAGAAAGGAACTTTGTAGTGAATGAAATCTTTGAAGAATAGGCGTGCATGCTGGAATGGATAGACTTAGAGGAAGCTGATGTGCTGAAATGTTTATCAAACATTAAGATTGACAAGTCGCCAGGCCCGGACCAGATTTGTCCTCGGCTGCTTTGGGAAACGAGAAATGCAATTGCTTCGCCACTTGCGAAGATCTTTTCATCCTCGCTCTCCACTGAAGTCGTACCTGAGGACTGGAGAGAGGCAAATGAAATTCCTCTCTTCAAGAAAGGAAATAGGGAAATCCCCGGCAATTACAGACCAGTAAGTCTCACGTCTGTCGTCTGCAAGATGTTAGAAAGGATTCTGAGAGATAGGAATTTTGAACATCTGGAAGAGCATGGCTTGAATAAGTGCAGTCAATACGGCTTTGTGAGGGGCAGGTCTTGCCTCACAAACCTTATCGAGTTCTTTGAGGATGTGACTAGAAAAGTTGATAAGGGTCGAGCTGTGGATGTGGTGTATATGGACTTCAGCAAGGCGTTTGATAAGGTTCCCCATGATAGGCTCATTCTGAAGGTCAGGGGATACTGGGGAACTTAGCTGTCTGGATACAGAATTGGCTGGCCAACAGAAGACAGCGAGTGGTAGCAGAAGGAAAATATTCTGCCTGGAAGTCTGTGGCGAGTGGGCCTCTACTGTTTGTAATTTTTATTAATGACTTGGATGAGAGGATTGAAGGATGGGTCAGCCAGTTCGCAGATGACACAAAGGTTGGAGGTGTTGTTGACAGGATAGAGGGCTGTTGTAGGCTGCAGTGTGACATTGACAGCATGCAGAGATGGGCTGAGAGGTGGCAGGTGGAGTTCAACCTGGATAAATGCGAAATGATGCATTTTGGAAGGTCGACTAGAAAGCTGAGTACAGGATTAAGGACAGGATTCTTGGCAGTGTGGAGGAACAGAGGGATCTTGGTGTGCAGGTACATAGATCTCTTAAAATGGCAACCCGAGTGGACAGGGCTGTTAAGAAAGCATATGATGTTTTGACTTTCATTAACAGGGGGATTAAGTTTAAGTGTCGTGAGATCTTGTTGCATATCTATAAAACTTTGTTGAGACCGCACTTGGAATACTGCGTCCAGTTCTGGTCGCCCTATTATAGGAAAAGTGTGGATGCTTTGGAGAGGGTTCAGAGGAGATTTACCGGGATGCTGCCTGGACTGTAGGGCTTATCTTATGAATAGAGCTTTACTGAGCTCGGACTTTTTTCTTTGGAGAAAAGGAGGAGGGTGGGGGGGGACCTAATTGAGGTATACAAGATAATGAGAGGCATAGATAGATTCGATAGCCAGAGACTAATTCCCAGGGCAGAAATGACTAACACGAGGGTTCAGTTTTAAGCTGGTTGGAGGAAGGGATAGAGGGGATGTCAGTGGCGGGTTCTTTATACAGAGATTTGTGAGAGCATGGAATGCGTTGCCCGCAGCAGTTGTGGAAGCAGGGTCACTGGGGACATTTAAGAGACTCTTGGCATGCATATGGTCACAGACATTTGAGGGTACATACATGAGGATCAGTGGTCGTCACAACATTGTGGGCTAAAGGGCCTGTTCTGCGCTGTACTATTCTATGTTTATGTTCTATGTTCTATATCCTTACAGCAGTTTTCCAATCCAGGAGGAAACAACATCAACAGAGATCTCAGAGAAAAGCAGCTGGGAATCATGTATTGAAACTTCCAACCCTTTTGAGATGCCCAGCAGCTTCTGAATGCTGCAGCTAAAAACAAAGCGAGGAAATCTGGTCTGGGAGAGCTGGCCACTGCCCTTTCATTGTTACCAAAGTTTTAATGAAACCAAAATGTTTTCTCAGTTATTAACTTTAACTGTTTTTAGTCAGTAGGTCTGCACGTCTGCCTTTAAAACTTCTCTTAAAAAAACAGGAGAAAATATTCTTTTTACAGTGATAGTATCCTCACAACTCCATCTTTAATAGAATCATCCATCAATATACAAAGGTGGAATAATTTTAGACAACCTAATCTCCCACTATTCGCAGACTGAAATGCATATGCTTTACATTGACTGTCAGCATACAAATGTTGACAACTAGTTTCGATTTCAGTCATTTTACTCCTGCCACAGAATGCCATTGTCTTTCTTCATCCAAGTCTCCACAACGTGTCAAAACCTAAGTTTCTCACCCTGTCACCTGTATAATTTCAAATTGAATGGCAGCAATAATAAGATCAATCGAAACAGACTGGTATTTTTCTCCCTAAACTTCTCGAAAAACTTTAAGGGGTCACAATCTGTGATAAAGATTTGTTTCAGGTATGTTATTCACAATTTAACTTCTGAAATGTTGTAACGCCAACACCAAGCTCAAGGTCTCCTTCCTCATTGTGGAATAAATTTGTTGATGTTTTCACTGGACACTCCAACCACACGTTACATAATAGAGCACTTCTCATCTCTCCAATAGTCCTTCTGGATGACATAGCTCCTCATGTCTCAGCATAAAAGAATTACATGCTTCTGTACCTCTTAATGCTGTAACCCCTTTACCTGCTACTCCTGGCCTTTGCTAATAAACCTTACTCTCACCGGTAAATGTTTTAAGAAATCTTGCACATTCTTCTCAATCTCTCACAGAAACCAAACCTTGATTTCTGAAATCAATTATCATCATCAGACATTTCAGCTTCTAGTCTTGCTGTTTTAACTCTCTGCTCTTCCACACGAGTTCTCACGACTGCAGGAAGTGAAGTGTTGAACTTCTCCAAAATAAGAATCTCTCTAAGGGTGTCATAGGTTTGCTCTGTTTATAATCTCCTTACTCACATTTCCAGATTACTTTGTTTGATCCTTTCAAACCGAATGTGCGTTTAACCAGGACCTTTTTTTTAGATTCCTAAAACGCTATCTGTCAGCTTCTGACACTAACTCATATACACTTCAGACGGATTTTTTCACTACCCCATACTGGCCAGATACCTCCACCGATAGGGATGCAAATACTTATCAGCTTTGTTTGGATCAACTAAATCCACATTGTCACTGGTTTAGCCACTTTCTCAAATGAAAATCAAAAGGCTTCCCCATCTTTCTCATGAAATTTAGATAATGCCTAGATGCATTTAAACATAACCCCATTAGGAAATTGGTTACAATAGGGTTGCTCAACCTCACGAACCTCCTCATCCCGCCGATCGTCTACCTTCATCTCCGCCTTCTATGTCAATTTTCCTCTCTAATTACTAACTGTTTCAGTTGAAACTCTCTGCTTTTCTTCTATCCTTTTCTCTCTTTCTTCTTCATTTCAGGCATGTGTGGGTTAGGTGCCTTAGTCGGGGTAAATGTGTCATAATAGGGTAGAGGAATGGGCCTGGGTAGGTTACTCCTCGGAGGGTCGATGCGGACTTGTTGAGTCGAATGGCCCCTTTGCAAATTCTAAACCGAATTTGGTATTATCGATTTAGAACCAGACAAGAGTCCCCAGTTTGCTATAGACCAATCAGACTGACTCAAACTGTTTTAAGGAGGTAGCTTGGATGCCAACCTTTCCTTATTTTAAAGGTAGATGTGAGTTGGTTGTTTCAGATGTGATGTTACTCGTCAAACCACTCACCATTAAGATAGACACAATATATTTAAACACTCTAATGAAAATCCATACAAATTGAAGAGGAATTTAGAATACATTAACTATTGGGAACCTTAACAGAATAATGGAAACATTTCCTTCTACAAATGAAATGTTCGAATATACTAACATCACCGAAACAAACCCCTTGGCAAAATGGAAATTTCAGACATACATTCTTGCATACAGTTCTCCAATCCAGGAGGAAGCAGCATCAATACAGGTTTCAGAGAAAGTAGCAGCTGGAGATAACTATTTATTAAAAACCCTAAAAGCACCGTAAGTTATTTACTTGAGCCGTTTTCAGCCGGCAGTTTGGCCTTTAAGATCTCTTATTTTTTAAAAAAGGAGAAACTATTTTTTTTAAGTGGTACCATTGTCACACAATTTAGATGTCTGGTCCTTTACTTAAGGGGCTTCCTCGTGTTACTGATCGCAAGGTCACCTGAGAGGGACAAATACAGGTATAGATCAAGTTACAAGGATGTGTCTCATAAATTCTGAAACACCCCTGTCCATGGACCATCACATGGGACATACAGGGAAGTGAACAACAGCCTGATACACACCCCTTCGTTACTTCTGAGCTGCACAATGCCAGCACTCCAGAGACCATGAGCCAAACCCCAAGACCAGGGAACGATACAGAGGGACAGAGAGATTCACATAAAAGACAGAAACAGACAGTAAATTAACTGAAAAGATGTTGTGGAATAATGGGGAAAATGACAGGGCAGTGGGAATTACTGGAGAAGTAAGATCTTCGAGAGTAAAAAGACAAGAATGAGAACATTGAATAAAGGCGTTGTCAGATCAGCTGGAATGGTTTGTCACATCATATTCTGAATCTGCTTCACAGAACACCACAAACAACATAAACTTGGACAAGATGACAGCCCAGCATGGAGAGCTGTGCACACCGTGCTAGTGTGTTGCTCAGTAAACTGCACTATCTGCCCAGCATGGAGAGTATTGCAATCTTTACTATCATATTCTAACGATACTCGCATCAGATGACTGTCTATAATGGGAAGGTTTGCTCTCTCTGCGTGTGTGTATGCTCATCAGAAACTGAGAGAGAGTGCGTGTGTGTGCGCGATTGGAGTGCTGGAAACGATACTCATTGTTTGAGAAGGAACACACATGGAGGAAACTGTTTTAACTACGAACAACTGGCAGGCTTTTGGATAATCAACAGAAGGAACGTGAGAAGTTTCATGGGCTGATGAGATAAAGTGTTTGAGAATGTTAAAGTAAAGGCATTGCCATACACAATAGCAATATATATCTGCGTGCACATGAATGAGAGATGGATGGGAGTTTGGTGTGATTGCGAATCAGAATTGCTTCAGCAGGTTTGAAGCCGAGAGTTTCAGTAGCAGATTATTGTCTTCCTTACGAATTTACTTCATAGCTCAAAGTTCAAACAGCAGATGGAATAAACCAGTGAGATAAATTCTAGAGTGGTGAATATTTCAAGTTAGAAATGCTCAGGGCATGGTGTCAGGAATCAGCTCATTGTCAAAGTGATCACCCTCAGTTGTTACGTGTCTGCTTCTGCCGCAGACTTTGGCCAGGGATGCGATGGAAGCAGTGGAAGGAAGTACCAGAACAGTAGACAGTGACCTCCAAGCTCTTAATAGCAAAGGCAATGATGCAATGCTTTGTGGGTCTCTGCTGAAACTGAGTCAGTCAACATAGAGACAGATGAGTAACACTGCCAGAGCAGAGAGGGAAACAGTAATTGAATACGTTCATTGATGTAGTTAGTAGTGGTCTGTAGAATGAAAATTTGGATTGAGAGTTTCAACAGGAAAATAATAGTGGCAAGAAGTGTAGACTATATGAAATAACAGTAATACAGTCATAACTGTTTTATAGAAAAAAAACTAGACAGTGACACTTACCAGGAACACCAATGATAGCCAGGAAGGGATAATAAAAATATTTAATAAGAAGAAGAACAAAATAGATCCGAAATGATAATGACTACCCATCATAATATGTCGAATGAAACCAAATATAATAGAGTAAACCCCTCTCCATTGTAGGAATTTTCCAGTCTATTGTTCTCAGATTCTGATCCATTGTTGGAACATTCCAGTCTATTGTTCTCAGATTCTGATCTCTCCTCCCCCTTTCTCTCGATCTACTGATCCCTCTCAGTGCTGTCAATGATGCTTCCGCTCATGTTATGGGATAACATTGAACGGCGCCCATTTATCATTGAAAGATGGAAATTCTCCACTGGGATAATTATAATCCATGGAGACTCGCATTAATCTCAGTCCCTGAACAAACAAGCTCAGTTAAACAGTTCGAAATATCGCTTTACATATCACTATAAAAGGGGAACATTTACTGGGTTTGGATTGAATGGATGAGGGTTGCTGAGTGATGGACCATAAATCTTTCAATCTTTTAAAATCTTTTTTTCCTTGTACATGAGAGTATTAACAGAACATTGCACGGGTCTGTATATATTCCATTTTGTTTATTAAAGGATGCGGTTGTAAAATAACAGATCGGTTGCATAAAAATGTCAGGTGGGCAAGTTTCTGGATACCATATCAAAACGTACGGTACATATTGACCAATGTGAGGCTACTCTTGGTTGTAAGTGCCCTGTTATCAAATCGTTTCATATCCTTCAAACAGAGCATTGAGACTGCTGCTCAGGAACAGGCCGAAGAAATTCTGTCCCTTTGGGCCTCTTACAGAGGGATAGCAGAACGCTATTCACACAACATTAGCCTGTTGCTACTTGAAAAGGTGGAATGTTGGCACTTTTTGCCAACAGAATCATTCAAAACAAAGAGTTGTGTCGCTGCAGCTGTACGAGGTGTTACTGAGAGAGCACCTGAAGTACATTGTGTGGTTTGTGTTTCTGTAACTGAGAAGGGATGGACCTCCATCAGTTTACAGGCTGATCATAATCCACAGGTTGCTGTGTTACTTAATGTCCCCAGTCTGTTACACAGGCACAGGAGGATGTCATTCAGCCCCTCAAGCTCATTACAGTGAAACAGAAAAGATCATTCAGCCTCTTGAGTCTATTACAGAGGGACAGGAGGAGGCTATTCAGCCTCTCGAGCCTGTTATGGAGTGGCAGGAAGTTTTTATTTAACATTTCAACTCTGTTACGCATAAATATTAGTTTTAAATCAGTTATGGAATAGGAAAGATCTGATGTAAACATTAAAGTTCTAATCTTGAGTAAGGCCAGTTTTTTGAAAGTGTTAGGCGAGTCCTGTGAAATGCTAATTGAGATACCTTGTTCACAGGTAAGGGGACGGTTGGAAAATGCAAGGCAATCAAAACTTGGATTCAGAGAATCCTGAGCCAACGAGTTCCTATTAGTGAGATGGGCAAGGCTGGTGAGTTCAGGGAGTGGGGAGTGAGAGAATTTGGGGCGAGAGAGACCGGGAGCGCTGAGAGTGACCGCGGGCAACGGGAAAGACTGGTGGTGACGAGAAAGAGCGGGGCGAGAGAGAGAGACCGGGGACGAGAGAGACATGGGGTGAAGAGCGAGACGGGGGGCGACGAGACAGACCGGGGCGACGAGACAGACCGTGATGAAAGAGAGACAGGGGCGAGAGAGAGACCGGGGGCGGCGAGAGAGACCATGCGCGAGAAAGATCAGGAGTGAGAGACCAGGGTTGACGATAGACTGGGGGTGACGAGAGAGACCAGGGGCAGGAAAAACCAAACGCGAGAGAGACTAGTGATGAGAGACTGCGTGTGACGAGACAGCGAAGGCGACGAGAGACCGGGGGTGACGAGAGATTCTTGGGGCGAGACAGACCGGGGGCGATGAGAGACTGGGGGGTAAGAGAGAATGGGGGCGAGAGAGACCGAGGGCGATGAGAGAGGATGGGAGTGATAAGGGAGACCGGGTATATGAGAGAAAATGGGGACGAGAGAGACCGGGGGTGCCTGAGAGAGCGGGGGTGTGAGAGACCGGAGGCGAGAGAGACCAGGAGTGATGAGAGACAAGGGGGAGCTGACAGCAACCGGGGCGCAAGAGAACGGGGGTGATGAGAGACCGGGGGCGAGAGAGACTGCGGGCGTGAGACCCGCAGTGACGAGAAACCGAGGGGGTGAGAGAGAGCGGTTGACAAGAGAGACTGGGGCGACAAGACAGACTGGGAGCGTGAGTGAGACCGTGGCGAGATGGTGACCGGGGGTGAGAGACCAGGGGTGATGAGAGACTGGGGGTGAGAGACCCGGGGATGACGAGCGACCGGAGGAGACGAGAGACCGGGGGCAACAATTGAGACCGGGGGCGAGAGAGACTGGGGGCCAGAGAGTGAGGGGCCAGAGAGACCAGGGGCGAGAGAGACTGTGGGCAAGAGAGACCAGGGGAGAGAAAGAGAGGGGGGAAGAGAGACCGGAGGCGAGAGAGACCGGGGGCTAGAAAGAGACCGGGGGTGAGGGAGAGGGGTTGACGAGAGACACCAGTTGCGAGAGAGAGAGACCAGGGGTGAAGAGACACCGGGGGGGGGGGAGAGCGAGAAGACAGATGGGGCAAGAGAGACCGTGGGCGAGAGAGACCGGGGCGCAAAAGAGACCTGGGGTGAGAGAGATTGGGGGTGCTGAGAGAGACCCGGGGTGAGAGAAAGTGGGGTCAAGAGAGACCAGGGGCCAGAGAGAGACCGGAAGCGAGAGAGGCCGGGGAGGGAGAGAGGCCCGGTGTGAGACAGACAGTGAGAGACAAGACAGACCAGGGGAGAGAGAGACTGTGGGCGAGAGAGACCGGGGGAAAGACACTGTGGGTGACGAGAGACCGGGGGCGACAAGAGAGACCGGGGGTGAGAGAGACTGGGGGAACGAGCGAGACAGGGGGAAGCGAGAGAGACCGGGGGCGAGAGAGACTGGGGGCGAGAGAGACCAGGGGGCGAGAAAGAAACCGGGGTTGAGAGATAGAGGTGGTGACGAGAGAGACCGGGGCGAGAGAGAGAGACAGGGGAGGGAGTGATAGAGACAGGTGGGGCAAGAGAGACCAGGGCGCAAAAGAGACCTGGGGTGAGAGAGACTGGGGGTAGAGACAGAGGGAGACGAGAGAGACCGGGGCTAATGAGAGAGACCGGGGGCGAGAGAAAGTGGGGTTGAGAGAGACTGGGGGTGAGAGTGGCCGGGGGCGAGAGAGAGACTGTGAACGAGAGAGGCCGGGGGTGAGATAGGCCGGGTGTGAGAGAGACAGTGAGCGACAAGACAGACAAGGGACAAGAGAGACTGGGGGCAAGAAATCGGGGGCAAGACACTGAGGGTGATGAGAGACCGGGGGCAACAAGAGAGACTGTGGGTGAGAGATACCTAGGGTGAGAGAGGCCGGGGGTGAGAGAGAGTCTTGTGGCGAGATAGAGGGGGTGATGAAAGAGACTGGGGTGGGGGGGGCGAGGGAGATTGGGGTGGACAGAGACCCAGGAGTGACGAGAGACCGGGGACAAAGAGAGAGACTGGGGGTGAGAGAGACCGGGGGCGAAAGAGAGCCCGGGGGCGAGAGAGACAGGGGATGAGAGAGTGAGACCTGGGGCAAAGAGAGACCGGGGGCGAGAAAGAGACCGAGAGTGAGAGGGAAGGGGTGATGAGAGAGACCGGGGGCAAGATACCGGGGCGAGAGAGAGAGAGAGACTGGGGGCAAAAGAGACCGAGTGTGTGAAAGCCTCCGGAAGCAAGAGAGATTGGGGTGGAGAGAGACCCGGGGGTGACGAGAGGCCAGCGACAACGAGAGAGACGGGGGACGAGAGAGACAGGGGACGAGAGTGAGACTGGGGGCGAGAAAGAGACCGGGGGTGAGAGGGAGGGGGTGACGAGAGAGACCGGGAGCAAGAGATACCGCGGGCGAGAAATAGAGACCAGGGCGAGAGAGAGAGTCCGGGGGCAAGAGAGAGTGGGGGGACAGAGACCGGCGATGAGAGAGAGAGACCGGGAGTGAGAGAGAGAGAGAGAGACCGGGACACAAAAGAGACCTGGGTGAGAGAGACCGGGGGTGAGAGACAGGGAGAGACGAGAGACACCAGGGGCGATGAGAGAGATTGGGGGCAAGAGAAAGTGGGGTCGAGAGTGACCGGGGGTGAGAGTGACTGGGGTGAGAGAGAGACCGGTAGCGAGAGAGGCCAGGCAGCGAGAGAGGCCGGGGAGTGAGAGGCCGGGTGCCAGAGAGGCAGGGAGCAACGAGACAGACCGGGCGCGAGAGAGACTGTGGGCGAGACAGACCGGGGACGAGAGACCAGGGGCGACAAGAGAGACTGTGGGTGAGAGAGACCGAGGGCGAGAGGGACCGGGGGCAAGAGAGAGTCCTGGGGCTAGAGACAGGGGGTAACTAGAGAGACCGGGGGTGACAGAGATGGACCGGGGGCAAAGAGAGATGGGGGCGAGAGAGACCAGGGCGGCGAGAGAGACCAGGGGCGAGAGAGAGACTGGGGAGCGAGAGACGGGTTTGCGAGAGAGACTGGGGAGTGAGAGATGGGTTTGCGAGAGATGCTGGGGAGCTAGAGAGAATGGGGGCGAGAGAGAGAGAGAGACAGGGGACAAAGAGAGACAGGTGGCGAGAGAGGCCGGATGCGAGAGAGACAGTGAGCGAAGAGACAGACCGGGGACAAGAGATACCGGGGGTCAGAGAAACTCTGGGCAAGAGAGAGGGACCGGGGGCGAGACACTGGGGGCGCGAGACAGGGGGAGACTAGAGACACCAGGGGCGATGAGAGAGATTGGGGGCAAGAGAAAGTGGGGTCGAGAGTGACCGGGGGCGAGAGTGACTGGGGCTGAGAGAGAGACCGGTAGCGAGAGAGGCCAGGCAGCGAGAGAGACTGGGGAGTGAGAGGCCGGGTGCCAGAGAGGCAGGGAGCAACGAGACAGACCGGGGGCGAGAGAGACTGTGGGCGAGAGAGACCAGGGGCGAGATACCAGGGGTGACGAGAGACCAGGGGCGACAAGAGAGACTGTGGGTGAGAGAGACCGAGGGCGAGAGGGACCGGGGGCAAGAGAGAATCCTGGGGCTAGAGACAGGGGGTAACGAGAGAGACCGGGGTGAGAGAGATGGACCGGGGGCAAAGAGAGATGGGGCCGAGAGAGACCAGGGCGGCGAGAGAGACCAGGGGCGAGAGAGAGACTGGGGAGCGAGAGACGGGTTTGCGAGAGAGACTGGGGGGCTAGAGAGAATGGGGGCGAGAGAGAGAGAGAGACAGGGGACAAAGAGAGACAGGTGGCGAGAGAGGCCGGATGAGAGAGAGACAGTGAGTGATAAGACTGACCGGGGACAAGATACCGGGGGTCAGAGAAACTCTGGGCAAGAGAGAGGGACCGGGGGCGAGAGACTGGGGGCGGGAGACAGGGGGAGACTAGAGACACCAGTGGCGATGAGAGAGATTGGGGGCGAGAGAAAGTGGGGTCGACAGAGGTCAGGGGCAAGAGTGACTGGGGGCAAGAGTGACTGGGGCTGAGAGAGAGACCGAGAGCGAGAGAGGCCAGGGAGTGAGAGAGGCCAGGGAGCAAGAGAGGCCGGGGAGCGAGAGATGCCAGGGAGCGAGAGAGGCAGGGAGCAACGAGACAGACCGGGGGCGAGAGAGTCTGCGGGCGAGAGAGACCGGGGGCCAGACAACAGGGATGACGAGAGACCAGGGGCGACAAGAGAGACTGTGGGTGAGAGAGACCGAGGGTGAGAGAAGCCGGGGGCGAGAGAGAGCCTTGTGGCGAGATAGACGGGGTGGCGAGGGAGACTGGGGGTGAGAGAGACCGGGGGCAAGAGAGAGAGACCAGGTGCAAAGAGAGACGGGGCGAGAGAGATCGGGGGCAGCGAGAGAGAGCAGGGGCTAGAGAGAGACTGGGGCGAGAGAAACCGGGGGGGGGGTGAAAGACACCGGGGTGAGAGAGTTTGGGGTGGAGAGAGACCCAGGGGTGATGAGCGACCGGGGATGACAAGAGAGACCGGTGGCGAGAGAGACAAGGAGCGATGAGACAGACTGGGGGCGAGACACCGGGGTTGACGAGAGACAGGGAGCAACAAGGGACCGGTGGCGACAGAGACCGGGGGCGAGAGAGACTGTGGGCAAGAGAGACTGAGGATGAGAGAGACAAAGGGCGAGACAGAGTCCTGGGGTGAGAGAGAGGGGGTGACAAGAGAGACCGGGGGGGGGGGGCGTGAGAGAGACCAGGGGCAAAGAGTGACACGGGGCGAGAGAGACTGGGGGCAGCGAGAGAGACCGGGGCGAGAGAGAGACTATGGCCGAGAGAGACCGGGAGTGACGAGAGACCAGGGGTGAGAAAGACCGGGGGTGAGAATAACTGGGGGTGAGAGAGAGGCCGAGAAGCGAGAGAAGCCGGGTGCAAGAGAGACAGGAAGTGACGAGACAGACAGGAGGCAAGAGAGACTGCGGGCAAGGGAGACCGGGGGCGGTGACATAGTCCGGTGGGGGTGAGAGAGACCGGGGGGCTAGAGAGAGACCGGGGGGGCTAGACAGAAACCGGGGGCAATGAGAGAGCGGGGGGGGGAATGAGAGAGAGTGGGGATGAGAGAGTCTGGGGGTGACGAGACAAACCGGGGGCAATGAGAGAGTCCGGGAGTGATGAGAGAGGCCGGGGGCAACACAGACCGGGGGCGAGAGACTGGGATTGACAAGAGTTTGGGTGCCTGAGAGACCAAAACAAGAGAGAGACCAGGGGTGATGAGAGAAGGGTTGACAAGAGAGACTATTGGCAACAAGACAGAATGGGAGCGAGAGTGAGAGACCATGATGAGAGGGAGACTGGGGCGAGAGAGACCAAGGGGCGAAAGAGAGACCGGGGTGACGAGACAGACTGGGGGCGAGAGAGAGACCGAAGCGACGAGACAGACTGGGGCGATGAGACAGACCGGGGGCGAGAGAGAGAGACCGGGGCGATGAGACAGTCTGGGGACGAGAGAGAGACTGTGGCGAGAGGGAGACCGTGGCAAGAGAGAGAGACTGGAGGCGGTGAGAGAGAGACTGAGGGTGAGGAAGACTGGGGGTGAGAGAGAGGGGTTCACAAGAGAGACCAGGGTGACAAGACAGACCGGGGGCAAGAGATAGACCAGGGGTGAGAGAGAGACCGGGGGTGAGAGTGACCGGGGGCGAGAGAGACTGGGTGAGAGAGGCCGGGGGTGAGAAAAACCGGGGGTGAGAAAGACCGGGGATGAGAGTGACTGGGGGCGAGAGAGAGACCGGGGGCGAGATAGGGCGGGGGTGAGAAAGACTGGGGGTGTGAAAGACCGGGGGTGAGAGTGACCGGGGGTGAGAGAGGCCGAGAAGCGAGAGAAGCTAGCTGCGGGAGAGACAGGAAGCGACAAGACAGACCGGGGGGAAGAGAGACTGGGTGAGAGATACCGGGGCCGAGAGAGACCGGGGGCGAGAGAGACCGTGGGGGGTTGGAAAGAGACCGTGGGGGTGAAAGACACCGGGGGCAAGAGAGATTGGGGGTGAGAGAGACCACGGAGGTGGCGAGAGAGATCAGGGGCGAGAGACACTGTGGGCGATGAAGAGACCGGGGCGAGAGAGACCGGAGGGCGAGAGAGACCGGGTGCAAATGAGAGATCGTAGGTCAAGAGAGACCGCGGGTGAGAGACCGGGGTGATGAGAGACCGAGGGTGGGAGAGAGCCCGGGGGCGACAAAAGATCGGCGGTGAGAGACACCAGGGGTGGTGAGAGAGAACGGGGGTGAGAGAGACCAGGGGTGGGGGGACAAGAGAGACGGGTTTGTGAGAGAGACTGGGGGGCGAGAGAGAGATCGGGGGCGGCGAGAGAGACAGGGGGTCCAGAGAGACCTCAGAAAATGCTCCCTCAATACCTCAGATAGTGCACCCTCAGTATCTCAGAAAGTTCTCCCTCAGTACCTCAGATAGTCCGTCCTCATTACCGCAGAAAGTGCTCCCTCAGTACCTCAGATAGTGCTTGTTCAATACCTCAGAAAGTACTCCCTCAGAACCTCAGATAGTGCTTTATCAGTACCTCAGATAGTGCTTCCTCAATACTTCAGAAAGTGTTCCCTCAATACGTCACATAGTGCTTCCCCAATACCTCAGGAAGTACTTCCTCAGTACCTCAGACAGTGTTCCTCAATACCTCCGAAAATGCTCACTCAATATCTCAGGTTGTGCACCTTCTGTACCTCAGAAAATGCGCCCTCAATTCTTCAGATAGTGCACCCGCAGTACCTCAGAAAGTTCTCCCTCACTATCTCAGAATGTCCTCCTTCAATACCTCAGATAATGCACACTTAATACCTCCGATATTGCACCTTCAATACCTCAGAGAGTGCACCCTCAGTACCTCAGATAGTGCTTGCTCAATACGTCAGAAATTACTCCCTCAGTACCTCAGGTAGTGCTTTCTCAGTACCTCAGATAGTGCTTCCTCAATACTTCAGAAAGTGCTCCCTCAATACCTCACAGAGTGCTTCCTCAGTCTCTCAGATGGTGCACACCCAATACCTCAGGAAGTGCTCCCTCAGTACCTCAGATAATCCGTCCTCATTACCTCAGAAAGTGCTCCCTCAATACCTCAGATAGTGCTTGCTCAATACCTCAGAAAGTACTCCCTCATTACCTCAGGTAGTGCTTTCTCAGTACATCAGATAATGCACCCTCAATACCTCAGAAAGTGCTCCCTCTGTATCTCAGAAAGTGCTCCCTCAGTACCTCAGAAAGTGCTCTCTCATTACCTCAGAAACTGCTCTCTCAATACATCAGAAAGTGATCTGTCAGTACCTCAGGAATTGTTCCCGCAATAACTCAGATAGTGCTTCCTCAGTACATCAGATAGTGCTTCCACAAAACTTCAGAAAGTGCTCCCACAATACCTCAGAACGTGCGCCCACAATACCTCAGATAGTGCTCCCTCAATTCCTCGGGAAATGCTCCCTCAATACCTCAGAAACTTCTCCCTCAATACCTCACATAGTGTTTCCCCAATACCTCAGACAGTGCACCCTCAATACTTCAGATAGTGCTTCCTAAGTACCTCAGAAGTGCTCCCACAGTACCGCAGAAAGTGCTCCTTTAATACCTCAGATAATTCTCCCTCAATATCACAGAAAGTGCTCCCTCAATACCTCAGATAGTACTCCCTCAATACCTCAGAAAGTTCTCACTCAATACCTCACAATGTGCTGCCTCAATACCTCAGAAATTGCTCCCTCATTACCTAAGAATGTGCTCTCCAAATTCCTCATATAGTGCTTCCTCAACACCTCAGAAAGTTATTCCTAAGTACCTCAGAAAGTGCTCCCACTGTACCGATGAAAGTGTTTCCTCAATACCTCAGATAATGCTCCCTCAATACCTCAGATAGTACTCCCTGAATACGTGAGAAAGTGCTCCCTCAATACCTCAGATACTGTTTCCTTCAGTACCTCCGATTGTGCTTCCTCTGTCTGTCAGATAGTGCACACCCAATACCTCAGAAAGTGCTCCCTCAATACCTCAGATAATGCCTCCTCTGTTCCTCAGATATTGCACACCCAATACCTCAGAAAGTGCTCCCTCAATACCTCAGAAAGTGCTCCCTCAATACTTCAGAATGTGCTGCCTCAGTATCTCAGAAAGTGCTCCTGCAATACCTCAGATAGTCCTCCCTCAATAGCTCAGATTGTGCACCCTCAGTACCTCAAAAAGTGCTCCTGCAATACCTCAGAGAGTGCTCCCTCAGTACTCAGAAAGTGCTCCCTCAATATCTCAGATAGTGCTTCCTCAGTTCCTCAGAAAGTGCTCCCTAAATACTTCAGAACGTGCTGCCTCATTACCACAGAAACTGGTCCCGCAATACCTCAGATAGTGATCCCTCATTACCTCAGAAAGTGCTCCCCAAATTTCTCAGATAGTGCTCCCTCAACACATCAGAAAGGGCATCCTAAATACCTCAGAATGTGCTCCAACAGTACTGATGAAAGTGCTCCCTCAATACCTCTGATAATGCTCCCCCAATACCAAAGAAAGTGCTTCCTCAATACCTCAGAATGTGCTGCCTCCGTGGCTCAGAAAGTACTACCTCAATACCTCAGATAGTACTACCTCAATACCTCAGAAAGTGCTCCCTCATTACCTCAGAAAGTGCTCCCCAAATTCCTCAGATAGTGCTTACTCAGTACCTCTGATAGTGTTTCCTCAGTACCTCAGGTAGAACTTCCTCAATACCTCAAAAAGTGTTCCCTCAGTACCTCAGAAAGTGCTCCCTGAATACCTCAGAACGTGCTCCCCAAATTCCTCAGATAGTGCTTACTCAGTACCTCTGACAGTGCTTCCTCTGTACCTCAGGTAGAACTTCCTCAATACCTCAAAAAGTGCTCCCTCAGTACCTCAGAAAGTGCTCCCTGAATACCTCAGAAAGTGCTCCCACAATACCTCAGATAGTGGTTCCTCTCTCCCTCAGATGGTGCACGCCCAATACCTCAAATGGTGCTCCCTCAATACCTCAGAAAGTGCTCCCTCAATACTTTAGATAATGCTCCCACAATACCACAGAAAGTGCTACCTCAATACCTTAGAAAATGCACACTCTATATGTCAGAAATTGCTCCCTCAATACCTCAGAATATGCTTCCTCAGTACCTCAGATAGTGCGCCCTCTATACCTCAGAAAGTGCTCCCCCAATACCTCAGATAGTCCGTCCCACAATGCCTCAGAAAGTGCTCCCTCAATACCTCAGAAAGTGCTCCCTAAATACTTCAGAATGTGCTGCCTCAGTACCTCAGAAATTGCTCCTTCAATACCTCAGATGGTGCTCCCTTAGTACTCAGATAGTGCTTCCTCAACAGCTCAGATAGCGCACTCTCAGTACCTCAGATTGTGCTCCCTCAATACCTCAGAATGACCTTCCTCAGGACATCAGATAGTGCTTCCTCAGTATCTCAGAAATTGCTCCCTCAGTTCCTCAGATAGAGCTCCCTCAATACCTCAGAAAGTGCTCCCTCAATACCTCAGAAAGTGCTCACTCTATACCTCAGAAAGCACTCTCAGTTCCACAGAAACAGCTCCCTCAATACCTCAGAAAGTGCTCCCTCAGTACCTCAGTTAGTGCTTCCTCAGTACCTCAGATAGTGCTTCCTCAGTATCTCAGATTGTGCTTCCACAGTGCCACTGATTGTGCTCCCTCAATACATCAGAATGTACTCGCTCAATACCTCAGAAAGTGCTCTCTCAAACCTCAGGATGTGCACCCTCAAAACCTCAGAAAGTACTCCCTCAGTACCTCAGAAGGAGTTCCTTCAATACCTCAGGAAGTGCTCCCTCAATAACTCAGAAAGTGCACCCTCAATACCACAGGTAGTGCTTCCTCTGTACTGCAGAAAGTGCGCCGTCAATACCTCAGATAGTGCCGCCTCAGTACCTCAGATAGTGCTGTCTCAGTACACAGATGGTGCTTCATCAATACCTCAGAAAGTGCTCCATCTCTACCTCAGATAGAGCTTCCTCAATACCTCAGAAAGTGGTCCCTCCATACCTCAGATAATGCTCCCTCAATTCCTCAGTTTGTGCTCCCTCAGTACCTCAGTAAGTGCTCCCTTAGAAACTCAGAAACTGCTCCCTGAATACATCAGGAAGTGATCCCTCAATACCTCAGAAAGTGCTCTCTCAGTATCTCTGAAAATGTTCCCTCAATACCCCAGAACGTTTTCTCTCACGACCTCAGATAGTGCTTCCTCAATACCTCAGACGTGATCCCTCAATACCTGAGATAGGGCTTCCTCAATACCTCAGAAAGTGCTCCCTCAATACCTCAGAAAGTGCTCCCCAAATTCCTCAGATAGTGCTTACTCAGTACCTCTGATAGTGTTTCCTCAGTACCTCAGGTAGAACTTCCTCAATACCTCAAAAAGTGTTCCCTCAGTACCTCAGAAAGTGCTCCCTGAATACCTCAGAACGTGCTCCCCAAATTCCTCAGATAGTGCTTACTCAGTACCTCTGATAGTGCTTCCTCTGTACCTCAGGTAGAACTTCCTCAATACCTCAAAAAGTGCTCCCTCAGTACCTCAGAAAGTGCTCCCTGAATACCTCAGAAAGTGCTCCCACAATTCCTCAGATAGTGGTTCCTCTCTCCCTCAGATGGTGCACGCCCAATACCTCAAATGGTGCTCCCTCAATACCTCAGAAAGTGCTCCCTCAATACTTTAGATAATGCTCCCACAATACCACAGAAAGTGCTCCCTCAATACCTTAGAAAATGCACACTCTATATGTCAGAAATTGCTCCCTCAATACCTCAGAATATGCTTCCTCAGTACCTCAGATAGTGCGCCCTCTATACCTCAGAAAGTGCTCCCCCAATACCTCAGATAGTCCGTCCCACAATACCTCAGAAAGTGCTCCCTCAATACCTCAGAAAGTGCTCCCTAAATACTTCAGAATGTGCTGCCTCAGTACCTCAGAAATTGCTCCTTCAATACCTCAGATGGTGCTCCCTTAGTACTCAGATAGTGCTTCCTCAACAGCTCAGATAGCGCACTCTCAGTACCTCAGATTGTGCTCCCTCAATACCTCAGAATGACCTTCCTCAGGACATCAGATAGTGCTTCCTCAGTATCTCAGAAATTGCTCCCTCAGTTCCTCAGATAGTGCTCCCTCAATACCTCAGAAAGTGCTCCCTCAATACCTCAGAAAGTGCTCACTCTATACCTCAGAAAGCACTCTCAGTTCCACAGAAACAGCTCCCTCAATACCTCAGAAAGTGCTCCCTCAGTACCTCAGTTAGTGCTTCCTCAGTACCTCAGATAGTGCTTCCTCAGTATCTCAGATTGTGCTTCCACAGTGCCACTGATTGTGCTCCCTCAATACATCAGAATGTACTCGCTCAATACCTCAGAAAGTGCTCTCTCAAACCTCAGGATGTGCACCCTCAAAACCTCAGAAAGTACTCCTTCAGTACCTCAGAAGGAGTTCCTTCAATACCTCAGGAAGTGCTCCCTCAATAACTCAGAAAGTGCACCCTCAATACCACAGGTAGTGCTTCCTCTGTACTGCAGAAAGTGCGCCGTCAATACCTCAGATAGTGCCGCCTCAGTACCTCAGATAGTGCTGTCTCAGTACACAGAAGGTGCTTCCTCAATACCTCAGAAAGTGCTCCATCTCTACCTCAGATAGAGCTTCCTCAATACCTCAGAAAGTGGTCCCTCCATACCTCAGATAATGCTCCCTCAATTCCTCAGTTTGTGCTCCCTCAGTACCTCAGTAAGTGCTCCCTTAGAAACTCAGAAACTGCTCCCTGAATACATCAGGAAGTGATCCCTCAATACCTCAGAAAGTGCTCTCTCAGTATCTCTGAAAATGTTCCCTCAATACCCCAGAACGTTTTCTCTCACGACCTCAGATAGTGCTTCCTCAATACCTCAGACGTGATCCCTCAATACCTGAGATAGGGCTTCCTCAATACCTCAGAAAGTGCTCCCTCAATACCTCAGATAGTGCATCCTCAATACCTCAAGAAGTGCTCCCTCAATGCCTCAGAATGTGCTCCCGCAATGCCTCCGAAAGTGCTCCCTCAATACCTCAGGTAGTGCTCCCTCAATACCTCAGAAAGTGTTCCCACAATACCTCAGAAATTGCTCCCTCAATACCTCAGATAGTGCACCCTCAATAACTCAGATTGTGCTCTCTCAATACATCAGAAAGTGATCCCTCAATACCTCAAACAGTGCTCTGTCAGTACCTCAGAAAGTGTTCCCACAATACCTCATAACGTTTTCTCTCAGTACTTCAGATAGTGTTTCCTCAGTTACTCAGATAGTGCTTCCTCAATACCTCAGCCGTGATCCCTCAATATCTCAGATAGTGCTTCCTCAGTACCTCAGACAGTGCTTCCTCAATATCACAGAAACTGTTTCCTCTGTACCTCAGAAAGTGGTCCCTCAATACCTCAGATAGTGCACCCTCATTACTTTAGAGAATTCTCCCACAATACCTCAGAAAGTGCTCCCTCAATACCTCAGATAGCGCTTCCTCAGTAGCTCAGCTGGTGCTTCCTCAATACCTCAGAACGTGCTACCTCAATGCCACGCAAAGTTGTCCCTTAATACCACACTAACTGTTCCCTCAATTCCTCTGATACTGTTCCCTCAATACCTTAGAAACATTTCCCTCAATACCTCAGTTAGTGCTCCCTCAATACCTCAGATATGGTTAACTCAATACGTCAGAACGTTTTCCCTCAGTACCCCAGAAAGTGCTCCCTCAGAACCCTAGAAACTGCTCCCTCAATACATCAGAATTAAATCCCTCAATACCTCAGAAAGTGCTCTGTCAGTATCTCAGAAAATGTTCCCTCAATACCTCAGAACATTTTCTCTCACTACCTCAGATAGTGTTTACTCAGTACCTCAGATAGTGCTTCCTCAATACCTCAGACGTGATCCCTCAATACCTGAGATAGGGCTTCCTTAATACCTCAGAAAGTGCTCCCTCTCTACCTCAGAAGGTTCTCTCTCAGTACCTCAGAAACTGCTCTCTCAATACATCAGAAAGTGATACCTTAATACCTCAGAAAGTGCTCTGTCAGTACCTCAGAAATTGTTCCCACAATAACTCAGATAATGCTTCCTCAATACCGCAGTTAGATCTCCCTCCATACCTCAGATAGTGCTTCCTCAGTTCCTCAGAATGTGCTGCCCTAATACCTCAGAAAGTGCTCCCCAAATTCCTCAGATAGTGCTTCCTCAACACCTCAGAAAGTGCTTCCTAAATACCTCAGAAGGTGCTCTCTCAGTACCTCAGAAACTGCTCCCTCAATACATCAGAAATGATCCCTCAATACCTCAGAAAGTGCTCTGTCAGTACCTCAGAAAGTGCTGCCACAATAACTCAGATAGTGCTTCCTCAATACCTCAGATGTGCAAACACAATTTCTCAGAAAGTGCTCCCTCAGAAATCAGAAAGTGCTCTCTCTGTACTTCAGAAACTGCTCCGTCAATACCTCACAGAGTGTTTCTCCAATACCTTAGGAAGCTCTGCCCCACTACCTCAGACAGTGCTCCCTCAATACCTCAGATAATTCTGCCTCAATACTACAGAAAGTGCTCCCGCAATACCTCAAAATGTGCTACCTCAATACCACACTAAGTGTTCCCTCAATTCCTCAGATCGTGCTCCCTCAATACCTCAGAAAGTGCTCACTTAGTGCCTCAGATAGAGTTCCCTCAATACCTTAGAAAGTGCTCCCTCAATACCTCAGATAGTCCGTCCCACAATACCTCAGGAAGTGCTCCCTCAATGCCTCAGAACGTGCTCCCTCAATGCCTCAGAAAGTGCTGCCTCAATATATCAGATAGTGCTCTGTCAGTACCTCAGAAAGTGTTCCCACAATACCTCAGAAACTTTTACCTTAATACTTCAGATAGTGTTTCCTCAATACCTCAGATAGTGTTCCCTCCATACCTCAGAAAGTGCTCCCTCAGTACCTCAGATAGTGCTTCCTCAATACCTCAGCCGTGATCCCTCAATACCTCAGATAGTGCTTCCTCAGTACCTCAGACAGTGCTTCCTCAATTCCTCAGAAAGTGCTCCCTCAGTACCTCAGATAGTACTTCCTCAGTACCACAGATAGTGCTCCCTCCATACCTCAGAAAGTGCTCCATCAGTACCTCAGATAGTGCTCCCTCAATAACTCAAAAACTACTTGTGCAATACCTCAGACGGAGCTCCTTCAATACCTCAGATAGTGCACCCTCAGTACATCAGAAAGTGCTCCCTCGATACCTCAGATAATGCCTCCTCTGTCCCTCAGATAGTGCACACAAAATACCTCAGAAGGTGTTCCCTCAATACCTCAGAAAGTGCTTCCTCAATACTTTAGATAATGCTCCCACAATACCACAGAAAGTGCTCCCTCAATACCTCAAATAGTGCTCACTCAATACCTTAGTAAATGCACACTCTATATGTCAGAAATTGCTCCCTCAATACCACAGATAGTGCTTCCTCAGTACGTCAGATAGTGCACCCTCTATAACTCAGATAGATCTGCCTGCATACCTCAGAGAGTGCTTCCTCAGTACATCAGATAGTGCTTCCTCAATACCTCAGAAAGTGTTCCCTCAATACCTCAGATAATGCTCCCTAAATACCTCAGAAAGTGCTCCCTCTATACCTCAGAAAGTGCTCCGTAATAACTCAGATGTTGCTTCCTCAATACCTCAGAAAGTGCTCCCTCTATACCTCAGAAAGTGCTCTCTCAGTACCTCAGAAACTGCTCTCTCAATACATCAGAAGGTGATCCCTTAATACCTCAGAAATTGTTCCCACAATAACTCAGATAGTGCTTCCTCAATACCGCAGATAGATATGCCTCCATACCTCAGATAGTGCTTCCTCAGTACGTCAGATATTGCACCCTCAATAAGTCAGATAGTGCTCCCTCAGTGTCTCAGATAGTGGTCCCTCAATACCTCAGATAGTGCTCCCTCGTTATCTCAGATAGTGCTCCCTCAATACCTCAGATAGTGCTCCCTCCATATCTCAGATAGTGCACCCTTTAGTACCTCAGAACATGAACCCTATATAGCTCAGATAGTGCTTCCTCAGTACCACAGATAATGCACCCTCAAAATGTCACATAGTGCTCCCTCAATACATCAGAAAATAGTCGCTCAATAACTGAGAAAGAGCTCCTTCAATACCACAGAAAGCGCACTCTCAGTGCAACAGAAAATGCTGTCTCAAACCTGAGGAAGTACTCCTTTAAAAACTGAGATATTGCTTGCTAGGTACCTCAGAAGGTGCTCCCACAGTACCGCAGAAAGTGCTCCCTCAGTACCTCAGATAATGCTTCCTCAATACCTCAGAACGTGATCCCGCAATAGCTCAGATAGTGAACCCTCAATATCTTAGATAGTGCTCCCTCAATACCTCGGAATGTGCTCTCTCAATACCTCAGAAAGTGCTCCTACAATACCTCAGATAGTGCTCCCTCAATACCTCAGAAAGTGTTCAGTCAGTAACTCAGAAAGTGCTCTCTCTGTACCTCAGAAATTGCAACCTCAATACGTCAGATAGAGCTCTCTCTATACCTTAGAAAGTGCTTCCTCAATACCTCAAACAGTGCTCTCTCAGTACTTAACATAGTGCTTCGTCAGTACGTCAGATAGTGTTTCCTCAATGCCTCAGAAAGTGCTCCCAGAATACCTCAGATAGTGCTTCCACAGTACCTCAGATAGTGCTGTCTCAGTACCTCAGATAGGGCTCCCTCAGTACTCTGATGGTGCTTCCTCAATAGCGCAGAAGGTGTTTCCTCAGGACCACAGATAGTGCTCCCTCAATACCTCAGAAATGGCTACCTCAATAACTCAAATAGTGCACCCTCAGTACCTCAGAAATTGCTCCCTCAATACCTCAGAAAGTGGTCCCTCTATACCTCAGATAGTGCCCCCTCAATACCGCAGAAAGTGTTTCCTCAGTACCTCAGAATGTGCTCCCTCAGTATCTCAGAAAGTACTTCCTCAGTACCTCAGAAAGTGCTCCCTCAGTATCTCAGAAAGTGCTCCCTCAGTACCTCAGATAATGCTCCCTCAGTACCGAACGTAGTGCTTCCTCAGGACCGCAGAAAGTGCTCCGTCAATACCTCAGATAGTGCTGTCTCAGTACCTCAGATACGGCTTCCTCAGTACTCAGATGGTGCTTCCTCAATAGCTCAGAAACTGCTTCCTCAGTACCACAGATAGTGCTCCCTCAATACCTCAGAAAGTGCTCCCTCAGTACCTCAGAAATTGCTCCCTCAATGCCTCAGATAGAGGTCCCTCTATACCTCAGATAGTGCACCCTCAATACCGCAGAAAGTGTTTCCTCAGTACCTCAGAAAGTGCTCCCTCAGTATCTCAGAAAGTACTTCCTCAGTACCTCAGAATTTTCTCCCTCATTATCCCAGAAAGTGCTCCCTCAATAGCTCAGAAACTGCTTCCTCAGTACCACAGGTAGTGCTCCCTCAATACCTCAGAAAGTGCTCCCCCAGTACCTCAGATAGCGCACCCTCAGTATCTCAGAAATTGCTTCGTCAGTCCATCAGATAGTGTATCCTCAATACCTCAGAAAGTGCGCCCTGAATACCTCAGATAGTGCTTCCATACTACCTCAGATAGTGCTTCCACAGTACCTCAGATATTACACCCTCAATACCTCTGAAAGTGCTCCCTCAATACCTCAGATACTGATGGAAAAATACCTCTGAAAGTGCTTCATCAGTACCTCAGATGGTGCTCCCTCAACACCACAGAAACCATAGTCGCTCAATACCTGAGAAGGAGTTCCCTCAATACCTCATAAATTGCCCTGTCAAACCTCAGGAAGTCCTCCCTCAATACCTCAGATATTGTAATCTCAATAACTCATATAGTGCTTCCTAAATACCTCAGATGGTGGTCCCTCAATACCTCAGAAAGTTCCCCCACAAATCTTTAGATAATGCTCGCACAATATCTCAGAAAGTGCTCCCTCAATACCGCAGATACTGCTCACTCATTACCTTAGAAGGTTCACTCTCTATATGTCAGAAACTGCTCCCTCAGTACCTCAGATAGTGCTAACTCAGTACCTCAGATAGTTCTTTCTCAATATCTGAGAATCTAATCCCTCAATACTTCAGACAGAGATTCCTCAGTACCTCAGATAGTGCATCCTCAGTACCTCAGATGGTGCTTCATCAAAACCTCAGAAACTTTTGTCTCAATACCTCAGAAAGTGCTCCCTCAACAACTCAGATATTGAACACTCAGTACCTCAGAGATTGCTCCCTGAAGACCTCAGAAAGTGATCCATCAATACCTCAGATAGTACTCCCTCAGTACACAGATGGTGTTTCTGCAATACCTCAGATAGTGCTCCCTCAATACCACAGAAATTTACTCGCTCAATGCCTCAGAAGGAGCTCAATCCATACCTCAGAAAGTACTCGCTCAATACCTCAGAAGGAGCTCCCTCAATACCTCAGGTAGTGCACCCTTAGGACCTCAGTAATTGCTCCCTCATTACCTCAGAAAGTGCACCCTCAATAAATCTGAAAGTGCTTCCTCAGTACCACAGAATGTGGTCCCTCAGTACCTCAGAAAGTCTCGCTCAGTTCCTCAGATTATGCCCCCGCAGTACCTCAGATAGTGTTTCCTCAGTACGTCAGAATGTGCTCCCTCAATACTTCAGATAGTGCTTCCTCAGTACCTCAGAATGTGCTTCCTCAATACCTCAGTAAGTGCTTCCTCAGTATCTCAGTAATTGCTCCCTCTGAACCTCAGATAATGCTCCCTCTGTACCTCAGAGTACCTCAGAAAGTGCTCGGTCAATACCTCAGATAGTGTTTTCTCAGATCCTCAGAAATTGCTCCCTCAATATCTCAATTAGTGCTTCATCAATACCTCAGAAAGTGCACCCTTAATACCTCAGAAAGTGCTCCCTTAGTACCGCAGATAATGTGCACTCAGTACCTCAGATAGTGCTCCCTGAATACCTCAGACAGTGCTTCCTCAGATCCTCAGAAAGTGCTCCCTCAATACCTCAGAAAGTGTACCCTCAGTACCTCAGTAATTGCTCCCTCATTACCTCAGAAATTGCACTCTCAATACCTCAGAAAGTGCTTCCTCAGTACCACAAAAAGTGGTCCCTCAGTACCTCAGAAAGTTCTCGCTCAATTCCTCAGATTATGCCCCCACAGTACCTCAGATAGTGCTTCCTCAGTACGTCAGAATGTGCTCCCTCAATACCTCAGATAGTGCTTCCTCAGTACCTCAGAATGTCCTCCCTCAATACCTCAGTAAGTGATTCCTCAGTACCTCAGTAAGTGCTCCCTTTGTACCTCAGATAATGCTCCCTCAGCACCTCAGAGAGTGCTTCCTCAGTACCTCAGAAAGTGTTTGGTCAATACCTCAGATAGTGCTTTCTCAGATCCTCAGAAATTGCTCCCTCAATATCTCAATTAGTTTTTCATCAATACCTCAGAAAGTGCTCCCTTAGTACAGCAGATAATGCGCCCTCAGTACCTCAGATAGTGCTCCCTGAATACCTCAGACAGTGCTTCCTCAATACCTCACCAGGTGCTCCCTCAATGCCTCAGATAGTGCACACACAGTAACTCAGATAGTGATCCCTCAATACCTCAAAATTTGCTCCCTCAATACATCAGAAGGAGCTCCCTCAATGCGTCAGATAGTGCACCCTCATTACCTCAGAATGTGCTCCCACAATACCTCAGGTAGTGCACCTTCAATACCTTAGAAAAGGCTCCCTCAATATCTTAAATAGTGCACCCTCAATAACTCAGATAGTGCTTCCTAAGTACCTCAGAAGGTACTCCCTCAATACCTCAGAATGTACTCCCTCAATACTTTGATAATGCCCCCACAATACCTCAGATAGTTCTTCCTCAGTACATCAAATCGTGCTCCCTCAATACCTCAGAAAGTACTTGCTTAATACCTCAAAAAGAGCTCCTCAATACCTCAGATAGTGCACCCTCAGTACCACAGAAAGTGCTCCCTCAGTACCACAGATAATGCAACCTCAATACCTCAAAAATGGCTCCCTCAATACCTCAGATAGTGCTCCCTCAATACCTCAGAAAGCGCTCCCTCAATACGTCAATTTTGCGCTGCCTCTGTAACTCGGAAAGTGCACCCTCAATACCTCAGATAGTGCTTCCTCAGTACATCAGATAGTGCTCCCTCAGTACCTCAGAAAGTGTAATCTCAATACCTCAGAACATTGTCTCTCTGTACCACAGATAGTGCTCCCTCAATGCATCATAAATTGCTCCCTCGATACCTCAGAAGAAGCTCCCTCAATACCACAGGTCGAACAACCTCAATACATCACAATTTGTTCCCTCTATATCTCAGACAGTGCACACACAATACGTCAGATAGTGATCCCTGAATACCACAGAAAGTGCTCCCTCAATGCCTCAGATAGTGCCCCCTCATTACCTCAACATGTGTTCCCTCAATATCTCAAATAGTGCACTCTAATACCGCAGAAGGTAGTCCCTCAATACCTCAGGTAGTGCACCCTCCATACCTCAGAAAAGGCTCCTTCAATACCTCAGAATGTGTTCCCACAATATCTCAGACAGTGCATTCACAGTACCTCAGATAGTAATCCCTCAATACCTCAGAACATGCTCCCTCAATGCCTCAGAAGGAGGTCCCTCAATACCTCTAAAAGTGCTTGCTCAATGCCTCAGATAGTGCAACCTCATTACCTCGGAATGTGTTCCCTCAATATCTCAGGTAGTGCCCCCTAATACCCCAGAAGGTGCTCCCACAATGCCTCAGGTAGTGCACCCTCAATACCTCAGAAAGTGCATCCTAAGTACCTTAGAAGGTACTCCCTCAATATCTCAGAAAGTGCTTTTTCAATACCTCAGATAGTGCTCACTCAATACCTAAGAAAGTGCACCCTCTATATGCCAGAAAGTGTTCCCTCAATATCTAAGATAGTGCTCCCTCAGTACCTCAGTGCACACCCAATACCTCAGAAAGTGCTCCCTCAAGACCTCAAATTTGTGCTGCCTCAGTAGATCAGAAAGTGCTCCCTCAATACGTCATATAGTGCTTACTCAGTACCTAAGATAGTGCTTCCTCAATACGTCAGATAGATCTTCCTCAATACCTCTGATTGTGCTCCCTCAGTACCTCATATTCTGCTCCCTCAATACCTGAGAAAATGCTCCCTCAAAGCCTCAGATAGTGCACCCTCAATACCTCAGAAAGTGCTTCCTCAGTACCTCAGATAATGCTCCCTCAGTACCTCAGATAATGCTCCATCAGTACCTCAGATAGTGCTTCCTCACTACCTCAGAAAGTGCTCCCACAATACTTCAGAAAGTGCTTCCGCAGTGCCTCAGAATGTGCTACCCCAGTACCTCAGAAAATGCTCACTCAGTACTGCAGAAAGTGCTCCCTCAGTACCACAGATGATGCTCCCTCAGTCCCTCTAATAGTGCTTTCTCAATGCCTCAGAATGTGCTTCCTCAATGCCTCAGAAAGTGCTCCCTCAGTACCTCCGAAAGTGCTCCCACAATACCTCAGATAATGCACCCTCAATACCTCAGAATGTGTTCCCTCAATATCTCAGATTGTGCTCACTCAGTACCTCAGAAAGTGCTCCCTCAATACCTCAGAAAGTGCTCCCCCAGTACCTCAGATATCTATCCCTCAATACCTCCGAAAGTGCTCTCTCAATACCTCAGGTAGTGATCCCTCAGTACCTCTGATATCCATCCCACAATACCTCAGAAAATGCGCCCTCACTACCTCAGAAAGTCCTTCATCAATACCTCAGATAGTACGCCCTCAATAACTCAGATAGTGCTCCCTCAATACCTCAGAATGTGCTCCCTCAATTCCTCTGAAGGAGGTCACTCAATACCTCAGAAAGGGCTCCCTCAATGCCTCAGATAGAGCACTCTCATTACCTCAGAATATGTTCCCTCAATATCTCAGATAGTGCTCCCTCAGCACCTCAGATCGTTTACACCCATTACTCAAAAAGTGCTCCCTCAATACATCTGATAGTGCTCCCTCAATACCTCAGAAAGTGCTCCCTCAATACCTCAAATTTGTGCTGCCTCAGTACCTCAGAAAGTGCTCCCTCAATACGTCATATAGTGCGTTCTCAATACCTCAGATAGATCTTCCTCAATACATCTGATTGTGCTCCCTCATCACCTCAGATTTTGGTCCCTCAATACCTCAGAAGGAGCTCCCTCAATACCTCAGCAAGTGTTCCCTCAATACCTCAGATTGTGCAAACTCAGTACCTCAGAATTTGCTCCCTCAATACCTCAGAAAGTTCTCTCTCAATACCTCAAATAGTGCACTCTCAATACGCCAGAAAGTGCTCCCTCAATACTTCAGATAGTGCAACCGCAATAACTCAGAAAGTGCTCCCACAGTACCACAGAAAATGCTCCCCCAGTACCTCAGATATCCGTCCCTCAATACCTCTGAAAGTACTCCCTCACTACCTCAGAACGTCCTCCCTCAATACCTCAGATAATGCATCCTCAATACCTCAGATAGTGCTTCCTAAGTATCTCAGAAGGTGCTCCCACAATACCTCAGAAAGTGCTCCCTCAGTACCTCAGATATCCGTCCCTCAATACCTCGGAAATTGCTCTCTCAATACCACAAGTAATGCACCTTCAGTACCTGAGTGCACACCCAATACGTCAGAAAGTGCTCCCTCAATACATCTGATCGTGCTCCCTCCATCCCTCAGAAAGTGCTCCCTCAATACTTCAAATTTGTGCTGTCTCAGTACCTCAGAAAGTACTCCCTCAATACGTCATATCGTGCTTCCTCAATACCTCAGATAGATCTTCACCAATGCCTTTGATTGTGCTCCCTCAGTACCTCAGATAGTGCTTGCTCAATACCTCAGAAATTGCTCCCTCTGTACCTCAAATAGTGATTGCTCAGTACATCAGATAGTGCTCCCACAGTACCTCAGAAAATGCTCCCTCAATACCTCATGTAGAGCACATTTATTACCTCAGAAAATGCTCCCACAATACCTCAGAAAAGGATCCCTCAATACCTCAGATAGTGCTCCCTCGATACCTCAGATCATGCTTCCTAAGTGGCTCAGAAGGTGCTCCCACAGTACCGCAGAAAGAGTACCCTCAATACCTCAGAATGTACTCCAATAGCTCAAATACTGCTTCCTCAGTACCTCCGACAGTGCTCTATCAATACCTCAAATAGTACTCCCTCAATACCTCAGAAAGTGCTCCCTCAATACCTCAGATAGTGATTCCTCAATAACTCAGACATTGCTTCCTATGTACCTCAGAAGGTTCTCCCTCAATACCTCAGCAATTGCTCCCTCAATACCAGAGGTAGTGCACCTTCAGTACCTCAGATAATGCACACCCAATACCTCAGAAAGTGCTCCCTCAATACATCTGATAGCATTCCATCAGTACCTCAGAAAGAGCTCCATCAATACCTCAGATAGTACTTCCTAAGTACCTCAGAAGGTGCTCCCAGAATACATCAGAAAGTGCTCCCTCAATACCTCAAATCTGTGCTGCCTCAGTACCTCAGAAAGTGCTCCCTCAATACGTCATATAGTGCTTCCTTAATACCTCAGATAGTGCTTCCTCAATACCTCAGATAGATCTTTCCCAATACCTCTGATTGTGCTCCCACTGTACCTCAGATAGTGCTTCTTCAGTACATCAGATAGTGTTTCCTCCATATCTCAGAAGGTGCCCCGACAGTACCTCAGAAACTGCTCCCCCAATACCTCAGAACGTGCTCCCTCAATACCTCAGTGCACATTTAGTACCGCAGAAAATGCTCCCTCAATACCTCAGAAAAGGGTCCCTCAATACCTCAGAGAGTGCACCCTCGATACCTCAGATTGTGCTTCTAAGTAGCTCAGAAGGTGCTCCCACAGTACCGCAGAAAGAGCACCCTCAATACCTCAGAATGTACTCCAATACCTCAAATACTGCTTCCTCAGTACCTCCGACAATGCTCTTTCAATATCTCAAATAGTACTCCCTCAACACCACAGAAAGTGCTTCCTCAATACCTCAGATAGTGCACACTCATTACCTCAGAATGTGTTCCCTCAAAATCTCAGATGCCGCAGAATGTAGTCCCTCAATACCTCAGATAGTGTTTCCTCAATACCTCAGAAAAGGCTCCTTCAATACCTCAGAATGTGTTGCCTCAATATCTCAGACAGTGCACACACAGTACCTCAGATAGTAATCCCTCAATACCTCAGAAAATGCTCCCTCAATGCCTCAGAAGGAGGTCCCTCAATACCTCTAAAAGTGATACCTCAATGCCTCAGATAGTGCAGCCTCATTACCTCAGAATGTGTTCCTTCAATATCTCAGAGAGTGCACCCTAATACCCCAGAAGGTGCTCCCACAATGCCTCAGGTAGTGCACCCTCAAGACCTCAGAAAGTGCTTCCTAAGTACCTCAGAAGTTACTTCTCAATACCTCAGAAAGTGCTCCCTCAATACTTTAGATAAAGCTCCCACAATACCTCAGAAAAGGCTCCCTCAATACCTCAGAGTGCTGACTCAGTACCTCAGATTGCGCTCCCTCAATACCTAAGAAGGAGCTCCCTCAATACCACAAATAGTGCTCCCTCAATACCTCAGATAGTGCACACTCAGTACCTCAGTAATTGCACCCTCAATTCCTGAGAAAGTGCTCCATCAAAACCTAAGATAGTGCACCCTCAATGTCTCAGAAAGTGCTTCCTCAGTTCCACCAAAAGTGTTTCCTCAGTACCTCAGATAATGCTCCCTCAGTACCTCAGATAGTGCTTCCTCAGTACCTCAGAAGGTGCTCACTCAGTACCGCAGAGAGTGTTTCCTCAGTACCTCAGAAAGTGGTCCCTCAATACCTCAGATAGTGCTCTGTGAATACCTCAGATAGTGCTTCCTCAGATCCCCAGAATTTGCTCCCTCAATACCTCAGATAGTGCTTCCTCAATACCACAGAAAGTGCACCCTTAATACCTCAGAAAGTGCTCCCTCAATACAAGAGATGATGCTCCCTCAGTACCTCAGATAGTGCATCCTCAGATCCTCAGGAATTGCTTCCTCAATACCTCAGATAGTGCTCCCCAATACTTTAGATAGTGCTCCCCAATACATCAGATAGTGCTCCCCCAATACCTCAGAAAGTGCTCCCGCAGTACCTCAGATAGTGCTCCCTCAGTTCCTCAGATAGTGCTCCCTCAACTCCTCAGAAAGAGCTTCATCCATACCTCAGAAAGTGCTCCTTCAATGCCTCAGAAAGTGCTCCCTCAGTACCTCTGAAAGTGCTCCCACAATACCTCAGATAATGCACCCTCAATACCTCAGAAAGTGTTCCCTCAATATCTCAGATTGTGCACACTCAGTACCTCAGAAAGTGCTCCCTCAATACCTCAGAAACGTATCCCTCAATACCTCAAATAGTGCACCTCAATACGCCAGAAAGTGCTCCCTCAATACCTCAGATAGTGCTCCCCAATACCTTAGATAGTGCTCCCCAATACATCAGATAGTGCTCCCTCAATACCTCAGAAAGTGCTCCCGCAGTACCTCAGATAGTGCTCCCTCAGTTCCTCAGATAGTGCTCCCTCAAGACCTCAGAAAGTGCTCCTTCAATGCCTCAGAAAGTGCTCATCAGTACCTCCAATACACCTCAGATAATGCATCCTCAATACCTCAGAAAGTGTTCCCTCAATATCTCAGTTTGTGCACACTCAGTATCTCAGACAGTGCTCCCTCAATATCTCAGAAACTTATCCCTCAATACCTCAAATAGTGCACCTCAATACGCCAGAAAGTCCTCCCTCAATACCTCAGATATTACACTCTCAATACCTCAGATAGTGCTTCCTAAGTACCTCAGAAGTGCTCCCACAATACCTCAGAAAGTGTTCCCTCAATTCCTCAGAAAGTGCTCCCTCAGTACCTTAGATTTCCGTCCCGCAATACCTCGGAAATTGCTCCCACAATACCTCTGAACGTACTCCCACAATACCACAGGTAGTGCACAACCAATACCTCAGAAAGTGCTCACTCAAGACCTCAGAAACTGCTTCCTCGGTAACTAGATAGTGCTCCATCAATACCTCAGATAGTACTCCCACAATAGCTCAGAAAATGCTCCCTCAATACCTCAGATAATGCTCACTCAATACCTTAGAGAGTGCACCCTCTATATGTCAGAAAGTGCTCCCTCAGTACCTCAGATGGTGCTTGCTTAATACCTCAGACAGTTCTACCACAGTACCTCAGACAGTGCTTCCGCAATACCTCATGTAGTGCACCCTCAATACGTCAGAAAGTGCTCTCTCAGTACATCAGATACTGCCCACTCAATGCCTTAGAAATTACTCGCACAATACCTCAGAAGGTGCTCCCTCAATACTTCAGATAGTGCACACTCAGTATCTCAGACAGTTCTACCACAGTACCTCAGACAGTGCTTCCTCAGTTACTCAGATAGTGCTTCCGCAATACCTCAGAAACTGCTTACTCTGTACCACAGATAGTGCACCAGCAATACGTCAGAAAGTGCTCCCTCAGTACCTCAGAAAGTGCTCCCTCAATATCTCAGAAAGTTCTCGCTCAATACCTCAGAGGGAGCACACTCAATAACTTAGAAAGTGTTCCCTCAATACCTCAGATAGTGTACACTCTGTACTTCAGATAGTGCTCCCTCAATTCTTCCGATAGTGCACACTCAGTACCACAGAAAGTGCTCCCTCAGTACCTCACATAGTGCTTGCTCAATACTTCAGATCGTGCTTCCTCAGTACCTCAGATAGTACTTCCACAATACTCAGAAAGTGATCCCTCAATACGTCAGATAGTGATTCCTCAGTACCTCAGATAGTGCTTGCTCAATACCTCAGAAAATACTCCCTCAGTACCTCAGAAAGTACACCCTCAATACCTCAAATAGCCCGTCCAACATTACCTCAGAAAGTGCTCCCTCAATTCCCCAAACAGTGCTCTGATTATCTTAGCTGGCGCAACTTCAGTACTTCAGAAAATGCTCCAACAATACCTCAGATAGTCAACCGCCAGTACGTCAGAAATTGTTCCCTCACTACCTCAGAAAGTACTCCCTCAATACTTCAGGTAGTGCACCCTCAATACCTCAGAAAAGGCTTCCTCAATACCTCAGATAGAAATCTCTCAATAGCTCAGGTATTGCACTCACAATTCATCAGAAAAGGCTCCCTCAATAGCTCAGATAGTGCACCCTCAATGACTCACTTAGTGCTTCCTAAGTACCTCAGCAACTATTCCCTCAATACTTTAGATAATGCTCCCATAATACCTCAGAAAGTCCTCCTTCAATACTACAGATAGTGTTCACTCGAAACCTCAGAAAGTGCTCCCTCAATTCCTCAGACAGTGCTTCCACAGTATCCCAAACAGTGCTTCCGCAATACGTCAGAAAGTGGTCTCTCAGTACCTCAGATAGTGCTTCCACAATACCTCAGAAAATACTCACTCAATACCTCAGAAAGTGCAATCTCAATACCTCAGATAGTGCACTCTCAGTACCTCAGATAGTGCTTTCTCAATGCCTCAGAAAGTGCTCCCTCAGTACCTCAGAGAGTACTTCCTCAGTAAATCAAATAGTGCTTGCTCAATACCTCGGATATTACTCCCTCAGTACCTCAGAAAGTACTCCCTCAATACCTCAGAAAGAACTTCCTCAGTACCAAGATCGTGCTCCATCAATACCACAGACACGCGGAGAATGTGCAAACACCACACAGAGAGTGGCCTGAGGCGGGAATTGAACCCGGGTCTCTGGCGCTGTGAGGCAGCAGTGCTAACCACTGTGCCACTGTGCTGCCCACTCAATGCTCCCTCAATACCTCAGAAAATGCTCCTTCATTACTGAGATAGTGCAACCTCAGTACCTCAGAAAATGCTCCCTCAATACCTCAGAAAGGGCTCTCTCAACACCTCACATAGTGCAACGTCAATACCTCAGATAGTGCTTCCTAAGCATCTCATATAGTGCTCCCGCAGTACTGAAGAAATTGCTCCCTCAATACCTCTGATAATGCTCCCTCATTACCTCAGAAAGTGCTCACTCAATACCTCAGAAACCGCTTCCTCAGTACCGAGATAGCGCTACATCAATACCTCAGATAGTACTCCCTCAATACCTCACAAATTGCTCCCTCAATACCTGAGACATTGATCCCTCAGTTTTTCAGTTAGTGTTTGCTCAATACCTCAGAAAGTGCTCCCTCCATACATCAGGTAGTTCTCCCTCAGTACCTCAGATAGTGCTTTCTCAATGCCTCAGAAAGTGTTCTCTCAGTACCTCAGAGAGTGCTTCCTCAGTAAATCAAATAGTGCTTGCTCAATACCTCCGGTATTACTCCCTCAGTACCTCAGAAAGTACTCCCTCAATACCTCAGAAAGGGCTCCCTCAGAAAATGCTCCTTCAATACCTCAGATAGTGCACCATCAGTATTCAGAAAATGTTCCCTCAATACCTCAGAAATGGCTCTCTGAGTACCTCAGAAAGTGCCTCCTCAATACCTCAGATAGTGCTTCCTAAGCATCTCATATAGTGCTCCCGCAGTACTGCAGAAAGTGCTCCCTCAATACCTCAGATAGTGCTCACTCAATTCCTTAGAAAGTGCACCCTCTATATGTCAGAAAGTGCTCCCTCAGTACCTCAGAGAGTGCTAACTCAGTACCTCAGACAGTGTTTCTTCAATTCCTCAGAACACTCTCCCACAATACTTTAGACATTATTTCCTCAATACCTCAGTGCACCCTCAATACGTCAGAAAGTGCCCCCTCAGTACGTCAGATACTACTCCCTCAATGCCTCAGAAATTACTCACTCAATACCTCAGAAAGTGCCCCTTCAATACATCACAAAGTGCACTCTCTGTACTTCAGGCAGTGCTTCCTCACTACTCAGACAGTGCTCCCTCAGTACCTCAGACAGCGCTTCCTTTATACGTCAGACAGTGCTTCCTCAATACCTCAGAAATTGCTCCCTCAGTACCTCAGAAAGCGCTTCCTTTATACGTCAGACAGTGCTTCCTCAATACCTCAGAAATTGCTCTCTCAGTACCTCAGATAGTGCTTCCTCAATACCTCAGAAAATACTCAATCAATACCTCAGAAAGTGCAATCTCAATACCTCAGAAAGTGCACCCTCAATACCTCAGATAATGCTCCCTCAGTATGTCAGATAATGCTCCCTTAGTACCTCAGATAGTGCTTCCTCAGTACCTCAGAAAGTGCCTCCTCAATGCCTCAGAAAGTGCTCCCTGTGTACCTCACATAATGCACCCTCAGTACCTCAGAGAGTGTTTCCTCAGAACCTCAGAAATTGCTGCCTCAATACCTGAAAGTGTGCTCCCTCAATATCTCAGATAGTGCTTCCTCGCGTCCTCAAAGGTTGCTCCCTCAATACCACAGATAGTTGTTGTGGTTCTGTTCGCCTTTCTGGGAATTTGTGTTGCAGACGTTTCGTCCGCTATCTTGGTGACATACCACAGAAAGTGCTCCCTCATTACCTGAGATATTGCACCCTCAGTACCTCAGAAAGTGCTCCCTCAATACCTCAGATAGTACTCCCCCAATGCCTCAAATAGTACTCCCTCAATACCTCAGATAGGGCTCCCCCATACCTTAGATTTTGCTGCCTTAATACCTCAGAAAGTGCGCCTTCAATACCTCAGATAGTACTCCCCCAATACCTCAGATATTGCCCCCTCAATCCCTCAGAAAGTGCTATCTCAGTAACTCATATAATGCTCACTCAGTAGCTCAGAAAGTGCTCACTCAATACATCAGAAAGTGCTCCCTCACTACATCAGAAAATTGCTTCCTCAATTCTTCAGAAAGTGCTCCCTCAACACCTCAGAGAATGCTCCCTCAGTACCTCAAAGAGTGCTTCCTCAGTACATCAAATAGTGCTTCCTCAATACCTCAGAAAGTGTTCCCTCAATACCTGAGATATTGCACCCTCAGTACCTCAGATAGTGCTTGCTCAATACCTCAGAAAGTACTCCCTCAGCATCTCAGATATTGCTTCCTCAATACCTCAGAAAGTGCTCCCTCAATATCTCAGATAGTGCTTCCTCAGTACCTCAGATATTGCTCGCTCAATACCTCAGAAAGTACTCCCTCAGTACCTCAGAGAGTGCTTCTTCAGCAAATCAAATGGTGCTTCCTCAATACCTCAGAAATTGCTCCCTCAATACCTCAGATAGTGCTTCCTCAGTACCTCAGATATTGCTCGCTCAATACCTCAGAAAGTACTCCCTCAGTACCTCAGAATGTACTCCCTCAATACCTGAGAGAGTGCTCCCTCAGTACCTCAGAAAGTGCTTCTTCAGCAAATCAAATGGTGCTTCCTCAATACCTCAGAAATTGCTCCCTCAATACCTCAGATAGTGCTTCCTCAGTACCTCAGATATTGCTCGCTCAATACCTCAGAAAGTACTCCCTCAGTACCTCAGAAAGTACTCCCTCAATACCTGAGAGAGTGCTCCCTCAGTACCGCAGAGAGTGCTTCCTCAATACCTCAGAAAGTGCTCCATCCATACCTCAGAGAGTTCTCCCTCAGTACTTCAGATAGGGATTTCTCAATGCCACAGAAAGTGCTCCCTCAGTACCTCAGAGAGTGCTTCCTCAGTGAATCAAATAGTGCTTGCTCAATACCTCGGATATTACTCCCACAGTACCTCAGAAAGTACTCCCTCAATACCTCAGAAAGAACTTCGTCAATACCGAGATAGTGCTCCATCAATACCTCAGAAAATGCACCCTCAATACCTCAGAAAATGCTCCTTCAATACCTCAGATAGTGCAACCTCAGTACCTCAGAAAATTCTCCCTCAATACCTCAGAAAAGGCACTCTCAATACCTCACATAGTGCAACGTCAATACATCAGATAGTGCTTCCTAAGCATCTCATATAGTGCTCCCGCAGTACTACAGAATGTGCTCCCCCAATACCTCTGATAATGCTCCCTTATTACCTCAGATAGTGCTTACGCAACACCTCAGAAACTGCTTCCTCTGTACCGAGATAGTGCTCCATCAATACCTCAGATAGTATTCCCTCAATACCTCACAAAGTGCTCCCTCATTACCTGAGACATTGCTCCCTCAGTTGTTCAGATAGTGTTTGTTCAATACCTCAGAAATTGCTCCCTCCATATCTTAGATAATGCTCCCTCAGTACTTCAGATAGTGCTAACTCAGTACCTCAGACAGTGTTTCCCCAATTCCTCAGAACACGCTCCCACAATACTTCAGACATTGTTTCCTCAATACCTCAGTGCACCCTCAACACGTAAGAAAGTGCCCCCTCAGTACGTCAGATACTACTCCCTCAATACCTCAGAAATTACTCACTCAATACCTCAGAAAGTGCACCTTCAGTACATCAGATAGTGCACACTCTGTACTTCAGGCAGAGCTTACTCACTACTCAGACAGTGCTCCGTCAATACCTCAGAAATTGCTCCCTCAGTACCTCAGATAGTGCTTCCACAATACCTCAGAAAATACTCCCTCAATACCTCAGAAAGTGCTCCCTCAATACCTCAGATAGTGCTCCCTCAATACCTCAGAAAGTGTGCACTCAATACCTCAGAAAGTGCTCCCTCAGTACCTCATGTAATGCTCCCTCAATATCTCAGAAAGTGTTCACTCAATACCTCAGAAAGAGCTCCCTCAATACCCCAGGTAGTGCACACTCAATACCTCAGAAAGTGCTTCCTCAGTGCCACAGAAAGTGCTCCCTCACTACATCAGATAATGCTCCCTCAGCATGTCAGATAATGCTCCCTCAGTACCTCAGATAGTGCTTCGTCAATACGTCAGAAAGTACTCCCTCGATACCTCAGATAGTACTTCGTCAGTACCTCAGATAGTGCTTCCTCAATACCTCAGAAACTACTCCCTCAATACCTCAGATAGTACTTCCTCAGTACCTCAGATAGTGCTTGCTGAATACCACAGAAGGTACTCCCTCAGTACCTCAGAAAGTACTCCCTCAATACCTCATTTAGTGCTTCCTTAGTTCCTCAGATAGTGCACACCAAATGCCTCAGAAATTGCTCCCTCAGTACCTCAGATATTGCACCGTCAGTACCTCAGAAACTGCTCCCTCAATACCTCAGATAGTGCACCCTCGGCAACTCAGATAGTGCTCCCTCAGTACTCTCATTGGTACCACAGATGGTGCACCCTCAATAGCTCAGATAGTGCTCCCTCCATACCTCAGAAAACACTTGCTCAATACCTCAGATATTGCTCCCCCATACCTTAGATACTGCTCCCACAATACCTCTGAAAGAACTCCCTCAATACCTCAGATAATGCTCCCCAATACCTCAAATAGTGCTCCCTCAATACATCAGATTGCGCTTCCTCAGTACCTCAGAAAGTGCGCACTCAAAACCTCAGAAAGTGCTTCCACAGTACCTCAGAAAACTGCTTCCTTTATACCTCAAAAAGTGCTCCCTCAACACCTCATATAGTGTTACCACAGTTCCTCAGATAGTGCTCCCTCAGTTCCTCAGATAGGGCTCCCTCTATACCTCTGAAAGAACTTCTTCGATATCTCAGAAGGAGCCCCTCAATACCTCAGATAGATCTCCTTCCATACCTCAGATAGTGCTTCCTCAGTGTCTCGGATAGTGCTACCTGAATACCTCAGAAAGTGCTCCCTCAATACCTGAGATATTGCTCCCTCAATACCTCAGAGAGTGCTACCTCAATACCTCAGATCGTGTTGTTCAATACCTCAGACAGATCTCCATCCATATCTCAGATAATGTTTCCTCAGTGCCTCAGAAAGTGCTCCCTCAATACCTCAGATAGTGCTCCCTTAGTACCTCAGATAGTGCTCCCTCAATTACTCAAAAATAGTTTCTTCCATACCTCATAAAGTGCACCCTCATTACCTCAGAAAGTGGTCCCTCCATACCTCAGATAGTGTTCCCTCAATTACTCAAAAATAGTTTCTTCCATACCTCAGAAAGTGCACCCTCATTACCTCAGAAAGTGGTCCCTCCATACCTCAGATAGTGTTCCTCAATACCTCAGATCGATCTCCCTCAATACCTCAGAGAGTGCTACCTCAGTACCTCAAGTTTGCTTCTTCATTACATCAGATAGTGCTTCGTCAATGCCTCACAAAGTGCTCCCTCAATACCTGAGACATTGCTCCCTCAGTAGCTCGGATAGTGTTTGTTCAATACCTCCGAAAGTGCTCCCTCCATACCTCAGATAGTGTTCCCTCAGTACCTCAGATAGTGCTTTCTCAATGCCTCAGAACGTACTCCCTCAGTACCTCAGAGAGTTCTTCCTCAGTAAATCAAATAGTGCTTGCTCAATACCTCAGAAATTACTCCCTCAGTAGCTCAGAAACTACTCCCTCAATACCTCAGATAATTTTCACACAATACCTCAGATAGTGCACACTCTACTTCAGGAAGTGCTTCCTCACTACTCAGACAGTGCTCCCTCAATACCTCAGAAATTGCTCCCTCAGTACTTCAGACAGTGCTTCCTTTATATGTCGCACAGTGCTTCCTCAATACATCAGAAATTGCTCCCTCAGAACCTCAGATAGTGCTTCCACAATACCTCAGAAAATACTCACTCAATACCTCAGATGGATCTCCCCAAATACCTCAGAGAATGCTTCCTCAATACATCAGAAAGTGATCCCTCAATACCGCAGAAAGTGCACACTCAATACCTCAGAAAGTGCTTCCTCAGTGCCACAAAAATTGCTCCCTCAGTCCATCAGATAATGCTCCCACAGCATGTCAGATAATGCTCCCTCAGTACCTCAGATAGTGCTTCCTCAACATCTCAGAAACTGCTCCCTCAGTACCTCAGATAGTACCTCCTCAGTACCTCAGATAGTGCTTGCTCAATAGCACAGAAAGTACTCCCTCAGTACCTTAGAAAGTACTCCCTCAATTCCTCATTTAGTGCTTCCTTAGTACCTCAGATAGTGCACCGTCAGTACCTCAGAAAATGCTCCCACAATACCTTAGAAAATGCTCCCTCAATACCTCAGATAGTGCACCCTCGGCAACTCAGGTAGTGCTCCCTCAGTACTCTCATTGTGCTTCCTCAATACATCAGATGGTGCTTCCTCGGTACCACAGATAGTGCATCCTCAATAGCTCAGACAGTGCTCCCTCCATACCTCAGAAAGCACTTGCTCAATACCTCAGAAGGAGCACCCTCAATACCTCTGAAAGTGATCCCTCAATACCTCAGATAGTGCTCCCCAATACCTGAAGTAGTGCTCCCTCAATACCTCAGATTGCGCTTCCTCAGTACCTCAGAATGTGCTCACTCAATACGTCAGAAAGTAATCCCAAAGTACCTCAGAAAATTGCTTCCTCAATACCTCAGAAAGTGCTCACTCAACACCTCAGATAGTGTTCCCACAGTTCCTCAGATAGTGCTTCCTCAGTACCACAGAAAGTGCACCCTCAGTACCTCAGATAATGCTCCCTCAGTATGTCAAATAATGCTCCCTTAGTACGTCAGAAAGTGCTTCCTCAGTACCTCAGAAAGTGCCTCCACAATACCTCAGAAAGTGCTCCCTGTTTACCTCAGATATTGCTCCCTCAGTACCTCAGAGACTGTTTCCTAAGAATCTCAGAAATTGCTGCCTCAATACCTTAGAGTGTGCTCCCTCAATACATCAGAGAGTGCTTCCTCAGATCCTCAAAAATTGCTCCCTCAATACCACAGATAGTTGTTGTTGTTCTGTTCGCCTTTCTGGGAATTTGTGTTGCAAATATTTCGTCCCCAGTCTAGGTGACATACCTCAGGAAGTGCTCCCTCAATACCTCAGATAGTGCTCCCCCAATACTTCAAATAGTGCTCCCTCAATACTTCAAAAAGTGCTATCTCAGTAACTCATATAATGCTCACTCATTAGATCAGAACGTGATCAGTCATTTCCTCAGAATGTGCTCCCTCAGTACATCAGAAAATTGCTTCGTCAATACCTCAGAAAGTGCTCCCTCAACACCTCAGATAGTGTTCCCACAGTTCCTCAGATAGTGCTCCCTCAGTTCCTCAGATAGTGCACCCTCAATACCTCCGAAAGAACTTCTTCGATTCCTCAGAAGGAGCCCCCTCAATACCTCAGAGAGAGCTCCCTCAATCCCTCAGATAGTGTTCCTCAGCACCTCAGATAGATCTCCTTCCATACCTCAGATAGGGCTTCCTCAGTACCTCAGATAGTGCTCCCCCAGTACCTCAGATAGTGCTCACTCAATACCTCAAAAAGAGGTCCTTCCATACCTCACAAAGTACTCCCTCAATACCTCAGAAAGTGCTCCCTCAATACCTCAGATAGTGCACACTCAATACCTTAGAATGTGCACCCTCTATCTGACAGAAAGTGCTCCCTCAGTACCTCAGATGGTGCTTGCTCAATACCTCAGAAAATGCTCCCTCAGTACCTCAGAGAGTGTTAACCCATTACCACAGACAGTGTTTCCTCAATTCCTCAGAACACTCTCCCACAATACTTCAGACATTTTTTCCTCAATACCTCAGTGAACCCTCAATACGTCAGAACGTGCCCCCTCAGTACGTCAGATAGTGCTCCCTCAATACCTCAGAAATTGCTCCCTCAGTACCTCAGAGAGTGCTTCCTTTATATATCAGACAATGCTTCCTCAATACATCAGAAACTGCTCCCTCAGTACCTCAGATAGTGCTTCCACAATACCTCAGAAAATACTCACTCAATACCTCAGAAGGAGCTCCCCTAATACCTCAGATAGTGCTCCCTCAATACATCAGAAAGTGCTCCCTCAATACCTCAGATAGTGCTCCCTCAATACCTCAGAAAGTGTTCACTCAATACCTCAGAAAGCGCTCCCGCAGTACCTCATATAATGCTCCCTCATTATCTCAGAAAGTGTTCACTCAATAGCTCAGGAAGTGCTCCCTCCATACCTCAGATAGTACACCCTCAATACCTCAGAAAGTGCTTCCTCAGTGCCACAAACATTGCTCGCTCAGTCCATCAGGTAATGCTCCCTCAGAATATCAGATAATGCTCCCTCAGTTCCCTCAGATAGTGCTTCCTCAACAACTCAGAAAGTGCTCGCTCAATACCTCAGATAGTACTTCCTCAGTACCTCAGATAGTGCTTGCTCAATACCACAGAAAGTACTCCCTCCGTACCTCAGAAAGTACTCCCTCAATACCTCATTTAGTGCTTCCTTTGTTCCTCAGATAGTGCACGCACAATACCTCAGAAATGGCTCCCTCACTACCTCAGATAGTGCACCGTCAGTACCTCAGAAAATGCTCCCACAATACCTTAGAAAATGCTCCCTCAATACCTCAGATAGTGCACCCTCGGCAACTCAGATAGTGCTCCCTCAGTACTCTCATTGTGCTTCCTCAATACATCAGAAGGTGCTTCCTCGGTACCACAGATAATGCACCCTCAATAGCTCAGATAGTGCTCCCTCCATATCTCAGAAAGCACTTGCTCAATACCTCAGAAGGAGCACCCTCAAGACCTCTGAAAGTGATCCCTCAATACCTCAGATAGTGCTCCCCAATACCTGAAGTAGTGCTCCCTCAATACCTCAGATTGCGCTTCCTCAGTACCTCAGAATGTGCTCACTCAATACGTCAGAAAGTAATCCCAAAGTACCTCAGAAAATTGCTTCCTCAATACCTCAGAAAGTGCTCACTCAACACCTCAGATAGTGTTCCCACAGTTCCTCAGATAGTGCTTCCTCAGTACCACAGAAAGTGCACCCTCAGTACCTCAGATAATGCTCCCTCAGTATGTCAAATAATGCTCCCTTAGTACGTCAGAAAGTGCTTCCTCAGTACCTCAGAAAGTGCCTCCACAATACCTCAGAAAGTGCTCCATGTTTACCTCAGATATTGCTCCCTCAGTACCTCAGAGACTGTTTCCTAAGAATCTCAGAAATTGCTGCCTCAATACCTTAGAGTGTGCTCCCTCAATACATCAGAGAGTGCTTCCTCAGATCCTCAAAAATTGCTCCCTCAATACCACAGATAGTTGTTGTTGTTCTGTTCGCCTTTCTGGGAATTTGTGTTGCAAATATTTCGTCCCCAGTCTAGGTGACATACCTCAGGAAGTGCTCCCTCAATGCCTCAGATAGTACTCCCCCAATACTTCAAATAGTGCTCCCTCAATACTTCAGAAAGTGCTATCTCAGTAACTCATATAATGCTCACTCATTAGATCAGAACGTGATCAGTCATTTCCTCAGAATGTGCTCCCTCAGTACATCAGAAAATTGCTTCGTCAATACCTCAGAAAGTGCTCCCTCAACACCTCAGATAGTGTTCCCACAGTTCCTCAGATAGTGCTCCCTCAGTTCCTCAGATAGTGCACCCTCAATACCTCCGAAAGAACTTCTTCGATTCCTCAGAAGGAGCCCCCTCAATACCTCAGAGAGAGCTCCCTCAATCCCTCAGATAGTGTTCCTCAGCACCTCAGATAGATCTCCTTCCATACCTCAGATAGGGCTTCCTTAGTACCTCAGATAGTGCTCCCCCAGTACCTCAGATAGTGCTCACTAAATACCTCAAAAAGAGGTCCTTCCATACCTCACAAAGTACTCCCTTAATACCTCAGAAAGTGCTCCCTCAATACCTCAGATAGTGCACACTCAATACCTTAGAATGTGCACCCTCTATCTGACAGAAAGTGCTCCCTCAGTACCTCAGATGGTGCTTGCTCAATACCTCAGAAAGTGCTCCCTCAGTACCTCAGAGAGTGTTAACCCATTACCACAGACAGTGTTTCCTCAATTCCTCAGAACACTCTCCCACAATACTTCAGACATTGTTTCCTCAATACCTCAGTGAACCCTCAATACGTCAGAACGTGCCCCCTCAGTACGTCAGATAGTTCTCCCTCAATACCTCAGAAATTGCTCCCTCAGTACCTCAGAGAGTGCTTCCTTTATATATCAGACAGTGCTTCCTCAATACATCAGAAACTGCTCCCTCAGTACCTCAGATAGTGCTTCCACAATACCTCAGAAAATACTCACTCAATACCTCAGAAGGAGCTCCCCTAATACCTCAGATAGTGCTCCCTCAATACATCAAAAAGTGCTCCCTCAATACCTCAGATAGTGCTCCCTCAATACCTCAGAAAGTGTTCACTCAATACCTCAGAAAGCGCTCCCTCAGTACCTCATGTAATGCTCCCTCATTATCTCAGAAAGTGTTCACTCAATAGCTCAGGAAGTGCTCCCTCCATACCTCAGATAGTACACCCTCAATACCTCAGAAAGTGCTTCCTCAGTGCCACAAACATTGCTCGCTCAGTCCATCAGGTAATGCTCCCTCAGAATGTCAGATAATACTCCCTCAGTTCCTCAGATAGTGCTTCCTCAACAACTCAGAAAGTGCTCGCTCAATACCTCAGATAGTACTTCCTCAGTACCTCAGATAGTGCTTGCTCAATATCACAGAAAGTACTCCCTCAGTACCTCAGAAAATACTCCCTCAATACCTCATTTAGTGCTTCCTTTATTCCTCAGATAGTGCACGCACAATACCTCAGAAATGGCACCCTCACTACCTCAGATAGTGCACCGTCAGTACCTCAGAAAATGCTCCCACAATACCTTAGAAAATGCTCCCTCAATACCTCAGATAGTGCACCCTCGGCAACTCAGATAGTGCTCCCTCAGTACTCTCATTGTGCTTCCTCAATACATCAGAAGGTGCTTCCTCGGTACCACAGATAATGCACCCTCAATAGCTCAGATAGTGCTCCCTCCATATCTCAGAAAGCACTTGCTCAATACCTCAGAAGGAGCACCCTCAAGACCTCTGAAAGTGCTCCCTCAATACCTCAGATATTGCTCCCCCATACCTTAGATACTGCTCCCACAATACGTCTGAAAGAGCTCACTCAATATCTCAGATAATGCTCCCAAATACCTCAAATATTTCTCCCTCAATACCTCAGATTGCGCTTCCTCAGTACCTCAGAAAGTGCTCACTCAATACCTCAGAAAGTGCACCCAAAGTTCCTCAGAAAATTGCTTCCTCAATACCACAAAAATGCCCACTCAACCCCTCAGATAGTGTTCCCACAGTTCCTCAGATAGTGCTCCCTCAGTTCCTTAGATAGTGCTCCCTCAATACCTCTGAAAGAACGTCTTCGATACCTCAGAAGGAGCCCCCTCAATACCTCAGAGAGTGCTCCCTCAATACCTCAGATCGTGTTCATCAATACCTCAGATAGATCTCCCTCCATATCTCAGACAATGCTTCCTCAGTGCGTCAGACAGTGCTTCCTCAATACCTCAGAAAGTGCTCCCTCAATACCTCAGATAGTGCTCCCTCAATACCTCAGATAGTGCTCCCTCAGTACCTCGGATAATGCTCCCTCAATACCTCAAAAAGAGCTTCTTCGATACCTCAGAAAGTGTTCCCGCTATACCTCAGATAGCGATCCTCAATACCTCAGATAGATCTCCCTCAATACCTCAGAGAGTGCTAGCTCAGTACCTCAAGTTTGCTTCTTCAGTACCTCAGATCGTGCTTCCTCAATGCCTCACAAAGTGTTCCCTCAATAACTGAGACATTGCTCCCTAAGGAGCTCAGATAGTATTTGTTCAATACCTCCAAAAGTGCTCCCTCCATAACTCAGATAGTGTTCCCTCAGTACCTCAGATAGTGCACCCTCGGCAACTCAGATAGTGCTCCCTCAGTACTCTCATTGTGCTTCCTCAATACATCAGAAGGTGCTTCCTCGGTACCACAGATAGTGCACCCTCAATAGCTCAGATAGTGCTCCCTCCATACCTCAGAAAGCACTTGCTCAATACCTCAGAAGGAGCACCCTCAATACCTCTGAAAGTGCTCCCTCAATACCTCAGATATTGCTCCCCCATACCTTAGATACTGCTCCCACAATACCTCTGAAACTGCTCCCTCAATACCTCAGATAATGCTCCCCAATACCTCAGCAAGTGTTCCCTCAATACCTCAGATTGCGCTTCCTCAGTACCTCAGAAAGTGCTCACTCAATACGTCAGAAATTGCTCCCAAAGTACCTCAGAAAATTGCTTCCTCAATACCTCAGCAAGTGCTCACTCAACACCTCCGATAGTGTTCCGACGGTTCCTCAGATAGTGCTTCCTCAGTACCACAGAAAGTGCACCCTCAATACCTCAGTTAATGCTCCCTCAGTATGTCAGATAATGCTCCCTTAGTACGTCAGAAGGTGCTTCCTCAGTACCTCAGAAAGTGCCTCCACAATACCTGAGATATTGCTCCCTCAGTAGCTCAGATAGTGTTTGTTCAATACCTCCGAAAGTGCTCCCTCAATACCTCAGATTGTGTTCCCTCAATACCTGAGATATTGCTCCCTCAGTAGCTCAGATAGTGTTTGTTCAATACCTCCGAAAGTGCTCCCTCAATACCTCAGATAGTGTTCCCTCAGTACCTCAGATAGTGCTTTGAACTTACTCCCTCAGTAAATCAAATAGTGCTTGCTCAATACCTCGGAAATTACTCTCTCAGTAGCTCAGAAAGTACTCCCTCAATACCTCAGATAGTGTTCGCTCAATAGCTTAGAAAGTGTTCCCTCAATGCCTCATATAGTGCACACTCAGTATCTGAGAAAGTGCTCCCTCAGTACCTCAGACAGTGCTTCCACAGTACCCCAGACAGTGCTTCCTCAATAAGTCAGAAAGTGGTCCCTCAGTACGTCAGACAGTGCTTCCACAATACCTCAGAAAATGCTCGCTCAATAGCTCAGAAAGTGCAATCTCAATACCTCAGATAGTGCTCCCTCAATACCTCAGAACGTGCTTCCACAGTACCACAGACAGTGCTTCCTGAATACGTCAGAAAGTGGTCCCTCAGTACCTCAGTCAGTGCTTCCACAAGACCTCAGAAAATGCTCGCTCAATGCCTCAGAAAGTGCAATCTCAATACCTCAGATAGTGCTCCCTCAATGCCTCAGAAAGTGCTTCCTCAGTCCAAAAGAAAGTGCACCCTCAGTACCTCAGATAATGCTCCCTCAGTATGTCAGATAATGCTCCCTTAGTATGTCAGATAGTGCTTCCTCAGTACCTCAGAAAGTGCCTCCACAATACCTCAGAAAGTGCTCCCTGTGTACCTCAGATAATGCTCCCGCAGTACCTCAGAGAGTGTTTCCTAAGAACCTCAGAAATTGCTGCCTCAATACCTGAGAGTGTGCTCCCACAATACCTCAGATAGTGCTTACTCAGATCCTCAAACATTGCTACCTCAATACCACAGATAGTTGTTGTGGTTCTGTTCGCTTTTCTGGGAATTTGTATTGCAAATATTTCGTCCCCAGTCTAGGTGACATACCTCAGAACGTGCTTCCTTAATACCTGAGATATTGCACCCTCATTACCTCAGAAAGTGCTCCCTCAATACCTCAGATCGTACTCCCCCAATACCTCAAATAGTGCTCCCTCAATACCTCAGAAAGTGCTATCTCAGTAACTCATATAATGCTCACTCATTAGATCAGAACGTGCTCAGTCAATACCTCAGAAAGTGCTCCGTCAATACATCAGATAATTGCTTCCTCAATACCTCAGAAAGTGCTCCCTCAACACCTCAGATAGTGTTCCCACAGTTCTTCAGATAGTGCTCCCTCAGTTCCTCAGATAGTGCACCCTCAATACCTCCGAAAGAACTTCTTCGATACCTCAGAAGGAGCACACTTAATACCTCAGAGAGAGCTCCCTCAATACCTCAGATAGATCTCCTTCCATACCTCAGATAGTGCTTCCTCAGTGCCTCGGACAGTGCTTCCTGAATACCTCAGAAAGTGCTCCCTCAAGACCTGAGGTATTGCTCCCTCAGTACCTCACATACTGCTTGCTCAATACCTCAGAAAGTACTCCCTCAGTACCTCAAAAAGAGTTTCTTCCATACCTCAGAAAGTACTCCTTCAATACCTCAGAAAGTGTTCCCTCTATACCTCAGAGAGTGTTCCCACAGTTCCTCAGATAGTGCTCCCTCAGTTCCTCAGATAGTGCACCCTCAATAACTCCGAAGGAACTTCTTTGATACCTCAGAAGGAGCACCCTCAATACCTCAGAGAGAGCTCCCTCAATAACTCAGATAGATCTCCTTCCATACCTCAGATAGTGCTTCCTCAGTGCCTCAGACAGTGCTTCTTGAATACCTCAGAAAGTGCTCCCTCAATACCTGAGATATTGCTCCCTCAGTACTTCGCATACTGCTAGCTCAATACCCCAGAAAGTACTCCCTCAGTACCTCAAAAAGTGGTTCTTCCATCCTCAGAAAGTACTCCCTCAATACCACAGAAAGTGTTCCCTCTATACCTCAGATAATGTTCCACAATACCTCAGATAGATCTCACTCAATATCTCAGAGAGTGCTCCCCCAGTACCTCAGAGAGTGCTTCTTCAGTATATCAGAAAGTTCTTCCTCAATGCCTCACAAAGTGCTCCCTCAATACCTGAGACATTGCTCCCTAGGGTACCTCAGATCGTGCTTTCTCAATGTCTCAGTACCTCAGAGAGTGATTCCTAAGTAAATCAAATAGTGCTCCCTCAATATTTCGGAAATTACTCCCTCAGTACCGCAGTACGTACACCCTCAATACCTCAGAAAGGACTCCCTCAGTACCTCAGATATTACACCCTCAGTACCTCAGAAAGTGCTCCCTCAATACCTCAGATCGTACTCCCCCAATACCTCAAATAGTGCTCCCTCAATACATCAGAAAGTGCTCCCTCAGTACATCCGAAAATTGCTTATTCAATACCTCAGAATGTGCTCCCTCAACACCTCAGATAGTATTCCCACAGTTCCTCAGATAGTGCTCCCTCTGTTCCTCAGATAGTGCACCCTCAATACCTCCGAAAGAACTTCTTCGATACCTCAGAAGGAGCACCCTCAATACCTCAGAGAGAGCTCCATCAATACCTCAGATAGTGTTCCTCAGCACCTCAGATAGATCTCCTTCCATACCTCAGATAGTGCTTCCTCAGTGCCTCAGACAGTGCTTCATCAATACCTCAGAAAGTGCTCCCTCAATACCTGAGATATTGCTCCCTCAGTACCTGACATACTGCTTGCTCAATACCTCAGACAGTGCTTCCTCAATACCTCAGAAAGTACTCCCTCAGTACCTCAGATAGTGCTGCCTCAGTACATCAGATAGTGCTCCCTCAATACCTCAAAAAGAGGTCCTTCCATAGCTCAGAATGTACTCCCTCAGTACCTCAGAAAGTGTTCCCTCTATCGCTCAGATAGTGTTCCTCAATACCTCAGAGAGATCTCCCTCAATACTTCAGAGAATGCTCCCTCAGTACCTCAGAGAGTGCTTCTAAAGTACATCAGAAAGTGCTTCCTCAATACCTCAGAAAGTGCTCCCTCAATACCTGAGACATTGCTCCCTCAGTGCCTCAGATGTTGCTTTCTCAATGTCTCAGAAAGTGCTCCCTCAGTACCTCAGAGGGTGCTTCCGAAGTAAATCAAATAGGGCTCCGTCAATTCTTCGGAAATTACTCCCTCAGTACCTCAGAAAGTACTCCCTCAATACCTCAGAAAGGGCTCCCTCAGTACCTCAGATAGTGCACCCTCAGTATCTCAGAAAATGATCCCTCAATAGCTCAGAAAATTCTTCTTCAATACCTCAGATAGTGTACCCTCAGTATCTCAGAAAATGCTCCCTCAATACCTCAGAAAGGGCTCTCTCAATACCTCACATAGTGCAACGTCAATACCTCAGATAGTGCTTCCTACGTACCTCATACAGTGCTCCCACAGTACTGCAGAAAGTGCCCCCTCAATACCTCTGAAAATGCTCCCTCATTACCTCAGAAAGTGCTCACTCAATCCCTCAGAAACTGCTTCCTCAGTACCTAGATAGTGCTCCATCAATACCTCAGATAGATAGTACTCCCCCAATATCTCAAAAAGTGCTCCCTTAATATCTCAGATAGTGCTCACTCAATAGCTTAGAATGTGCACCCTTTATATGACAGAAAGTGCTCCCTCAGTACCTCAGATGATACTTGCTCAATACCTCTGAAAGTGCTCCCACAATACCTCAGACATTGTTTCCTCAGTACCTCAGATAGTGTACCCTCAATATGTCAGAAATTGCCCAATCAGTACGTCAGATACTGCTCCCTCAATACCTCAGAAATTACTCGCTCAATACCTCAGAAAGTGCTCCCTCAGTACCTCATGTAATGATCCCTCACTATCTCAGAAAGTGTTCACTCAATATCCCAGAACGTGCACCTTTAGTACTTCAGAAAATTGCGACCTCAATACCTCAGATAGTGCTCCCACCATACCTCAGAAAGTGCTCCCTCAGTGCCTCAGAGAGTGCTTCTTCAGCAAATCAAATAGTGCTTCCTCAATACCTCAGAAAGTGCTCCCTCAATACCTCAGATAGTGCATCCTCAGTACCTCAGATATTGCTCTCTCAATACCTCAGAAAGTACTACATCACTACCTCAGAAAGTACTCCGTCAATACCTGAGAGAGTGCTCCCTCAGTACCTCAGAGAGTGCTTCTTCAGTACATCAGATAGTGCTTCCTCAATAACTCACAAAGTGCTCCCTCAATACCAGAGACATTGCTCCCTCAGTTGCTCAGATAATGTTTGCTCAATACCTCAGAAAGTACTCCCTCAATACCCCAGATAGTGCTTTCTCAATGCCTCAGAAAGTGCTCCCTCAGTACCTCAGAGAGTGCTTCCTTAGTAAATCAAATGGTGCTTGCTCAATATCTCGGATATTACTCCCACAGTACCTCGGAAAGTACTCCCTCAACACCTCAGAAAGAACTTCCTCAGTATCTAGATAGAGCTCCATCAATACCACAGAAATTGCTCCTTCAATACCTCAGAAAATGCTTCTTCAATACCTCAGATAGTACAACCTCAGCACCTCAGAAAATGCACCCTCAATACCTCAGAAAAGGCTCTCTCAATACCTCACTTAGTGCAACGTCAATACCTCAGATAGTGCTTCCTAAGCATCTCATATAGTGCTCCCGCAGTACTGAAGAAGGTGCTCCCTCAATACCTCTGATAATGCTCCCTCATTCCCTCAGAAAGTGCTTACACAATATAACAGAAACTGCTTCCTCAGTACCGAGATAGTGCTCCATCAATACCTCAGATAGTATTCCCTCAATACCTCACAAAGTGCTCCCTCAATACCTGAGACATTGCTCCCTCAGTTGTTCAGATAGTGTTTGCTCAATACCTCAGAAATTGCTCCCTCCATATCTCAGATAGTGCTCCCTCAGTACCTCAGATAGTGCTTTCTCAATGCCTCAGAAAGTATGCCCTCAGTACCTCAGAGAGTGCTTCCTCAGTAAATCAAATAATGCTTGCTCAATACCTCGGGTATTACTCCCTCTTTACCTCAGAAAGTACTCCCTCAATACCTCAGAAAGGGCTCCCTCAGTACCTCAGATAGTGCACCATCAGTATCTCAGAAAATGCTCCCTCAGTACCTCAGAAAATGCTCCCTCAATATCTCAGAAAAGGCTCTCTCAATACCTCAGAAAGTGCCTCCTCAATACCTCAGATAGTTCTTCCTAAGCATCTCATATAGTGCTCCCGCAGTACTGCAGAAAGTGCTCCCTTATTACCTCTGATAATGCTCCCTCATTACCTCAGAAAGTACTCACTCAATACCTCAGAAACTGCTTCCTCAGTACCTAGGTAGTGCTCCATCAATACCTCAGATAGTACTCCCTCAATACCTCAGAAAGTGCTCACACAATACCTTAGAAAGTGCACCCTCTATCTGACAGAAAGTGCTCCCTCAGTCCCTCAGATGATGCTTGCTCAATATATCAGAAAGTGCTCCCTCAGTACCTCAGATAGTGCTAACTCAGTATCTCAGACAGTATTTCCCCAATTCCTCAGAACACGCTCCCACAATACTTCAGACATTGTTTCCTCAATACCTCAGTGCACCCTCAATACGTCAGAAAGTGCCCCCTCAGTACGTGAGATACTGATGCCTCAATACATCAGAAATTACTCGCTCAATACCTCAGAAAGTGCCCCTTCAATACATCAGATAGTGCACACTCTGTACTTAAGGCAGTGCTTCCTCACTACTCAGACAGTGCTCCTTCAATAAATCAGAAATTGCTCCCTCAGTACCTCAGACAGTGCATCCTTTATACGTCAGACAGTGCTTCCTCAATACATCAGAAATTGCTCCCTCAGTACCTCAGATAGTACTTCCTCAATACCTCAGGAAATACTCACTCAATACCTCAGAAGGAGCTCCCCCAATACCTCAGGTAGTGCTCCCTCAATACCTCGGATAGAGCACCCTCAATACCTCAGAAAGTCCTTTCTCAGTATCATAGAAAATGCTCCCTCCATTTGACAGATAATCATCCTTCAATACCTGAGACAATGCTCCCTCAGTACCTTAGAGATTGCTTCATCACTACCTCAGATAGCGCTTCCTCAATATCTGAGATAGTGCTCCCTCAATTCCTCAGAAAATGCTCCCTTTATACCTCAGAAAGTGCTCCCTCAATACCTCATATAATGCTCCCTCAATATCTCAGAAAGCTTTCACTCAATACCTCAGAAAGTGCTCCCTCAATACCCCAGATAGTGCACACTCAATACCTCAGAAAGTACTTCCTCAGTGCCACAGAGAGTGCTCCCTCAGTACATCAGATAATGCTCCTTCAGCATGTCAGGTAATGCTCCCTCAGTACCTCAGATAGTGCTCCCTCAATACCTCAGAAAGTGCTCGCTCAATACCTCAGATAGTACTTCCTCAGTACCTCAGATAGTGCTTGCTCAATACCATAGAAGGTACTCCCTCAGTACCTCAGAAAGTACTCCCTCAATACCTCATTTAGTGCTTCCTTAGTTCCTCAGATAGTGCACACACAATACATTAGAAAATGCTCCCTCAATACCTCAGATAGTGCACCCTCGGCAACTCAGATAGTGCTCCCTTCAGTACTCTCATTGTGCTTCCTCAATACATCAGAAGGTGCTTCCTCGGTTCCACAGATAGTGCACCCTCAATAGCTCAGACAGTGCTCCCTCCATACCTCAGAAAGCACTTGCTCAATTCCTCAGGAGGAGCACCCTCAATACCTCTGAAAGTACTCCCTCAATACCTCAGATAATGCTCCCCAATACCTCAAATAGTGCTCCCTCAATACCTCAGATTGCGCTTCCTCAGTACCTCATATAGTGCTCCCTCAGTTCGTCAGATAGTGCTCCCTCAATACCTCCGAATGAACTTCTTCGATACCTCAGAAGGAGCCCCCGCAATACCTCAGATCGTGTTCATCAATACATCAGATAGATCTCCCTCCATATCTCAGATAGTGCTTCCTCAGTGTCTCAGATAGTGCTTCCTCAGTGTCTCAGGCAGTGCTTCCTCAATACCTCAGAAAGTGCTCCCTCAATACATCAGATAGTGCTCCCTCAGTACCTCAGATAGTGCTCACTCAATACCTCAAAAAGAGCTCCTTTCAAACCTCAGAAAGTGCACCCATCAATACCTCAGAAAGTGTTCCCTCTATATCTCAGATAGTGTTTCTCAATACCTCAGATAGATCTCCCTCAATACCTCAGAGAGTGCTACCTCAGTACCTCAAGTTTGCTTCTTCAGTACATCAGGTAGTGCTTCCTCAATGCCTCACAAATTGCTCCCTCATTACCTGAGACATTGCTCCCTCAGTAGCTCAGATAGTGTTTGTTCAATACCTCCGAATATGCTCCCTCCATACCTCAGGCAGTGCTCCCTCAGTACCTCAGATAGTGCTTTCTCAATGCCTCAGAACGTACTACCCCAGTACCTCAGAGAGTGCTTCCTCAGTAAATCAAATAGTGCTTGCTCAATACCTCGGAAAGTACTCTCTCAGTAGCTCAGAACGTACTCCCTCAATACCTCAGATAGTGTTCACTCAATACCTTACAAAGTGTTCGCTCAATACCTCAGATAGTGCACACTCCGTACTTCAGGCAGTGCTTCCTCACTACTCAGACAGTGCTCCGTGAATACCTCAGATAGTGCACACTCAGCACCTCAGAAAGTGGTCCCACAGTACCTCAATACCTCAGAATCTACTTCCTCAGTACCTAGATGGTGCTCCATCAATACCCCAGATAGTACTCCCCCAATACCTCAGAAAGTGCTCCCTTAATACCTCAGATAGTGCTCACTCAATACCTTAGAAATGGCACCCTCTATATGTCAGAAAGTCCTCCCTCAGTACCTCAGATGGTGCTTGCTCAATACCTCAGAACGTGCTCCCACAATACCTCAGAGCGTGCTTCCTCTGTACATCAGATAGTGCTTCCTCAATACCTCAGAAAGTGCTTCCTCAATACCTCAGAAAGTGCTTCCTCAATACCTCAGAAAGTGCTTCCTCAATACCTGAGATATTGCTTACTCAGTACCTCACATAGTGCTTTCTCAATACATCAGAAAGTGCTCCCTCAGTACCTCAGAGAGTGCTTCCTCAGTAAATCAAATAGTGCTTCCTCAATACTTCAGAATGTGCTACCTCAATACCTCAAATATTAGTTCCTCAGTACCTCAGATAGTGCTTGCGCAATACCTGGGAAAGTACTCCCTCGGTACCTCAGAAAGTACTCCCTCAATACCTCAGATAGTGCTTCCTCAGTTCGTCAGATAGTGCACACACAATACCTCAGAAAGGGCTCCCTCAGTACCTCAGATAATCCTTCCTTAGTACCTCAGAAATTACTCACTCAATACCTCAGAAGGAGCTCCTTCAATACCTCAGATTGTGCTCACAGAGTACTCCAGATAGTGCTACATCAATACCTCAGAAATTGTTCCACCAATATCTCAGAATGTGTTGCCTCAGTACCTCAGAAAGTGCTCCCTCAATGCCTCAGATAGTATTCCTAAATACCTCAGATAGATATCCCTCAATACCTCAGAGAATGCTCCCTCAGTACCACAGGTAGTGCTTCCTCAATACCTCAGAAAGTGCTCCCTCAGTACCTCAGAGAGTTCTTCCTCAGTACATCAGACAATGCTTCCTCAATACCTCAGAAAGTGCTCCCTCAATACCTGAGATAGTGCTCCCGCAGTACCTCAAATAGTGCTTCCTCAATACCTCAGAAAGTACTCCTTCAGTACCTCAGATAGTGCTCGCTCAATACCTCAGATAGTGCATCCTCAATACTTCATGTCGTGCCCCTCAATACGTCAGAAAGTGCTCGCTCAGTACGTTAGATAATGTCCCCTCAATACCTCAGAAGGTGCTCCCTCAATACCTCAGATAGTTCTCCCTCAGTACCTCAGATAATGCTACCTCTGTACTCACATGATGCTTTCTCAATATGTCAGAAAGTGCTCCCTCAGTACCTCAGCTAGTGCTCCCTCAATGCCTCAGAACGTGCTCGCTCAATACCTCAGAATGTGCTCCCTCAATACCTCAGAAAGTGCTCCCTTAGTACCTCATGTAACGCTCCCTCAATATCTCAGAAAGTGCTCACTGAATGTCTCAGACAGTGCTTCCTCAGATCCTCAGAAAGTGTTCCCTCAATACCTCAGATAATGCTCCCCAATACCTCAAATTTGCTCCCTCAATACCTCAGAAAGTGCTCCCTCAGTACCTCATGTAATGATACCTCAATATCTCAGAAAGTGCTCACTCAATACCTCAGAAAGACCTCCCGCAGTTACTCAGAAAATTGCTCCCTCAATACCTCAGAAAGTGCTCCCTCAATACCTCAGGCAGTCATTCCTCTATACGTCAGAAAGTGCTCCCTCAGTACCTCAGAGAGTGCTTCCTCAACTCGTCATAAATTGCTCCCTCAATACCTCAGATAGTGCTTCCTCAATATCTCAGAAAGTGCTCCCTCAATACCTCAGATACTGCTCCCCAATACCTCAAATAGTGCTCCCTTATTAAAGCAGGAAGTGCTCCCTCTGTACCTCATATTATGCTACCTCAATGTCTCAGAAAGTGCTCCCTCAGTACCTCAGAGACTGCTTCCTCAATACGTCAGAAATTGCAATCTTAATACCTGAGATTTTGTTCCCTCAGTACCTCAGACAGTGCTTGCTCAATACCTCAGAAAGTACTCCCTCAGTACCTCAGACAGTGCTTCCTCAATACCTCCGAAAGTGCTCCCTCAGTACCTCAGAAAGTGCTCCCTCAATACCTCAGCAAGTACTCCCTCAGTACCTCAGACAGTGCTCCCTCAATTCCTCAGATTGTGCTCCCTGAATACCTCAGATAGTGCTTCCTGAAAATCAGAAATTGCTCTCTCAATACCTCAGATAGTGCTTTCTCAGTATCTCAGAATGTGCCCCCTCATTACCTCAGATAGTACTTCTCTGAAGGGAGAGGGAGAAAGAAACAGAGAGTTCTCCTTTCAATCCAGTGATTTCTGCGGGAAAGTTCCTTCAGAACAGACCGTTTTGAGGAAGAGTCACTTGAAATGCGAATTGTTCCTCTCTCTCTTCAACGTTGCTACCTGCTGAATTGTGCTGAATATCCCCACCCTGTGTTTACTTGACAACTTGATCTCAGTCAAGTGTCACTGAGTAATTCAGTCTTTGTTGAATGCCCTGAGGCTGCTACTGTTGAAAGTTGACAAACAGGTTTAAGGCTGTGTAAGGTATTGTATTCGGTGGGCGGGCTACATGGGAAAACAGATACAGAACACACCGAAATGTTAGGCACATTTGTTAGGCAAATACAGGCACACCGAAATATTAGGTCTGAGCTGTTCCTTCTGAACTAACATCACAAAGTTACATTGATCAGGATCTTTGTGAAGTGCCTTTGTCAAGTGACTCTTCCTCAAAACGGTCTGTTCTGAAGGAACTTTCCCGCAGAAATCACTGGATTAAAAGGTGAACTCACTCTCTGTCTCTTTCTCCCTCTCCCTTCAGAGATGCTGCCGGACATGCTGAGCTTCTTCAGCAATCTCTGTATTGATGTTTCAGGTCTCCATCGTGTCCGTCCAGATTGATTTTCATGTTGAATTCTTAAGCTTGCTCTGTTCAAGGGATTGAATCCCTCTGCTACAAAGTGGGGGTCAGTTACCACAGCTAACAGGTTCGTGATGCCAACATTGTTGGCTCAATCTCTATCATGTCTGAAATGACCATGAAGCCCCCAGCTTCTCAACCTCGCTCCTCACCTGAGGTGTGTGACCCACCAGGCCTCTCTCTCTGACAAGACAGCAGCTCTCAGGTCCTCCTGGTCTATAATAACTTCCCAACTTTAAAAAGGCACTCCAGTAAGAGAGCTCTTTACATAGTTCAGGTCAAACTCCTGGCGCTCCCTCCTTAACATCACTTTGGGACACCCAAGGACTGCAGCAGGAGAGTACAGCTCACCCCGATCTTCCAGGCAACTATTAGAGGGTGTGGGAATCACATGCAAGCCACATTTGAAAATAAGTTTTATAAGAGAGTCACACTGGATGGTCACTAACTCTGTTTCTTTACCTGTGTTGAAATCAGCGTAATGAAGAAGCGAAGGGTCGGTTGAAAATGACAATGATGGCCTTTCGTAGGTTGGTGTTTATTAGAGTTTGTATCGACAGTATGAATGTTTGAGCACTTATTCAAGGGCATGCAGATAGCTGCCAGAGGAAGTGATGGGGGCTGGTATAATTGCGACATTTAAAAGGCATCAGGATGAGTATGTGAATAGGAAGGGTTTAGAGGGATATCAACCAAGTGCGAGCAAATGGAATTAAATGAGATGAGAATATCTGGTTGGTATGGACGAGTTGGATAGGAGGGACTGTTTCCAAGCTGTGCATCTCAGTGACTCTGTGCCTCTGAAGAGTCTATTGCAGAGAGTTTCAGACAGGGTTTGGTTTGTGTGTCTCTCTCATGCTTCCTCAGAATCTGCAACCCTATATCTCCAAATTTCCACAAGACTCTATGAAATAGAAAAAAAGAGGTTCACTGCTGAGGGAGTGCTGCACGGTCGGAGGGTCAACACTGAGGGAGTGCTGCACTGTCAGAGGTTCAGTACTGAGTGAGTGCAGCACTGTCAGAGGGTCAGTACTAAGGGTGTGCTGCATTGTCGGAGGGTCAACACTGAGGGAGTGCTGCACTGTCAGAGGGTCAGTACTGAGAGAGTGCTGCACTGTCAGAGGGTTAGTACTGTGGCAGTGTTGCACTGTAAGATGGTCAGTACTGAGGGATTGCAGCACTGACAGAGGGTCAGTACTGAGTGAGTGCTACACTGTGAGAGGGTCAGTACTGAGGGAGTGCTGCACTGTCAGAGAGTCAGTACTGAGTGAACACCACACTGTCAGGGTTTCAGTCCAGGGGGCGAGCCTCACTATCAGAGGATCTGCATTGAGAGAGCAGTGCACCATTAGAGGGTCATTACTGAGGGAGTGCCTCATTGCCAGAGGGTCAGTACTGAGGGAGTGCTTCACTGTCAGAGGGTTTTTTACACAGAGAGTGCTACACTGTCAGGTAGACAGTAATGAGGCACTGCTGGACTGTCAGAGGTGCAGGACCGAGGCAGAGCGTCAGTACTGAGGGAGTGCTACACTGTCAATGAGACAGTACTGAGGCAGTGTTGTACTGTCAGAGTGTCAGTTATGATGGAGTGCTGTAATGCCAGACGTTTTGTCCTGAGATTGGGCCACACTGTCAGACGGTCAGTATCGGGCCACTTCCACACTGTCAGAGAGTCAGTACTGAGGAAGTGCATCAGTATCAGAGGATCAGTAAGGAGGGAGTCCAGCATTGTCAGAGGGTCAGTGTAGAGGAAGTGCAGCATTGTCAGAGGATAAGTGTGGAGGGAGTGCAACATTGTCAGAGGATCCGTTTGGAGGGAGTGGAGCATTGTCAGAGGATCAGTGTGGAGGGAGTGCAGCATTGTCAGAGGATCAGTGCGGAGGGAGTGCAGCATTGTCAGAGGATCAGTGCGGAGGGAGTGCAGCATTGTCAGAGGATCAGCGTGGAGAGAGTGCAGCATTGTCAGAGGATCAGTGTGGAGGGAGTGCAGCATTGTCAGAGGGTCAGTGTGGAGGGAGTGCAGCATTGTCAGAGGGTCAGTGTGGAGGGAGTGCTGCACTGTCAGAGGATCAGTGTGGAGGGAGTGGAGCATTGTCAGAGCGTCAGTTTGGGGGGAGTGCAGCATTGTCAGAGGATCAGTGTGGAGGGAGTGCAGCATTGTCAGAGGGTCGGTGTGGTGGAACTGCAGCATTGTCAGAGGATCAGTATGGATGGAATGCAGCATTTATTGAGGGTCAGTGTGGAGGGAGTGCAGCATTCTCAGAGAGTCATGACGGGAGATTGCAGCATTGTCAGAGGATCAGTGTGGAAGGAGTGCAGCATTGTCAGAGGATCAGTGTGGATATAGTGCAGCATTGTCAGAGGATCAGTATGGAGAGAGTGCAGCATTGTCAGACAGTCAGGACTGGGGGAGTGCAGCATTGTCAGATTATCAGTGTGGAGGGAGTGCAGCGTTGTCAGAGGATCAGTGTGGAGGGAGAGCAGCATTGTCAGAGGATCAGTGTGGAGGAAGTGCAGCATTGTCAGATGATCAGTGTGGAGGGAGTGCTGCACAGTCAGAGGATCAGTGTGGAGGAAGTGCAGCATTGTCAGATGATCAGTGTGGAGGGAGTGCTCCACAGTCAGAGGATCAGTGTGGAGGGAGTGCAAGCATTGTCAGAGGATCAGTGTGGAGGGAGTGGAGCATTGTCAGTGGATCAGTGTGGAGGGAGTGCTGCATTGTCAGAGGATCAGTGTGGAGGGTGTGCAGAATTGTCCGAGGGTCAGTTTGGAGGGAGTGCAGCATTGTCAGAGGATCAGTATGGTGGGAGTGTAGCATTGTCAGAGGGTCAGTGTGGAGGGAGTGCTGCACTGTCAGAGGATCAGCGTGGAGGGCGTGCAGCATTGTCAGAGTGTCAGGACGGAGGGATTGCTGTGCAGTGAGAGAGTCAGTAATGATGAAGTGTGCACTCTTTGATGGTCAGTACTGATAGATGGCCATCTGTCAGAGTGTCGCACTGTGAGAGGGTTACTACTGAGGGAGCCCTGCACTGTGAAAGGGTTAGAACTGAGGGAGCACCGCACTTTGAGGGGATTATTAGTGAGGGATCACTGCGCTGTGAAGGGGTCAGTCCTGAGGGACCACCACACTATGTGTCGGACAGTCAGTACTGAGTGATTGCTGCATTGCCAGAGGGTCAGTACTGAGAGAGTGATGCGCACTCAAAGGGTCATAACTGAGGGAGCGCTGCACGGTCAGTGTGTCAGTTCTGAGGGAGTGTTGTTGAAGAGGGTCAGTACTGAGGGAGTGCTGCACTGCCAAAGGGTCAGTCCTGAGGGTGTGCTGCACTACCAAAGGGTCAGTACTGAGGCATTGCTAGACTATCAGAAGTGCAGGAATGAGGCAGTGCCGCACTGTCAGAGTGTCAGTACTGGGGGAGTTCTGCTCTGTCGGAGGGTCAGTACTGAGAAAATGCCACGTTATCGGAGGGTCAGAACCGAGGGAATGCTGCACTGCAGGAGCATCTGTATTGAGGGAGTGTCACATTGTCGGAGGGTCAGTACTGAGGGAATGCCACACTGTATGAGTGTCAGTACTGAGGGAATGCTGGTGTGTCAGATCGTCATTTCTGAGGGTGTGCTGCAGTGTCAAAGGAGCAGTGCTGAAGGAGAGCTGCACTGTCAGAGGGTCAGTACTGAGGGAGCGCTGCACTGTCAGAGGGTCTGTACGGAGGGAGTGCTGCACTGCCAGAGGGTCAGTACTGAGGGAGTGCTGTACTGAGGGAGTGCTGCACTGTCAGAGGGTCAGTACTGAGGAAGTGCTGCACTGTCAGAGGGTCTGTACTGTTGAGAGGGGCATTGCCAGAGGGACTGTACTGTGGGAGAGATGCACTGTCGGAGGGTCAGTGCTGAGGGAGTGCTGCACTGTCAGAGGGTCAGTACTGAGGGAGCACTGCACAGTCAGAGGGTCAGTACTGAGGGAGCGCCGCACTGTGAGAGGGTCAGTACCCAGGGATTGCTTCACTGTGAGTGGGTTAGTACTGAGGGAGTGCTGCACAGTCAGAGGGTCAGTTTGAGGGAGGGCTGCACTGTCAGAGAGTCAGCTTTGCGGGTGTGCTGTACTGTCGGAGGGTCAGTACTGTGGAAATGCTCTGTCAGAGGGTCATTACTGGGTGAGTGCTGCACTGTCAGAGGATACGATTGAGGGAGAGCTGCGCTATCAGGGGGTCAGTAATGGGGGATTGCCACAATGTCAGAGGATCAATCTTGGGGTAGTGCTGCACGGTGAGAAGGTCAGTCCTGAGGGAGCGCTGCCTTGTCAGAGGGTCAGTACTGAAGCCATGCACATTCTCAGAGGGTCAGTACTCAGGGATGGCCATGCTGCCAGAGGGTCAGTACTGAGGTGGTCAGTCAGTATTGAGGGCCTGCTGGATTGGCAGAATTTTGTACTGAGGAGCGCTACACTGTCAAAGGTTTAGTACTGAGGGTGTGCTGCACTTTCAGATGGATAGTACTGAGGGTGTGCGGCACTGTCAGTGGATCGGTACTGAGGGATCACTGCACAGTTGGAATGTCTATACTGAGGGCCTGCTGCATTGCCAAAGGATCCGTACTGAGAGAATGTTGCACTGTCAGAGGGTCAGTACTGGTGGAGTGTCGCACTGTCAGGAGTGCAGGACCAAGGGACTGCTGCACTGTCAGCGTGTCAGTTCTGAGGGAGTGCAGCACTGTCAGTGAATCAATATGGGGGCAGTGTTGCACTGTCAGAAAATCAGTACTGAGGGACCGCTGCATTGTCAGAGGGTCAGTACTGATGGAGTGCCACACTGTCAGAGGGTCAGGACTGATGGAGTGCCACACTGTCAGAGGATCATGACTGAGGGAGTGCTGCACTGTCAGAGGATCATGACTGAGGGAGTGCTGCACTGTCAGCGCATCAGTCTGGGGGATACCTTCATTGTAAGAGAGTCAGTGCTGAGTGAGTGCCACACTATCAGATGGGCTGAATGGCCTAATTTCTGATCCCATGTCTTGTGGTCTAAGAGGAATATCTAAAATTGTTCAGTACTTTTCTGCCTCTGCTTCCTACATACCGTGCTCAGCAATGATTCCCACGTCCAGATTCCAGAGACTGTGTTCAAACAAACCGTCTTCATTTGGTTCCCACCCTCTTTTCCCAGGGATCAAGTTTTCGTTTCGTGTGACTGACCTGCCAGCTCAAAGGGATATTTTCATGCTGCAGGGATGAGGTTTATTCCTCAGCTTCCGTATGCTCATCCCAAATGAATCCCACTGCCCCACACTCAGCACAGTCGTCTGTTCCTTATTTCTGAGCTTCCCAATGCTAATCCACACTCCTCCAAATCGTATCGCAGGCTATTTGCCTGGGAGAGAGGAGTGCTAAGAGAGGAAATAAAAATCTGAAAGGACATTACAGTGACATTAAGGGTGAATTGATAATGAGAGAAAGAGTAGGTTGTGGAAGACAGTGAGAATTTGTGCATGGACCCAGAGGCGATAGTGAATGGATGCATTTTGTCAATGCTCATTGGGACAGTGTTGATATGAAATCGTGAAGATGCTCTGTGATACAATTAAATGAATTAGCACATATAGAGAGAGAGGTGGTTCTGAGTGATGTGGCCTTCTTACAACATAATAAATCTCCAAAGACGGTGGAAATGTATCTCAGCTTACCGAATGAGGTGATGGAGGAAGTAACAGGTACACTTGCAAACATTTTCAAATCCCCTCTGACCACAGGAGAGGTGTCGTCGGACTGACCATGTGGTACTGTTATTCAAGAAGGAGCATGAGATATATCAGGCAGCTACAGGCCAGTCAGGCTAATATCATGGGTGGGACGTCTGTTGGAAACAATTTTGGGAGATAGAATTAATCAGCATTTAAAGAGACTGGAGTTCATGAAGAACAGTCAGAATGGTTGTGTTAAGGGGAGGTCAGGTCTGACGAATGGGATTGCACTTTTTAAGGAGGTGACCAGGTGTGTAAATAAGTGCAATACTTTCCTGTTGCCTGCTTGGAGGTCAGTAAGGCTTTTATCAGGATCCATACTGGAAACTGATAGTGAACATAAAAACTCAAGATCCAAGGAATTTGGCGCAGAATGCTGAGTGGCAGGAAGCAGACAATGATAGCCCAGTTAGAAATCTCTGTCCATTCATGTCTCACTGTTGGGGTCTTGCTGACGTGGTTGATAGAAAAGATTTAGATTTGAATGGTGGATGGTTAAGCATTGGTTTATTGATTGATATGAAGATTGGTTGGGAGCTAAATACTGAAGATGATAGCCTTAGATTACAGAAGGATGGAGATGGCCTTGTCAGATGGACCGATCAGTGGCAACGGGTGAGGTGCCTGAAGACTGGAGGGTGATTAATGATGTGCCATTTTGAAGTAAGGCTGCAAGGAACAGCCATTGAACTATAGAGCTGTGAGCCTGATGGCAGTGGTGGGTAAGCTGTTGGAGGGCATTCTGAGAGACAATTTACATGCATTTGGAAAAGCAAGAATTGATTAGGGATAGTCAGCTTGGCTTTGTTTGTGGAATTGATGTGTCCAACTTGATAGAGATTTTGAGGGGATGACCAAGAAGACAGATGTGAAGGTTTCACATGGGAGACTGCTTAGTAAAAGTTTAGATGACATGCCATCCAGGGAGAGAGGACAGCATGGTGCCTCAGTGGTTTGATTCGAACTCCTGTTGATTGTCTGTGTGGAGTTTACACGTTCTCTCTGTGTCTGTGCGGGTTTCCTCCGGATGATCCAGTTTCCTCCCACCCCCCAAAGATGCCATGGGAAATGCAGCATTATAGGGATACAGTAGAGGATGTGATTCTGGGTGCGATGCTGTTCAGACAGTCTGTGTGGAGCCAATGGACGGAATGGCTTGCTTCTACACTGTAGGAATTTTAAACTTAATCCAGAGAGACAAGTAATGTTCTGGGGATCTGGGTTCCAATCTTGGACAGGGGTGGATGTGGGTCCTTACAGTCTGAAGGGGTTTGAACACAATCTGAGGGGGTGCTGGGCTGAGATCTGAAGTGTTGAGGGTGTGAACGTTTTGTGAAGCTACTGTCTAAGGGGCTTTAGGGGTCAAACACAACAAAGTTATGCTTTCTTCGGTATTGAGGGAGAACTTTCTGAGGTATTGAGAGAACACTTTCTGAGGTATTGAGGGAGCACTATCTGAGGAATTGAGGGAGCATTATCTGAGGTACTGAGGGAGAACTATCTGAGCTATTGAGAGAGCACTTTCTGAGGCATTGTGGGAGCACTTTCTGAGGTATTGATGGAGAACAAAATGAGGTATTGAGGGAGCACTTTCCTAGGTATTGATGGAGCACTTTCAGAGGTATTGAGGGAGCACTAACTGGTATTGAGGGAGAACTATCTGTGATATTGAGGGAGCACTTTCTGAGGTATAGAGGGCGCACTATCTGAGGTACTGAGGGAGAACTATCTGAGGTACTGAGGAAGCACGTTCTGAGGTATTGAGGGAGATCTATCTGAGGTATTCAGGGAGAACTATCTGAGGTACTGAGGGAGCACTATCTGGTGGTACAGAGTGCAGAGGAAAGAAAGGAACAGATGCAATTTCCTGATCATTTCCTCAAGGTCCCCGAGGCACTCTGGTGTTGTAATTTTAAATGGAAGCCACTCCCCATTTCAGAAGATTCAGATCATTTTAAACAATCGGTGAAAAATAACAGCAGCATGTGTCTGAAACATGGTTTGGGGGAAAACTTTCATCGATCTATTGTCACTTGTTGCTTGGAGACGTTTTAGAAAAGCAGGCACCCAAACAGACTAATGCTGTCGATGCAAGAGGTGGTGCACAGGAAAATCCAACAAGTCATCTGTTGCTGCTGTTTGTCCCCCTGGAGCAGTCATCATGGGAGATCAGGGTTCAGTCCTTGGAGAAATCATTTCTCCAGCAATACCTCAACCATGCTTTTACAGCCCTGTGTGCGTATGCGTGTGCGAATGAGAAACAGTCAGAGAGAGACAGACAGACAGACTGTCCATGTTTGTGCGTGTGAGAGAGTGGATGCATGTGTATCTCTGTGTGCCTGTATATGTGTGCGTGAGAGAGAAAGTGCATGTTCATGTGAGAGTGTGTGGCTGTGTGTATGTTTGAGGGGGTGTGTGTCTCTGTGTGCATGTGTGTAAGAGAGTGCGTATGTGTTTGTATGTGTGTGTGAGAGAGTGTGTCTGTGTGTGAGAGAATGTGTCTGTGCGTCTATGTGTCTGTGTGTCTATGTGTGTGAGAGAGTGTGTATGTGTGTGTGAGAGAGTGTGTGTCTGTGTGCATGTGTGTATGAGAGTGAGTGTGTCTGTGTGAGAGAGAGTGTGTGTCCATGTGTGTGGGAGAGAGATAGTGTGTCTATGTGTGTTTGAGGGAGCGTGTGTCTGCGGGTGTATGTGTGTGTGTGAGAGAGTGTAACTGTATGTTTATGTGTGTGTTTGAGATCGTGTGTATGTGTGTGAGAGAGATTGTCTGTGTGTGAGAGAGACAGAGAGAGTGTGTGTGAGAGTGTCTGTGTGCATGAGAGTGAGTGGGCGTGTGAGAGAATGAGAGTGTGTGTGTAAATGGGAGAGAGTGTGTGTATTTGTGTGAGAGAGAGTGTGGCTGTGTGTGTGAGAGAGTGTTTCCGTGTGAGAGAGAGTGTGTGCCTGTGTGTGAGAGAGGGGAGAAGTTGGGAAGGAGAGTCCTTCAGGGTAACCCCATCTGGTGTGGGAATTGAACACACACTATTGGTTTTACTCTGCATTATAAACCAAGTGTCCAGCCAGCTGAGCTAACTGACTTCACTCCACGGGCATGCCCTGTATAACCCAATCATAGCCAGCCTGCACCTCAATAGGAGCCAGGAGCAAGGCCATTCGGACCCCACCCTAACCCAGAAGGGAGAATATGGGAAGCTGATGAATGAACCAAGCCCCTCCCATGTGGCCTTCTGAAATGGAGCTGGAGGACATGGCAGACCTGGCCTGTTGTTTGCTTCCCCGTGACTGGCCTGCTCCAGCTTACAGTGAGAGACTAAGGGGAACCTCAAGGAGATTTCACTTCTCACTGAGAGGCTGCAAATCCAGTCCAAATCAGGCTGGTTCCCTCCGAGACTCACGGAAGAGTGCAGCACTCTTCAGATCAGGGCCTTGTGGAGTCATAACCTCCAGTGTTGGGGCCAAGAGCTGGGAGATAGTGTTAAGAACATAAGACCATCCAAAATAGGAACAGAAGGAGACCATTCAGCCCCTCGAGCCTGCTCTACTATTCAATAGGATCGTGAATGAGTTAGCATTTGATTTGGGAGCTGAAACCCGGACAGTACAGAGACAGAGAATCAAATTATTCTGCTATAAGGAATAATCAGACAGGAGCTGAACCAGAGAGAGTGAACACACACAGACACACAGACACAGACACAGACACACACACACACACACACACACACACACACACACACACACACACACACACACACACACACACACACACACACACACACAAACACACACACACACACACATACACATTGTGGGATTCAGGCTGTCTGTGGGAATCTTACCACAAGGGGCGAGCTCTACACTGAGGAGAGATAAAGGTGCAAAATGCTAGAGTGGGCAGCTGCACAGTCTGATCCCACCGATCTCACTGCTTCCCACTCCCATGAAAGCTCTTATGTATATTTCTGTGTTCCCAGCTCTCACTCCCATATTTTTCCTTCAATCTCTATCTCACAATATCCTTCATATCTCTGCCCTGTTGACATTTCCCTGCAGATTCCCTTCCTACAAAGCTCTGCCCCTTTGACACCCCATCATGTTTTTCAGGAATGCTTAATCAGTCAATCTTCCACAAAACCAACATCTTGCTCATCTCTCCCTGCATCTTTCTCTCAGCTCTGTGGGATCTTGCCTTTCTTGTCTGTAAATCATTCTCGTTGCATCGCAGCAGCCCCCCCCCACCCCCCCACCCCACTCTCTCAACTCTATGCTGCTGCTGCAACTCCTCTCTCTCTCGACCCGATATCTGTCCCTGGGTTTTCTCTCTTGCTGTCTATCTGACCTTCACTCCCTGTCTTTGCCTTCCCTTTTCCCCCTTGTATCTGTCTGACATTGTATTTCTCTTCCTGGGGTTTTACTCTCTCTCTCGCCCTTTCTCTCTCTGCCTCTCTCCTGCTCTTTTTCAGTTCTTCTCACTTTCTCTCCCACCCTCTGCCTGCCTGTCTTTCTCTTATTCTCTACCTTCCTCTCACTGTCTGTCTACCCATCTGTCTTTCTCTCTTGTAGTTTCTCTCCCTCTCTCTCCCTAGACCCCTGTCCCAGTGACTGGGGAAGGGACATGGGAAGAGTTTGTCTCTGTGTCGCTGGATGCTGTAAAGTTAATGCGGGGGATCAACCTTTTCCTAGTCTCTCCCTAATGTTACCCCGACTGTGGGGAGGGGGTTAGTGTAAGGGACATAAAAGTACTTTTCTCATTGAGTATGAAATGAAGAAAAAGAGAAGGGAAGGGTGACAAAAAGAGAAAGAGAGACATGGAGAGAGTGGGCATGGAGAAATTGAGGAGAGAGAGAGATGGGCAGTGAGAAACAGGGAGAAGAAGAAGGACACAGAAGGAGGGAGAAAGACAGTGTGTCTGGCTGGGAATGGTTGCAGAAAGGGATCTTTCTGTGCATGACAGCAGTCAGTCAAAAGGTGTGTTAGTCTCTGCACCACGTCCTCCAGCCCAGGAGCTGTGGGTCTACATTGGAAGGGAGAGAGTGGGAGACAAGGAGAGAGTGGGGCAGCCAGAAACGGGGGACTGTTTGATGGGGTTTTGGGGTTGGTGGAGAAAGGAGAGGCTGCTGTGAGAGACAGAAAGATTGAGGGAGGGACAGCATGAGACGCAAAGTCTGAGACAGGATGGAGAAGAGGTGTTCAAAGTTTGTGAGAAGATTTGTAGCTCGGGTGCTCGTTGTTGTGGTTCTGTTCGCCGAGCTGGGATGTTCTGTTGCAGATGTTTCGTCCCCTGTCTAGGTGACATCCTCAGTGCTTGGGAGCCTCCTGTGAAGTGCTTCTGTGATCTTTCCTTCGGCATTTACAGTGATTTGAATCTGCCGCTTCCGGTTTTCAGTTCCAGCTGTCCGCTGCAATGGCTGGTATATTGGGTCCAGGTTGGTGTGTATAACAAACACATCGTCGTGGACCCAATATACCGGCCACTGCAGCGGACAGCTGAAACTGACAACCAGAAGCGGCAGATTCAAACCACAACAAATGCCGGAGGAAACATCATAGAAGCACTTCACGGGAGGCTCCCAAGCACTGAGGATGTCACCTAGACAGGGGACGAAACGTCTGCAACACAATTTCCCAGTTCAGCGAACAGAACCATAACACGGAGAAGAGGTCTCCACAGAAAGGATAGTCAGTGAGGCCATTCAGGGGACAATCCTGAGGATCATAAACAGGACCAGGATCATTTAATGGGGGAGGGGGGAATGGGCAGGAAGGACTCCATCTGTGATTCAAGCCTTCTATAATTCTGGGACTGGGATCTTGCTGTGCATTAAACCAGCCACAGGCCAGTCAGTCAACCCAGAATCATTTACCTGCGTGAGAAAGTGAGGGCTGCAGATGCTGAAAAGTCAGACTTACAAAGAGTGGAGCTGGGGAAGCACAGCAGGTCAGTCAGGAGAGTCAACGGTTCTGGCCTGACCTGCTGTGCTTTTCCACCTCCACACTTTTCCACTCATTTCCCTTTGCCCCAGGGAGTGGGGCTCACAGCAATGTTGGGGGCAGGTAAATATTTGAGGTGGGCACATTTGGTGAGGCAATTATTTGGGAGGGAAGATATTTTGGGAAGGTGATAAATTTGGGAGGACAGTGAAAATGAGGGGCACAGCATCTTTGAGGGGGTACAAAATTGGGTGAGATCTTTCAGTTCTGAAATAGCAAAAACAGAAAGGGAGAGTGAGAAAAAGAGACAGATGGAGAGAGTGGAGATGGAGAAGGGAGAATGGGAGAAAGATGGGCAGAGAGAGACAGGGAGAGGGAGAGAGTGAGAGAAAGTGTGTGTGTGTGTGAGAGAGAGAGACAGAGAGAGGGGGGGGGCAGAGAGAGGGAGAGAAGGGGAAGTCAGACTAAGACTGAGGAGTTAAAACATAGACAGACTGAAGGGGTGACACCTGTTATTCCAGGTGTTTCCAACTCTCTCTCTGAATTGATTTTCACATTCCCTCTCTCCCATGCCCCGGGTTTTGCTTCAGCCTGTCTCTCTCTCTCTCTCTCTCTCTCTCTCTCTCTCTCTCTCTCTCTCTCTCTCTCTCTCTCTCTTGCTGGTTCTGCTTCTGGGTCTGCGAAACTGTATTCTCTCGCCTTCTCTCTCTCTCTGGATGGTCAGATGGTCTCTGTCTTGTGCCATGCTGGTCTCCTCAGAAGGCGTCCAGAGATTCAGGCAATCAGTCTGCAGATAAACCCTGCTTTTGTTCATTTCTGGATTGTTTTCAGGAACTTTCTATCGTTCTGGCCAATTAGGAGAATCCGTTAATAGTTTGAAGCATTGCCAACCATTTGGATGGCTTGTTGCTGTTAGTTTCTTTGTGTAGCAGGACCCGGTGCCTTGCTGTCTGGGCCCTCATTTGTTTGGGAGATACGCCTGTCCAGAATAACTGCTGCATTTTACATTATGTTGTGTTTGCGCTGTGCCTGGTGTGTGGGTTTTGTGATTTGGGAGATTTTCTTGGCCAATAAACCTTGGCTGTCTATCTGTGTTTTAGCCAGGAGGTTGTGCCATCTCCCCCCAACTCGTCCACTTGAAAGGAAAGAAGCTTATGCAATAAATTACAAACCAAATTTTAAAAGCTGGTTATGCTTGTTGTCAGAGTAGCCAGCTGTCTGTGCAAAAGCCATTGTGTACGTTTTCCTAACCGATGGTCTAATAGCTTCACTTGGAGGTCGCCACTGATGATGCTACCCAGCCAGGTAACAAAATGTCTGGATATCAATCCTATCAGCGAGCAAACCTACACCCTAAGTCTTATAGCTGATAACTGATATCATAAAATCTTGACACAACAGAATCAGACCGTTCGGCCCATTGAGTCCACAATGACCCTCTGAAGAGAATCCAACTCAGACACACTCCTCCAATGATATCCCTGAAACCCTGCATTTCCCAGGGCTATTCCAGCTGGCCCGAATATCCCTTGACACAATAGGCAATTTAATATGGCCAATCTGTCATAATGGCAACTATGGGCTGGAAATCAATACTGGCCCAGCCAGGAACACTCAAACACTGCAAATGAATGAAACTAAGGTGATCACCCGGGGAGTTCCATCTACTTTCCAGCCCCTGGGGCTGTATCCAGGCATTATTCACCATGATCGTACCCATCTGTTGCAGCCTGCAATCCTAACCACCGGTATCCCGAGATATATCAAGATGAGTGCAGTTTGGACCACAGCCGATGTGAGAGGAGCCGAATTCTTGGATAACAGGCTATGGGAATGTCATGGTATGACCTGTTCCTTCCCATTTACGTAAGTATGGTCCCTGGCAATGTTCCCTCTATCTCCACAGTAAGTGGGAGGTATATCCGCCACACATTCACCTGCACCTCCACACACATCATCTATTGCATCCGCTACACCCGATGTGGCCTCCTCTATATTGGGGAGACAGGCCACCTACTTACGGAACATTTCAGAGAACCTCTCTGGGACACCCGGACCAACCAACCCAACCACCCTGTAGCCCAACACTTCAACTCCCCTTCCCACTCCACCAAGGATATGCAGTCCTTGGACTCCTCCATCGCCAGACCATGGCAACACAATGGTTGGAGGAAGAGCGCCTCATCTTCCGCCTGGGAACCCTCCAGCCAGAAGGGATGAACTCAGATATCTCCAGTTTCCTCATTTCCCCTCCCCCCCCACCTTGTCTCAGTCAAATCCCTCGAACTCAGCACGGCCTTCCTAACCTGCAATCTTCTTCCTGACCTCTGCCCCCAATCCTACTCCGGCCTATCACCGTCACCTTGACCTCCCTCCACCTATCGCATTTTCAACCCCCCTCCCCCAAGTGCCTCCTCCCTACCTTTTATCTTAGCCTGCTGGACAGACTTTCCTCATTCCTGAAGAAGGGCTGATGCCCGAAACATCGATTCTCCTGTTCCTTAGATGCTGCCTGACCTGCTGCGCTTTTCCAGCAACACATTTTCAGCAGTAATCATGGTAGCCCATCCAAATACCTTTTTTATACTACTCCGATAATTTGGACTTCACCCTAACTTTGGTCACTTGGGTTAAGTGAAATCCCTCATACCAAGCCCAGGTGTCCCACCGAAAGTGTCCTTTCAGCTGTCATTAACCCAGCCCTTGGTGAGCTGCTGTCACTGACAGTGAGAGACGTTGGTGTGGGTGTTCTCATGGAACAAATATTTATGATGTTTGTCACTAACCCGGGATGGGACTTTCCATTAGCTGGCCTGCCTGAGCTCCTCCCTCAGCTGTTCCATCATTCAGTTACTGAACAGGGTGGGGTTTTACTGCTCACCATAATCTCTGATTGGGCCGTGGATGATCTGGTTAATCGTGTTGACATGACCCTCCAGTCTGGTCACGAAGTGATGGTTAGCCTGATTCTCCACGAGTTGTCCCATGGTCTCCTCTGGGTTTTCTGTATTAAGTCTTTCTCAGGCTCATTAGAGAGTTGTTGGGTCAGAATCCTGAGTTTATTCTCAAAATTAGCCAAGTCAGAGTACTGACCGGTAACACTCCTGCCCTGGGAGTGGACTCGTATACTGTGGCTAATTCATTAAGTGGTTCCCTTTTCTTTTGTCTGTTAATTACTTTTCTGGGTTCTGTGTTTTCCCTCAAATTTCCCTATCCTTTGTCCCATTATCCTGTGGGTCAGTTAGGAACATGATTATTTTAATGGGGAAGGACACAACTCTGATTACTGTATCCCTGATACATTCATTATGATTAGTGTCAGTTTGTGAGAAATGTTCGTGAACAAAGAATTCCCTGTGAGTTTAATGACTAGTCCATTGTGAGAGCCTGTATGTGTGGGACAAGCTGGGGGAGGAGCCTTCCCTCCTGGTCACAGCCCGTTTTTAATTTCGTTTCTGAGGAATTCTCCCTAGTGGGCTTCCTGGGATATCGCTGTCCAAAAATGACCCCTCGTCCAGGCAGGGTGCTTGGTATCCTACTGCCATGCACCCATTCTCGGGGAAACCCTACCAATCGCTTCTGATCCCTGAGCTCCTGGAACACAATGTGGAAATCCCTAACTTCATATTCAGCATTTAATTAGCAGAGAGCCCAAGCCTCATTACGGGCGCGATTGAGGGGTCGAATCCCAGGTGCCTCTCCTCCTTTCTGAGACATGGGAGGCAAAGGGTCGGGTCCAGTTTCTCATCGCTAAGAGAGGTGCAGGTCATATCCCCAAAAATCCAGACAAATTGGACCCAGAGTCTCAGGGTGAAGCTGACGGGGGAGGGGAGGGGAGGGGCATTTCCCTGGTTGTTGTTCTGCAGTTATGTAGCACCTCTGCAGTATATGCCTTATTCTGCCCTCGAGTAGTGAGGATCGCTGCCTTCATCTCATCATGGATGCCCCTCCCTGGCTGTTGGTCCTCAGGGAGGGCTGAATGGCCTGCTGGACTAAGGCACATGGCGATTCATTTGGTTTGCTCCTCAGCGTCCACTCTTTGTATGACAGACCGTCAGTCAATCTCATCCCAACATGTTTCTGAGACAGAGACGGGATCTTTTTGATGCTGCCCACCAGCTGGGTGCCTGGAATGGCTGTTGTGTACGTAGTGAGACCATAAGCTGCTTTACACTGGGTAACCACATAATTCATGGAATCTGAGTTCGGCTGTGGCTCAGGGCTGGGGGCAAAATGTGCAGTTACCTGGGAGACAGGCAGTGGGAGTCCCCATCTGTGAGCGGGTGTGGATGTGTCAGTGTGGGGTCTGTCATTATCTCCCTGGGGAGGTAAAACACCAAAGGCACACATTATCCCATTCTGGGAGGAGTCCTAGTTCCCTAGGGATTGTATTTGCTCCTGGCACCTTCTACTAGACCCTGATATGTGTTGCACCATGTTGCAGATGTACAGGACACATGCAGCTGCTTGGAGCTCATACACTGTCCTTCCAGATTGTCCATGTAACCTGAGGCTGCCTCCCCATCCCCAGAGACCCTCCTTTCACTGGATTGGGCTCTTCCCAATTGTAACTGGAGTAGTTCCATGTGGGTGAGATTTTCCTGCAACGTTCTGTCCTGCTCATTGTGTCGGAGACCTAGCTCTGTCAGAGCATGTAGGTTGCCCTGGGGTGACCGGATCCCAGCTGCCTTACCCCAGCCGGGGGTCCTCCAGGCTATCGGCAGTGGAGTGAGCTTTCCAGCTTCCTTCCCCAGGTCTCTATGGGCTTCTCACCACAGCTCCTGTGCCAGGAGTTCTTCACTGCACGGCCAGGCTGGCTTCCTGCCGAAATCTGCTGGACAGTTTCACATTTGTACCGGCTCGTGTTCCTATTGCTTTGGCTGCTTCTGTATTATGGGACACCTGGGTATGTTCATAGAGTCATAGAGATCTACAGCATGGTCACAGGCTCTTTGGCCCAAACTGGTCCATCCATACTAACCCCGTTTCCCTGCACTTGGCCCATATCCTTCCAATACGTTCCTCTCAATGTATTTGTCCAAGTACCTTTTAAATGTTATTAAATGTATCCTCCTCGACCACTTGCACTAGTAATTCATTCCGTATGTGTACCACCCTCTGGGTAAAAGCATTGTCCCTCAGGTTCCCTTTTAATCTTCCCCTTTCACCTTAAACTGATGCCCTTTCATCCTTGATTCCCCAAACCTTGGATAAAGACTGAGTGCATTCAGCCTATCCATGCCTCCCATGACCTTATACACCTCTATAAGGATACCCCTCATTCTCCAACACACGAAAGAAAATGAACTAGCTTGTCCAACCTCTCTCTATAACTCTAGTTGAGTTCTGGCAACATCCTTGTAAATTTCTTCTGCACTCTTTCCAGTTTAATACCATCCTTCCTATAGCAAGGTGGGTAAAACTGAACACAATACTCCAAGTATGGCCTCACCAACATCCTGCACAACTACAACAGAACTTCCCAATTTCGATATTCCATGCCCTGACTGGTGAAGGGCCCAGTGTGCCAAAAGCCTTCTTCATTGCCCTGTTTCACTGTGACTCCACTCTCAGAGAACCGTACTCCTGGAATCCACAGTCCTGCCGTTCCATTACACTCCTTCAGGCCCTACCATTCACCATTAAATCCCTGTCTTGATTTCACTTTCCAAAATGCAAGATCTCGCCCTTGTCTGTATTAAACTCCATTTTCTATTTCTCAGCCCAATTCCCCAGCTGATCAAGGCCCTGTTGCAATTGCTGAGAACCTTCCTCACTTATTTTAGTGTAATCTGAAAACTTTCTAATCATGCCTTGAACATCTACATCCAAATCAGTGATATAGATAACAAACAGTAATGGGCCGAGCACTGACCAGCTCAGTGGCTCAGTGGATCAGTGGTTAGCACTGCTGGCTCACAGCACCGTGGATCTGGGTTCAATTCCAACCTCAGAGGATGCTCTGTGTGGGTTAGATCCTATTAGGGTTAGATTTCCTACAGTATAGAAACAGGCCATTTGGCCCAACAAGTCCATACTGACCTGCCGAAGAATAACCCACCCAGAGCCATTCTCCCAACCCAATATTTACCCTTGACGAATGCATCTAGCACTGTGGACCATTTAGCCTGGCCAATTCATCTGACCTGCACATTTTGGATTGTGGGAGGAAACTGGAGCACCCAGAGAAAACCCACACAGACACAGGGAGAATGTGTAAACTCCACACAGTCAGTCACCTGAGGCTGGGGTCAAACCTGAGTCCCTGGCATTGCGAGGCAGCAGTACCAGCCATTGAGCCACGATGCCACACCAACTGAGTTTGTACGTTCACCCGTAAATTGGCAATGCTCAATTGCCTATAGTGTTCGTGGATGTGCAAGTACGTTGCGTGAGTCAGGGGTAAATGTAGAGTAATAGAGTAGGGAAATGGGTTTGGGTGGAATAATCTTCAGAGGGCCAGTGGTTTGTTGGGCCGAAGGGCCTGTTTCCGCAGAGGAGTGATTCTATGATTCTATGACCGCTGAGGCACACCACGAGTCACAGGCCTCCAGTCTGACTGTTACCCACTGCTTCCTACCATCAAGCCAGTTGTGTACACAGCATGCCAACAGCCCCTGCAATTCATGCGATCTAACCTTCCGGTGGGTGGGCGGGGGGTGTGGGGTGGTGAGTGCAGAGTTTTGTAGGAATCACTATGGAAGGGGGTGATTGCATTGCTGGGCAGGGATCAGTCAGGGAGGGGGAGATTGCAGTGTTGGGTAGGGATCAGTCAGGGACAGGGGAGATTGCAGTGTTGGAAGGGATCAGTCAGGGAGGGGTGATTGCAGTGATGGTTAGGGATCAGTCAGGGAGGGGGAGATTGCTGTGTTGGGTGGGGATCAGTCAGGGAGGGTGAGATTGCAGTGTTGGGTAGGGATCAATCAGGGAGGGGATGATTGTAGTGTTGGGTATGGATCGGTCAGGGAGGGTGAGATTGCAGTGTTGTTTAGGGATCAGTCAGGGAGGGGGTGATTACAGTGTTGGGTAGGGATTAGTCAAGGAGGGGGAGATTGCAGTGTTGGGTAGGGATCAGTCAGGGAGGGGAAGATTGCAGTGTTGGCTTGGGATCAGTCAGGGTGGGGGAGATGACAGTGTTGGGTAGGGATCAGTCAGGGATGGGGAGATTGCAGTGTTGAGTAGGGATCAGTCAGGGAAGGTGCGATTGCAGTGTTGGGTAGGGATCAGTCAGGGAGGGTTAGATTGCAGTGTTGGGTAGGGATCAGTCAGGGAGGATTAGATTGCAGTGTTGGGCAGTGATCAGTCAGGGAGGGGGAGATTGCAGTGTTGGGTAGGGATCAGTCAGGGAGGGAGAGATTGCAGTGTTGGGTAGGGATCAGTCAGGGAGGGTTAGATTGCAGTGTTGGGCAGTGATCAGTCAGGGAGGGAGAGATTGCAGTGTTGCGTAGGGATCAGTCAGGGAACATAGAACATAGAAAATACAGCGCAGTACAGGCCCTTTGGCCCTCGATGTTCCGCCGATCCAAGCCCACCTAAGCTACACTATCCCACTATCCTCCATATGCCTATCCAATGCCCGCTTAAATGCCCAAAAAGAGGGAGAGTCCACTACTGCTACTGGCAGGGCATTCCATGAGCTCACAACTCGCTGAGTAAATAATCTACCCCTAACATCTGTCCTATACCTACCACCCCTTAATTTAAAGCTATGCCCCCTTGTGATAGCTGACTCCATACGTGGAAAAAGGTTCTCATGGTCAACTCTATCTAAACCCTAATCATCTTGTACACCTCTATCAAGTCACCCCTGAATCTTCGTTTCTCCAATGAAAACAACCCCAAGTGCCTCAGCCTTTCCTCATACGATCTTCCTGCCATACCAGGCCACATCCTGGTAAACTTCTTCTGCACCCGTTCCAGTGCCTCCACATCCTTCCTATAGTATGGTGACCAAAACTGCACACAATACTCCAGCTGCGGCCGCACCAGAGTCTTATACAACTGCAACATGACCTCAGGACTCCGGAACTCAATCCCTCTACCAATAAAAGCCAGTACGGGATATGTCTTCTTCACCACACTATTTACCTGGGTGGCAACTTTCAAAGATCTGTGTACATGGACACCAAGATCCCTCTGCTCATTCACACTACCAAGTATCCGACCATTAGCCCAGTACCTCATCTTTTTGTTACTCATACCAAAGTGAATCACCTCACACTTACCCAAATTGATCTCCATTTGCCATATTTCTGCCCAGCTCTGCAGCTGATCTATATCCTGCTGTAACCTGCCACATCCTTCCTCACTGTCAACAACTCCTCCGACTTTTGTATCATCCGTAAACTTGCTCACCCAACCTTCTAACCCCTCCTCCAGGGCATTTATAAAAATGACAAACAGCAATGGTCCTAAAACAGATCCTTGCGAAACACCGCTAGTAACTGCACTCCAAGATGAACCTTTACCATCAATTACTACCCTCTGTCTTCTTCCAGCCAGCCAATTCCAAATCCACACCTCCAACCCAGCCTCAATGCCATACCTCCCTATTTTGTGCAGTAGCCTATCATGGGGAACCTTATCAAACGCCTTACTAAAATCCATATACACCACATCTACCACTTTCCCCTCATCCACCTCCTTAGTCACCTTCTCGAAGAATTCAATAAGGTTTGTGAGGCACTAACTGCCCTTCACAAAACCATGCTGACTATCCCTGATCACATTATTCCTATCCAGATGTTCATAAATCCTATCCCTTACAATTCTCTCGAAGACTTTGTCCTCAACAGAAGTGAGACTCACCGGCCTATAGTTACTAGGGTTTATCCCTACTCCCCTTCTTGAACGAGGGAACCACATTTGCTATCCTCCAGTATTCTGGCACTATTCCTGTAGACAACGAGGACATAAAAATCAAGGCCAATGGCTCTGCTTTCTCCTCCCTTGCTTCCCAGAGAATCCTAAGAAATATGCCATCAGGCCCAGGGGACTTATTTTCACCCTTTCCAGAATTTCCAACACCTTTTCCCTACATACCTCAAAGCCATCCATTCTACTTAATTGTGACTCAGTATTCACATCAGCAACAATGTCCTGCTCCTGAGTGAATACTGACGAAAAGTATTCATTCAGTGTCTCCCTAATCTCTTCAGCCTCCACATGCAACTTCCCACTACTATCCTTCACTGGACCTATTCCTACCCTAGTCATTGTTTTATTCCTTACATACCTTTCGAAAGCCTTAGGATTTTCCCTAATCCTACCAACTAAGGACCTTTCATGTCCCCTCATTGCTGCTCTTCAGGTCCTTCCTGGCTACCTTATGACTCTCAATCGCCCCAATTGAACCTTCAAGCATCATCATTACATAGGCCGCCCTCTTCCATTTAACAATGGATTCCAATTCCTTATTAAACCACGGCTCCCTCACATGATCATTTCCTCCCTGCCTGACAGGTGCATACTTATCATGGACACTCAATAGTTGCTCCTTGAGCAAGATCCACATATCAATTGCACCCTTGCCTTGAAGCCTACTTTTCCAAGCCACGCATCCTAAGTCATGCCTCACCGCATCATAATTTAATGCCCCCAGCTATAACTCTTACCCTGCAGTGCACACTTATCCCTCTCCATCACTAGAGTAAAAGTCACCGAGTTGTGGTCACTGTCCCCGAAGTGCTCACCTACCTCTAATTCTAACACCTGGCCTGGTTCATTACTCAGAACCAAATGCAGTATGGCCTCACCTCTTGTTGGCCTATCTACATATTGTGTCAGGAAACCCTCCTGGACACATTGGACAAACACCGACCCATTTAACGAACTTTAGCTTTTGCTTTCCCAATCAATGTCAGGAAAGTTAAAGTCCCCCATAACAAACACCCTATTACTTTCACTCTTCTCCTGAATCATCCTCGCAATCCTTTCTTCTACATGTCTCGGACTATTAGGAGGCCTGTAAAAGACTCCTAACAGGGTGACCTCACCTTTCCTATTCCTAACCTCAGCCCAAACTGCCTCAGATGGTGAGTCTTCATCCATTGTCCTTTCCACCGCTGTAATACTATCTTTGACAAGCAATGCCACACCTCCCCCTCTTTCACCCCCAATTCTGACCCTACTAAAACATTTAAACCCTGGAACCTGCAACAGCCAATCCTGTCCCTGTTCTACCCATGTCTCCGTAATAACCACAACATCGAAGTCCCAGGTACCAACCCACGCTGCAAGTTCACCTACCTTATTTCGTATACTTCTTGCATTGAAGTATACACACTTCAAGCCACTTTCCTGTTTACAGGTACCCTCCTTTGAGATTGATGCCTTGTTCCTAACCTCCCTACACTCCAGGTCCTGCACCCTAAAGCTACAGTCTAGGTTCCCATGCCCGTGCAGAGTTAGTTTAAACACCTCCCCCAAGAGCACTAACAAACCTCTACCTAAGGATACTGGTGCCCCTCAGGTTCAGGTGTAGACTATCCAGTTTATAGAGGTCCCACCTTCCCCAGAAAGAACCCCAGTTATCCAAATACCAGAATCCCTCCCGCCTGCACCATCCCTGTAGCCACGCATTTAACTGTTCTCTCTCCCTATTCCTCGACTCTCTATCACGTGGCACGGGTAAAAAACCAGAGAAAACAACTCTGTTTTTTCTAACTTCCAGCTTCCAACCTAGCTCCCTGAAAGCCTGCCCAACGTCATCAGCCCTCCTCCTACCTATGTCATTGGTGCCAACGTGGACCACGACATCGGGCTGCTCCCACTCCCCCTTTAAGGACCCGGAAAACACAATCAGAGACGTCACGTACCCTTGCACCTGGGAGGCAACATACCAAACGTGAGTCTCTCTCGCCCCCACAAAACCGTATATCTGTGCCCCGAACTATCGAGTCCCCAGTTACTATTGCTCTGCTCTTCTCCACCCTTCCCTTCTGAGCAATGGGGACAGGGTCCATGCCGGAGGCCTGAGCCCCATGACTGACCCCTGGTAAGTCGTCCTCCCCACAAGTAACCAAAACGGTATACTTGTTCTTGAGGGGAACGGCCGTAGGGTGTCCCTGCACTGGCTGCTTTCTTCCAGTCCCCCTCACTGTCACCCAACTGTCTGCAATCTTTGGAGTTACTCCTTCCGTAACGCTCCGATCTATGACCCCCTCTGCCTCCGAATGATCCGTAGTTCATCCAACTCCAGCTCCAGTTCCCTAACACAGTCTTGGAGGAACTGGAGATGGGTGCACTTCCCGCAAGTGTAATCAGCAGGGACGACCACGGCATCCCTTACCTCAAACATGTTGCAAGAGGAACATTGCACTGCCTTCACTGCCATACCTCGAAATGTAACCTTTTTTTAAAAAAAGGTTCTAAAGAATAGAACAAGCAAAATGCAGCAGTTACCTACTTCCCACAACGGGTCTTATTATTAGGTTAGAGGAGGAGGGCGGGTGGCAGACACTACCTCCATAGTGCCTCGGGTACCACACCTGCGTGCTTTTATAGGGAAAAAAACCTACCCATGTAAGGTTACGCTACACCAGCTTCTGGGTCATGGCTGCCCCTCTGGTCGTCTTCACTTCCTCCTGCTACTCCCGCTCTTTCTGTGAAGAGAAATAAAAAAAAAACACCGCTGCCCGCTACCAGTAAGTAATTTTAAAACAAACTGTCTTACCTTAGCTGCTGCTCGCACTCAAAAATGGGAGGGCAAGATTGCAGTGTTATGTAAGGATCAGTCAGGAAGGGGGAGATTGCAGTGTTGGGTAGGGATCAGTCAGGGAGGGGGAGATTGCAGTGTTGAGTAGGGATCAGTCAGGGACGGGGAGATTGCAGTGTTAGGTAGGGATCAGTCAGGGAGGGGGAGATTGCAGTGTTGGTTAGGGATCAGTCAGGGAAGGCGAGATTGCAGTGTTAGGTAGGGATTAGTCAGGGAGGGGGGTGAGTGCAGTGTTGGGTACGGATCAGTCAGGGAGGGGGAGATTACAGTGTTTGGTAGGGATCAGTCAGGGAGGGGGAGATTGCAGTGTTGGGTAGGGATCAGTCAGGGATGGGAGATTGCAGTGTTGAGTAGGAATCAGCCAGAGAGGGGGAGATTGCAGTTTTGGGTATGGATAAGTCAGGGATGGGGAGATTGCAGTGTTGGGTATGGATCGGTCAGGGAGGGCGAGATTGCTGTGTTGGGTAGGGATCAGTCAGCGAGGGGGAGATTGCAGTGTTAGGTCGGGATCAGTCAGGGAGGGCGAGATTGTAGTGTTGGGTAGGGATCAGTCAGGGAGGGGGAAATTGCAGTGTTGAGTAGGGATCAGTCAGGGAAGGCGAGATTGCAGTGTTAGGTAGGGATTAATCAGGGAGGGGGGTGAGTGCAGTGTTGGGTACGGATCAGTCAGGGAGGGGGAGATTGCAGTGTTTGGTAGGGATCAGTCAGGGAGGGGGAGATTGCAGTGTTGGGTAGGGATCAGTCAGGGATGGGAGAATGCAGTGTTGAGTAGGAATCAGCCAGAGAGGGGGAGATTGCAGCATTGGGTAGGGATCAGTCGGGGCGGGGATGGGTGCAGTTTTGGGTATGGATAAGTCAGGGAGGGGAAGATTGCAGTGTTGGGTATGGATCGGTCAGGGAGGGCGAGATTGCTGTGTTGGGTAGGGATCAGTCAGCGAGGGGGAGATTGCAGTGTTAGGTAGGGATCAGTCAGGGAGGGCGAGATTGTAGTGTTGGGTAGGGATCAGTCAGGGAGGGGGAGATTGCAGTGTTGGGTAGGGATCAGTCAGGGAGGGCGAGATTGTAGTGTTGGGTAGGGATCAGTCAGGGAGGGGGAGATTGCAGTGTTGGGTAGGGATCAGTCAGGGAAGGCGAGATTGCAGTGTTGGGTACGGATCAGTCAGGGAGGGGGAGATTACAGTGTTTGGTAGGGATCAGTCAGGGAGGGGGAGATTGCAGTGTTGGGTAGGGATCAGTCAGGGATGGGAGATTGCAGTGTTGAGTAGGAATCAGCCAGAGAGGGGGAGATTGCAGTTTTGGGTATGGATAAGTCAGGGATGGGGAGATTGCAGTGTTGGGTATGGATCGGTCAGGGAGGGCGAGATTGCTGTGTTGGGTAGGGATCAGTCAGCGAGGGGGAGATTGCAGTGTTAGGTAGGGATCAGTCAGGGAGGGCGAGATTGTCGTGTTGGGTAGGGATCAGTCAGGGAGGGGGAAATTGCAGTGTTGGGTAGGGATCAGTCAGGGATGGTGCGATCGCAGAGTTGGGGAGGGATCAGTCAGGGAGGGGGAAATTGCAGTGTTGGGTAGTGATCAGTCAGGGAGGGGGTGATTGCAGTGTTGGATAGGGATCAGTCCGGGAGGGGGTGATTGCAGTGTTGGTTAGGTATCAGTCAGGGAGGGGAAGATTGCAGTGTTGGGTAGGGTTCAGTCAGGGAGCGGTGAGATGGTACTGTTGGGTACGGATCAGTCAGCTAGGGGTGACTGCAGTGTTGGGTGGGGATCAGTCAGGGAGGGGTAGATTGCAGTTTTGCGTAGGGATCAGTCAGGGAGGGGGAGATTGCAGTGTTGTGTAGGTATAGAGGGAAATCAGGAGGGCAAAAAGGGGACATGAGATTGGTTTATCAGTTTGGATTAAGGAGAATCCAATGGATTTCTACCAATACATGAAGGCCAAAGGGTCACTGGGGAGAGAATAGGGCCCCTCAAAGATCAAGACAGCCTGCACGTGGAGCTGCAGGAGATGGGGGAGAAACTGAATAAGTATTTCCTGTTGAGAAGGACATGGAAGATGTAGAATAGGATGATGGTTTGGGAAATAGCATTGGGAAATAGATGGTGTCATCTTGCAAAATGTCCATATTACAGAGGAGGAGGTGTTGGATCTCTTGAAATGGTTAAAGATGGATAAATCCCCAGGACCTTATCAGGTGAACTCTCGATCTCTGTGGGAAGCTAGAGAAGTGATTGCTGGGCCTCTTACTGAGATATTTGTATCATCGATAGACACAGGTGAGGTGCCAGAAAGACTGCAGGTTGGGCTAACGTGGTGCCACTGTTTAAGACGGGTTGTAAGGACAAGCCAGGGAACTACAGACAGGTTCGCCTGACGTCAGTCGTGGGCACGTTGAAGGACGGATACATGAGGGACAGGAGTTACATGTATTTAGAAAGGCAATGTCTAATTGGGGATAGTCAGCATTGCTTTGTACGTGGGAAATCATGTCTCAAGATATTGAATTTTTTGAAGAAGTAACAAAAGGATTGATGAGGGCAGCGCGGTGGATGTGAGTGATATGGACTTCAGTAAGGTATTCGAAAAGATACCACATGGGAGATTAGAGAGCAAGGATAGATCTCACGGAATACAGGGAAAACCAGCCATTTGGATACAGAACTGGCACGAAGGGAGAAGACAGAGGGTGGTTGTGGAGGGTCGTTTTTTCAGACTGGAGACCTGTGACCAGTGGAGTGCCACAAGGATCGGTGCTGCGTCCACTACTTTCCATTAATGATATAAATGATTTGAATGTGAACATAGCAGGTATAGTTCGTAAGTTTGCAGATGATACCAAAATTGGAGGTGTAGTGGACAGTCAAGATTGTTACTTCACATTACAGCGGGATGGTGAACTGATGGGCCAATGGGCTGAGGAATGGGAGATGGAGCTTCATTTAGATAAATGGGAGGTGCTGTATTTTGGAAAAGCAACTCTTCGCAGGACTTATACACTTAATGTTAATGTCCCAGGGAGTGTTTCTGAACAAAGAGACCTTGGAGTGCAGGTTCATTGTTCCTTGAAAGGAGAATAGGATAGGATAGTGAAGAAGGAGTTTGGTATGCTTGTGTTTACTGATCAGTGTATTGAGTAGAGGAGTTGGGCGGTCATGTTGTGGCTGTACAGGACATTGGATAAGCCAGCTTTGGCATATTGCGTGCAATTCTTGTCTCCTCCCTATCGGAATGATGTTGTGCAAATTGAACGGGTTCAGAAAAGATTTACAAAGACGCTGACAGGATTGGAGGATTTGAGCTAAAGGGAGAGGTTAAATGGGCTGGGCCTGTTTTCCCTGGAATGTCTGAGGCTGAGGGGTAACCCATATGGAAGTTTATAAAACCATGAGAGGTATGGTTAGGATTAACAGACAAGGCCTTTTCCCTGAGGTGGGGTAGTCCAGAACTGGAGGGCCTAGGTTCAGGATAAGAGGGGAAAGATATAAAAGGAACGTAAGGGACAACGTTTTGATGTGGAGGGTGCTGTGTGTATGGAATGACCTGCCAGATGAAGTGGTGGAGACTGGTACAATTCCAGCAATTAAAAGGCATCTGGATGAGTATACGAACAGGAAGGATTGAGAGGGATTTGGGCCAAGTGCTGGCAAATGTGTCGAGGTTATATTAGGATATGTGGGTGGCGTGGATGAGTTGGACTGAAGGCCCTGTTTCTGTGCTGTACATCTCTATGACTGTAAATGTTTTGCACTGTCCATTACCAGCCACACACTTCACTGTTTCCCCTGTTTACCTTGGTCAGTTCTCCTCTCAAACACATGTCAATGGCTTTGGTTGTGATTGTTGGGTGTGCTTTATGGTCACTTTAAAAATCCATCATCTCGCTGAATTCCACTACACTACAATTTCCCAGAGGATATCTCAGTGTGACAATACTCCTTCCCTCAGCTTCATCACCCAACGGCCGATCTGAGATAGTCATCTCCCTGGCCGTTTGCACAACGTGTTATTCAAAGAAACACTGACAGAAACATTCAAAGAGGAGTTCGGAGAACATCACTTTTGCCGATGTGACTGTCCCAGATTTTACAAAGACTGAAGTCTCCCAGAATTATCACAGTGCCTTTGCATTACACAGGAATACATTGGAATAATTTCTTCCTGTTCCTTTCTGCTTCTCTTCAGCTACATTGCCATTTCTCTTTGGATTTGGAAAGCTTCTTTCACCTGAAGCCTGGCCCTGCATCCTCTCTGTCAGTTTAAAGTCCTGCCCATAAGCTTACCGACATAATTGGCCAGGACACTGCTCCCAGCAGTGTTGTGTTTAATTCACTCATGGGATGTTGCTGTCTCTGGCTGGCCAGCATAGCATGCCCACCCCGAGCTGCCCTTGAGCTGAGTGCCTTGCTGGATGATTACAGAGAGCAGTTTAGAGTCAACCCCATCGCTCTGGGTCTGGATCATGTGTAGGCCAGACCCGCTGCCTATAATAGATTTCCTTCCTAAAAGGATATTAAGCAGTTAGATGGGTTATACTGGACACTGGCATTAACATCTGGATGAACAGTCGGGTGAGAATAGCACGAGGCCATCACCTGTTCCACTCGTAGCTCACCTGTCACTGAGTACTGATCCCCATGCACCATGAATCCCAACCCTTTCATCATGACCATTGTGTGATCCTGATACCTTCCTGCACTCTGGTGATATCACTCAGTATCTCTCCATGTGGTATCCCTCACTGTGTGGGTCTAATTGCTACCTCTGTCAGTGTCTCTCACACTTGCAGCTACTCCAGATCCTGAGCCAATGGAATTCCCCATTCCAGAGAGACGCAACAGCACAGGCCAGGGATGGAGACTGGGATTTTCGAGGTCTCTGTGGGACTCAGGGCCATTCTCCATGTTTAACCCTCACTGCATCAGTCTAATTTCCCATTCTGTATGTTTCTCTGTCTCCTGTAGGTCATCAGGATGTTCCTGTCTCAGCCGAATTCCTAACTCCTTTCTCGTCCATAACCACATCAAAGACGCTTGGTCGGTCAGAGAGACATGAAGAGGGAGGTCTGGAGCCTTTAGTAAAACCTGCAGCAGGTAAGATCACTCACAGTAAACAGCACAGGGAGGGGTTCGTGACATTCTATATTCAGACCTGGAAGACAGGACATAGACACAGAGCTGGGTAAGGAACAGCAACATTCTCGGCTTCATTCACATCATCCTGTTAGGGACCTGCTTTCGCCTCCGCTGTACTGGTCCTCACTGAGACAACTCTCTGACTTTCGCTCTCCCTCTCTCTTACCCCGTCACTCTCATTTATCTTTCTCACCCTCTCGTTTTCTCTCACCCCCTCACTCACTCTCCACCCAAACTCTCTCTCTCACCCAACTTCTCTCTCCCTCGCGTCCCTCTCTCTCTCATCCCTCTGTCACTGGATCGCCCTCGATCTCTCCCTATCAAGCTCTGCCTCCTCTCTATCTATCTTTCTCTCTCTCTCGCTCTCTCTCTCGTCCGCTTCTCATGCGCTCTCTCGCTCTCAGAATCTCTGTCTCATTTCAGTCCCCTGCCTCCCTCTCATTTGCACCTCTCTCTCTCTTGCCCCCCCTTGCCCCCCCTCTCTCTCTCTCGCTCATCCCCTCTCTCGCTTGCTCACCCCTCTCTCTCACCCCTCTCTCATCCCCTCTCACTCTCAACCTATCTCTCTCTCTCCTTCTCTCTCTCCACACCTCTCACTCTCTTCCCCTCTCTCTCTGCCCCTCTTGTGCTCTCTTCTCCCTCTCTCACTCCACCTCTCTCACTCACCCCTCTCTCCCTTTCTCTCCTCCACCTCCTCTCTCCCCTCTCCCCTTCTCTCACCCCTCTCTCACCCCCTTTCTCTCACCCTCTCTCTCCCCCTCTCTCCCCCCTCTCTCTCTCCCTCTCTCTCATACCTCTCTCACACACCCCTCTCTACCCCTCTCTGATCCCCTTCCCCACCCCTCTCTCGCCACTCTCTCTGGCCTCTCTCACCCCTTTCTCTCCACCTCTCTCTCCCACTTTCTCCCCTCTCTCTCCCCCCTCTCTCACCGCAGTCTCTCTACCTCTCACTCCCCCCTCCCCCTCTCTCCCCCTCTCTCCCCCTCTCCACACTCTCTGCCCCATTCTCTCCCCCACTTGCACTCCCCCACTCTCTCTCACTCACTCTCTTCTTTCTCACCCGCTCTCTCCCACCCTGATCTCTCGCATCCCCCTCTCGCTATCACCCTCTCACCCCTCACTCTCTTTGCACTCACTCTCTCTTACCCACTCTCTCACGCCTCTCTCTCACCTTCTCTCTCACCCTCTCTCTCTCAACCTGTCTCTCTCTCACCCCCTCTCTTTCTCACCCACTCTCTCATTCACACTGATCTCTCTCACACCCTCTCTCTCTCTCACACCCCCTCTGTCTCTCACCCTTCTCACTTTCTTACCCCTCTCTCTCACACCTCTCTCTCTCACCCCTTCTCTCACACCCCTCTCTCTCACCCCTTCTCTCTCAGCCCTGTCTCTCTCAGCCCCTCTCTCCCCCAGTCTCTCCCACCATGATCTCTCTCACACACCCTCTCTCTCACCCCTCTCCCTCTCTCACCCCTCTCTCTCTTACCTCTGTCTCACACACCACTCTCTCTCACCCTCACTCTCTCACCCCTTCTCTCTCATTCCCTCTCTCTCTCAGCCCCCACTCTCTCTCCCCAGTCTCTCCCATCCTGATCTCTATCACCCCTCTCTCTCTTTCACCTCTCTCCCTTACCTCTCTCTGTCACATACCTCTGTCACACTCACCCTCTCTCTCTCACCTTTTCACTCTCAGCCCCATTCTCTCACCCCGTCTCTCTCAGGCCCGTGCTCTCTCACACCCCTCTCTCTCTTTCACCCCTCTCTCTCTTACATCTCTCTCTCTCACCCCCTCTCTCTTAACCCTCTCTCTCACCCTCTCTCTCTCTCAGCCTGTCTCTCTGTCATCCACTGTTTCTTTCTCATCCGCGCTCTCTTCCACCTCGATCTCTCTCACACCCCCTCTCTCTCTCTCGCACCTCTCTCTCTCACACCTATCTCTCTCGCCCCCTCTCTCTCACCCCCTCTCTTTCATTCTCTCTCTCTCAGCCTGTCTCTCTCTCACCCACTGTCTCTTTCACACCCTCTCTCTCCTCCACCCTGATCTCTGTCACATACGCTCTCCCTCACCCGTCTCGCTCTGTCCCCTCTCTCTCCCTCACTACTCTCTCTCACCCTTCTCTCTCTTACCCGTCTCTCTCTCACACACACTTCTATCTCTCATCCCTCTCTTTCGCAGCCTCTCTCTCTCAGCCCCTCTCTCTTCCCCCAGTCTCTCTCACCCTGATCACTCTCTCAGCCCTCTCACACTCACCCTCTCTCTCTCATCCCTCTCTCTCTGATCCATCTTTCTCTCACCCCTCTCTCTCACACACCTCTCTCTCACCCTCTCTTTCTCACGCCTCTCTCTCACCCTCACTCTCTCAGGCCCTCTCTCTCTCTCACCCTCTCTCTCTCACCCCCCTCTTTCACCCCTCTCTCTCTCACCCTTCTCTTTCTTACCCACCTCTTTCACAGTTCTCTCTTTCAGCCTCTCTCTCTCTCACACACCTTATTTCTCACTCTCTCTTTCGCAGCCACTCTCTCTCTCAGCCAATCTCTCTCCCCCAGTCTCTTCCACCCTGATCTCTCTCTCTCTCAGCCCCTCTCACTCTCCCCCACTCTCTCTCACACCCCCTCTCTCTCACCCTTTCTCTCTCATACTCTCTCTCGTACCCCTCTCTCTCACACCTCTCTCTCTCAACCTGTCTCTCTGTCACCCCCTGTCTCTTTCTCACCCACTCTCTCTTCCACCCCGATCTCTCTCTCACCACTCTCTCTCACCCCCTCTCTATCACCCTCTCTCTCTCTCAGCCTGTTTCTCTGTCATCCCCTGTGTTTTTTTCTCACCCGCTCTCTCTTCCACCACGATGTCTCTCACACCCACTCTCTCTCATCTCTCTCTCTCTCTCTCTCACTCTCTCTCTTACCCCTCTCTCACACCCCCTCTCTCTCACCCCCTCTCTCTCATTCCCTCTCTCCCACCCCCACTTTCACTCTCTATCTCTTTCACCCCTGTCTCTTTCACACCTGCTCTCTCTTCCACCCCGATCTCTCTCACACCCCCTCTCTCCCTCACCCCTCTCTCTGTCTCACCCTTCTCTCCCTTACCCATCTCTCTCACCCTCTCTCTCTCACCCCTTCTCTCTCTCCCCCTCTCTCACCCTCTCTCTCTCACTCTCTCTTACTCTCTCCCCTCTCTCTGTCTCAACTCCCTCTCTCTCAAAACCCTCTCTCTGAACCCCCTCTCAATCTCACATCCCTCTCTCTCTCACCCTCTCTGTCTCATCCCTCACTCTCACCCTCACTCTCTCACCCCTCTCTCTCTCACCCTCTCTCTCTCTCACACCCTCTCTCTCACCCTTCTCTCTCTTACCCGCCTCTCTCTCACAGTTCTCTCTATCAGCCACCCTCTCGCACCCCTTCTCTCTCACCCTCTCTTTCGCAGCCCCTCTCTCTCTCCCCCAGTCTCTCCCACCCTGATCTATCTCTCAGCCTCTCTCACTCTCCCCCACTCTCTCTCATCCCTCTCTCTCTCACCCTTTCTCTCTCACCGTCTCTCTCTTACCCTTCTCTCTCACACCTCTCTCTCTCTCAGCCTGCCTCTCTTTCACCCCCTGTCTCTTTCTCACCCGCTCTCTCTTCCACCTCCATCTCTCTCACACACCCTCTCTACCTCACCCCCTCTCTCTCACCTCTCTCTCTCAATCCTCTCTCTCTCACCCTCTCTCTCTTACCCTTCTCTCTCACACCTCTCTCTCTCTCACCCCCCCTCTCACCCCCTCTATCTCACCCTCTCTCTCTCAGCCTGTTTCTCTGTCATTCCCTTGTTTTTGTCGCACCCGCTCTCTCTTCCATCCCAATCTCTATCACACCCCCTCTCTCTCACCTCTCGCTCTCTCTCACTCTCTCTCACCCCTCTCTCACACCCCCTCTGTCACACCCCTCTCTCTCACCCCCTCTCTCTCATCCCCTCTCTCTCACCCCCACTTTCACCCTCTCTCTCTCTCTCAGCCTGTCTCTCTTTCACCCCCTGCCTCTTTCACACCTGTTCCCCCACGCCGATCTCTCTCACACCCCCTCTCTCCCTCACCTCTCTCTCTCTCTCTCACCCCTCTCTCTCTCACCCCTCTCTGTGTCTCACCCTTCTATCTCTTACCCATCTCTCTTACACTCTCTCTCTCTCACCCCTTCTCTCTCTCCCCCCTGTCACCCCGCTCTCTCTCACCCCTCTCTCTCTCCCCTCTCTCACGAACCTCTGTCTCTCTCAACCCCCTCTCACTCTTACATCCCTCTCTCTCTCACCCTCTCTCTCTCACCCCTCTCTCTCACCCCTCTCTCTCACACCCTCTCTCACACTCTCTCTCAACCACTCCCTCTCAAGCCCTCTCTTTCAGCCCCTCTCTCTAACCCCCTCTCTGTCACACACCTCTCTCTCTCTCAACCTCTTCTCTCTCACACACCCCCTCTCTCTCACCCTCTTTCTCTCACCCCTCTCTCTCACCGCTCTCTCTCACCCACTCTCTCTCTCACCCCTCTCTCTCTCTCTCTCACCCTTTCTCTCTCACCCTCTTTACCAGTCCCTCTCACATCCCTCTCTCACTGATACCTCTCTCTCTCACCCCTCTCTCTCTCACACACACCTCTCTCTCACCCTCTCTCTCATCCCCTCTCTCTCCCCCAGTCTGTCCCACCCCGATCTCTCTCTCAGCCCCTCTCAATCTCCCCCACTCTCTCTCACCCCTCTCTCTCTCACCCTTTCTCTCTCACCGTCTTTCTCTTACCCATCTCTCTCACACTTCTCTCTCAGCCTGTCTCTCTTTCACTCCCTGTCTCTTTCTCACCGGCTCTCTCTTCCACCCCGATCTCTCTCACACTCCCTCTCTCCCTCACCCCTCTCTCTCCCTCACCCCTGTCTCTCCCTCACCCCTCTCTCTCCCTCACCCCTCTCTCTCTCACCCCTCTCACTCTCACCCTCTCTCTCTTACCTGTCTCTCCCTCTCACCCCTTCTCTCTCTCCCCCCCTCTCACCACGCTCTCACCCCTCTCTCTCACCCCCTCTCCTTCACTCTCTCTCTTTCTCTCAGCTTGTCTCTCTTTCATCCCTTTGTCTCTTTCACAACTACACTCTCTTCCACCCCATCTCTCTAACACCCCCTCTCTACTTCACCTTCTCTCTCTCTCACCCCTCTCTCTCTTAACCCTCTCTCTTTAACACCTCTCTCTCTCAATCTCTCTCTTACCCTCTCTCTCACCCCATCTTTGTCTCCCCTCTCTTTCTCACCCCTCTCTCTCTTAACCCTCTCTCTCCCACCCTCTCTCTCACGCCCTGCTCTCCCTCACTCTCTCTCTCTCATCCATCTCCCTCTTACCCCTCTCCCTCTTCCCTGTCTCTCTTACACTGCTTCTCTCTCACACACACGTCTCGCTCACCGTCTCTCTCTCTCATCCCCCACTTTCTCACACACCCTCTCTCTCACTTTTCACCCCTCTCTCTGTTACCATCTCTCTCTTACCGCTCTCTCTCTCCCTCTCTCTCTCATCCCTTCTCTCTCAACCCATCTCTCACCCCCACTCTCTCAGCCCTTTCTCTCTCCCAGCCCCCCTACTCACTCCCCAGTCTCTCACACCCTGATTTCTCTCTCACCCCTCTCCGTCACCCCCTCTCTCTCATCCCTTCTCTCTAACCCCCCCTCTCTCACACACCTCTCTCTCTCAACCCCCTCTCTCTCACACCCCTCTATCTCTCACCCTCTCTCTCTCACCACTTTTTTCCCCCCACTCTCACTCACCCCTCTCTCACTCTTTCTCTCTCACCCTCTCTCTCTCTCACACTTCTCTGTCTCACCCATCTCTCACACACCTCTCTCACTCACCCTCTCTCTCACCCCTCTCTCTCTTACCCCTCTCTCTCACACCGCTTCTCTCTCTCACCCTATCTCTCTCTCACCCTTCTCTCTCCTACCCTTCTCTCCCTCTCTCACACCTCTCTCTCTCAGCCTCTCTCTCACTCACGCCTTCTCTCTCACCTTCTCTTTCTCAACCCTCTCTCTCTTAGACCCTCTCTCTCTCCCCAGCCTCTCCTACCCTGAGCTCCCTTAAGCCCCCCTCTCTCTCATCCCTCACTCTCTCTCATCCCTCTCTCTCTCACACCCCTCTCTCGCACACACACCTCTCTCTCACCCTCTCTCTTTCTCAACCGCTCTCACCATCACTCTCGTAGGCCCTCTCTCTCTCACCCCTCTCGCTCTCACCCTCTCTCACTCTCACCCCTCTCTCACAACCCCCTCTCACTCTCACATCCCTCTCTCTCACACCCTCTCTCTCAGGCCCTCTCTCTCTCACCCTCTCTCCCTCTCACCCCTCCCTCTCCCTCTCTCTTACCCCTTTCACTCTCTCACACACCTCTCTCTCACCCATCTCTCTCTTACCCCCCTCTCTCATACACCTCTCTCACCCTCTCTCTCACCCCCTCTCTCACACCCTTCTCTCTCTCTCTCACCCTGTCTCTCTCACACACCTCTCTCTCTTACCCCTCTCTCTCACACCGCTTCTCTCTCTCATCCTCTCTCTCTCACCCCTCTCTCTTAACTGTCTCTCTCACACCGCTTCTCTCACTCACACACACCTCTCACTCACCCTCCCTCTCTCAATCCCCTCTCTCACACATCCTCTCTCTCATGCATCCTTTCTCTCACTCTCTCACGCCTGTCTCTCTTACCTTCTCTCTCTCTTACCTCTCTCTCTCACACTCTCTTTCACCCCTTCTCTCTCAACCCATCTCTCACCCCCTCTCTCTCAGCCCTTTCTCTCTCTCAGCCCCCCACTCACTCTCCAGTGTCTCACACCCTGATTTCTCTCACACCTCTCTCTCTCTCTCACCCCTCTCTCTCTTACCCCTCTCTCTCACACCTCTCTCTCTCAGCCTGTCTCTCTGCGACCCCCTGTCTCTTTCTTACCCACACTCTCATCCACCCCGATCTCTCTCACACCCCCTCTCTCCCTCAACCCTCTCTTTCTCTCTCACCCTCTCTCTCTCACACTTCTCTGTCTCACCCCTCTCTCTCACACACCTCTCTCACTCACCCTCTCTCTCACCCCTCTCTCTCTGTCTCTTACCCCTCTCTCTCACACCGCTTCTCTCTCTCTCACCCTATCTCTCTCTCACCCTTCTCTCTCCTACCCGTCTCTCCCTCTCTCAAACCTCTCTCTCAGCCTCTCTCTCTCTCTCGCCTTCTCTCTCACCCTCTCTTTCTAAACCCTCTCTCTCTTAGACCCTCTCTTTCTCCCCAGCCTCTCCCATCCTGAGCTCCCTAAAGCCCCCCTCTCTCTCATCCCTTACTCTCTCTCATCCCTCTCTCTCTCTCACACCCCTCTCTCGCGCACACACCTCTCTCTCACCCTCTCTCTCTCGCAACCGCTCTCTCTCCCTCTCTCTTACCCCTTTAAATCTCACACACACCTCTCTCTCTCACCCTCTCTCACACCCCTGTCTCTCTCTCACACCCCTCTCTCTCTCACCCTCTCTCTCTCACCCGTCTCTCTCTTACCCCCTCTCTCTCATACACCTCTCTCACCCCCTCTCTCTCACACCCTTCTCTCTCTCTCTCTCACCCCCTCGCTCTCTCACACACCTCTCTCTCTTACTCATCTCTCTCACACCGCTTCTCTCTCTCATCCTCTCTCTCTCACCCCTTTCTCTCTTACCTGTCTCTCTCACACCGCTTCTCTCTCTCACACACACCTCTCAATCACCCTCTCTCTCAATCCCCTCTCTCTCACACATCCTCTCTCTCATGCATCCTTTCTCTCACTCTCTCACGCCTGTCTCTCTTATCTTCTCTCTCTCTTACCTCTCTATCTCACCCTCTCTCTCTCACCCCTTCTCTCTCAACCCATCTCTCACGCCCTCTCTCTCAGCCCCCTACTCACTCCCCAGTCTCCCACAGCCTGATTTCTCTCACACACACTCTCTCTCACCTCTCTATCTCTCTCTTAGCCCTCTCTCCCTTACCCTATCTCTCACACCTCTTTCTCTCTCTGCCTATCTCTCTGTCACCCCCGTCTCCTTCTAACCCACTCTCTTCCACCCTGATCTCTCTCACACCCCCTCTCTCCCTAACCCATCGCTCCTTCACCCTCTCTCTCTATCACCCCTCTTTCTCTCTTACAAGTGTCTCTCTCTCACCCTCTCTCTTACCCCACTCTCTCACCCCCTCTCCCTCACCCCCCTCTTTCGCCCTCTCTCTCTCTCTCTCTCAGCCTGTCTCTCTCTCACCCCCTGTCTCTTTCCCACCCGCTCTCTCTTCCACCCCGATCTTCTCACACCCCCTCTCTCCCTCACCCTCTCTCACTCTCACGCCTCTCTCTCTCACCCCTCTCTCTGTCTCACACTTCTCTCTCTTACCCACCTCTCTCACCCCTCTCTCTCTCACCCCTTCTCTCTCTCCCTCTCTCTCTCACAAAGCTCTCTCTCAACCCCCTCTCACTCTCACATCCCTCTCTCTCTCTCACCCTCTCTCTCTCACCCCTCTCTCTTTCACCCCTTCTCTCTCACCCCCTCTCTCTCACATTCTCTCTCAGGCCCTCTCTCTCTCATCCTCTCTCTCACACACCTCTCTCTCTTGCACTCTCTCTCTCTCCCTCTCTCTCACACCCCTCTCTCTCACACCCCTCTCTCTCACCCTTCTCTCTCTCTCCCCCTTCTCTCTCTCACCCTCTCTCTCTCAGCCCTCTCTCTTACCCTCTCTCTCTCACACCGCTTCTCTCTCACCCTCTCTCTCACCCTCTCTCTCTCACCCCTCTCTCTCTTACCTGTCTCTCTCACACCGCTTCTCTCTCACACACACACATCTCTCTCAACCTCTCTCTCTCACCCCCCCCTCACACCCTCTCTCTCTCACTCTCTCAGCCCTCTCTCTCTTACCGTCTCTCTCTTATTTCTCAGTCTCTCCCCCCCTCTCTCTCACCCCTTCTCTATCACCCTCTCTTTCGCAGCCCTCTCTCTCTCTCAGCTCCTCTCTCTCTCATCCCTTTCTCTCTCATCCCGCTCTCTCTCACACCTCTCTCTTACCCCCTCTCTTACACCCTCTCTCTCTCATGCATTCTGTCTCTCTCACCCCCTCTCTCTCTCTCTTTCCCCTCTCACACACCGCTTCTCTCTCTCACCCGTCTCTCACTCTTACCCCTTTTCTCTCTCTCATCCCATTCTCTCTCACCCTCTCTCTCTCACCCCTTCTCTCTCACCCCCTCTCTCTCTCTCTTTCCCCTCTCACACACCGCTTCTCTCTCTCACCCGTCTCTCACTCTTACCCCTTTTCTCTCTCTCATCCCATTCTCTCTCACCCTCTCTCTCTCCCCTTCTCTCTCACCCCCTCTCACTCTCATCCCTCTCTTTCTCAACCCTCGCACTCTCTGAACCTTCTCCTTCTTACCCGTCTCTCTCTCTCTTTCTCCCCTCTGTCTCCCTAACATCTCTCGCTCACCCCCTCTCTCTCACCCCCTCTCTCTTACCCTCTCTCTCTCTCTCTCTCAGCCTGTCTCTCTGTCATCCACTGTCTCTTTCTCACCGTCTCTCTCTCTCACCGTCTCTCTCTCACCCCCTCTCTCGCCCCTCTCTCCCTCAACCCTCCCTCTCACACCCCTCTCTCTCTCACCCCACTCTCTCTCACCCCTCTCTCTCTCTCACCCTTCTCTCTCTCACCCTTCTCTCCCTTACCCGTCTCTCTCACCCCTCTCTCTCTCTCAGGGCTTCTCTTTCGCACCGCTTCTCTCTCTCACTCCCCTCTCTCTCAATCTCTCTCTCTCTTACCCTCTCTCTCTCTCTCTCACAGCTTCTCTCTCTCACCCTCTCTCTCTGTCAACCTGTCTCTCTCTCTTTCACTCCCTGTCTCTCTCACAACCCCTCGCTCCCTCACCCCTCTCTCTCTTTCACCCTTCTCTCTGTCACTCCTCTCTCTCTCAACCTTCTCTCTCTAACCCGTCTCTTCCTCTCTCACACCTCTCTCTCAGCCTTTCTCTCTCTCACGCCTCCTCTCTCACCCTCTCTTTGATAGCCTTTCTCTCTATCTCCTCAGTCTCTCCCACCCTGATCTCTCTCACAGCCCCTCTCTCTTTCACCCCTCGCTCTCGCTCATCCCTCTCTCTGATCCCTCTCTCTCTCACCCCTCTCTCTCACACACGTCTCTCTCTGATCCCTCTCACTCTCACCCCCTCTCTCTCTCTGACCCCTCTCTCTCATATCCCTCTTTCTCACCCGTCTCTCTTTCTCTCATCCCTTCCCTCTCAACCCCTCTCACACCCTCTCTCTCAGCCCTCTCTCTCTCAGCCCCCCAGTCACTCCACAGTCTTTCCCACCCTGATCTCTCTCACACACACTCTCTCTCACCCTTTCACTCTCTCAGCCTGTCTCGCTGTCACTGCCTGTGTCTTTCTCACCAGCTCTCTCTTCCACTACTCTCTCTCCCTCACCCCCTCTCTCTCACCCTCTCTTTCTCAACCCTCTCTCTCTATCACCCTCTCTTTCGCAGCCCCTCTCTCTCTCAGCTCCTCTCTCTCTCATCCCGCTCTCTCTCACACCTCTCTCTCACCCCCTCTCTTACACCCTCTCTCTCTCATGCATTCTCTATCTCTCACCCCCCTCTCTCTCTCTCTTACCCCTCTCTCTCACACCGCTTCTCTCTCTCTCACCCGTGTCTCTCTCTCACCCCTTTCTCTCTCTCTCATCCCACTCTCTCTCACCCTCTCTCTCCTACCCCTTCTGTCTCACCCGCTCTCTCACCCCCTCTCTCAGGGCCTCTCTTTCAGCCCCTCACTGTCTCACACCCCTCTCTCACACACACCTCTGTCCCAACCCCCTGTCTCTCTCACACTCCTCTCTCTCTCACCCTCTCTCTCTCAACGCTCTCTCGCACCCCCCCCCCCACCTCACACACCCTTCTCTCTCTCACCTCTCTCTCACCCCCTGTCTCTTTCACACCCGGTCTCTCTTCAACCCCGTTCTCTCTCACACCCCCTCTCTACCTCACCGCCCTCTCACTCTCACCCCTTTCTTTCTCATCCCTCTCTCTCTCTGATCCTTTTCTTTCTTACCCGTCTCTCCCTCTCTTTCTCCCCTCAGTCTCTCTAACATCTCTCTCTCTCTCACCCCCTCTCTCTCTCAGCCTGTCTCTCTGTCATCCACGGTCTCTTTCTCACCGTCTCTCTCTCAGCCTCTCTCTCTCACCCCCTCTCTCACCCCTCTCTCCCTCAACCCTCCCTCTCACACCCCTCTCTCTCTCACCCCCCTCTCTCTCACCCCTCTCTCTCTCTCACCCTTCTCTCTCTCACCCTTCTCTCTCTTACCCGTCTCTCTCACACCTCTCTCTCTCACCCTCTCACTATCTCACCCCTCTCTCTCTCGCAGGGCTTCTCTTTCGCACCGCTTTTCTCTCTCTCACCCTTCTCTCACTCTCACCCCTCTCTCTCTCACCCTCTCTCTCACCCCCCCGTCTCACACACCCCCCTCTCTCTCACCCCTCTCTCTCTCACCTCTGTCTTTCACCCTCTCTCTATTACCCTCTCTCTCTCACACCGGTTCTCTCTCTCATCCTCTCTCTCTGTCAGCCTGTCTCTCTCTCTCTCTCACTCCCTGTCTCACTCATACCCCCTCGCTCCCTCACCCGTCTCTCTCTTTCACCCCTCTCTCTGTCACTCCTCTCTCTCTCAACCTTCTCTCTCTAACCCGTCTCTTCCTCTCTCACATCTCTCTCTCTCAGCATCTCTCTCTCACGCCTTCTCTCTCACCCTCTCTTTGGCAGCCTTTCTCTCTCTCCCCCCAGTCTCTCCCACCCTGATCTCTCTCACAGCCCCTCTCTCTCACCCCTTGCTCTCTCTCTTACCCCTCTCTCTTACCCCTCTCTCTCACCCGTCTCTCTCTCTCACCCTCTCTCTCATCCCTTCTCTTTCAACCCCTCTCTCACACTCTCTCTCAGCCCTCTCTCTCTTAGCACCCCCAGTCACTCCACAGTCTTTCCCACACTGAACCCTCTCACACACACTCTCTCTCTCACCCTTTCACTCTCTCAGCCTGTCTCGCTGTCACTGCCTGTCTCTTTCTCACCCGCTCTCTCATCCACCACTCTCTCTCCCTCACCCCCTCTCTCTCACCCCTCTCTCTCTCTCTCTCAACCGTCTCTCTCTCACCCTCTCTCTCTCACACCTACTCTGTCACCCCTCTCTCGCACCCCCTCTCTCTCAGGCCCCCTCTCTCTCACCCCTTCTCTCGCATCCTCTCTCTCATGCATTCTCTCTCGCTCTCACCCCCCTCTTTCTCTCTTACCCCTCTCTCTCTCACACCGTTTCTCTCTCTCTCACCCGTGTCTCACTCTCACCCCTTTCTCTCTCTCTCATCCCACTCTCTCTCACCCTCTCTCTCTCACCCCTCTCTCTCTCTCACACGTCTCTCTCTCACCCTCTCTCTCTCACACCTACTCTGTCACCCCCTCTCTCTCACCCCTCTCTCTGTTTCACCCTCTCTCTCTTACCCCCTCTCTCATCCCCTCTCTCTCAGCCTGTCTCTCTGTCACCCCCTGTCTCTTTCTCACCCGCTCTCTCTTCCACCCCTCTCTTCTCTCACCCCTCTCTCTTTCACCCATCTTTCTCACCCTCTCTCTCTCACACCTAGTCTGTCACCCCCTCTCTCGCACTCCCTCTCTCTCATGCGTTCTCTCTCTCTCACCCCCCTCTTTCTCTCTTACCCCTTTCTCTCTCACACCTTTTCTCTCTCTCTCACCCGTGTCTCACTCTCACCCCTCTCTCTCTCTCAACCGTCTCTCTCTTACCCCTCTCTCTCACACGTCTCTCTCTCTCACCCTCTCTCTCTCACACCTACTCTGTCACCCCCTCTCTCGCACCCCCTCTCTCTCAGGCCCTCTCTCTCTCACCCCCTCTCTCTGTTTCACCCTCTCTCTCTCTTACCCCCTCTCTCTCATCCCCTCTCTCTCTCAGCCTATCTCTCTGTCACCCCGTCTCTTTCTCACCCGCTCTCTCTTCCACCCCTCTCTTCTCTCACCCCTCTCTCTTTCACCCCTCTCTCTCACCCTCTCACTCTTACCCGTCTCTCTCTCTCTCACACACACCTCTCTCTCTCACCCTTCTCTATCACCCTCTCTTTCGCAGTCCCTCTCTCTCTCAGCTCCTCTCTCATCCCGCTCTCTCTCACACCTCTCTCTCACCCCCTCTCTCGCATCCTCTCTCTCTCATGCACTCTCTCTCTCACCCCTCTCTTTCTCTCTTACCCTTCTCTCTCTCACACCGTTTCTCTCTCTCTCACCCGTGTCTCACTCTCACCCCTTTCTCTCTCTCTCATCCCACTCTCTGTCACCCTCTCTCTCTCACTCCTTCTCTCTCACCCCCTCTCTCTCAGGCCCTCTCTTTCAGCCCCTCGCTCTCTCACACACCCTCTCTCTCACACACCTCTCTCCCACCCCCTGTCTCTCTCACACTCCTCTCTCTCTCACCCTCTCTCACTCAACCCACTCTCGCACCCCCCTCTCTCACACACCCTTCTCTCTTTCACCTCTCTCTCACCCTCTCTCTCTCACCCCTTCTCTCTCACCCCCTCTCTCACTCCCTCTCTCACCCCCTCTCTCAGGCCCTCTTTCAGCCCCTCTCTCTCTCACCGCTCCTCTCTCACACCCATCTCTCTCAACCCCTGTCTCTCTCACATTTCTCTTTCTCTCTCACCCTCTCTCTCTCAACCCTCTCTCTCCTACCCCTCTCTCTCTCTTACCCTTCTCTCTCACCCTCTCTCTCTCACCCTTTCTGTCTCACCCCCTCTCTCTCAGGCCCTCTCTTTCATTCCCTCTGTCTTACACACACACCCTTCTCTCTGACACACTTTTCTCTCATCCCCTCTCTCACCTCCCCTCTCTCTCTCACCCTCTCGCTCTTACCCATCTCCCTCTCTCTCACACACACCTCTCTCTCTCTTACCCCTTCTCTATCACCCCTCTCTCTCACCCTCTCTCTCTCTCATCCCCGCTCTCTGACCCCTCCCTCACACACACACCTCTCTCTCACACCCTCTTTCTCACCCCCTCTCTCTCTCACCCCTCTCTCTCGTACCCCTCTCTGTCTTACCCCTCTCTCACACACACACCTCTCTCTCACCCCTTCTCTCTCACCCCTCTCTCTCGCCCCTCTCTCAGGCCCTCTCTTTCAGTTCCTCTCACTCTCTCACCCTCTCTCTCTCTCTCACCCCGCTCTCTCACCCCTCTCTCTCACACCTCTCTCTCATCCTCTCTCTCAAGCCCTCTCTCTCACACCTATCTTTCTCACCTCCCTATCTCCCTTACACCCCATCTCTCTCTCACACCCCCTCACTCTCACCCCGCTCTCTCTCTCTCACCCCTCTCTCTCACATCTCTCTCTCATCCCTCTCTCTCATCCCCTCTCTCACCCGTCTCTCTCACCCTTCTCTCTCACCCCCTCTCTCTCTTACCCCTCTCTCTCTCACCCCTCTCTTTAACCCCTCTCTCTCTTACCCCTCTCTCTCTTACCCCTCTCTCTTTCACCCCCTCTCTCTTACCCCTCTATCTCTTATCCCTCTCTCTCAACCTCTCTCTCTCTCACCCCTCTCTCTTACCCCTCTTTCTCTCACACCTCTCTCTCACACACCCTTCTCTCTCACTCACCCCCTCTCTCTCACGCCTCTCTCACCTTCTCTCACTCACCCTCTCTTTCTCAGCCTGTCTCTCTCTCATCCCCTCTCTATTTCTCACCTGCGCTCTCTTCCACTCCGATCTCTCTCTCACACCCCCTCGCTCTCTCACCCTCTCTCTCTCTCGCTCCCCTCTCTCAGCCCTCTCTCTCTCTCTCAGCCCCCCGTCGCTCTCTCCTCAGTCTCTCCCATCCTGATCTCTCTCACACACCTTCTCTCTCACGCCTCTCTCTCACCAACTCTCTCTCTCACCTTTTCTCTTTTACCCCTCTCTCTCCACCCCTCTCTCTCACTCCTCTCTCTCAGCCTGTCTCTCTTTCACCCCCTGTCTCTTTCTCACCCGCGCTCTCTCCCTCACCCTTCTCTCTCTAATTACCGGTCTCTCTCTCTCACACCTATCTCTCTCAACCTCTCTTTTGCAGCACCCCCCTCTCTCTCTCATCCCCTCTCTCTCCTCAGTCTCTCCCACCCTGATCTCTCACAGCCCCTCTCTTTCTCACCCCTCGCTCACTCTCTCATCCCTCTCTCTTCATCCCTCTCTATCACACCTCGCTCTCTCACACCTCTCTCTCACCCCTTCTCTCTCATCCCCTCCCTCTCACCCTCTCTCTCTCAGGCCCTCTCTCTCTCTCTCTCTCTCTCACCCCTCTCTCTCACCCCTCTCTCTTACACCGTTTCTCTCTCTTACGCCGCTTCTCTCTCTCTTACCCCTCTCTCTCACACCGCTTCTCTCTCTCACCCTCTCTCTCTCACCCCTCTCTCTTACCCTCTCTCTCACACACACACCTCTCTCTCACCCACCTCTTTCTCACCCTCTCTCTCTCATTCCCCCCTCTCTCTCTCATCCCTCTCTCTCAAACCTCTCTCTCTCACACACCTCTCTCTCTTACAGCCCTCTCACTCTCTCACACCTCTCTCTCTCACACACCTCTCTCTCTCACCCCTTCTCTCTCATCCCCTCTCTCTCACCCTCTCTATCTCAGGCCTTCTCTATCTCTCACCCCTCTCTCTCTCATCCCTCTCTCTCTCTTACACCGCCTCTCTCTCTCACCCCTCTCTCACTCTCACCCATCTCTCTCTCAACCCCTGTCTCTCTCAACCCCTCTCTCTCTCACCCTCTCGCTCTCAACCCTCTCTCTCTTACCTCCTCTCTCTCATGCACCTCTTTCTCACCCCCCCTCTCTCACACCCTCTCTCACCCTCCCTCTCTTCTACCCCTCCATTTCTTACCCCTCTCTCTCTCTCACCTCTCTTTCTCTCACCCTCTCTCTCCCCTTCTCACTCACCTCCTCTCTCACCCCCTCTCTCTCAGCGCCTCTCTCTCTCACACCTCGCTCTCAACCCTATCTCTCACACACACCCTTCTCTCTCTCATCTTCTGTCTCTCATCCCATTTCTCTCACTCCTCTCTCTCTTCCCCCCTCTCTCTTACACACCTCTCTCACCCTCTCTCTCATCCCTCTCTCTCAATGCCCCCTCTCTGTCACACCCCTCTCTCTTTCACCCCCCTCTCTCACAGCCCCCTTCTTCTCACCCCTCTTTCTCTCTCACATCTCTCCTTCACCCCGCTCTATGTGTGATCCCCTCTCTCCCTCCCCTCTCTCACCCCTCACACTCTCTCACTCTCTCACACCCTCTCTTTCTTCGCCGTCTCACTCTCTTACCCCCTCCCACTCTCACCACTCTCATTCTCTCTCACCCCTATCTCTCTCAGCCTCCTGTCTCTCACCCACCTCACACCCTCTCTCACACCTCTCTCTCACCCCTCTCTCTAACCCCTCGCTCTCTCACCCCTCTCTCTCTTACCCCTCTCTCTTTTACCCCTCTCTCTCTTACGTCTCTCTGTCACCGCCTCTCTATCCCCCACTCTAACTCACCCCCCTTTCTCTTTCTCACCCGCGCTCTCCCCACCCCGATCTTTCTCATCCTCCCTCTATCTCTCACCGACTCATCCTTCTCTCTCTTTCCCCCATTCTCTCTTACCCCCTCCTCTCTCACACCTCTCTCTCACCTTCTCTTTCTCTGCCTGTCTCTCTCTCTCTCACCACCTCTCTTTCTCACCCGCTCTCTCTTCCACTCTGATCTCTCTCACAGCCCCTCTCTCTCACCCCTCTCTCTCATCCCTCTCTCTCAGCCCTCTCTCTCTCTCTCAGCCCCCCTCCCTCTCTCCCCAGTCTCTCCCATCCTGATCTCTCTCACACACCTTCTCTCACATGCCTCTCTCTCTCTCACCATCTCTCTCTGCCACCCCTCTCTCACTTTCCCCTCACTCTATCTCACCTCTCTCTCTCTCAGGCCCCCCCTCTCTCTCTGCCCCTCTCTCTCTTTCACACCACTCTGTCTCTCTTACCTGCCTCTTATCCTCTCTCTCTCTCTCACCCTCTCTCTCACCCCTCTCTCTAACTCAGCCTGTCTCTCTCTCTCACCCCCCGTCTTTCTTACCCGCTCTCTCTTTCACCCCGATCTCTCTCACAACTCTTCTCTCCCTCACCCCTTTCTCTCTTACCCCTCTCTCTCAACCACTCTCTCTCACTCACCTCTCTCACCCCCACCCTCTCTCTCTCAGCCTGTCTCGATCTCACCCCTTCTCTCTTTCACAACCGCTCTCTCTTCCACCCCGATCTCTCACCAACCTCTCTCTGACCCCCACTCTCTCTCTCTCACCAACCTCTCTCTCTCAGCCCCCCTCACCCCCTCTTACCCAGCTTTGTCTCACACACCTCGCTCTCTCCCAACCCCCCACACCACATCTATCTCACGCCAACTCCCTCACCCCCTCCCACCCCCTCTCCCACCACATCCCCCTAACATTCCCCACCCACCTAGCCCTCTCACCCCCCTCACCCCCTCTTACAGCCTCTCTCTCTCAAACCCCTCTCTCTGGCACCCCTCTCTTTCTCTCACCACTCTAACTCTCTTACCTTCTCTCCACCTCTCTCCCCCTCTCTCGCTCCTCTCCCTCACCCTCTCTCTCTCACCGCTCTCTCTCTCACTCACCCCTCTCTCTCACGCCCTCCCTCTCTCATCCCGTCCCTCTCTCACACCCTCCCACTCTCACATCCTCCCTCTCTCCCCCTCTCTCTCCCCCTCTCTCCCCCTCTCTCCCCCTCTCTCACCCTTTTCTCTCACCCTCCCTCTCTCATCCCGTCCCTCTTACCCCCGCTCACTCTCATCCCTCCTCTCTCACACTCTCCCTATCTCACCCCGTCTCTCACAGCCCCTCCCGTGCTCACCCAGCCTCTCTTGCACCCCCGTCTCTCTCAGCCCCTCTCTCTCATGCCCTGCCCTTCTCATCCCGTCCCTCTCTCACACCCTCCCACTCTCACACCCTCCCTCTCTCCCCATCTCTCCCTCCTCTCTCCCTTTTCTCTCACCCCCCCTCTCTCAACCCTTCCCTCTTTCCCCCGCCCACTCTCATTCCCCCTCTCTCACACTCTCTCTATCTCACCCCGTCTCTCTCAGCCCCTCCCGCTCTCACCCTCCCTCTCTTGCCCCCCCGTCTCTCTCAGCACCTCTCTCTCACTGCCCCCTCTCTCTCACCCCCCTCTCATTCCACTCTCTCCCCCTTTCTATTAGACCCTCTCTCTCACACTCTACTAACTCTCTCACCCTTTCACCCCCTCTCTCTAACACATCTCCCCACCACCTCTCCCCCTCTCTCTCCCCCTCTCTCAGCCCTCTCTCACCCCTCTCTCTCACACATTCTCTTTCTCACTCCCTCTCTCTCACCACTCACTATCTCCCTCACCCCCTCTCTCTCTCAGCCCCTCTCTCTCTCAGCCCCTCTTTCTCTCAGGCCCTCTCTCTCTCAGCCCCCCTCTCTCACACCCCCTTTCTCTCTCACCTTGTTATCTCTCTCCGCCTCGCTCTCTCTCACCCCCTCTCTCTCCACCCTGGTCTCACTCTCACCCCCCTCTCTCTCTGTCTCCCCTCACCCTCTCTCCCCTGTGCACTCTCGCTCTTTCTCACTCCCCCTCTCTCTCTCACCCCTTCACTCTATCTCCCCCGCTCACACCCTCTCCCTCTTACCCACCTCTCTGTCTCTCTCTCTCACCCCTCTCTCATCCCTCTCTCTCTCTCTCTCTCTATTGCCTTCTGTCTCTCGGTCCCTTTTTCTCTCTCTCATTCCCCTTCCCTCTCGCTCTCTGTCTCACACCCCGCTCACTCTCTCTGTAAACCCCCTCTCTCGCACCCTCCTTCTCTCGTTTGCCCTATTTCTCTCTTTCTTTTTACCCCTTTCGCTCTCTCTCGTGTCCCATCTCTCTCATCCCTCTTTCTCTCACTGTCCCCCTTTCTCTCTCACCCCTTCTCTATCTCTCACCCTTTCTGTCAATCCCTCTCTCTCAACCCCACTCTCTCCCACTCTCTCTCCCACATCCTCTCACTCTCACCCCCTCACCCGCTCTCTCTCACTCCTATCTCTCTTCTTTTCAAACACTCTGTCTCTCTTACATCCTCACCCGCACTCTCTCTCTCACACCCCCTCTCTCTCTTACTTCTCTCTCTCTCGCTCCCTTCCTCTCTCCACACTCTCTCTGTCTCTTTCTCATCCCCTCTCTCTCCTTCTCAATCCCTCTCTCTCTCACCCCATCTCACTCTCACCCCATTTCTCTCAAGCCCTCTCTCTCCCATGCCCTTTCTCCCAGCCCCTCTGTCTCACCTCCAGTCTTTCTCTGACCGACTCTCTCCTCCTTTGTCTCTCAAACTTTCTCTCTCACCCCCCTCACATCCCCCTCTCTCACTCCCATCTCACTCTCTCACCCCACTCTCTCTCTCACACCCCCTCTTTCTAACCCCTCTCTCTCATCCTCTCTCCCTCTCTCAACCCCTTTCACTACCCCCTTCTCTCTCAAACCCTCTCTCACTCTCCCCCACTCTCTCTGAACCCCTTTCTCTCACCCCTCTCTCTCTCAACCCCTCTCTGTCTCACGCCAAATCTTTTTCTGACCCACTCTCACTCCCCCTTTGTCTCTCCAACTTTGTCTCTCCCCTTCCTCTCACTCCCCCTCATATCGCCCTCTCTCACTCACCCGCTCCCTCTCTCTCTCACCCCCTCACTCTTTCTCAACCCCCTCTCTCTCTCACCCCCATCTCTATCTCACCCCTCTCTCTCTCAATCCCTCTCTCATACTCCCCCACTCTCCCACAACCCCTCTTTCACCATTCTCTCTCTCACCCGCTCTCTCTCTCACCCCCTTCTCTCCCTCAACCATCTCTCTCAACCTCTCTCTCTCTCAACCCTCTCTATCACTTCTCTCTCTCTCTCGCCCCTCTCTATCAATCCCTCTCTCTCAACCACCCTCACTCTCTCATCCACTCACTCTCTCACACTCTCACTCTTTCATCCCCTCTCTCTCAACCCTCTCTCTCACCCTCTCTTTCTCTCACCCCATTCCCTTTCTCTCTCACCCCCTCTCTCTCTCATCCTCTCTCTATCACTCCTCTCTCTCACTCCCTCTCTCTCGCAACCCCCACTCTCACCACCCCCTCTTTCAACCCAGCTCACTCTCTCATCCCCTCACTCTCTCTCACCCTTACTCTCTCACCCCCTCTCTCTCTCAACATCTCTCTTTCAGCCCTTCTCTCTCACCCCTCTCTCTCACCCCATCACCCACTCTCCCTCTCTCTCACCCGTTCTCTCTTACCTCTCGCTCTCTCTCTCTAACCCCTCCCCCCTCACCTCTCTCGCTCACCCCCTCTCTCTCACCCATTCTCTCTCACCCCCCTCTCTCACCCCCTCTCTCCCCCTCTCCTCCACTCTCTCTGCCTCACAAACCCCTCTCCCCCATCTCTCTCCCCCCTCTCTCTCCCCCTCTCTCTCCCCTTCTCACTCTCCCTTCTCTCCCCCCTCTCTCCCTTCTCACTCTCTTTTCACTCTCCCCTTCTCTCTCACCCGTCTCTCCCGTTCCCCCGCCCCCTCTCTCCCCTCTTCTCTCGCCCCCCTCTCTCGCACCCCTCTCTCACCTCCCCCGCTCTCTCGCATCCTCTCTCTCTCACTCTTCCGCTCGCTTTCTTCCTCTTGCTCTCTGTCTCTCACTCTCTCACCCTCTTCTCACACTCACTCTCTCTCTCCCTGTCTCTTTCCCTCTCTCTTGCCTCCCTCTCTCTCTTATCTCACGGTCTCTCTAGCTCGCTCTCCCTCTCGCTCATGCTCTCTCTGTCTGTCTCTCTCCCTCTCTCTCAGTCCACCCTTCCTCTCCCATCTCTTCTCTCTCACTCTTGCTCTATCGTTCTCTCTTTCTGTCGTGCTCTCTCTCTGTCTCTCTCAGTCCTCCCCCTCACCTCCTCTCTCTCAAAACATCTTTCTCACCCCTTCTTCCCCCATCTCTCTCACCCCCTCTGTCTCTCACCCCCTTCTCTCTCTCTCACCCCTCTCTCTCTCACCCCCTCTCACCCCCCTCCCTCTCGCACCCCCTAACACCTCTCCCTCTCTCACACCCTTTCTCTCTTACCCTGTGCTCTCTCACCCCCCCAACCCCCTCTCTCTCTAACCCTCTCTCTCTCTCACCCCTCTCTCTCTCAACCCCTCTCTCTCACCCCTCGCCCTCTTACCCCTCTCTCACACTCCCTCTTTCTCACTCCCTCTCTCTCTTACCCCTCTCTCACACCCCTCTCTCTCACTCCCATCTCACTCTCTCCCACCTCTATCACCACAGTCTCTCTCTCTCTGTGCCACCCCCTCTGTCTTTCACCCCTTCTCTCTCATCCCCCTCGCACCTTACCCCTCTCTCTCTCACCCCTTCTTTCTCACCCGCTCTCTTTATCCCTCATGCTCTCTCTTACTCACTTACACTCTTTTTCTTTTTCACTCACTCTCTCTCTTTCTCACCCCATCTCTCTAACCCCCTCGCTCTCAACTCCTCTCTCTCTCTCCCCTCTCTCTCTCCCCTCTCTCTCACCCTCTCTTTCTCTCACCACGTTCCCTTTCTCTCTCACCCCCTCTCTCTCTCATCCTCTCTCTATCACTCCTCTCTCTCACTCCCTCTCTCTCGCACCCCCCTCTCTCACCACCCCCTCTTTCAACCCAGCTCACTCTCTCATCCCCTCACTCTCTCCAACCCTTACTCTCTCACCTCCTCTCTCTCTCAACATCTCTCTTTCAGCCCTTCTCTCTCACCCCTCTCTCTCACCCCCTCACCCACTCTCCCTCTCTCACACCCGTTCTCTCTTACCTCTCGCTCTCTCTCTCTAACCCCTCCCCCCTCACCTCTCTCGCTCACCCCCTCTCTCTCACCCATTCTCTCTCACCCCCCTCTCTCACCCCCTCTCTCCCCCTCTCCTCCACTCTCTCTTCCTCACAAGCCCCTCTCCCCCATCTCTCTCCCCCTCTCTCTCCCCCTCTCTCTCCCCTTCTCACTCTCCCTTCTCTCCCCCTCTCCCTTCTCACTCTCTTTTCTCTCTCCCCTTCTCTCTGACCCGTCTCTCCCGCTCCCCCGCCCCCTCTCTCCCCTCCTCTCTCGCCCCCCTCTCTCGCACCCCTCTCTCACCTCCCCCGCTCTCTCGCATCCTCTCTCTCTCACTCTTCTGCTCGCTTTCTTCCTCTTGCTCTCTGTCTCTCACTCTCTCACCCTCTTCTCACACTCACTCTCTCTCTCCCTGTCTCTTTCCCTCTCTCTTGCCTCCCTCTCTCTCTTATCTCACGGTCTCTCTCGCTCGCTCTCTCTCGCTCATGCTCTCTCTGTCTGTCTCTCTCCCTCTCTCTCAGTCCACCCTTCCTCTCCCATCTCTTCTCTCTCACTCTTGCTCTATCTTTCTCTCTGTCTGTCGTGCTCTCTCTCTGTCTCTCTCTCTCAGTCCTCCCCCTCACCTCCTCTCTCTCAACCCATCTTTCTCACCCCTTCTTCCCCCATCTCTCTCACCCCCTCTGTCTCTCACCCCCTTCTCTCTCTCACCCCTCTCTCTCACCCCCTCTCACCCCCCTCCCTCTCGCAACCCCTAACCCCTCTCCCTCTCTCACACCCTTTCTCTCTTACCCTGTGCTCTCTCACCCCCCAACCCCTCTCTCTCAACCCATCTCTCTCACCCCTCGCCGTCTTACCCCTCTCTCTCACACCCCTCTCTCTCACTCCCATCTCACTCTCTCCCCTCTCTATCACCACAGTCTCTCTGTCTCTGTCCCACCCCCTCTATCTCTCACCCCTTCTCTCTCGTTCCCCTCGCACCTTACCCCTCTCTCTCTCACCCTTCTTTCTCACCCGCTCTCTTTCTCACTCATGCTCTCTCTTACTCACTTACACTCTCTTTCTTTTTCACTCACTCTCTCTCTTTCTCACCCCATCTCTCTTACCCCCTCGCTCTCAACTCCTCTCTCTCTCCCCCCTCTATCTCCCCTCTCTCTCTCCCCTCTCTTGCGCCCCCACTCTCTACCCCCTCTCTCCCCCATCTCTCACACAGCCTCTCACTCCCATCTCACTCTCTCACGCCACTCTCACTCACTCCCCCCACTCTCTCTCTCTTAGCCCACGTCTCTCGCTCTCTCACACACCCCCTCTATCTTCCACCCTTTCGCTCTCACACCCCTTCTCTCTCACACCCCTGTTTCTCACCCCATCTCTCTCAACACCTCTCTCTCACCCCCTCTCTCCCCCTCTCCTCCACTGTCTCCCCCTCTATCCGCCATCTCTCTCCCCCTCTCTCTCCCCTTGTCTCTCCCTCTCTCTCAACCTTCTCTCCCCCTCTCTCTGCCCCCTTCCTCTCTCCCCTCTCTGCGCCCTCTCTCTGCCCCCAATCCCGCCCCCTCTCCCTCTCCATCCCCCTCCCTCGGCCCGTCTCTCTCCTCCTCTCTCCCCTCCTCTCTCGCCCCTCTCTCTCGCACACCTATCCCACCCACCTCTCTCTCTCCCGCATCCTCTCTCTCTCACTCTTCCGCTCGCTCTCTTCCTCTTGCTCTCTCTCTTTCTCACTCTCTCACCCTCTTCTCACGCTCTCTCTCTCTCCCTGCCTCTCGCCCTCTCTCTGATCTCACGCTCTCTGTCGTTCGCTCTCACTCGCTCGTGCTCTCTCTCTCTGTTGCTCTCTCTGTCTGTCACTCTCACTCTCTCTCTCTCTCTCTCTCGATCCACCATATCTCTTTCACCTCTTCTCTCTCAGTCTTGGTCTATCGTTCTCTCTGTCTGTCGCTCTCTCTCTCCGTCTCTCTCTCTCAGTCCTCCCCAACCTCATCTCTCTCCGAACCCATCTTTCTCAATCCCTCTCTCTCCCATCTCTCTCTAACCCTCTCTCTCACCCCCTCTTTCCCCGTCTCTCTCCCAACCCCTCTCCCTCCCCACCTCTCTCTCAACCTTTCCCCCCGCCCTCTCAACCCCTCTCTCTCTCAATTGCTCTCTCTCATCCCTCTCTCTCACTCCCCTCTCTCACCGGCCTTCGTTCTCTCACCCCTTCTCTCTCTCAACCCCTCTCTATCTCAACCCTACTCTCTCACCCCTCTCTCTTTCACCCTTTCTCTCACGCCCTCCCTCTCTCATCCCGGCCTTCTCTCACACCCTCCCACTCTCACAACCTCCCTCTCTCCCCCCTCTCTCTCCCACTCTCTCCCCCTCTCTCCCTCTCTATCCCCCATCTCTCACTCCTCTCTCTCACCCCCTCTCTCTCACACCCCTCTCTCTCACCCTCTCTCTTTCATCCCGTCCCTCTTTCCCCCTCCCACTCTCATCCCTCCTCTCTCACACTCTCCCTATCTCAATCCCTCTCTCTCATCCCATCTCTCTCTCAGCCCCTCTCTCTCTCAGCCCCTCCTGCTCTCACCCATCCTCTCTTGCACCCCCATCTCTCTCACCCCCTCTCTCATTCCACTCTCTGTCCCACTTACTATTACACCCTCTCTCACACCCTACTAACTCTCTCTCCACCCTCTCAACCCCCCTCTCTCACCCCCTTCGTTCTCTCACTCCCTTCTCTCTCTCAACCCCTCTCTATCTCAACCCCGCTCTCTCAACCTTCTCTCTCTCTCACCCTCTCGCTCTCTCATTCCCCTCACCAACTCCTCGCTCAACACCCCCTCATTCTATAATCCCCTCTCTCTCTCACCCCCTCACTGACACCTCTCTCTCTTCCCTTCTCTCTCTCACCCCTCTCCTTCTCTCTTACGCCCTCTCTCTCACCCCTCTCTTTCTGTGTCAACCCCTCTCTCACCCCTCTCTTTCACTCCCTCTCTCTCTCACCTCCCCTCTCTCACCACCCCCTCTCGCTCACCCACTCGCTCTTCCTCTCTCTCTCGCACCCCTCTCTTTCTCACTCAACCCCTCTCTCTCACCACTCTCTCTCACACCCTCTCTCTCACCCCTCTCTCTCTCACCCCTCTCTTTCGCTGTCAACCCCTCTCTCTCACCCCTCCCTCTCATTCCCTCTCTCTCTCACCCCCTCTCTCACCCCCATCTCTCAACACCCCCTCTCTCAACACCCTTCAGTCTCCCATCCCCTCACTCTCTCACCCCCTCAGTCTCTCACCCCCATCTCTCAATCCCTCTCTCTCACACCTCTCTCTCACCCCCTCTCACCCTGTCCCTCACTCAGCCCCTCTCACACCCTTTCTCTTTTACCCCGCTCTCTCTTTAACCCCTCCCCCTCTCACTCCTCTCGCTCACCCCCCTCTCTCTACCAATGTCTCAATCACATCCTCTCCTACTCACTCCACTCTCTCTTACCACCTCTCCACTTTCTCTCTCTCAATCACCCCTTGTCTCTCACACCCTCTCTCTCACCCCTCTCTCTCACTCCCTGTTTCTCTCCCCCCACCACCCCTCTCTCAACCCCCCTCACTCTCTCATCCCATCTCTCACCTTCTCTCTCTCCTGTCCTCCCTCTCTCACCCCCTCACCCCTCTCCCTTTCTCACACCCTTTCACTCTTGTCCCGCGCTCTCTCTTTCTAACCCCTCGCCCTCTCACCCCTCTCGCTCACCCACTCTCTCTTCCGCTCTCTCTCGCACCCCTCTCTTTCTCTCTCCACCTCTCTCTCACGCCACTCTCTCTAACACCCTCTCTCTCACCCCACTCTCTATCACCACTCTCTTTCTCTGTCAACCTCTCTCTCTCAACCCTCTCTGTCACTCCCTCTCTCTCACCCCCTCTCTCACAACTCCCTCTCTCAACACCCTTCAATCTCTGATCCCCTCACTCTCTCACCCCCTCAGTCTCTCAACCCCTCTCTCTAGCCCCTCTCTCCGTCACCACTCTCTCTCCCACCCAATCTCTTTCACATCCCCCTCTCTCTCCCTCACACACTATCGCACACCCTCGCTCTCTCACCCCCTCCCTCTCTCCCACCATCTCTCTGCCTCAATCTCATCCACTCTCTCTACTTCTCGGTCCCTCTCTCTCAACCCCTCTCTCTCACACCTCTCTCTCCCACCTCCTCTCTGTCACTCACTCCCACCTCTCCCTCTCACCCAGCTCTCTCTCTCTCACCCCGTCTCTCTCACCTCCGCTCTCTCACCCCTCGCTCTCTCATCACTGTCTCTTACCCACTCTCTCTCTCACACCCTCTCCTTCTCACTCCATCTCATCCTCACTCTACTCTTCACTTTCTCTCTCTCAATCACCCCTTGTCTCTCACCCACTCTCTGTAACACCTCTCTCACTCCCTGTGTCTCTCACCACCCCTCTCTCACCATCCCCTCTCTCAACCTCCTCACTCTCTCACCCCTCTCTTTCTCTCTCACCACAGTCTCTGTCTCTGTCCCATCACCTCTGTCTCTCACCCCTTCTCTCTCAACCCCTTCTCACCCCACCCGCTCTCTCTGACCCCTCGCTCTCTCACCGACTTTCTTTCTCACTCACGTTCTCTCATTCTAACTTACAATCTCTCTCTTTTTAATTAATCTCTCTCTTTCTCACCCCCTCTTTCACGCCCTCTCTCTCAACTCGTCTCTCTCTCACTTCTCTCTACCCCCTCTCTTGCCCCCACTCTCTACCCCCCTCTCCTCCTGTCTCTCACACCCCTCTCTGTCACTCCCATCTCACTCTCTCACCCCACAGTCACTCTCTCACCCCACTCACTCTCTTAGCCCGCGTCTCTCTCTCTCTCACCCCTTATTTCCCCCATCTCTCTCAACCACTCTCTCTCAACTCCTCTCTCTGCCCTCTCTCTCCCCTCTCTCTCCCCTCTCTCTCCCCTCTCTTGCCCCCACTCTCTGCCGTCACTCTTCCCCGTCTCTCACACCCCCTGTCTCTCACTCCCATCTCACTCTCTCACCCCACTCTCACTCTCTCCCCCTACATCTCTCTCTCTCCCACCCCCTCTTTCTACCATCCTTTCTCTCTCACACCACTTCTCTCGCTCACACCCGTTTCTCACCCCTCTCTCTCAATTCCTCTCTCTCACCCCCCCTCTCTCAACACCTCTCTCTCCCCCTGATCCCCTTCTCTCTCCCCCTCTCTCCCCACTCTCCTCCACTCTCTCCCCCTCTGTCTCCCCCTCTCTCTCCCCTCTCTCTCACCCTTCTCTCCCCGTCTCTCTGCCCTCTCTCTCTCCCACCTCTCTGCGCCCTCTCTCTGCCCCCAATCCCGCACCCTCTCCCTCTCCCTCTCCCTCTCCCTCCCCCTCCCTCGCCCCTCTATCTCCTCCTCTCTCCCCTCCTCTCTCGCCCCTCTCTCTCGCACCCCTCTCTCACCTCTCTCTCTCTTGCATCCTCTCTCTCTCTCACTCTTCCGCTCGCTCTCTTCCTCTTGCGGTCTCTCTCACTCTCTCACCCTCTTCTCTCCCTCTCTCTCTCCCTGCCTCTCTCCCTCTCTCTTGCCTCCCTATCTCTCTCATCTCACGGTCTCTCTCGTTCGCTGTCTCTCGCTCGTGCTCTCTCACTCTCTCTGTCGCTCATGCTCTCTCTGTCTGTCACTTTCACTCTCTCTCTCCCTCTCTCTGAATCCACCCTATCTCTCTCACCTCATCTCTCTCACTCTTGCTCTATCGTTCTCTCTGTCTGTCCCTCTCTCACCCCCGTCTCTCACCAACCCCTCTCTCAACACCCTTCAATCTCCCATCCCCTCACTCTCTTACCCCGTCAGTCTCTCATCCCCGTCTCTCTCAATCCCTCGCTCTCTCTCACATCCAACTCTCTCTCACCCCCCTCTCTCTCACCCCCCATCACCCCTCTCTCTTCCTCACTCCCTCTCTCCCATCCCAATCTCTTTCACAACCCCTCTCTCTCACACACACTCTCACACTCCCTCCCTCTCTCCCACCATCTCTCTGCCTCTTTCTCATCCCCTCTCTGTCCTTCTTACTCCCTCTCTCTCGCCCCCGCTCTCTCTCACCCCTCTCTCTCCCAACCCTTCTCTGTCACACACTCCCACCTCTCCCTCTCACCGCCCACTCACCCATCTCTCGCTCTAGCCCCCTCTCTTTCCCACCCCCCTTTTTGTCACTCTCTCACTCTCTCTCACCCCTCTCTCTCACCCTCCACCCACTCTCTCTCCCCCCCTCTCTCTCAACCCCTCTCTCTCACCCCTCGGTTCTCACCCCTCTCTCTCAGCACCCCCTCTCTCAAACCCCCTTACTCTCTCATCCCCTCACTCTCTCACACCCTCACTCTCTAAACCCCTCTCTCAACACCACTCTCTCTCTCACCCCCTCTCTCTTACCCCTCTCTCTCACTCCCTCTCGCTCTAACCCCTCTCTCTCACCACCCCCTCTCTCAACCCCCTCACTCTCTCATCCCCTCACTCTCTAACCCCCTCAGTCTCTCACCCCCGTCTCTCTCAAACTTCTAACTTTCACCCCCCTATCTCTCCCCTCTCCCTCCGTCACCCCTCTGTCTCCCAATCCAATCTCTTACACATCCCCCTCTCTCGTGCACACAGTCTCACACACCCTCGCTCTCTCACCCCCTCCCTCTATCCCACCATCTCTCTGCCTCTTTCTCATCCCATCTCTCACTCTCTCACCCCTCTCTCACCCCTCTCTCTCTCACACCCCCCTGTCTCTCAACCCTCTCTCTCTCTCCCACCTCCCTCTCTCTCAACCCCTTCCTCTCTCACCACATTCTCTCACACCCTCTCTCTCACCCCTCTCTCTTTCACCCCTCTCTTTCTCTGTCAACCCCTCTCTTACCCCTCTCTCTCTCTCACTCTCAACACCCCTCAAACTCTCATCCCCTCACTCTCTCACCCCCTCAGTCTCTCACCCCACTCTGTCTCAACCCCTCACTCTCTCTCTCACATCCATCTCTCTCTCACCCCCTCTCTCTCCCCTCTCTCTGTCACCCCTTTCTCTCCCACCCCAATCTCTTTAACATCCCCCTCTCTCCCTCATACTCTCACACACCCTCGCGCTCTCACCACCTCCCCCTCTCCCACCATCTCTCTGCCTCTTTCTCATCCCCTCTCTCTCCTTCTCGCTCCCACTCTCTCAGCTCCCTCTCTCTCGCTCCTCTCTCTCCCACTCCCTCTGTGTCACTCACTCCCACCTCTTCCTCTCACCACACTCTCACCCAGCTCTCTCTCTCACCCCCCCCCACAGCCCCTCTCTCCCACCCTCTCACTCCCCACCCGTCTCACTCTCAACCTCTCTCTCTCTCATCCCCTCTCTCTCTCAACTACTCATTCTCACCCCTCGCTCTCTCACCCGGTCTCTCGCACACCTCTCTCTCACACTCTATGTCTCTCACCACCCCTCTCTCACCACCCCGTCTCTCAACCCCCCTCACTCTCTCATCCCCTCTCTCATCCCTCTCTCTGTCACCCCTCTCACCACTCCTCCCTCTCTCACCCCCTCACCCCTATCCCTTTCTCTCTTACCCCGTGCGCTCTCTCTCTAACCCCTCCGCCTCACAACCCTGTCGTTCACATCCTCTGTCTCTTTCCCTCTCTCTCTCACCCGTCTCTTTCTCTCTCAACCCCTCTCTCTCACCAGTCTCTCTCACACCCTCTCTCTCACCGCTCTCTCTCACTCTCTCTCTCTCTCACCGCCCCCTCTCACCACTCCCTCTTTCAACACTCCTCAACCTCTCATCCCCTCACTCTCTCACCCCCTCAGTCTCTCACCCACCTCTTTCTCAACCCCTCTCTCTCTCACATCCATATCTCTCTCACTCCCCTCTCTCTCTCTCCCCCTCTCTCAGTCACCCCCCTCTCTCCCACCCCAATATCTTTCACATCCCCCCTACAAACACTCTCACACACACTCGCGCTCTCTCCACACCCTCTCTCCCACCATCTCTCTGCCTTTTTCTCATCCCCCTCTCTCCTTGTCACTCCCTCTCTCACTCCCTCTCTCTCTTAATGCCTCTCTCTCCCCCCTCTCTGTCACTCACTCCCTCCTCTCCCTCTCACCACCCTCTCGCCCAGCTCTCTCTCTCTCACCCCCTCTCTCCCACCCCCATCTCTCTCACCCCCTCTCTCACCCCTCGCTCTCTCACCCCCTCTCTCACCCACTCTCTCTCTTACACCCTCTCCTTCACACTCCACTCTCTCTCTTACCCCCTCCCCACTTTCTCTCTCAATCTCGCCTTGTTTCTCAACCACTCTCTCTCTCCCACCACCGTCTCTCTTACTCCCCCTCTCTCTCAGCCCTTTCTCACACCCCCTCTCACTCCGCTCTCACTCTCTCACCCCTCTCTCCCTCATCACAGTCTTTCTCTCTCTCTCTGTCCGATCCCCTCCGTCTCTCACCCCTTCTCTCTCAACCCATTCTCACCCCTCCCCATCTCTCTCACCGCTCGCTCTCTCACCCCCTCTTTCTTACTCACACTCTCTCTTTCTCACTTACACTCTCTGTCTTTTTCAATCACTCTCTCTCTTTCTCACCACTCTCTCTCTCACGCCCTCTCTCTCAACTCCTCTCTCTCTCTCAACCTCTCTCTCTCCCCTCTCTCTCCCCCTCTCTCTACCCCCTCTCTGCCCCGTCTCTCACGCCACCTCTCTCTCACTCCCATCTCACTCTCTCACTCCACACTCTCTCTTAGCCCACGTCTCTCTCTCTTTCCCAACCTCTCTGTCTCACACACCTTCTCTCTCACCTCCCTTCTCTCTCACACCCCTTCTCTCTCACACCACTTCTCTCTCTCACACCCCTGTTTCTCATCCACTCTCTCTCACTTCTTCTCTCTCACCCACACTCTCTCAACACCTCTCTCTCACCCCACTCTCTTCCCCTCTCTCTCTCTCCCCCTCTTTCTCACCTCCTCTCTCTCACTCCTCTCTCTCACCCGCTCTCTCTCTCACACCCTCTCCTTCTCACTCCTCTCTCTTACCCACTTCCCACTTTCTGTCTCTCCAACACCCCTTGTCTCTCACTCCCTCTCTCTCTCACACCTCTCTCTCACTCCCTGTGTATCTCACTACCCCTCTCTCACCACTCCCTCTCTCAAACCCCCTTACTCTCTCACCCCCTCTCTCCGACCCCTCTCCCTCACCCCCTCTCACACTCCTCCCTCTCTCACGCCCTCACCCCTCTCCCTTTCTCTCTAACCCCGCCTCTCTGCCGAACTTCTCCCCCTCAACCCTCTCGCTCACCCCCCTCTTCTCTACCCCTCTCTCTCTCACCCCTCTCTTTCTCTCTCAACCTCTCTCTCTCACCCCTCGCTCTCACTCACCCCTCTCTCCCACACTCCCTCTCTCTCACTCCCTCTCCCTTTCACCACCCCCTCTCTCAAACCCCTTCACTCTCTCACCCCCTCTCTCATCCCTCTCTCTCTCTGACACCTCTCTCTCTCACTTCCTCTCTCTTTCACCCCCTCTTTCTCACCACCACCTCTCTCAACCCCCCTCACTCTCTCATCGCCTCACTCTCTCACACCCTTAATCTCTCACGCCCACTCTCTTTCTCAAACCCTCTCTCTCTCACCCCTTCTCTCTCTCATTCCCTGTCTGACCCCTCTCTCTCACGCCCTCTCACACCCTTTCGCTCTTACCCGCGCTCTCTCTCAACCCCTCTCTCTCACCCACTCTCTCTCTCACACCCTCTCCTTCTCACTCCACTCTCTCTATTAACCCCTCCCCACTTTATCTCTCTCAATCGCCCATTGTCTCTCACCCCCTCTCTCTCACCCCCTCTCTTAATCCCTGTGTGTCTCACCCCCCTCTCACCACTCCCTCTCTCAAACCGCCTCACTCTCTCATCCCCTCTCTCACCCCTTTCTCTCTCACTCCCTCTCACCCCTCCTCCCTCTCTCACCCCCTCACCCCCTCCCTCTCTCACACCCTTTCTCTCTTACCCAGCGCGCTCTCTCTAACCCCACCCCTTCTGACCCCTCTAGCTCACCCCCCTCTCTCTCACCCACTCTTTTTCACACCCTCTCCTTCTCAAACCACTCTCTCTCTTACCCCTCAACATTCTCTCTCTCAATCATCCCTTCTCTTTCAACCCCTTCTTACCCACAACCCCCTCTCTTTCCCTCTCCCTGACCTCCTTCCGCTCCCCCTCCATCTCCCTCTGTCTCTCACAGCCCCTCTCTCTCCATCCCATCTCACTCACTCACCCCACTCTCTATTTCTCACCCCAGGTCTTTTCTCTCTCCACCCCTATTTCTCACACCCCTTCTCTCTCTCATACCTCTGCTCGCTCTCACACCCCTTGTCTCTCACACGCCCACTCTCTCTCACCCCCACTCCCTCACCCCCTCTGTCTCACCCCTCTCTTTCCCCCTCCCCCTCTCTCGCTCCACCTCTCTCTCCTCCCCCTCCCCTCTTCCCCCACCCCTCTCTCTCCCCTGTCTCTCCCCACTCTCTCCCCATCTCTTCCCCTCTCTTCACCCTTTCTCTCCACCCCCTCTCCCCACTCTCTATCTCCCCCAAACTCTCCCCCTCTTTCTCCCCATCTCTCCCCCTCTCTCACACGCTCTCTCTATCATCACCTCTGTCTCACCCCACTCTCTCGCACTCCCCTCACCACTTCACCCCCTCCCTCTCTCACACCCGTTCTCTCTTACCCCTCGCTCGCTCTCTAACCCCTCCCTCTCTCACTCCTCTCGCTCAACCCCTCTCTCTCAACCGATCTCTCTCTCACACCCTCTCCTTCTCACTCCACTCTCTCTATTACCCCCTCCCCACTTTCTCTTTCTCAATCACCCCTTCTCTCTCACCCCGTCTCACCCCCACCCCCTCTCTCAACCCCGTCTCTCTCACGCACTCTCGTTCTCACTCAAACTCTCTCTTTCTAACTTACACTCTCTTTTTTCACTCACTCTCTCTTTCTCACCCCCTCTCTCTCTTACCCCCTCCCTCTCACCCTCTCTCCCATCTCACTCTCTCACTCCTCTCTCTCTCACAACACTGTCTCTCTCTCTCTCTGTCCCACCCCCTCTCTCACACACTCCTCTCACACCCACCTCATCTCTCTCACCACTCTCTCTCACCCGCTCTCTCTTTCTCACTCACGCTTTCTCTTTCACTCACTCTCTCTCTTTCTCAACACCTCTCTCTCACCCTCCCCCCTCTCTCGCCCTCCCCTGTCTCGCCCTCCCCTCTCTCTCCCTCCCTCTCTCTCTGTCTCTCCCTTCCCCCTCCCTCCCCTCTCTCTCCCTCCCCTCTCTCTCACCCTCCCCACTCTCTCCCTCCCCCTCACTCTCCTTCCCATCTCTCGCCCTCCCCTCCCTCTCTCTCCCTCCCCTCTTTCTCGCCCTCCCTCTGTCTCTCTTGCCCTCCCTTCCATCTCGCCCTCCCCTCTCACTCTCCCTCCCCTCTCACTCGCCCTCCCCTCTCTCTCCATCCACTCTCTTGCCCTCCCCTCTTACTCTCGCTCCCCTCTTATTCTCCCTCCACTCTATGTCTCCCTCCCACTCACTCTCCCTCCCACTTACTCTTCCTCCCCTCTCACTGTCCCTCCCCTCTCTCTCGCCCTCCACTCGCACAGCCTCCCCTCTCTTTCCCACCCTCTCTCTCCCACCCTCTCTCTCCCCTCTTCTCTCTACCCCCTCCTCCTCACCTCTCTCACGCCCTCCTCTTCCCCTCCCCTCTCCTCCCTCCTCTCTCTTCCCTCCTCTCGATACCCCTTCTCTCTAACCCTCCTCTCTCTTCGCACCTCACTCTTCCCTCCTCTCTCCCTTCCTCTCTCCCCTCCTCTCTCTTCTCGCCTCTCTCTTCCCTCCTCTATCCCCTCCTCTCTCCCACTCTCTCTCCCCCTCTCTCTTTCTGCTCTCTCTTCCCCCTCTCGATACCCCTCCTCTCTCCCCCTCCTCTCTCTTCTGGCCTCTCTCTTCCCTCCTCTCTCCCCTCCTCTCTCTCCCACTCTCTCTCCCCCTCTCTCTCTCTGCTATCTCTTCCCTCTCTCTCTCTCCGCGCTCTCTCCCCTCTCTCTCTCCTTCCCCCTTTCTCTCCCCCACTTTCTCTCCCAAAACTCTATCTCCCCCCACTCTCTCTGCCCACACTCTCTCCCTCTCTCTCTCTCCCCTCTCTCCCCCTCTCTTCCCCCTCTCACCCTCCTTCTCTCGCCCCTCTCTCTCACCCCCTCATTATCTCCTCCCCTGTCACTCTCTCTCTCTCTTCCTCTCACCCTCTCTCTCTCTTGCCCCTCGCTCTCTCCCTGCTCCTTCACTCTCTCTCGATCGCCCTCCCTCGGTGTCTCTTCCACCCCACCTCTCATCATTTCTCTTTGACTGAATCTCTCTCCTACTCTCCCTCTCTCTCTGACACACTCTGTCTCCGTGGTTCTTCCCTGTCCCTCTGACCCAGAGTCTGGGGGGGGGGGGGGTTGTAGTGGTGAGGCTGCTTGAGGGTGTTGGGGTGTGAGAGGTGGGAGGACGGAAAATTGGGTAGAGACGGAATTGTGGGAGGGAGACAGAGATGGCAGGGTGGGGGAGGGGGACAGGGAGGAGTGAAGGAAGGTGGAGAGACCGGGGTTGGGTGTGTGTGAGAGAGACGGGGATGAGGGAGAGTAAAAATGAGAGGTGGTGAGAAAGAGAGAGTGTGCAGAACGAGAGAGAGGGAGAGAATTGATGAGGAAGGGTAGGAGAGAGGCAATGGGGAGGCCAGGTTGGAGTGGGGGTCAGAGGGAGTTAAACCCCGCTGCTGAGCTCAGGGCCCGGTGCCCTCCCCTTCCATGAGGACCAGGACTTGGGGCTGAGTCTGTCTCTCTCTAGCTCAGCTTCTCCAATACAAAGACACACAACAACATCGGTCACTCTGCTGCTCGGCACGCTTTAATCAACATTTTTATTGTTTACAAATGGAAGTGATGGATACAGTCAGTGGGATGGAGCCTTTTTTAACTGCCCACCCCCTCTCTGTCCCCCCCTCTCTCTGTCCCCGTCTCTCTCTGACCCCTCTCTCTCTGTCCCCATCTCTCTCTGCCCCTCTCTCTCTGTCCCTTCTCTCTCTCTGCCCCCTCTCTCTCTGTCTCTCTCTCTGTCCCCCCTCTCTCTGTCCCGCTCTATCTGTCCCTGTCTCTCTATCCCTCTCTCTCTGTACACCTTTCTCTGTCCCCTTTCTTTCTATCCACCTCTCTCTGTCCCCCTCTATCTGTCCCTGTCTCTCTATCCCTTTCTCTCAGTCCCCCTCTCTCTGTCCCTGTCTCTCTGTTCCCTCTCTCACTGTCCCCCCTTTTGTCTCCGTCTCTCTGTGCCCCCCTCTCTGTCTCCCCTCTTTGTCCCTTCCTACTCTGCCCCTAACCTCTGTCTCCCTCTGTCCCGCCTCTCTCTGTTCCCCCTCACTTTCTGTCCCCCCTCTCTGTGCCTCCTCTCTCTGTCCTCTCCCTCCCGTCACCCCTGCTCGCCTCTGTCCCCCACTCTCTGCATCCCCCCATTCTCTGAACCCCTCTCTGACCCCTTCTCTCTCCCCCACTCTGTACCCCTCTCTCTGTCCCCCAAACTCTGTCCCACACTCTCTGTCCCCCTCTCTTTGACACCCTCTATCTCCCCCTCTCTCTGAACCCTCTCTCTGACCCCTATATCTCACCCACTCTCTGTGCCCCTCTTTCTGTCGCCCTCTGTCTGCCACCCTCCCTCCCACCCGCCTCTCTCTGTCCCCCTCTCTCTCTGCCCCCTCTCTCTCTGCCCCTTCTCTCTCAGTCCACCTCTCTCTGTCGCCCACTCTCTCCCCCGCTCTGTGCCCCCTCTCTCTGTCGCCCTCTCTCTGCTCACCTCTCTGTTCCCCCTCTCTCTGACCCCCTCTCTCTCTGTCCCCCCGCTCTCTGCCCCTCGCTCTGTCGCCCTCTCTCTGCCCCCCTTGCTGCCTGCCCCCTCTCTCTGTCCCCTCTCTCTCTGTCCCTCTCTCTGTCCTCCTCTCTCAGTCCTCCACTCTTTGTCCTCCTCTCGCTCTGTCCCACTCTCTCTGTCCCCTCTCTGTCCTCCCTCTCTCTGACCCCCTCTCTCTGTCCCTCTATCTCTGCCCCCTCTCTCTCTGCCCCCATCTCTCTGTCCCCTCACCCTCTGACCCCTCTCTAGCTGTCCCCCTCTTTCTCTGCCCCCTCTCTCTGTGTTCCCCTCTCTGCCCCCCCGTCCCCCTCTCTCTCTGACTCCCTCTCTCTCTGTCCCACTCTGTCAGTCGGTTCTCTCTCTGTCCTCCTCTCTCTCTGTACCCCCTCTCTCTGACCCCCTCTCTCTCTGTCCCACACTGTTTGTCGGCCCTCTCTCTGTCCCCCTCTCTCTCTGTCCCTCCCTCTCTCTGTCCCCCTCTCTCTGTCGCCCTCTCTCTGCCCACTCTCTGTCACCTCTCTCTGCGTCCCCGTCTCTCTGACCCACTCACTCTGTTCTCCCTTTCTCTCTGTCCCCGTACTCTCTCTGTCCCCATCTCTTTCTGTCCCTCCTCTCTATCCTTCCTCTCTCTGCTCTCTCCCTCTCCATCCCCCCTGCACCCCCACTGTTCCCCACTCACTCAATCCCCCTACCCTCTGTCCCCCTCTCTCTGTCTCCCACTCTCTGTCCCCATCCCTCTGACCCACTCTCTCTCCCCCACTCTGCACCCCTCTCTCTGTCCCCATTTCTCTGTCCCACCTCTCTCTGTCCCCGTCTCTCTGTCCCTGTGCTCTCTCTGTCCCCATCTCTCACTGTACCCCCTCTGTACCTCCTCTCGCTGTGCTCTCCCTCTCCGTCCCCCCGCCCCTGACCTCCATTCTCTCCATCCCCCCACTCTCTGTCCCACTCTCTGACACCCTCACTTTCCCCCACGTTGTACCCCAATCTCCGTCCACCTCTCTCTCCCCCTCTCTCTGATCCCCTCTCTCTGTCCCTCTCTCTCTGCCCCACTCTCTCTCTGACCCTCTCTCTCTGTCCCCCTTTCTCTGTACACCTCCGTGCCGCCATCTCTGTCGCCCTCTCTCTGCCTCCTCTCAGTCACCGTCTCTCTGTCACCCCTCCCTCTGTCCCCCTCCCTCTGTCCCCATCTCTCTGTTCCCCCCTCTCTGCCCACCGTCACCCTCCATCTGCCCCCTCTCAGTCATCTCTCTCTGTCCCCCCTCTCTCTGACCCCCCTCTCTCTGTCTCCCTTTCTCTGTCCCCCTCTGTCTCCACCCTCTGTCGCACTCTCTCTGCCCCCTCTCGGTCACCGTCTCTCTGACCCCCTCCCCCGTCCCCCTCTTTGTCCCCCCTCTCTGTCACCCCTCTCTCTGACCCCTCTCTCTCCCCCGCTCTCTGTCCCCCCTTTCTATCGCCCTCGTCTCTGCCCCCTCTCTGTCACCGTCTCTCTGTCTCCCCTCCCTCTGTCCCCCTCTCTCTGTCCCCCCCCCCCGCTGTCACCCCTCTCTCTTTCCCCCCTATCTGTCCCGCCTCAATCTGTCCACCCTCTCTGTCCACTTTCTCTCTGTCCCCCCTCTCTGTCACTCTCTCTCTGTTGCCCCCTCTCTGCCCACTCTCTGTCCACCTCTATCTGTCCCCCTCTCTCTGCACCCCCCTGCCCCCCGTCGCCCTCTCTCTGTCTCCTCTCTGTCTCCCCTGCCTCTGTCCCACTCTCTCTGTTCCCCTCTCTCTGTCCCCCTTATCTGTCCCGCCTCAATCTGTCCACCCTCTCTGTTCCCCCACTCTCTATCGCCCTCTCTCTGTCCCCCCTCTCTTTCACCCCTCTCTCTCCCCCACTCTCTCTCCCCCGTCTCTTTGTCGCCGTCTCTCTGCCCCCTCTCTGTCACTGTCTCTCTGTCCCCCCTCTCTCTGTCCCCCTCTCTCTGCCCCCTCTCTGTCGCCCTCTCTCTGTTCCCCGCTCTCTGTCCCCCTCTCTATGGTGCTCTCTCTCTGCCCACTCTCTGAGCCACTCTCTCTGCTCCCGTCTCTCTGTCCCCCTCTCTCTGCCCTCCCTGCCCCCTCTCTTTGCCCCCGCTCTCTGCCCCCTCTCTCTGCCCCCTCTCTCTGTACCCTCTCTCCTTCACCCCCTGTCTGTCCCCCTCTCTCTGTCCTGCTCCCACGCTGTTCCCCCCATCTGACCCCCTCTTTCTCTGTCCCTCTATCTCTGTCCCCCTCTCTCTCTGTCCCCCTCTCTCTGTCCCCCTCTCTCTCTGTCCTACTCTCTCTGACCCCCCCTCTCTCTGTCCCACTCTGTCTGTCGGCCCTCTCTCTGTCCCACTCTCTCACTGTCCCTCCCTCGCTCTGTCCCCCTCTCTATGTCGAATTCTCTCTGCCCCCTCTCTGTCACCTCTCTCTGTGTCCCCGTCTCTCTGACCCACTCTCTCTGTTCTCCCTTTCTGTCTGTCCCCGTGCTCTCTCTGTCCCCATCACTTTCTGTCCCCCCCTCTATCCCTCCTCTCTCTGTCCTATCCCTCTCCATCCCCCCTCCACCCCCACTGTTCCCCACTCACTCCATCCCCCTACTCTCTGTCCCCTCTCTCTGTCTCCCACTCTCTGTCCCCCCTCCCTCTGTAGCCCTCTCTCTGTCCCCACTCTCTGTCCCCCCTCCCTGTGTGCCCCTCTTTGTCCCCACTCTCTGTCACCCCTCTCTCTGACCCCTCTCTCTCCGCCGCTCTCTGTCCCCCGCTCTCTATCACCCTTTCTCTTCCCCCTCTCTGTCACCGTCTCTCTGTCTCCCCTCCCTCTGTCCCCCTCTCTCTGTCCCCCCCCCGCTGTCACCCCTCTCTCTGACCCCTCTCTCTGCCCCGCTCTCTGTCCCCGTCTCTGTGTCGCCATCTCTCTGCATCCTCTCTGTCACTGTCTCTGTCCCCCCGCTCTCTGTCCCCCCTGTTTGTCCCCACTTTCTCTGCCCCCCTCTCTGTCCCGCCTCAATCTATCCACCCTCTCTGTCCCCTCTCTCTCTGTTTCGCCTCTCTGTCACCCCTCTCTCTGACGCCTCTGTCTCCCCCGCTCTCTGTACCCCGTCTCTCTGTCGCAGTCTCTCTGCCCACTCTCTATCACTGTCTATCTGTCCCCCCTCTCTCTGTCACCCTCTGTCTGTCACCCTCTCTCTGCCCCCCATCTCGGCCCCCCTCTCTTTCACCCTCTCTCTGTACCCCGTTCTCTGTCCCCCTCTCTCTCTTGCCCTCTCTCTGCCCATTCCCTGTCCACCTCTCTCTGTCCTCTCTCTGTCCCCCTCTCGTCCCGCCTCAATTTGTCCACCCTCTCTGTTCCCCTCTCTCTGTCGCCCTCTCTCTGTGCCCCCTCTCTTTCACCCCTCTCTCTCCCCAACTCTCTGTCCACCGTCTCTCTGCCCCCTCTCTGTCACTGTCTCTCTGTCCTCCTCTCTCAGCGCCCCCTCTCTGTCGCCCTCTCTCGGTCCCCCGCTCTCTGTTCCACTCTCTCTGGTGCTCTCTCTCTGCCCACTCTCTGACCACCTCTCTCTGTCCCCCTCTGTTTGCACCACCCTCTGCCACCTTCTCTGTCACCGTCTCTCTGCCCCCTCTCTGTCACTGACTCTCTGTCCTGCCTCTCTCTGTCCCCCACCCTCTCTCTGCTCCATCTCCGTCACCGTCTCTCTGTCCCTCTCTTTCTGTCCCCCCTCTCTGTTCCCCTCTCTCTGTCCCCTCTCTCTCCCCCCTCTCTGTCCACTCTCTCTGTTGCCCTCTCTCTGATCCCCTCTCTCTGCCCTCTCTCTCTCTGTCTCTCTCACTCTGTACCCCTCTCTCTGTCCCCCACTCTCTGTCCCCTCTCCCCCTGACCCCCTCTACCTCCCCCTCTTTCCGTCCCCTCTCTCTGTCTACTTCTATCTCCCTCACTCTCTGTGTCCCTCCCTCTGCCGCCTTCTCTCTGCCCCCTGTCCCTCCCACCTGCCTTTCTCTGTCCCCCTCTCTGACCTGTCTCTGCACCCTCTCTCTCTATTTCCCCCTCACTCTGACCCCTCTCTCTCTGTCCCCTCTCTCTCTGTACCCTCTCTCTGTCCCCCTCTCTCTGTCCCCTCTCTCTCTGTCCCCCTCTCTCTCTGTCCCCTCTCTCTGTTCCGCCCCTCTCTGTCACGCTGTCTCTCTCTGTTCTCGCACTCTCTGTCTCCTTCTCTGCCCACTCTCTGTGACCCTCTCTCTGACCACTTCTCTCTGCCCCCTTCTGTCTCCCTCACTCTGTCCCCATCCCTTTGACCCCCTCCATTTCCCCACTCTGTCCCGCTGTCTCTGACCCCGTCTACTCCCCCTCTTTCCGTCCCACTCTCTCTGACCCACTCTATCTCCCTAACTCTCTGTGTTCCTCTCTCTATCGCCCTCTCTCTGACGCCCTCTCCCTCCCACCCGCATCTCTCTGTCACCCCTCTCTATCCCCCACTCACTCTGTTTCCCTCTCTCTCTCTGTCCACCTCTCTCTATCCCGCTCTCTCTCTGTCCCCCCTCTCAGACCACCTCTCATCCTGTCCTCCTCTCTCTCTGCCCACATCTCTCTGTCCCCCTCTCTGTCGCCCTCTCTCTGCCCCCTCTCCGTCACTGTCTCTCTGTCCCCCTCTCTCTGTCACCCCCTCTCTCTGGCCCCCCCCTCTCTCTCTGTCGCCCTCTCTCTTCCCCTTCTCTGTCAACGTCTCTCTGCCCCCTCTCTGTCACTGTCTCTCTGTCCCCCTCTCTTTGTCACCCCCTCTCTCTGCCCCCCCTCTCTCTCTTCCCCCCTCTCTGCCCATCTCTCTCTGTCCCCTCTCTCTCCCCCACTCTCTGTCCCCTATCTCCGTTGCCCTCTATGTGCCTAATCTCTACCCCCCTCGCTCTGTCCCCCACTCTCTGATCCTTCCTCTCTGCCCCCCTCTCTCTCTCATTCTGTACCCCTCTCTCTGTCCCCCACTCTCTGTCCACCTCTCTCTGTCCTCCTCTCTCTCTGTCCCCCTCTCTCTGTCCACCTCTCTATGTCCTCCCTGTCTCTGACCCTATCTCTCTGTACCCCTTTCACTGTACCCCTCTCTCTGTCCCCCTCTCTCTGCCCCCACTGCCCTCCACTCTCTGCCCCCTCTCACTGACCCCTCTCTCTGCCCCCTCTCTCTGCCCCCTCTCTCTGTCCCCCTCTCTCTCTATCCCCCACTCTCTTTCCCCCCTCTCTGTCCTGCTCCCTCGCTGTCCCCCCCTCTCTCTGACCCCCCTCTCTCTCTGTCCCTCTCTCTCTGTCCCCCTCTCTCTGTCCCCCCGCTCTCTGTCACCCTCTCTCTCCCACCCACCTCTCTCTGCCACTCTCTCTCCCATCCGCCTCTCTCCGTCCCTCCCTCTCTCTGTTCCCCTCTCTCTGTGTCCCGTCTCTCTGACCCACTCTCTGTTTCCTCTTTCTCTCTGTCCCCGTGCTCTCTCTGTCCCCGTGCTCTCTCTGTCCCCATCTCTTTCTGTGCCCCCTCTCTATCCCTCCTCTCTCTGTCCTCTCCCTCTCCGTGCCCCCTGCACCCCCACTGTCCCCCACTCACTCCATCCCCCCACTATCTGTCCCCCTCTCTCTGTCCCCCTCTCTCTGTCCCCCACTCTCTTTCCCCCTCGTTCTGACCCACTCTCTCTCCCCCACTCTGTACCCCTCTCTCTGTCCACCACTCTCTGTCCTCCCTCCCTCTGTCCCCCTATCCGTCGCCCTCTTTCTGCCCCCTCTCTGTCACCACTCTCTCTGTCCCCGTGTCTCTGTCCCCTTCCACTCTCTGTCCCCATCTCTTACTCTGTCCTCTCCCTCTCCGTCGCCCCCGCACCCCCTGTCCCCCACTCCCTCCATCCCCCCACTCTCTGTTCCCCTATCTCTTTCCCCCTCCCTCTGTCACCGTCTCTCTGTCCCCCCTCTCTGTCCCGCCTAAATCTGTCCATCCTCTCTGTTCCCCCCCCCCCCGTCCTCCTGTCTCTGTCCCCCGCTCTCTGTCCCCCTCTCTCTGGAGCCCTCTTTCTGCCCACTCTCTGACCCTCTCTCTCTGACCCCCTCTCTTTGCAACCCCCTCTGCCCCCCTCTCAGTCGCCGTCTTTCTGCCCCCAACTCTGTCACTGTCTCACTGTTCCCCCTCTCTCTGTCCCCCTTCTCTCCCACACTCTCTCTGCTCCCTCTCTGTCACCGTCTCTCTTTCCTTCTGTTCCTGTTCCCACTCTCTGTTCCCCTCTCTCTGTCCCCTCTCTATCCCCCGCTCTCTGTCCCCTCTCTCTGTTGGCCTCTCTCCGCCCAATCTCTGCCCCCCTCTCTCTGTCCCCCACTCTCTGATCCTTTCTCTCTGCCCCTCTCTCTCTCTCAATCTGTACCCCTCTCTCTGTCCCCCACTCTCTGTCCCCGCCTCTCTGTCACCCCTCTCTCTGAACCCTCTCTCTCCCCCGCTCTCTGTCCCCCTTCTCTCTGTCGCCGTCTCTCTGATCCCCTCTCTCTGCCACTCTCTCTCTCTCTCTCTCACTCTGTACCCCTCTCTCTGTCACCCACTCTCTGTCCCCCCTCACTCTGACCCCCTCTACATTCTCCTCTTTCCGTTCCCTCTCTCTGACTACTTCTATCTCCCTCACTCTCTCTCCCCCTCACGTACCCCTCTCTCTGTCCCCCACTTTCTGTCCCCCCCGTCCCCCGCTCTGTTGCACTCTTTCTGCCCCCTGTCTGTCACCACTCTCTCTGTCCCCGTCTCTCTGTCCCACCTCTCTCTGTCCCTGTCTCTCTGCCCCCGTGCTCTCTCTGTCCCATCTCTTACTGTCCCCCCTCTGTCCCTGCTCTCTCTGTCCTCTCCCTCTCCGGTCGCCCCCGCCCCCCTCTGTCCCACACTCTCTCCTTCCCCCAACTCTCAGTCCCCCTCTCTCTGTCCCCCTCTCACTGACAACCTCTCTGTCCCCCACTCTCTCACCCTCTCTTTGTCCGCATTCTCTCTGTCCCCCTCTATCTCCCACCGCTTCTCTCTGTCGCTCCCTCCCTCTGTCCCCATCTCTCTTTCACACTCTTTCTGCCCCGTCTCTGTCACCTCTCTCTGTGTCCCTGTCTCTCTGTCCCCCTCTCTCTGTCCCCCCTCTCTGTCACCCCTCTCTCTGACCCCTCTTTCTCCCCCGCTCTCTGTCCCCGTCTCTGTGTCGCCGTCTCTCTGCACCCTCTCTGTCACTGTTTCTCTGTCCCCCCTCTCTCTGTCCCCCCTTCTTTGTCCTCCTCTCTCTGTCCCCCCTCTCTTTCCCGCCTCAATCTGTCCACCCTCTCTGTCACCCCTCTCTCTGACCCCTCTCTCTCCCCCGCCCTATGTCCGCCGTCTCTCTGTCGCCATCTCTCTGCCCACTCTCTATGATTGTCTCTCTGTCCCCCCTCTCTCTGTCACCCTCTCTCTGATCCCCTCTCTCGGACACCCTCTCTCTCACTCTCACACTCTGTACCCCACTCTCTGTCCCGCACTCTCTGTCCCCCTTCCCTCTGACCCCCTCTACCTCTCCCTCTTTCCGTCCCCTCTCTCTGACTACTTCTATCTCCCTCACTCTCTGTGTCCCTCTCTCCGTCTCCCTCTCTCTGACCCACTCTCTCTCCCCCTCATGTACCCGTCTCTCTGTCCCCCACTCTCTCTCCCCCTCTCTCTGTCCCCCCTCTCTGTCGCCCCTCTCTCTGTCCCCTTTCTATGTCCCCCCCTCTCTGACACCCCTCTCTCTGACGCCTCTCTGTCCCTCGTCTCTCTCTCGCCGTTTCTCTGCCCACTTTCTAACATTGTCTCTCTGTCCCCCCTCTCTCTGCCCCCATCTCTGCCCCCCCCCCTCTGTCGCACTCTCTCTGTCCCCCTCTCTCTGTTGCCCTCTCTCTGCCCACTCTCTGTCCCCCTCTCTCTCTGCCACCTCTTCCCGCCCCTGCTCTCCTCTCTCTGTCGCCCTCTCTCTGCCCCCTCTGTGTCACTGTCTCTCTGTACCCCCTCTCTCTGTCCCCCTCTCTCTGTCACCCCCTCTCTGCCCCCCTCTCTCTCTGTCGCCCTCTCTCTTCCCCTTCTCTGTCACCGTCTCTCTGTTCCTCTCTCTCTTTCCAACCCCCCGGCCACCTCTCTCTCCACTCTCTCTACCCCGCTCTCTGTCCCCTCTCTCTGTTGCCCTCTCTCTGCCCAATCTCTGCCCCCTCTCTCTCTGTCCCCCTCGCTCCCTGTCCCCCTCTCTCTGTCCTCCTCTCTCTGTCCCCCTCTCTCTCTGTCCTCCTCTCTCTCTGTCCCCCTCTCTCTGTCCCCCTCTCTCTGTCCTCCCTCTCTCTGACCCCATCTCTCTGTACCCTTTTCTCTGTACCCCTCTCTCTGTCCATCTCTCTCTGCCCCCCTGCCCTCCTCTCTCTGCTCCCTCTCTCTGCCCCCCTCTCTCTGCCCCCTCTCTCTGTCCCCCTCTCTCCTTCACCCCCCTCTGTCCCCCCTCTCTCTGTCCTGCTCCCTCGCTGTCCACCCCTCTCTGACCCCCTCCCTCTCTGTCCCTCTCTCTCTGTCTCCCTCTCTCTGTCCCCCCGCTCTCTGTCACCCTCTTTCTCCCAACCGCCTCTCTCTGCCCCTTTCTCTCCCATCCGCCTCTCTCTGTCCCTCTCTCTCTGTCCCCCGCACTCTGTTGCCCTCTGTCTGCCCGCTTTCTGTCACCTCTCTCTGTGACCCGTCTCTCTTACCCTCTCTCTCTGTTTCCTGTCTCTCTTTGTCCCCGTGCTCTCACTGTCCCCATCTCTTTCTGTCCCCCCTCTATATCCCTCCTCTCTCTGTCCTCTCCCTCTCCATACCCCCTGCACCCCCACTGTCCCCCACTCACTCCATCCCCTCACTCTCTGTGTCCCTCTCTCTGTCCCCCTCTCTCTGACCCACTCTCTCTCCCCCACATGTACCCCTCTCTCTGTCCCCCACTCTCTGTCCCCCTCCCTCTGTCCCCCGCTCTGTCGCACTCTTTCTGCCCCCTCTCTGTCACAACGATCTCTGTCCCCATCTCTCTGTCCCACCTCTCTCTGTCCCCGTCTCTCTGCCCCCGAGCTCTCTCTATTCCATCTCTTACTGTCCCCCCTCTGTCCCTGCTCTATCTGTTCTCTTCCTCTCCGGCCGCCCCCGCACCCCCTCCGTCCCCCACTCTCTCCATCCCCCCACTCTCTGTCCCCATCTCTCTGTACCCCGCTCTCTGACAACTTCTCTTTCTCACCCTCTCTCTGTCCCTCCCTCTCTGTCGACCCTCTCTGTCCCCCCTCTCTCTGTCCCCCTCTATCTCCCACCGCTTCTCTCTGTCCCTCCCTCTCTCTGTCCCCATCTCTCATTCGCGCTCTCTCTGCACCCTCTCTGTCACCTCTCTCTGTGTCCCATCTCTCTGACCCACTCACTCTGTTTTCTCTCTCTCTCTGTCCCCCTGCTCTCTCTGTCCCCATCTATTTCTGTCCCCCCTCTCTATCCCTCTCTATCCCTCCTCTCTCTGTCCTCTCCCTCTCCGTCCCCCCTGCACCCCACTCTCCCCCACTCACTCCATTCCCCCTCTCTCTGTCCTCCTCTCTCTGTCCCTCTCTCTCTGTCCCCATCTCTCTTTCCCCCTCCTTCTGACCCACTCTCTCGCCCCCACTCTGTACCCCTCCCTCTGTCCACCACTCTCTGTCCCCCCTCCCTCTGTCCCCTCTCTCCGTCGCCCTCTTTCTGCCCCCTCTCTGTCACCACTCTCTCTGTCCCCGTCTCTCTGTCCCACCCCTCTCTGTCCCCGTGTCTCTGTCCCCGTGCCCTCTCTGTCCCTATCTCTTACTGTCCCCCTCTGTCCCTCCTCTCTCTGTCCTCTCCCTTTCCGTCCCGACCGTACCCCCTCTCCTCCACTCTCTACATCCCCCCAATCTCTGTTCCCCTCTCTGTTTCCCCCTTCCTCTGTCCGCTCTCTCTGTCGCCCTCTTTCTGCCCCCTCTCTGTCACCGTCTCTCCGTCTCCCCTCCCTCTGTCCCCCTCTCTCGGTCCCCCCTCTCTATCCCTCCTCAATCTGTCCATCCTGTCTGTTGCCGCTCTCTCTGTCGGCCTCTGTCTGTACCCCCTCTCTTTCACCCCTCTCTCTGACCCCTCTCTCTCCGTCGCTCTCTTCCCCCCTCTCTCTGTCCCCCACGCTCTGCCCCTCTCTCTGTCGCCTTCTCTCTTTCCTCCGCTCTCTGTCCCCATCTCTCTGTCCTCATCTCTCTTTCGCCCTCCTTCTGACCCACTCTCTCGCCCCCACTCTGTACCCCTCTCTCTGTCCACCACTCTCTGACCCCCCTCCCTCTGTCCCCTCTCTCTGTCGCCCTCTTTCTCCCCCCTCTCTGTCACCACTCTCTCTGTCCCCGTCTCTCTGTCCCACCCCTCTCTGTCCCCGTGTCTCTGTCCCCGTGCCCTCTCTGTCCCTATCTCTTACTGTCCCCCTCTGTCCCTCGTCTCTCTGTCCTCTCCCTCTCCGTTCCCACCGCACCCCCTGTCCTCCACTCTCTCCATCCCCCCCAATCTCTGTTCCCCTTTCTCTTTCCCCCTTCCTCTGTCCGCTCTCTCTGTCGCCCTCTTTCTGCCCCCTCTCTGTCACCGTCTCTCTGTCTCCCCTCCCTCTGTCCCCCTCTCTCGGTCCCCCCTCTCTACCCCTCCTCAATCTGTCCATCCTGTCTGTTCCCGCTCTCTCTGTCGGCCTCTGTCTGTACACCCTCTCTTTCACCCCTCTCTCTGACCCCTCTCTCTCCCTCGCTCTCTGCCCCCCCTCTCTCTGTCCCCCACGCTCTGCCCCTCTCTCTGTCGCCTTCTCTCTGGCCCCCGCTCTCTGTCCCCCTCTCTCTGGTGCCCTCTCTCTGTCCCGATCTATTTGCACCCCCCTCTGCCCCCTTCTCTGTCGCCGACTCTCTGCCCCCTCTCTGTCACTGTGTCACTGTTCCCCACCTCTCTGTCCTCCCCCGCTCACCACCCTCTCTCTGCTCCCTCTCTGTTACCATCTCTCTGTCCTTCTCTCTCTGTCTCCCCTCTCTGTCCGCCTCTGTCTGTTCCCTCTCTCTTTCTCTCCCCCGCTCTCTGTCCCCTTTCACTGTTGCCCTCTCTCTGCCCAATCTCTGCCCCATCTCTCATTCCCCCTCTCTCTGCTCCCCTCTCTCTGCCCCAATCTCTCTCTGTCATTCTGTACTCCTCTCTCTGTACCCCACTCCCTGTCCCCCCTCCCTCTGATCCCATTTACACCCCCTCTTTCCGTCCCCTCTCTCGGACTACTTCTATCTCCCTCACTCTCTGTGTCCCTCTCTCCGTCCCCCTCTCTGTCGCCCTCTTTCTGCCCCCTCTGTCACCACTCTCTCTGTCCCCGTCTCTCTTTCGCGCTCTCTCTGCACCCTCTCTGTCACCTCTCTCTGTGTCCCATCTCTCTGACCCACTCACTCTGTCTTCTCTCTCTCTCTGTCCCCATGCTCTCTCTGTCCCCATCTATTTCTGTCCCCCCTCTCTATCCCTTCTCTCTCTGTCCTCTCCCTCTCCGTCCCCCCTGCACCCCACTCTCCCCCACTCACTCCATTCCCCCTCTCTCTGTCCTCCTCTCTCTGTCCCTCTCTCTCTGTCCCCATCTCTCTTTCCCCCTCCTTCTGACCCACTCTCTCGCCCCCACCCTGTACCCCTCCCTCTGTCCACCACTCTCTGTCCCCCCTCCCTCTGTCCCCTCTCTCTGTCGCCCTCTTTCTGCCCCCTCTCTGTCACCACTCTCTCTGTCCCCGTCTCTCTGTCCCACCCCTCTCTGTCCCCGTGTCTCTGTCCCCGTGCCCTCTCTGTCCCTATCTCTTACTGTCCCCCTCTGTCCCTCCTCTCTCTGTCCTCTCCCTCTCCGTCCCCACCGCACCCCCTGTCCTCCACTCTCTCCATCCCCCCCAATCTCTGTTCCCCTCTCTCTTTCCCCCTTCCTCTGTCCGCTCTCTCTGTCGCCCTCTTTCTGCCCCCTCTCTGTCACCGTCTCTCTGTCTCCCCTCCCTCTGTCCCCCTCTCTCGGTCCCCCCTCTCTACCCCTCCTCAATCTGTCCATCCTGTCTGTTCCCGTTCTCTCTATCGGCCTCTGTCTGTACCCCCTCTCTTTCACCCCTCTCTCTGACCCCTCTCTCTCCCTCGCTCTCTGCCCCCCCTCTCTCTGTCCCCCTCTCTCTGGTGCCCTCTCTCTGTCCCGATCTATTTGCACCCCCCTCTGCCCCCTTCTCTGTCGCCGACTCTCTGCCCCCTCTCTGTCACTGTCTCACTGTTCCCCACCTCTCTGTCCTCCCCCTCTCACCACCCTCTCTCTGCTCCCTCTCTGTTACCATCTCTCTGTCCTTCTCTCTCTGTCTCCCCTCTCTGTCCGCCTCTGTCTGTTCCCTCTCTCTTTCTCTCCCCCGCTCTCTGTCCCCTTTCACTGTTGCCCTCTCTCTGCCCAATCTCTGCCCCATCTCTCATTCCCCCTCTCTCTGCTCTCCTCTCTCTGCCCCAATCTCTCTCTGTCATTCTGTACTCCTCTCTCTGTACCCCACTCCCTGTCCCCCCTCCCTCTGATCCCATTTACACCCCCTCTTTCCGTCCCCTCTCTCGGACTACTTCTATCTCCCTCACTCTCTGTGTCCCTCTCTCCGTCCCCCTCTCTGTCGCCCTCTTTCTGCCCCCTCTGTCACCACTCTCTCTGTCCCCGTCTCTCTGTCCCACCTCTCTCTGTCCCAGTCTCTCTGCCCCCGTGCTCTCTCTGTGCATCTCTTACTCTCCCCCCTCTGTCCCTGCTCTCTGTCCTCTCCCTCTCCGGGCGCCACCACCCCCCCCCGTCCCTCTCTCTCTGACAACCAGTCTTTCCCCCACTCTCACACCCTCTCTCTGTCCCTCTCTCTCTCTGTCGACCCTCTCTGTTCCCCTTCTCTCTGTCCCCCTCTATCTCCCACCTCTTCTCTCTGTCGCTCCCTCTCTCCGTCCCCATCTCTCTTTCGCGGTCTCTCTGCCCCCTCTCTGTCCCCCCTCTCTGTCACCCCTCTCTCTGACCCCTCTCTCTCCCCCGCTCTTTGTCCCCATCTCTGTGTTGCCGTCTCTCTGCACCCTCTCTGTCACTGTCTCTCTGTCTCCCCACTCTCTGTCCCCCCTCTTTGTCCCCCTTCTCTCTGTGCCCCCTCAATGTCCCGCTTCAATCTCTCCCCGCTCTCTGTCGCCCCTCTCTCTGTCCACCCCTCTCTCCCCCGCACTCTGTCCCCCCTCTCTCTGTCACCCTTTCTCTGATCCCCTCTCTCGGCTCCCCTATCTCTGTTTCTCTCACTCTGTACCCCTCTCTCTGTCCCGCACTCTCTGTCCCCCCTCCTTCTGACCCCATCTCCTTCCCCCCTTTCCGTCCCCTCTCTCTGACTACTTCTCTCTCCCTCACTCTCTGTGTCCCTCTCTCTGTCCCTCTCTCTCTGACCCACTCTCTCTCCCCCTCATGTACCCCTCCCTCTGACCCCCACTTCTGTCCCCCTCCCTCTGTCCCCCTCTCTGTCGCACTCTTTCTGCCCCCTCTCTGTCACCACTCTCTCTGTCCCCGTCTCGTTGTCCCTCGTCTCTCTGTCCCCGTCTCTCTGCCACCCTCTCTCTGACAACCTCTCTTTCCCCCACTCTCACACCCTCTCTCTTTCCCTCTCTCTGTCGACCTTCTCTGTCCCTCCTCTCTCTGTCCCCCTCTATCTCCCACCGCTTCTCTCTGTCCCTCCCTCTCTCTGCCCCATCTCTCTACGCGCTCCCTCTGCCCCCTCCCTGTCACCTCTCTCTGTGTCCCCGTCTCTCTCTCCGCCGCTCTCTTGTCCCCGTCTCTGTGTCGCCGTCTCTGTCCCGCCTCAATCTGCCCAATCTATGCTCCCTCTGTCTCTGTCCCCCTCGCTCCCTTTCCCCCTATCTCTGTCCCCCTCTCTCTGTCCTCCCTCTCTCTGACCCTATCTCTCTGTACCACTTTCTCTGTACCGCTCTCTCTGTCCCCCTCTCTCTGTCCCCCTCTCTCTATCCTCCTCTCTCTCTCTGTCCCACTCTCTCTGGGCCACATTCTCTGTCCTCCCTCTCTCTGACGCTATCTCTCTGTACCCCTTTCTCTGTACCCCACTCTCTGTCCCCCTCTCCCTGTCCCTCTCTCTCTGGCCCCCTGCCCTCCTCTCTCTGCCCCCCCTCCCTCTCTCCCCTCTCTCTTTCCCCCTCTCTCTCTGTCCCCCTCTCTACTTCACCCCCTCTCTGTCCCCCTCTCTCTCTGTCCTGCTCCCTCGCTGTCCCCCCCTCTCTCTGACAGTCTCTCTCTGTGTCCCTCTCTCTCTGTCCCGCCTCAATCTGTCCACCCTCTCTGTCACCCCTCTCTCTGACCCCTCTCTGTCCCCGTCTCTCTGTCGCCGTCTCTCTGCCCACTCTCTATCATTGTCTCTCTGTCCCCACTCTCTCTGTCACCCTCTCTCTGTCCCCCTCTCGCTGCCTCCCATCTCTGCCCCCCTCTCTGTCGCCCTCTCTCTGTCCCCCTCTATCTGTTGCCCTCTCTCTGCCCACACTCTTGCACCCTCTCTCTGCACCCCCCTCTGCCCCCTCTCTCTGTCGCCCTCCCTCTGCCCCCACTCTGTCACTGACTCTCTGTCCCCCCTCTCTCTGTCCCCCTTTCTCTGTCACCACCTCTCTCTCTCCCCCCACTCTCTCTGTCGCCCTCTGTCTTCCCCTACTCTGTCACCGTCTCTCTGTCCCTCTCTCTCTTTTCCACCCTCTCTGTCCACCTCTCTCTCTCCCTTCTCTCTCCCGCACTCTCTGTCCCCCCTCTCTGTTATCCTCTCTCTGCCCAATCTCTGCCCCCTCTCTCTCTGTCCGCCTCGCTCCCTGTCCCCCTCTCTCTGTCCTCTTCTCTCTCTGTCCTTCTCTCTCAGTCCCGCTCTCTCTGTCCTCCCTCTCTCTGACAATATCTTTCTGTACCCCTTTCTCTGTGCCTCTCTCTCTGTCCCCCTCTCTCTGTCCCCCTCTCTCTGCCCCCTCCCTCCTATCTCTGTCCCCCTCTCTCTGACCCACTCTCTCTCCCCCTCATGTACCCCTCTCTCTGTCCCCCCTCTTTGTACACCCTCTCTCTCTCCCCGCTCTATGTCCAGCCTCAATCTGTCCACCCTCTCTGTCGCCCTCTCTCGGTCCCCACCTCTCTGTGTCCCCTCTCTCTGACCCCTCTCTCTCCCCGCTCTATGTCCAGCCTCAATCTGCCCCCCGTCTCTCTGTCGCCGTCTCTCTGCCCACTCTCTATCATTTTCTCTCTGTCCCCCCTCTCTCTGTCACCTTCTCTCTGATCCCCTCTCTCGCCCCCCCTCTCTCTCTCTCTCTCACTCTGTACCCCTCTCTCTGTCCAACAATCTCTGTCCCCCCTCCCTCTGACCCCCTATACCTCCCCCTCTTTCCGTCCCCTCTCTCTCTGACTACTTCTATCTCCCTCACTCTGTGTCCCTCTCTCTGTCCCCGTCTCTCTGACCCACCCTCTCTCCCCCTCATGTACCCCACTCTGTGTCCCCCACTCTCTGTCCCCCGAACTGTCCCCCGAACTGTCGCACTCTTTCTGCACCCTCTCTTTCACCACTCTCTCTGTCCCCGTCTCTCTGCCTCCGTGCTCTCTTTGTCCCATCTCTTACTGACCCCCGTCCACACTCTCTCCATCCCCCCACTCTCGGTCCCCCTCTCTCTGTCCCCCTCTCTCTGATAACCTCTCTTTCCCCCACTCTCTCACCCTCTCTCTATCCCTCTCTCTCTCTGTCGACCCTCTCTGTCCCCCCTCTCTCTGTCCCCCTCTATGTCTCACCGCTTCTCTCTGTCCCTCCCTCTCTCTGTCCCCATCTCTCTTTCGCGCTCTCTATGCCCCCTCTCTGTCTCCTCTCTCTGATCCCCTCTATCTACCCCCAATCTCTGCCCCTCTCTCTGTCCCCCCTCTCTGTCGCCCTTTCTCTCTGTCCCCCCTCGCTCTGACCTCCGTCCCGTCTCTCTTTGTCCCCCCTCTCTCCATCACTCCTCTCTCTGTCCCTCCTCTCTCTGCCCACCTCTCTCTCTGTTTCCCCCTTCCTCTGTCCCCCTTTCTCTGTCCCCCTCTCTCTGTCGATCTCTCTGTGCCCCCTCTCTCTCTCTCTGCCTCTCTCCCTGTCCCCCCTCTTTCTCCCCCTCTCTCTGCCCCCTCTCTCTGCCCTCCTCTCTCTCTGTCCCCTCTCTCTCTGCCCCCCTCTCTCTGTCTCTCCTCTCTCTGTTCTTCTTCTCTCTGTCCCCTCTCGTTTTGTCCCCTCTCCCTGTCCACCTCTCTCTGACCCTCTCTATCTCCCCCACTCGCTGCCCCCTCTCTCTGACCCCCTCTATCTACTCCCAATCTCTGTCCCCTCTCTCTCTGTCCCCCCACTCTGTCCCCCCTCTCACTGACCCCCTCTCTTTGTTCCCTCTCTCTGTCGCCCTCTCTCTGGCCCCTCTCTCTCTGCCCGCCTCTCTCTCTGTCTCCCTCTCACTCCGTCCCCTTCTCTGTCCCCCTTCTCTCTGTCGCCCTCTCTCTGCCCCCTCTCTCTGTCCCCTCTCTCTCTGGCCTCCTCTCTCTGACTCCCTCTATCTCCCCCACTCTCTGAACCCCTCTCTCTCCCACCTGCCCCTCTTTCTACCCCGCTTTGGTCCCTCTTCTCTCTGCTCATCTCTCTCTGTACCCTCTCTCTCTGTCCCCACTCTCTCTGTCCACCTCTCTCTGTCCACTACTCCCTGTCCCCTCTCTCTCTCTGTCGCCCTCTCTCTCCCCCCTCTCTGTCACCGTCTCTCTGTCCCCCCACCTCTCTGGCCTCCCTCTCTCTCTCCCCTCTCCCTCTGTACCCCTCTCTCTGGCCCCTCTCTCTCTCTGTCCCCCATCTCTGTGTTCCCCCTTTCTCTGCCCCCTCCCCCTCTGTCCCCCAGGCTCTTTTGCCCTCTCTCTGCCTCCTCTCTCTGACCCCCCGCTATCTCCCCCCTCTCTGTCGCCCTCTCTCTCCCCCTGTCTCTGTCTCCCCTCTCTCTGTCCCCCCGTCTGTGTTCCCCCTTTCTCTCTCCCCCTCTTTCTGTTGCCCTCTCTCTGCCTCCTCTCTGTCACCGTCTCTCTGTCCCCCCCTCTGTCCCCCTCCCTCTGTCCCCCACTCGCTGTACCCCCCCGTCCCCCGTCTCTCTGTCGCCCTTTCTCTCCACCGCTCTCTGCCCCCCTTTCTCTCTGTCCCCCTCTCTTTCTGTCCCCCTCTCGCTCTGTCCCCTCTCACTCGGGACCCCTCTCTCTGACCCCCTCTATCTTCCCCACTCTCTGAACCCCTCTCTCTCCCATCCGCCCCTCTCTCTACCCCGCGTTCGGCCCTCTTCTCTCTGCCCCTCTCTCTCTGTCCCCACTCTTCTGTCCACCTCTCTGTCCACCACTCCCTGTCCCCTCTCTCTCTGTCCCTTTATCTCTGTCCATCTCTCTCTGTCCCCATCTCTCTGTCGCCGTCTCTCTCCCCCCTCTCTGTCACAGTCTATCTGTCCCCGCCCCACCTCTCTGGCCATCTCTCTCTGTCTCCTCTCCCTCTGTCCTCCTCTCTCTGTCCCACCTCTCTCTGTTCCCCATCTCTGTGTTCCCCCTTTCTCTGCCCCCTCTCCCTCTGTCCACCTGGCTCTTTCGCCCTCTGTCTGCCCCCTCACTCTTACCCACTCTATCTCCCCCCTCTCTGTCCCCCCTGTCTGTGTTCCCCCTTTCTCTGTCCCCCTCTTTCTGTCGCCCTCTCTCTGCCGCCTCTCTGTCACCGTCTCTCTGCCCCCACTCCCTCTGTCCCCTCCCTCTGTCCCATTCTCTCTGTTCCCCCCCGTCCCCCGTCTCTCTGTCCCCGCTATCTCCCCCACTCTCTGTCCTCTCTCTCCGTCACCCTCTCTCTGCACCCCTCTCTCTGTCCCCCCTCTCTGTCCCGCCTCTATCTGTCCACCCTCTCTCTCTCCCTCTCTCTGTACCTCCTCTCTCTGTCCCCCCTCACTGTCCAGCCTCTATCTGTCCACCCTCTCTCTCCCCCTCTCTCTGTCTCCCCTCTCTGTCTCCCTTCTCTCTCTGTACGCCCTCTCTCTGTCCCCCTCTTTCTCTAGTCCCCCTCTTTCTTTGTCCTCCTTTCTCTCTGCCCCCTCTCTCTGTCGCCCTCACTCTTCCCCTTCTCTGTCACCATCTCTCTGACCCTCTCTCTCTTCCCCCCCTCTCTGTCCATCTCTCTCTCTCCCCTCACTCTCCACCGCTCTCTGTCCTCTCTCTCTGTTGCCCTCTCTGCCCAATCTCTGTCCCTCTCTCTCGGTCCCCCTCTCTCTGTCCCCCCACTCTCTGTCACCCTCTCTCACCCACCTACCTCTCTCTGCCCCTCTCTCTCCCATCCGTCTCTCTCTGTCCCTCCCTCTCTCTGTCCCCCTCTCTCTGTCGCCCTCTCTCTGCCCACTCTCTGTCACCTCTCTCTGTGTCCCGTCTCTCTGACCCACTCTCTCTGTTTCCTCTCTCTTTCTGTCCCCGTGCTCTCTCTGGCCCCCTTTCTTTCTTTCCACCCTCTCTATCCCTCCTCTCTCTGTCCTTTCCCTCTCTGTCCCCCCCGCACCCCCTGTCCCCCACTCTCTCCAAACCCCACTCTCTGTTCCCCTCTCTCTGTCCCCCTCCCTCTGTCCCCTCTCTCTGTCGCCCTCTTTCTGCCCCCTCTCTGTCACCGTCTCACTGTCTCCCCTCTCTCTGTCCCCCTCTCTCTGTCCCCCTCTCTCTCTCCCCCCTCTCTGTCCCGCCTCAATCTGTCCACCCTCTCTGTTCTCCCTCTCTCTGTCGACCTCTCTGTCCCCCCTCTCTTTCACTCCTCTCTCTGACCCCTCTCTCCCCCCGCTCTCTGTCCCCCGTCTCTCTGTCGCCGTCTCTCTGCCCCCTCTCTGTCACTGTCTCTCTGTACCCCTCTCTCTGCTCCCCTCTCTGTCGCTCTCTCTCTGTCCCCCACTCTCTGACCCCCTCTCTCTGACCCCCTCTCTTTGTACCCCCTCTCTGTCGCCGTCTCTCTGCCCCCTCTCTCTCACTGTCGCTCTCTCTGTCCCCACTCTCTGTGCCCCCCGCTCTCTCTGTCCCCTCTCTCTCCCCTGCTCTCTGTTCCCTCACTCTGTTGCCTTCTTTCTGCCCAATCTCTGCCCCCTTCTCTCTGTCCCCCTCTCTCTGATCCCCTCTCTCGGCACCCCTCTCTCTCTCTCACTCACTCTGTGCCCCTCTCTCTGTCCCCCACTCTCTGTCCCCCCTCCCTCTGACCCCATCTACCTCCCCCCTTTCCGTCCCCTCTCTCTGACTACTTCTATCTCCCTCACCCTCTGTGTCCCTCTTTCTTCCGGCATTTCTCTGGCCCCTCTCCCTCCCACCTGCCTTTCTCTGCCCCACCTCTCTGTCCCCCTCTCTCTCTGCACCCTCTCTCTCTGTCCCCCTCATTATGACCCCTCTCTCTGTCCCCCTCTCTCTCTGCACCCTCTCTCTCTCCCCTTCTCTCTGTCCCCCTCTCTCTCTGTCCCCCTCTCTCTCTCTGCCCCCCTCTCTCCATGCCCCGTCTCTCTCTCTGTTCCCCTCTCTCTCTGTCCCGCTGTCTCTCTACCCCCTCTCTCTCCCCTGCTTTCTGTCCTCCTCTCTCTGTTGCCCTCTCTCTGCGCACACTCTGTCCCCCTCTCTCTGACCCCCTCTCTCTGCCCCCCTCCCACTTCCCCAATCTGTCTCCCTCCCTCAGACCCCCTCTATCTCCCCCACTCTGTTGCGCTGTCTCTGACCCCGTCTACTTCCCACTCTTTCAGCCCCCCTCTCTCTGAACCCCTCGATCTCCCACACTCTGTGGCCCTCTCTCTGTCCCCTTCTCCCTTCCATCCGCCTCTCTCTGTCCCCCCTCTCTCTATGCCCCTCTCTCTTTCCTCTCTCTGTCCCCCTCTCTAACTGACCCCTCTATCTGTCCCCCTCTCTCTCCCACCTGCCTCTCTCTGCCCCTCTCTGTCCCAACCGCCTCTCTCTGTCCTTCCCTCTCTCTGTCCCCCTCTCTCTGTCACCTCTATCTGTGTCCCCGTCTCTCTGTCCCCACTCTCGCTGTTCCGTTCCTCTCTCTGTCCCCGTGCTCTCGCTGTCCCCATCTCTTTCCGGCCCCCTCTCGATCCCTCCTCTCTCTGTCCACTCCCTCTCTGTCCATCCCTGCCCCCTCTGCCCCCACTCAGTCCATCCCCTTTTCTCTGTCCCCCACTCTCTTTCCCCCTCTCTCTGTCCCCCTCTCTCTCCCAACCGCCTCTCTATTTTCTCCTCTCTCTGTAGCCCTCTCGCTGCCGCCTCTCTGTCACCTCTCTCTGTGTCCCCGTCTCTCTGTCTCACGTCACTCTGTGCCCATCTCGCAGTCCCCGTACTCTCTCTGTCCCCCTCTCTCTGGTGCCCTCTCTCTGCCCACTCTCTGTCCCCCTCTCTCTTCCCCACTCTCTCTGCACCGCCCTTCCCCCTCTCTGTCGTCCTCTCTCTGCCCCCTCTCTGTCACTGTCGCTCTGTCCCCCCTCTCTCTGTCCCATCTCTTACTGACCCCCTCTGTCCCTGCTCTCTCTGTCCTTTCCCTCTCCGTCCCCCCTGCCCCACCCTCTGTCCCCCACTCTCTTTTCCCCCACTCTCTGTCCCCTCTCTGTCCCCTTTCTTTAACCCCCTCTCTCTGTCACCCTCTCTCTGTCCCCATCTCTCTCTAACTCCCTCTCTCTGACCCCCTCTATCTCCCCCGCTCCCTGTCCCCCTCTCTCTGTCACCGTCTCTCTGCTCCCCACTCTCTTTACCCCTCTCTCTGTCGCCCTCTCTCTGCCTGTCCCCCTCTCAGTTCCCACCTCTCTGTCCCATCTCTCTGTTGCCCACTCTCTGTCCCCCTCTCTCTCTGTCCCCCTCTCTCTCTGTCCCCCCTCTCAGTCCCATCTCTCTCTGTCACCCTCTCTCTGTCCGCATCTCTCTCCCACACTCTGTACCCCTCTCTCTGTCCCGACTGTCTGTTCACCCACGCTCTGTCCCCCTCTAGATCCCCATCTCTCTGTCCCCCTCTCTCTGACCCCCTCTGTCTACACCCAATCTCTGTCCCTTCTCTCTCTGTCCCCCTCTCTCTTCCCCACTCTCTCTGCACCGCCCTTCCCCCTCTCTGTCGTCCTCTCTCTGCCCCCTCTCTGTCACTGTCGCTCTGTCCCCCCTCTCTCTGTCCCATCTCTTACTGACCCCCTCTGTCCCTGCTCTCTCTGTCCTTTCCCTCTCCGTCCCCCCTGCCCCACCCTCTGTCCCCCACTCTCTTTTCCCCCACTCTCTGTCCCCTCTCTGTCCCCTTTCTTTAAACCCCTCTCTCTGTCACCCTCTCTCTGTCCCCATCTCTCTCTAACTCCCTCTCTCTGACCCCCTCTATCTCCCCCACTCCCTGTCCCCCTCTCTCTGTCACCGTCTCTCTGCTCCCCACTCTCTTTACCCCTCTCTCTGTCGCCCTCTCTCTGCCTGTCCCCCTCTCAGTTCCCACCTCTCTGTCCCATCTCTCTGTTGCCCACTCTCTGTCCCCCTCTCTCTCTGTCCCCCTCTCTCTCTGTCCCCCCTCTCAGTCCCATCTCTCTCTGTCACCCTCTCTCTGTCCGCATCTCTCTCCCACACTCTGTACCCCTCTCTCTGTCCCGACTGTCTGTTCACCCACGCTCTGTCCCCCTCTAGATCCCCATCTCTCTGTCCCCCTCTCTCTGACCACCTCTGTCTACACCCAATCTCTGTCCCTTCTCTCTCTGTCCCCCTCTCTCTTCCCCACTCTCTCTGCACCGCCCTTCCCCCTCTCTGTCGTCCTCTCTCTGCCCCCTCTCTGTCACTGTCGCTCTGTCCCCCCTCTCTCTGTCCCATCTCTTACTGACCCCCTCTGTCCCTGCTCTCTCTGTCCTTTCCCTCTCCGTCCCCCCTGCCCCACCCTCTGTCCCCACTCTCTTTTCCCCCACTCTCTGTCCCCTCTCTGTCCCCTTTCTTTAACCCCCTCTCTCTGTCACCCTCTCTCTGTCCCCATCTCTCTCTAACTCCCTCTCTCTGACCCCCTCTATCTCCCCCGCTCCCTGTCCCCCTCTCTCTGTCACCGTCTCTCTGCTCCCCACTCTCTTTACCCCTCTCTCTGTCGCCCTCTCTCTGCCTGTCCCCCTCTCAGTTCCCACCTCTCTGTCCCATCTCTCTGTTGCCCACTCTCTGTCCCCCTCTCTCTCTGTCCCCCTCTCTCTCTGTCCCCCCTCTCTGTCCCATCTCTCTCTGTCACCCTCTCTCTGTCCGCATCTCTCTCCCACACTCTGTACCCCTCTCTCTGTCCCGACTGTCTGTTCACCCACGCTCTGTCCCCCTCTAGATCCCCATCTCTCTGTCCCCCTCTCTCTGACCCCCTCTGTCTACACCCAATCTCTGTCCCTTCTCTCTCTGTCCCCCGCTCTCTGTCCCCCTCCCTCTGTCCCCCTCCCCCGCTGTCCCCTTTCGTTGTCGCTCTCTCTCTGCCTCCTCTCTGTCACCGTCACTCTATCCCCCCTCTCTCTGTCCTCCACTCTCTGCCCCACTCTGTCACTGTCTCTCTGTCCCCTCCCTCTGTCCCCCTCTCTCTGTCCCCCCTCTCTATCCCATCTCTCTCTGTCAGCCTCTCTCTGTCCCCCTCTCGCGGTCCAGATCTCTCTCCCCCACTCTGTACCCTTCTCTCTCTCTGTCCCCCACTCTCTGCCCCACTCTCTCTGACCCCCTCTATCTACCCCCACTCTCTGTCCCCTCTTTCTCTGTCCCCCTCTCTCTCTATCCCTCTCTCTGCCCCCTCTCTCTGGCCCCTCTCTCTCTATCCCCTCCATCTGCCCCACTCTCTGTCCCCTCTCTCTGCCCCCCTCTCTCTGTCCCCCTCTCTCTGTCCCCCTCTCTCTGTCGCCCTTTCTCTCTGTCCCCCCCTCTCTCTGACCTCCTCCCGTCTCTCTTTGTCCCCCCCTCTCCATCACTCCGCTCTCTGTCCCTCCTCTCTCTGCCCTCCTCTCTCTCTTTTTTCCCCTTCCTCTGTCCCCCTTTCTCTGTCCCCCTCTCTCTGTCGATCTCTCTGTGCCCCCTCTCTCTCTGTCTGCCCCTCTCCCTGTCCCCTCTCTCTCTGTCCCCCTCTCTCTGTCTCTCCTCTCTCTGTCCTTCTTCTCTCTGTCCCCTCTCGTTTTGTCCCCTCTCTCTGTCCCCTCTCTCTGACCCTCTCTATCTCCCCCAATCTCTGCCCCCCTCTCTCTGAACCCCTCTATCTACCCCACTCTCTGTCCTCTCTCTCTGTCACACACTCTCTGCCCACCTCTCTCTGTCCCCACACCTTGTCCCGCCTCTATCTGTCCACCCTCTCTGTCCTCCTCTCTCTGTCCCCTCCCTTTGTCCCCTCTCCCTGCCACCCTCTCTCTGTCCCTCTCTCTCTGTCCCACTCTCTCTGACCCCGTCTCTCTGACACCCTCTATATCCACCTCTCCCTGTCCTCCTCTCTCTGTCACCCTCTCTCTGTCCCCCCCTCTCTTTTCCCCTCTCTCTGTCGCCCTCTCTCTCTCTGTCCCCCCTCTCAGTTCCCACCTCTCTGTCCGATCTCTCTGTTGCCCACTCTCTGTCCCCCTCTCTCTCTGCCACCTCTCTCTCTGTCCCGCCTCTCTGTCCCATCTCTCTCTGTCACCATCTCTCCGTCCGCATCTCTCTCCCCCACTCTGTACCCCTCTCTCTGTCCCGACTCTCTGTTCACCCACCCTATGTCCCCCTCGAGATCCCCATCTCTCTGTACCCCTCTCTCTGATCCCCTCTATCTACCCCCAATCTCTGCCCCTCTCTCTGTCCCCCCTCTCTGTCGCCCTTTCTCTCTGTCCCCCCTCGCTCTGACCTCCGTCCCGTCTCTCTTTGTCCCCCCTCTCTCCATCACTCCTCTCTCTGTCCCTCCTCTCTCTGCCCACCTCTCTCTCTGTTTCCCCCTTCCTCTGTCCCCCTTTCTCTGTCCCCCTCTCTCTGTCGATCTCTCTGTGCCCCCTCTCTCTCTCTCTGCCTCTCTCCCTGTCCCCCCTCTTTCTCCCCCTCTCTCTGCCCCCTCTCTCTGCCCTCCTCTCTCTCTGTCCCCTCTCTCTCTGCCCCCCTCTCTCTGTCTCTCCTCTCTCTGTTCTTCTTCTCTCTGTCCCCTCTCGTTTTGTCCCCTCTCCCTGTCCACCTCTCTCTGACCCTCTCTATCTCCCCCACTCGCTGCCCCCTCTCTCTGACCCCCTCTATCTACTCCCAATCTCTGTCCCCTCTCTCTCTGTCCCCCCACTCTGTCCCCCCTCTCACTGACCCCCTCTCTTTGTTCCCTCTCTCTGTCGCCCTCTCTCTGGCCCCTCTCTCTCTGCCCGCCTCTCTCTCTGTCTCCCTCTCACTCCGTCCCCTTCTCTGTCCCCCTTCTCTCTGTCGCCCTCTCTCTGCCCCCTCTCTCTGTCCCCTCTCTCTCTGGCCTCCTCTCTCTGACTCCCTCTATCTCCCCCACTCTCTGAACCCCTCTCTCTCCCACCTGCCCCTCTTTCTACCCCGCTTTGGTCCCTCTTCTCTCTGCTCATCTCTCTCTGTACCCTCTCTCTCTGTCCCCACTCTCTCTGTCCACCTCTCTCTGTCCACTACTCCCTGTCCCCTCTCTCTCTCTGTCGCCCTCTCTCTCCCCCCTCTCTGTCACCGTCTCTCTGTCCCCCCACCTCTCTGGCCTCCCTCTCTCTCTCCCCTCTCCCTCTGTACCCCTCTCTCTGGCCCCTCTCTCTCTCTGTCCCCCATCTCTGTGTTCCCCCTTTCTCTGCCCCCTCCCCCTCTGTCCCCCAGGCTCTTTTGCCCTCTCTCTGCCTCCTCTCTCTGACCCCCCGCTATCTCCCCCCTCTCTGTCGCCCTCTCTCTCCCCCTGTCTCTGTCTCCCCTCTCTCTGTCCCCCCGTCTGTGTTCCCCCTTTCTCTCTCCCCCTCTTTCTGTTGCCCTCTCTCTGCCTCCTCTCTGTCACCGTCTCTCTGTCCCCCCCTCTGTCCCCCTCCCTCTGTCCCCCACTCGCTGTACCCCCCCGTCCCCCGTCTCTCTGTCGCCCTTTCTCTCCACCGCTCTCTGCCCCCCTTTCTCTCTGTCCCCCTCTCTTTCTGTCCCCCTCTCGCTCTGTCCCCTCTCACTCGGGACCCCTCTCTCTGACCCCCTCTATCTTCCCCACTCTCTGAACCCCTCTCTCTCCCATCCGCCCCTCTCTCTACCCCGCGTTCGGCCCTCTTCTCTCTGCCCCTCTCTCTCTGTCCCCACTCTTCTGTCCACCTCTCTGTCCACCACTCCCTGTCCCCTCTCTCTCTGTCCCTTTATCTCTGTCCATCTCTCTCTGTCCCCATCTCTCTGTCGCCGTCTCTCTCCCCCCTCTCTGTCACAGTCTATCTGTCCCCGCCCCACCTCTCTGGCCATCTCTCTCTGTCTCCTCTCCCTCTGTCCTCCTCTCTCTGTCCCACCTCTCTCTGTTCCCCATCTCTGTGTTCCCCCTTTCTCTGCCCCCTCTCCCTCTGTCCACCTGGCTCTTTCGCCCTCTGTCTGCCCCCTCACTCTTACCCACTCTATCTCCCCCCTCTCTGTCCCCCCTGTCTGTGTTCCCCCTTTCTCTGTCCCCCTCTTTCTGTCGCCCTCTCTCTGCCGCCTCTCTGTCACCGTCTCTCTGCCCCCACTCCCTCTGTCCCCTCCCTCTGTCCCATTCTCTCTGTTCCCCCCCGTCCCCCGTCTCTCTGTCCCCGCTATCTCCCCCACTCTCTGTCCTCTCTCTCCGTCACCCTCTCTCTGCACTCCTCTCTCTGTCCCCCCTCTCTGTCCCGCCTCTATCTGTCCACCCTCTCTCTCTCCCTCTCTCTGTACCTCCTCTCTCTGTCCCCCCTCACTGTCCAGCCTCTATCTGTCCACCCTCTCTCTCCCCCTCTCTCTGTCTCCCCTCTCTGTCTCCCTTCTCTCTCTGTACGCCCTCTCTCTGTCCCCCTCTTTCTCTAGTCCCCCTCTTTCTTTGTCCTCCTTTCTCTCTGCCCCCTCTCTCTGTCGCCCTCACTCTTCCCCTTCTCTGTCACCATCTCTCTGACCCTCTCTCTCTTCCCCCCCTCTCTGTCCATCTCTCTCTCTCCCCTCACTCTCCACCGCTCTCTGTCCTCTCTCTCTGTTGCCCTCTCTGCCCAATCTCTGTCCCTCTCTCTCGGTCCCCCTCTCTCTGTCCCCCCACTCTCTGTCACCCTCTCTCACCCACCTACCTCTCTCTGCCCCTCTCTCTCCCATCCGTCTCTCTCTGTCCCTCCCTCTCTCTGTCCCCCTCTCTCTGTCGCCCTCTCTCTGCCCACTCTCTGTCACCTCTCTCTGTGTCCCGTCTCTCTGACCCACTCTCTCTGTTTCCTCTCTCTTTCTGTCCCCGTGCTCTCTCTGGCCCCCTTTCTTTCTTTCCACCCTCTCTATCCCTCCTCTCTCTGTCCTTTCCCTCTCTGTCCCCCCCGCACCCCCTGTCCCCCACTCTCTCCAAACCCCACTCTCTGTTCCCCTCTCTCTGTCCCCCTCCCTCTGTCCCCTCTCTCTGTCGCCCTCTTTCTGCCCCCTCTCTGTCACCGTCTCACTGTCTCCCCTCTCTCTGTCCCCCTCTCTCTGTCCCCCTCTCTCTCTCCCCCCTCTCTGTCCCGCCTCAATCTGTCCACCCTCTCTGTTCTCCCTCTCTCTGTCGACCTCTCTGTCCCCACTCTCTTTCACTCCTCTCTCTGACCCCTCTCTCCCCCCGCTCTCTGTCCCCCGTCTCTCTGTCGCCGTCTCTCTGCCCCCTCTCTGTCACTGTCTCTCTGTACCCCTCTCTCTGCTCCCCTCTCTGTCGCTCTCTCTCTGTCCCCCACTCTCTGACCCCCTCTCTCTGACCCCCTCTCTTTGTACCCCCTCTCTGTCGCCGTCTCTCTGCCCCCTCTCTCTCACTGTCGCTCTCTCTGTCCCCACTCTCTGTGCCCCCCGCTCTCTCTGTCCCCTCTCTCTCCCCTGCTCTCTGTTCCCTCACTCTGTTGCCTTCTTTCTGCCCAATCTCTGCCCCCTTCTCTCTGTCCCCCTCTCTCTGATCCCCTCTCTCGGCACCCCTCTCTCTCTCTCACTCACTCTGTGCCCCTCTCTCTGTCCCCCACTCTCTGTCCCCCCTCCCTCTGACCCCATCTACCTCCCCCCTTTCCGTCCCCTCTCTCTGACTACTTCTATCTCCCTCACCCTCTGTGTCCCTCTTTCTTCCGGCATTTCTCTGGCCCCTCTCCCTCCCACCTGCCTTTCTCTGCCCCACCTCTCTGTCCCCCTCTCTCTCTGCACCCTCTCTCTCTGTCCCCCTCATTATGACCCCTCTCTCTGTCCCCCTCTCTCTCTGCACCCTCTCTCTCTCCCCTTCTCTCTGTCCCCCTCTCTCTCTGTCCCCCTCTCTCTCTCTGCCCCCCTCTCTCCATGCCCCGTCTCTCTCTCTGTTCCCCTCTCTCTCTGTCCCGCTGTCTCTCTACCCCCTCTCTCTCCCCTGCTTTCTGTCCTCCTCTCTCTGTTGCCCTCTCTCTGCGCACACTCTGTCCCCCTCTCTCTGACCCCCTCTCTCTGCCCCCCTCCCACTTCCCCAATCTGTCTCCCTCCCTCAGACCCCCTCTATCTCCCCCACTCTGTTGCGCTGTCTCTGACCCCGTCTACTTCCCACTCTTTCAGCCCCCCTCTCTCTGAACCCCTCGATCTCCCACACTCTGTGGCCCTCTCTCTGTCCCCTTCTCCCTTCCATCCGCCTCTCTCTGTCCCCCCTCTCTCTATGCCCCTCTCTCTTTCCTCTCTCTGTCCCCCTCTCTAACTGACCCCTCTATCTGTCCCCCTCTCTCTCCCACCTGCCTCTCTCTGCCCCTCTCTGTCCCAACCGCCTCTCTCTGTCCTTCCCTCTCTCTGTCCCCCTCTCTCTGTCGCGCTCTCTCTGCCCCCTCTCTGTCACCTCTATCTGTGTCCCCGTCTCTCTGTCCCCACTCTCGCTGTTCCGTTCCTCTCTCTGTCCCCGTGCTCTCGCTGTCCCCATCTCTTTCCGGCCCCCTCTCGATCCCTCCTCTCTCTGTCCACTCCCTCTCTGTCCATCCCTGCCCCCTCTGCCCCCACTCAGTCCATCCCCTTTTCTCTGTCCCCCACTCTCTTTCCCCCTCTCTCTGTCCCCCTCTCTCTCCCAACCGCCTCTCTATTTTCTCCTCTCTCTGTAGCCCTCTCGCTGCCGCCTCTCTGTCACCTCTCTCTGTGTCCCCGTCTCTCTGTCTCACGTCACTCTGTGCCCATCTCGCAGTCCCCGTACTCTCTCTGTCCCCCTCTCTCTGGTGCCCTCTCTCTGCCCACTCTCTGTCCCCCTCTCTCTTCCCCACTCTCTCTGCACCGCCCTTCCCCCTCTCTGTCGTCCTCTCTCTGCCCCCTCTCTGTCACTGTCGCTCTGTCCCCCCTCTCTCTGTCCCATCTCTTACTGACCCCCTCTGTCCCTGCTCTCTCTGTCCTTTCCCTCTCCGTCCCCCCTGCCCCACCCTCTGTCCCCCACTCTCTTTTCCCCCACTCTCTGTCCCCTCTCTGTCCCCTTTCTTTAACCCCCTCTCTCTGTCACCCTCTCTCTGTCCCCATCTCTCTCTAACTCCCTCTCTCTGACCCCCTCTATCTCCCCCGCTCCCTGTCCCCCTCTCTCTGTCACCGTCTCTCTGCTCCCCACTCTCTTTACCCCTCTCTCTGTCGCCCTCTCTCTGCCTGTCCCCCTCTCAGTTCCCACCTCTCTGTCCCATCTCTCTGTTGCCCACTCTCTGTCCCCCTCTCTCTCTGTCCCCCTCTCTCTCTGTCCCCCCTCTCAGTCCCATCTCTCTCTGTCACCCTCTCTCTGTCCGCATCTCTCTCCCACACTCTGTACCCCTCTCTCTGTCCCGACTGTCTGTTCACCCACGCTCTGTCCCCCTCTAGATCCCCATCTCTCTGTCCCCCTCTCTCTGACCCCCTCTGTCTACACCCAATCTCTGTCCCTTCTCTCTCTGTCCCCCTCTCTCTTCCCCACTCTCTCTGCACGGCCCTTCCCCCTCTCTGTCGTCCTCTCTCTGCCCCCTCTCTGTCACTGTCGCTCTGTCCCCCCTCTCTCTGTCCCATCTCTTACTGACACCCTCTGTCCCTGCTCTCTCTGTCCTTTCCCTCTCCGTCCCCCCTGCCCCACCCTCTGTCCCCACTCTCTTTTCCCCCACTCTCTGTCCCCTCTCTGTCCCCTTTCTTTAACCCCCTCTCTCTGTCACCCTCTCTCTGTCCCCATCTCTCTCTAACTCCCTCTCTCTGACCCCCTCTATCTCCCCCGCTCCCTGTCCCCCTCTCTCTGTCACCGTCTCTCTGCTCCCCACTCTCTTTACCCCTCTCTCTGTCGCCCTCTCTCTGCCTGTCCCCCTCTCAGTTCCCACCTCTCTGTCCCATCTCTCTGTTGCCCACTCTCTGTCCCCCTCTCTCTCTGTCCCCCTCTCTCTCTGTCCCCCCTCTCTGTCCCATCTCTCTCTGTCACCCTCTCTCTGTCCGCATCTCTCTCCCACACTCTGTACACCTCTCTCTGTCCCGACTGTCTGTTCACCCACCCTCTGTCCCCCTCTAGAACCCCATCTCTCTGTCCCCCTCTCTCTGACCCCCTCTGTCTACACCCAATCTCTGTCCCTTCTCTCTCTGTCCCCCGCTCTCTGTCCCCCTCTCTCTGTCCCCCTCCCCCGCTGTCCCCTTTCGTTGTCGCTCTCTCTCTGCCTCCTCTCTGTCACCGTCACTCTATCCCCCCTCTCTCTGTCCTCCACTCTCTGCCCCACTCTGTCACTGTCTCTCTGTCCCCTCCCTCTGTCCCCCTCTCTCTGTCCCCCCTCTCTATCCCATCTCTCTCTGTCAGCCTCTCTCTGTCCCCCTCTCGCGGTCCAGATCTCTCTCCCCCACTCTGTACCCTTCTCTCTCTCTGTCCCCCACTCTCTGCCCCACTCTCTCTGACCCCCTCTATCTACCCCCACTCTCTGTCCCCTCTTTCTCTGTCCCCCTCTCTCTCTATCCCTCTCTCTGCCCCCTCTCTCTGGCCCCTCTCTCTCTATCCCCTCCATCTGCCCCACTCTCTGTCCCCTCTCTCTGCCCCCCCTCTCTCTGTCCCCCTCTCTCTGTCCCCCTCTCTCTGTCGCCCTTTCTCTCTGTCCCCCCCTCTCTCTGACCTCCTCCCGTCTCTCTTTGTCCCCCCCCTCTCCATCACTCCTCTCTCTGTCCCTCCTCTCTCTGCCCTCCTCTCTCTCTTTTTTCCCCTTCCTCTGTCCCCCTTTCTCTGTCCCCCTCTCTCTGTCGATCTCTCTGTGCCCCCTCTCTCTCTGTCTGCCCCTCTCCCTGTCCCCTCTCTCTCTGTCCCCCTCTCTCTGTCTCTCCTCTCTCTGTCCTTCTTCTCTCTGTCCCCTCTCGTTTTGTCCCCTCTCTCTGTCCCCTCTCTCTGACCCTCTCTATCTCCCCCAATCTCTGCCCCCCTCTCTCTGAACCCCTCTATCTACCCCACTCTCTGTCCTCTCTCTCTGTCACACACTCTCTGCCCACCTCTCTCTGTCCCCACACCTTGTCCCGCCTCTATCTGTCCACCCTCTCTGTCCTCCTCTCTCTGTCCCCTCCCTCTGTCCCCTCTCCCTGCCACCCTCTCTCTGTCCCTCTCTCTCTGTCCCACTCTCTCTGACCCCGTCTCTCTGACACCCTCTATATCCACCTCTCCCTGTCCTCCTCTCTCTGTCACCCTCTCTCTGTCCCCCCCTCTCTTTTCCCCTCTCTCTGTCGCCCTCTCTCTCTCTGTCCCCCCTCTCAGTTCCCACCTCTCTGTCCGATCTCTCTGTTGCCCACTCTCTGTCCCCCTCTCTCTCTGCCACCTCTCTCTCTGTCCCGCCTCTCTGTCCCATCTCTCTCTGTCACCATCTCTCTGTCCGCATCTCTCTCCCACACTCTGTACCCCTCTCTCTGTCCCGACTGTCTGTTCACCCACGCTCTGTCCCCCTCTAGATCCCCATCTCTCTGTCCCCCTCTCTCTGACCCCCTCTGTCTACACCCAATCTCTGTCCCTTCTCTCTCTGTCCCCCTCTCTCTTCCCCACTCTCTCTGCACCGCCCTTCCCCCTCTCTGTCGTCCTCTCTCTGCCCCCTCTCTGTCACTGTCGCTCTGTCCCCCCTCTCTCTGTCCCATCTCTTACTGACACCCTCTGTCCCTGCTCTCTCTGTCCTTTCCCTCTCCGTCCCCCCTGCCCCACCCTCTGTCCCCACTCTCTTTTCCCCCACTCTCTGTCCCCTCTCTGTCCCCTTTCTTTAACCCCCTCTCTCTGTCACCCTCTCTCTGTCCCCATCTCTCTCTAACTCCCTCTCTCTGACCCCCTCTATCTCCCCCGCTCCCTGTCCCCCTCTCTCTGTCACCGTCTCTCTGCTCCCCACTCTCTTTACCCCTCTCTCTGTCGCCCTCTCTCTGCCTGTCCCCCTCTCAGTTCCCACCTCTCTGTCCCATCTCTCTGTTGCCCACTCTCTGTCCCCCTCTCTCTCTGTCCCCCTCTCTCTCTGTCCCCCCTCTCTGTCCCATCTCTCTCTGTCACCCTCTCTCTGTCCGCATCTCTCTCCCACACTCTGTACACCTCTCTCTGTCCCGACTGTCTGTTCACCCACCCTCTGTCCCCCTCTAGAACCCCATCTCTCTGTCCCCCTCTCTCTGACCCCCTCTGTCTACACCCAATCTCTGTCCCTTCTCTCTCTGTCCCCCGCTCTCTGTCCCCCTCTCTCTGTCCCCCTCCCCCGCTGTCCCCTTTCGTTGTCGCTCTCTCTCTGCCTCCTCTCTGTCACCGTCACTCTATCCCCCCTCTCTCTGTCCTCCACTCTCTGCCCCACTCTGTCACTGTCTCTCTGTCCCCTCCCTCTGTCCCCCTCTCTCTGTCCCCCCTCTCTATCCCATCTCTCTCTGTCAGCCTCTCTCTGTCCCCCTCTCGCGGTCCAGATCTCTCTCCCCCACTCTGTACCCTTCTCTCTCTCTGTCCCCCACTCTCTGCCCCACTCTCTCTGACCCCCTCTATCTACCCCCACTCTCTGTCCCCTCTTTCTCTGTCCCCCTCTCTCTCTATCCCTCTCTCTGCCCCCTCTCTCTGGCCCCTCTCTCTCTATCCCCTCCATCTGCCCCACTCTCTGTCCCCTCTCTCTGCCCCCCCTCTCTCTGTCCCCCTCTCTCTGTCCCCCTCTCTCTGTCGCCCTTTCTCTCTGTCCCCCCCTCTCTCTGACCTCCTCCCGTCTCTCTTTGTCCCCCCCCTCTCCATCACTCCTCTCTCTGTCCCTCCTCTCTCTGCCCTCCTCTCTCTCTTTTTTCCCCTTCCTCTGTCCCCCTTTCTCTGTCCCCCTCTCTCTGTCGATCTCTCTGTGCCCCCTCTCTCTCTGTCTGCCCCTCTCCCTGTCCCCTCTCTCTCTGTCCCCCTCTCTCTGTCTCTCCTCTCTCTGTCCTTCTTCTCTCTGTCCCCTCTCGTTTTGTCCCCTCTCTCTGTCCCCTCTCTCTGACCCTCTCTATCTCCCCCAATCTCTGCCCCCCTCTCTCTGAACCCCTCTATCTACCCCACTCTCTGTCCTCTCTCTCTGTCACACACTCTCTGCCCACCTCTCTCTGTCCCCACACCTTGTCCCGCCTCTATCTGTCCACCCTCTCTGTCCTCCTCTCTCTGTCCCCTCCCTCTGTCCCCTCTCCCTGCCACCCTCTCTCTGTCCCTCTCTCTCTGTCCCACTCTCTCTGACCCCGTCTCTCTGACACCCTCTATATCCACCTCTCCCTGTCCTCCTCTCTCTGTCACCCTCTCTCTGTCCCCCCCTCTCTTTTCCCATCTCTCTGTCGCCCTCTCTCTCTCTGTCCCCCCTCTCAGTTCCCACCTCTCTGTCCGATCTCTCTGTTGCCACTCTCTGTCCCCCTCTCTCTCTGCCACCTCTCTCTCTGTCCCGCCTCTCTGTCCCATCTCTCTCTGTCACCATCTCTCCGTCCGCATCTCTCTCCCCCACTCTGTACCCCTCTCTCTGTCCCGACTCTCTGTTCACCCACCCTATGTCCCCCTCGAGATCCCCATCTCTCTGTACCCCTCTCTCTGATCCCCTCTATCTACCCCCAATCTCTGCCCCTCTCTCTGTCCCCCCTCTCTGTCGCCCTTTCTCTCTGTCCCCCCTCGCTCTGACCTCCGTCCCGTCTCTCTTTGTCCCCCCTCTCTCCATCACTCCTCTCTCTGTCCCTCCTCTCTCTGCCCACCTCTCTCTCTGTTTCCCCCTTCCTCTGTCCCCCTTTCTCTGTCCCCCTCTCTCTGTCGATCTCTCTGTGCCCCCTCTCTCTCTCTCTGCCTCTCTCCCTGTCCCCCCTCTTTCTCCCCCTCTCTCTGCCCCCTCTCTCTGCCCTCCTCTCTCTCTGTCCCCTCTCTCTCTGCCCCCCTCTCTCTGTCTCTCCTCTCTCTGTTCTTCTTCTCTCTGTCCCCTCTCGTTTTGTCCCCTCTCCCTGTCCACCTCTCTCTGACCCTCTCTATCTCCCCCACTCGCTGCCCCCTCTCTCTGACCCCCTCTATCTACTCCCAATCTCTGTCCCCTCTCTCTCTGTCCCCCGCTCTCTGTCCTCCTCTCTCTGTCCCCCCACTCTGTCCCCCCTCTCACTGACCCCCTCTCTTTGTTCCCTCTCTCTGTCGCCCTCTCTCTGGCCCCTCTCTCTCTGCCCGCCTCTCTCTCTGTCTCCCTCTCACTCCGTCCCCTTCTCTGTCCCCCTTCTCTCTGTCGCCCTCTCTCTGCCCCCTCTCTCTGTCCCCTCTCTCTCTGGCCTCCTCTCTCTGACTCCCTCTATCTCCCCCACTCTCTGAACCCCTCTCTCTCCCACCTGCCCCTCTTTCTACCCCGCTTTGGTCCCTCTTCTCTCTGCTCATCTCTCTCTGTACCCTCTCTCTCTGTCCCCACTCTCTCTGTCCACCTCTCTCTGTCCACTACTCCCTGTCCCCTCTCTCTCTCTGTCGCCCTCTCTCTCCCCCCTCTCTGTCACCGTCTCTCTGTCCCCCCACCTCTCTGGCCTCCCTCTCTCTCTCCCCTCTCCCTCTGTACCCCTCTCTCTGGCCCCTCTCTCTCTCTGTCCCCCATCTCTGTGTTCCCCCTTTCTCTGCCCCCTCCCCCTCTGTCCCCCAGGCTCTTTTGCCCTCTCTCTGCCTCCTCTCTCTGACCCCCCGCTATCTCCCCCCTCTCTGTCGCCCTCTCTCTCCCCCTGTCTCTGTCTCCCCTCTCTCTGTCCCCCCGTCTGTGTTCCCCCTTTCTCTCTCCCCCTCTTTCTGTTGCCCTCTCTCTGCCTCCTCTCTGTCACCGTCTCTCTGTCCCCCCCTCTGTCCCCCTCCCTCTGTCCCCCACTCGCTGTACCCCCCCGTCCCCCGTCTCTCTGTCGCCCTTTCTCTCCACCGCTCTCTGCCCCCCTTTCTCTCTGTCCCCCTCTCTTTCTGTCCCCCTCTCGCTCTGTCCCCTCTCACTCGGGACCCCTCTCTCTGACCCCCTCTATCTTCCCCACTCTCTGAACCCCTCTCTCTCCCATCCGCCCCTCTCTCTACCCCGCGTTCGGCCCTCTTCTCTCTGCCCCTCTCTCTCTGTCCCCACTCTTCTGTCCACCTCTCTGTCCACCACTCCCTGTCCCCTCTCTCTCTGTCCCTTTATCTCTGTCCATCTCTCTCTGTCCCCATCTCTCTGTCGCCGTCTCTCTCCCCCCTCTCTGTCACAGTCTATCTGTCCCCGCCCCACCTCTCTGGCCATCTCTCTCTGTCTCCTCTCCCTCTGTCCTCCTCTCTCTGTCCCACCTCTCTCTGTTCCCCATCTCTGTGTTCCCCCTTTCTCTGCCCCCTCTCCCTCTGTCCACCTGGCTCTTTCGCCCTCTGTCTGCCCCCTCACTCTTACCCACTCTATCTCCCCCCTCTCTGTCCCCCCTGTCTGTGTTCCCCCTTTCTCTGTCCCCCTCTTTCTGTCGCCCTCTCTCTGCCGCCTCTCTGTCACCGTCTCTCTGCCCCCCCTCCCTCTGTCCCCTCCCTCTGTCCCCTTCTCTCTGTTCCCCCCCGTCCCCCGTCTCTCTGTCCCCGCTATCTCCCCCACTCTCTGTCCTCTCTCTCCGTCACCCTCTCTCTGCACTCCACTCTCTGTCCCCCCTCTCTGTCCCGCCTCTATCTGTCCACACTCTCTCTCTCCCTCTCTCTTTCCCTCCTCTCTCTGTCCCCCCCTCTTTCCAGCCTCTATCTGTCCACCCTCTCTCTCCCCCTCTCTCTGTCTCCCCTCTCTGTCTCCCTTCTCTCTCTGTACGCCCTCTCACTGTCCATCTCTTTCTCTAGTCCCCCTCTTTCTTTGTCCTCCTTTCTCTCTGTCCCCTCTCTCTCTGTCCTCCTCTATCATCCCCACTCTCTATCTCCCCTCTCTCTGTCCCCCACTCTCTGTCCCCCTCTCTCTGTCCCCCACTCTCTGCCCCTCTCTCTCTGTCCCACCATCTCTGTCCCCCTCTCTCTGTCCCCCTCTCTATGTCGCCCTCTCTCTGCCCCTCTATCTCTGTCCCCTCTCTCTCTGTCCCCCTCTCTCTGACACCCTCTCTCTCTGTCCCCCTCTCTCTGACACCCTCTATCTGACTCACTCTCTGTCCCGCTCTCTCTGTCGCCGTCTCTCTGACCGTCTCTCTGTCCCTCACTGTCCCACTGTCTCTGTCCTCTCTCTCTCTGTCCCCACTCTCTCTGTCGCCCTCTCTGTCCCCTCTATCTCTGTCCCCCTCTCTCTGACACCGTCTATCTGACCCACTCTCTGTCCTGCTCTCTCTGTCGCCGTGTCTCTGACAGTCTCTCTGTCCCTCTCTGTTCCGCTCTCTCTGTCCACCTGTCTGTGTCCCCCTCTCTCTCTGTCCCCCATCTCTCTCTGTCTCCCCTCTCTGAACAACCTCGATCTGACCCACTCTGTGTCCCGCTCTCTCTGTTGCCCTCCCTCTGACACTCTCTCTGTCCCCCCTCTCTGTCCCCCTGTCTCTGTCTTCTCTCTCTCTCTGCCCCCTTCTCTCTGTCCGCCTCTCACTGTCCCCCTCTCTCTGACCCCTCTCTCTCTGTCCCTCACTCTCTGTCACCCCCTCTGTCCCCCTGTCTATGTCGCCCTCTCTCTGACCCAATCTCTCTCCCACCCGCCTCTCTCGCACCCCAGCTCTCTGCCCCCCTCTGCCTGTCGCCCTCTGTCTGTCCCCCTCTCTCTGCCACCCTCTCTCTCCCACCCGCCTCCGTCTATCCCCCCTCTTTGTCCCCTCTCTCTCTGTCCCCCTCTCTCTCTGTCCCGCTCTCTCTCCCAACCGCCTCTTTCTGACACCCTCTATCTCCTACCCACCTCTGTCTCTGTCCAACTCTCTCGGTCCCCCTCTCTCTCTACCCCCTCACTCCGTCCCCATCTCTCTGACACCCTCTATCTCACCCTCTCTCTGACGCCCTCTCTCTGCCGCCCTCTCTCTGCCGCCCTCTCACTGTCCCCTCTCTCTCTCTGAAACCTCTCTCTGACCCACTCTATCTGCTCCACTCTCTGTCCCCCTCTCTCTGCCCCCCTATCTCTCCACCCGCGTCCCTCAATCCACCCTTTTTTTCCCTCTCTCTCTGTCCCCCTCTCTGTCTGTCCCCCTCTCTCTCTCTGCCCCCTTAGTCTGTCCTCCTCTCTCTGTCCCCCTCCCTCTGTCCCCTCTCTCTCTCCCCCACTCTCTGCCCCCTCTCTGTCGCCCTCGCTCTGCCCACTCTCTCTGTGCCCCATACTCTCCATCCCCCCACTCTCTGTCCCCCTCTCTCTGATCCCCTCTCTCACCCCGACTCTGTACCCCTCTCTCTGTCTCCCACTTTCTGTCCCTCTCTCTCTGACCCCCGCTACCTCACCCTCTTTCTGTACCCCTCTCTCTGTCCCCCCTCTCTATTTGTCCCCCTCTGTCGCCCTTTCTCCGACCCCCTCTCTCTCTGTCCCTCACTCTCTGACACCCTCTATCTCCCCCACTCTCTGTACCCCTCTTTATGTCCCCCATCTCTTTGTCCCTCTCTGTCGCCCTTTCTCTGACCTCCTCTCTCTCTCTCTATCCCCCTCTCCCTGTACCCTCTCTCTGTCCCACTGTTACATCCCCCTCTTCCTCTGTCCCCCTCTCTCTCTGCCCCCCTCTCTCTGACCCCCTCTATCTGCACCACTCTCTGTCCTCCTCTCTCTGCCCCCTCTCTCTCTGTCCGTCTCTCTCTGTCCCCCTCTCTCTCTGTCCCCCGCTCTGTGACACCCTCTATCTCCCCAACTCTCTGTCACACTCTCTCTGTCCCCCTCTCACTACCCCCACTCTCTGTCCCCCTCTCTCTTTCGCCTTCTCTCTGTCCCCCTCTTTCTGTTCCCCTCCCTCTCCCACCCGCTTCTCTCTATCCCCCCTCTTTGTTCCCCTCTCTCTCTGTCCCCACTCTCTCTGTCCCGCAATCTCTGTTCCCCCACGCTCTGTCCCCCCTCTCTCTGTCCCCCTCTCTCTGAGCCCCTTCTCTGACCCCATCTCTCTACCCCACTCTGCACTCCTCTCTCTGACCCCCACTCTTAAACCCTCTCTCTTCCCCCTCCCTCTGTCCCCCATCTCACTGTCCCCTCTCTCTCTCTGACCCCCTCTAGCTCCCCCACTCTCTGTGCCCCTCTCTCTCTGTCGCCTTCTCTCTGCCCCCTCTCCCTCCCACCCGCCTCTCTCTTGCCCCCCTCTGTGTCCCACCCTCTCTTTGCCCCCCTCTCTCGGCCCCCCTCTCTCTTACCCCCTCTCTGTCCCCCTCGCTCTCTGACCCCCTCATTCTGTCCACCTTCTTCTGCCCCATCTCTCTGTCCCCCTCTCTCTCTGTCCCCCTCTCTCTCTGTCCCCTCTCTCTCTGACACCCTCTATCTCCCCCACTCTCTGTGCTCCTCTCTCTGTCCCCCTCTCTCTGACCCCCTCTACCTCACGCTCTTTTTGTCCCCCTCTCTCTGTCGCCCTCTCTCTGAACCTATCTCTCTCCCACACTCTGAACCTCCCTCTCATTTCCCCTCTCTCTGTCCCCCTCTAACTCCCCCTCTCTCTGTTCCCGTCTCTCTGACCGCCTCTATCCTCCCCACTCTCAGTGCCCCTCTCTCTGTGGCCCTCTCTCTGTCTCCCTCTCTCTGCCACCCTCTCTCTTCCCCCCTCCCTCTGTCCCCCACTCTCTCTCTGTCCCCCTCTATCTGCCCCCATCTCTCTCTGCCCCTCTCTCTCTGTCCCCTCTCTCTCTGTCACCCATGTCTCTCTGTCCACTCTCTCTCTGACCCCCTCTATCTCCCCACTCTCTGTGACCCTCTCTCTGTCCCCCTCCCTCTGACCCCCTCTATCTCCCCCTCTCTCTGTCTCCCTCTCCCGGACCGCCTCTACCTTCCCCCTCTTTCTGTTCCCCTCTCTCTGAATCCGTCGATTTCCTCCGCGCTCTGTGCTCCTCTCTCTGTCCCCCTCTCTTTATCCCCCTCTCTCTGTCGCCCTCTCTCTGACCCCTTCTCTCTGTCCCCCACTCTATGTCTTCCTCTCTCTCTGTCCCCATCTCTCTGCCCCCTCTCTCTCTGTCCCTCTCTCTCTGTCCCCGTCTCTCTGTCCCCCTCTCTCTGACACCCTCTATCTCCTCCGCTCTCGGTGCCCCACTCTCTGTCCCTCCCTCTCTTTGTCCCCCTCTCTCTTTCGCCCTCTTTCTGACCCACTCTCTCTCTGTCCCCTGCTCTCGGTCCCCCACTCTCTCTGACCCCATCACTCTGTCCCCCTCTCTCTGCCCCACTCTCTCTGTCCCCTCGCTCTCTGTCCCCCTCTATCACCCCCACTCTCTGTGCCCCTCTCTCTGTCCCCCTCTCTTTATCCCCCACTCTCTGTCGCCCTCTCTCTGCCACCCTCTCTCTGTCGCCCCCTCTCTGTCTACCTCTCTCTCTGTCCCCCGCTCTCTGCCCCCTCTCTCTCTGTCCACCTCTCTCTGTCCCTCTCTCTATCCTCGTCTCTCTGTCCCCCTATCTCTGTCAACTTCTCTCTGCGCCCCATCTCTCCCCCTCTCTTTCTGTCCCCCTCTCTTTGACCCCCTCTATCTCACCCACTCTCTGTCCCCCGCTCTCTGTCGCCTCTCTCTGACCTCCACTCTCTGTCCCTCCTCTCTGCCCACTCTCTCTGACCCTCTCTGTCTCTGACCCTCTCTCTCTCTGCCCTTCTCTCTCTGACCCTTTCTCTCTGTCCCTGTCTCTCTGTCCCCCTATCTCTGTCGCCTTCTTTCTGCCCCCCTCTCTCTTCCCCTTTCTCTCTGTCCCCCTGTCTCTGTTCCCCTCCACTTCCCCAATCTCTGAGCCCCTCTCTCTGTCCCCCTCTCTCTGTCGCCTTCTCTCAGCCGCCTCTCTCTCCCCCACTCTCTCTCTGCCCCCTCTCTCTGACCCTCTCTATCTCACCCACTCTCTGTCACCCTCTCTCTGTCCCCCTCTCTCTCTGTCCCCATCTCGCTCTGCCCCCTCTCTCTGACTGCTTCTGTCATCCCCACTGTCTGTTCCCCACTCTCTGTCCTCCTCTCTCTTTCCCCTCTCTCTCTGTCGCGCTCTCTGTCCCCCTCTCCCTGTCCCCCTGTCTCTGTCGTACTCTCTCTGACACCCTCTCTCTCCCCCGATTTCGGCCCTCTCTCTCTGTCCCCCTCTCTGTGAGCCCCTCTATCTCCCCCACTCTCTGTCATCCTCTCTCTGTCCGCCTCTCTCTGACCGCCACTCTCTGTCCCCCTCTCACCCACTCTCTGTCGCCCTCACTCTGACCCCCTCTCTCTCTGTCCCCTGCTCTCTGTTCCCCACTCTATGTCTCCCTCTCTCTCTGTCCCCGTCTCTCTGTCCCGCTCTCTCTGACACCCTCTATCTCCTCCGCTCTCTGTGCCCCACTCTCTGTCCCTCCCTCACTTTGTCCCCCTCTCTCTTTCGCCCTCTCTCTGACCCCCTCTCTCTCTGTCCCCTCTCTCTGACCCCCTCTATCTCCCCCATTCTCTGTGCCCCTCTCTCTATCTCCCGCCCTCTGACCCCCTCTCTCTCCCACCCGCCTCTCTCTCTCTGTCCCCCCCTGTCCCACTCTCTCTATCCCCCTCTTTGTCCCCTCTCTCTCCCCCGCTCTCTGCCCTCATCGCTGTCGTCGTCTCTCTGCCCCCTCTTTCTCTGCCCCCTCTCTCTCTGTCACCATCTCTCTGCCCCACTCTCTCTCTGTCCCCCTCTCTCCCTAACCCCCCTATCTCCCCCACTCTCTGTCCCCCTCTCTGTCGTCCTCTCTCTGCCTCCTCTTTCTCTGCCCCTCTCTCTGTCACCCTCTCTCTCTCGCCCTCTCTCTGACCCACTCTCTCTCCCACCCGCCTCGCACTGTACATTCTCACTGTCCACCTCTCTCTCTGTCCACCCCTCTCTGTATCCCTCTCTTTGACCCCCTTTATCTCCCCCTCTCACTGTCCCCCCTCTCTCTGTCCCCTCTCTCTTCCCCTCTCTCTCTGCCCCTCTCTCTGACCACTCTCTCTCTGTTCCCCTCTCTCTCTGTCCCCTCTCTCTGTCCCCCTCTATCTCCCCCACTCTCTGTGCCCCTCTCTCTGTCCCCCTCTCTCTGACCCCTTCTGCCTCCAATTCTTTCTGTCCGCCTCTCTCTGACCCCCTCCAGCTCCCCCACTGTCTGTGCCTTTCTCTCTGTCCCTCTCCCTTTTCCCCATCTATCTCCCCCTCTCTCTGTCCCCCTCTCTCCGTTCCCCTCTCCCTCCCAACCGCCTCTCTCAATCCCCCTCTTTGTCCCGATCTCTCTCTGTCCCGCGCTCTCTGTTCCCCCTCTCTCTCCCACCCGCCTCTCTCTGACCCCCCTCTCTCCCACCCGCCTCTCTCTGTGTCCCCTCTCTCTGTCCCACTCCCTCTGTCCCCCTCTCTCTCCCCTGCTCTCTGCCGCCTCTCTCTCTGCCCGCCTGTCCCCCTCTCTCTCTATCCCCTTTCTCTCTGCCCCCTCTCTGTCCATTCCCCCACTGTCTGTCCCCCTCTCTCTGTTCCTCACTCTGTCCCCCACTCTGTACACCTCTGTCTGTTCCCCTCTCTCTGTCCCCATCAATATCCCCCTCTCTGTCCCCCTCTCTCTAACCCCCTCTGCCTCCAATTCTTTCTGTCTCCCTCTCTCTGACCCCCTCCAGCTCCCCCACTCTCTGTGCCCTCTCTCTGTCCCTCTCCCTCTGATCCCATCTATTTCCCCCTCTCTCGGTCCCCCTCTCTCCCTTCTCCTCTCCCTCCCACCCGCCTCTCTCAATTCCCCTCTTTGTCCCCCTCTCTCTCTGTCCCTCTCTCTCTCTCTCTGTCCCGCGCTCGCTGTTCCCTCTCTCTCTCCCACCCGCCTCTCTCTGACCTCTCTCCCTCTGCCCCCTCTCTCTGTCCCCCTCTCTCTGTTCCCCTCTCTCTGTCCTCCTCTCTCTCTGTTCCCCTCTCTCTCTGTTCCCCACTCTCTGTCCCCCCTCTCTCTATCGCCATCCCTCTCTCTGTTCCCCTCTCGCTCTGTCACCCGCTCTCTGTCCCACTCTCTCTCTGTCCCCTCTCTGTACCCATCTCTCTCTGTCCCCTTCTCTCTCTGTCCCCCTCTCTCTCTCCCAGTCTCTCTGCACCCCCATTCTCTCTGCCCTCTTCTCTCTCTGTCCCCTATATCTCTCTCTCCGCCTCTTTCTCTGTCCTCCTTCTCTCTGTCACCCTCTCTCTGTCCCCCTCTCTCTCTGTCATCCTTTCTCTTTCCCCTCCCTCTCTGTCATCCTCTATCAGTCGCCCTCTCTCTCTGTCGGCCTCTCTCTCTATCCCACTCTCTCTCTTACCCTATCTCCCCCACTCTCTGTCCCCCTCTCTCTGTCGCCCTCTCGCTGACCCCTTATCTCTCCCACCCGCCTCCCTCTGTACCCCCTCACTGACCCCCTCCCTCTCTGCCCCCTCTCTCTCTGTCCCCCTCACTCTCTGTCCCCCTCTCTCTTCCCCCTATCTACCCCACTCTGTCCCCGTCTCTCTGTCGTCCTCTCTTTGCCCCCTCTCTCTCTGTCCCCTCTCTCTCTATCTCTCCCTCTCTCTGTCCACCTCTCTCTCTCGCCCTCTCTCTGTCGTCCTCTCTCTGTCCACTCCCTCTCTGCACCCGCTCTCTCTCTGTCGCCCACTCTCTGCCCCCTCTCTCTCTGCCCCCTCTCTCTGTCCCCCTCATTCTTTCCCCCTCTCTCTGTCCCCTCTCTCTCTCTCTTTCCCACCCTCTCTCTGTCTCCCTCTCTCTCTGTCCCCGTCTCTCTGTTCCCCTCTCTCTGTCCCCCTCTCTCTGTCGCCCTCTCTCTGTCCCCTCTCTCTGTCGCCCTCTCTCTGTCCCCCTCTCTTTCTGTCCCCATCTCTCTCTCTGTCAACCCTGTTTCTGTCACCCTCTCTCTAGCCCCCTCTGTCCACTCTTTCTCTGTCCCTCTCTCTCTGTCACCCTCTCTCTGTCCCCTCTCTCTCTGTCCCCCCCTCTCTCTATCCCCTCCTCTCTGTCCCCCTCTCTCTGTCGCCCTCTCTCTGCCCCCCTCTCTCTCTGTCCCCCTCGCTTTCTGTCCCGCTCTCTCTGCCCCCAATCTACTCCACTCTGTCCCCGTCTCTCTGTCGCTCTCTCTCTGCCCGCCTCTCTCTCTGTCCCTCTCTCTCTGTCCCCCTCTCTCCCTGTGACTCTCTCTCTGCCCCCTTTCTCTGTCTCCCTTTCTCTCTGTCCCCTTGTCTCTGACCCCTTCTATCTACCCCACTCTCTGTCCCCCCTCTCTCTGTCCCCCTCTCTCTGTCCCCCTTTCCCTCTGCCTCCCTCTCTCTATCCCCCTCTATCTCCCCACTCTCTGACCCCCTCTCTCTGTCCCCCCTCTCTCTGCCCCCCTCTCTCTGTCCCCTCTCTCTGTCGCCCTCTCTCTCTGTCCCCCTCTCTCTGCCCCCTCTCCCTCAGCCCTCCACTCTCTCTGTCCCCTATCTCTCTCCCCCACTCTTTCTCTGCCCCCCCTCTCTCTGTCGCCCTCACTCTGTCGACCTCTCTCTGCCCCCCTCTCTCTCTGGCCCACTCTCTCTCTGAACCCCTTTATCTCCCCACTCTCTGTCCCCCTCTCCCTGTTGCCCTCTCTATGGCCCCCTCTCTCTCTCTGCCCTCCTCTCTCTCTGCCCTCCTCTCTCTCTGTCCCCGTCTCTTTCTGTCATCTATTCACTGGCGCCATCTCTCTGTCGCCCTCTCTCTCTGTCCCGCTATCTCGCTGACCCCCTATCTCCCGCAATCTCTGCCCCCCTCTCTCTGTCGCCCTCTCTCTGACCCCTTCTCTCTCCCACCCGCCTCCCTCTGTACCCCCTCACTGACCCCCTCTCTATCCCCCCTCTCACTGTCCATCTCTCTCTGCCCCCTCTCTATTCTCCCTCTCTCTGACCCCCTCTATCTCCCCCACTCTCTGTCCTCTCTCTCTGTCACCCCTCTCTCTGTCTCCTCTCTCTCTGCCCCCTCTCTCTCTATCCCCCCCTCTGTCGCCCTCTCTCTGACCCCTCTCTCTCTGTCCCCCTCTCTCTCTCTGTCCCCCTCTCTTTGTCGCCCTCTCTCTGACACCCTTCTCTCTGCCCCCCGTCCATCTCTCTCTGTCGCCTTCTCTCTGCCCCATTCTCTCTCTGCCCCCTCTCTCTCTGACCCCTGTCTCTGTCCCACTCTCTCTCTTTCCCACCCTCTCTCTGTCGCCCTCTCACTGTCCCCCTCTCTCTGTCCCCCTCTCTCTGTCCTCCTCTCTCTGTCCCCCTCTGTCTCTGCCCCCTCTCTCTATCCTCCTCTCTCTGTCCCCTCTCTCTCTGTCCCGCTCCCTGTCCCCCTGTCTCTGTCGCACTCTCTCTAACACCTTCTCTCTCCCACGCACCTCTCTCTCTCCCCCGCTCTCTGCCCTCTCTCTCTGTCTCCCTCTCTGTGACCCCCTCTATCTCCCCCACTCTCTGTCATCCTCTCTCTGTCCCACTCTCTCTGAAACCCACTCCCAGTCCCCCTCTCTCTGTCGCCATCTCTCTGACACCCTATCTCTCCCACGCGCCTCTCTCTCCCCCGCTTACTGCCCCCTCTCTCTGTTGCCCTCTCTCTGTCCCCCTCTCTCTCCGACTCTCTTCTCTCTATCCCCCCTCTAGTACCCCTCTCTCTCTGTCCCCTCTCTCTCTGCTCCCCACTCTCTGTCCCCATCTCTCTGACCGTATCTCTCTCCTCCACTCTGAACCACCCACCTTGCCCCCCACTGTCTGAGCCCCTCTATCTCTCCCTCTCTCTGTCCCCTTCTCTCTTTCGCCCACTCACTGACCCTCTCTCTCTCCCACCCGCCTCATTCTGACCCCTTCCCTCTCCCACACGCCTCTCTCTCTGACCTCCTCTCTCTGTCCCTCTCTCTCTGTACCGCTATCTCTGTCCCCCTCTCTCTCTGCCCCCACTCTCTGTCCTGCTCTATCTGTGTCCAGCTCTCTCTGTCCCCCTCTCTCTGTCCCCCTCTCTCTGTCCCCTCTCTCTCTGTCCCGCTCTCTGGCCCCCTCTCTGTCGCTCTCTATTTTGCCAATCTCTGTGCCACTCTCTCTGTCCCGCTCTCTCTGCCCCCTCTCCCTCCCACCTGCCTCTCTCTTTCCCCGTCACTCTTTCCCCCTCTCTCTGACCCAGTCTCTCTCCCCCACTCTGTACCCCTCTCTTTAATCCCGACTGTCTGTCCACCCTCTCTGTCCCCCTCTATCTCCCCCACTCCCTGTGCCACTCTCTCTGTCCCCCTCTCTCGGTCCCCCTCTCTCTCTGACTTTCTCACTCTGTCCCCCTCTCACTGCCCCATCTGTCTCTGCCCTTCTCTCTCTCTGAACCCCTCTATCTCCCCCACTCTCTGCGCCCCTCTCTCTGTCCCCGATCTCTGTCGCCTTCTCTCTGCTCCCACTCCCACTCTCTCTCTGTCCCCCTTTCTCTGATCCCCTCCACTCCCCCACTCTCTGACCCCTCTCTCTGTCGCTGCTCTCTGACCCTCTCTCTCTGTCCCTCTCTCTCTGCCCCCACTCTCTCTGCCCCTCTCTCTCCCACTCTCTCTCTGTCCCCCTCTCTCTGATCCCTTCTTCTCCTTCACTCTCTGTCCCCATCTCTCTGTCGCCCTCTCTCTGACCCCCTCTCTCGCTCTGTCCCCTTCTCTCTGTCGCCCTCTCTCTGACTGCCTCTATCTCCCCCACTCTCTGTCGCCCTCTCTCTGAACCCCTCTCTCTGTCCCTCTCTCTCTGTCCCCCTCTCTCTCTCTCCCCCTCTCTCTGACCCCCTCTCTGTCGCCCTCTCTATGCCGCCTCTATCTGTCCCCCCTCTCTGTTTCCCCCTCTCTCTTTCCCCCTCTCTCTGACCTCCACTCTGTCCCTATCTCTCTGTCGCCCACTCACTGCCCCCCTCTCTCTCCCACCCGCCTCATTCCGACCCCCTCTCTCTCCCACCCGCCTCTGTCTCTGACCTCCTCTCTCTGTTCCCCTCTCTCTTACCTCCTCTCTCTGTCCCCCTCTCTCTCTACCCCTCACTCTCTGTCCCCCTCTCTATGCACCCCTCTCTCTGTCCCCTCTCTCTCTGTCCCGCTCTCTGCCCTCATCTTTGTCGCTCTCTATCTTGCCCACTCTCTGTACCACTTTCTCTGTCGCCCTCTCTCTGTCCCCCTCTCCCTCCGAACCGCCTCTCCCTTTCCCCTCTCTCTGATTCCGTCTCTCTCCCCCACTCTGTATCCTGCCTTTGACCCCCACTGTCTGTCCACCCTCTCTGTCCCCCTCTATCTCCCCCACTCTCTGTGCCACTCCCTCTGTCACCCTCTCTCTGCTGCCTCTCCCTCCAACCCGCCTCGCTCTATTTCCCCCCTCTCTCTGCCCCCCCTCCGTGCCCCATCTCTCTGTCCCCCTCTCTCTGTCCCCCTCTCTCTATGACCCCCTCACTCAGTCCCCCTCTCTCTGCCGCATCTGTCTCTGCCCTCTCTCTCTCTCAATCTCTCTATCTCCCCCTCTCTCTGTGCCTCTCTCTCTGTCCCCTCTCTCTGACCCCCTCTAACTCCCATTCTTTCTGTCCCCCTCTCTCTGACCCCCTCTATCTCTCCCACTCGCTGTCCCACTCTCTCTGTCCCCCTCTCTCTTCCACCCGCCACTCTCTATCCCCCCTCTTTGTCCCCTCTCTCTCTGCCCCCCTCTGTCTGTCCCCTCTGTCGCTCCCTCGCTCTCTGACCCCTCTCTGTCACCCCCTCTCTGCCCCGTCTCTCTCTGCTCCCTCTCTGTCTGCCCCCTCTCTTTCCCCCTCTCTCTGTACTTCTCTCTCTGACCCCCACTCGCTGTCCCCCTCTCTCTGTCCGCCTCATTCTCCCCATCTCTCTGTCACCCTCTCTCTCCCATATCTCCCTCCAATCCACCTCTCTATATCCCCCACTCTCTGTCCGCATCTCTCTGCCCCATCTCTTTCTGCCCCTCTCTCTTTGTCCACCTCTCTCACCGTCCCCCTCTCTCTCTTTCCCCTCCCTCGCTGACCCCCTCTACCACCCCCTCTTTCTGTCCCTCTCTCCCTGACCCCCTCTATCTCCCCCTCTCTCTGTCCCCCTCTCTGTGTCCCAGTCTCTCTCCCACCCGCCTCTCTGACCCCCTCTCTCTCCCACCCGCCTCTCTCTCTGTGCCTCTCTCTCTGTCCCCCTCGATCTGTCTGCCTCTATCTCCCCATCTCTCTGCCCCTTCCCACTGACCCCCTATATCTCTCCCTCTCTCTGTCCCCCTCTCTGTGTCCCCCCCTCTCTCTGCCCCCTCTCTCTGTCTCCCTTCTCTGTCCTTCCACTCTCTGTATCCCTCTCTCTGACCCCCACTCTCTGTACCCCTCTCTCTGTCGGCCTCTATCTCCCCCTCTCTCCGTCCCCCTTTCTCTGACCCCCTCTATCTTCCCCACTCTCTGTGTACCTCTCTCTGTCCCCATCTCTCTGCCCCCATACTTTCTGCTCCTCTCTCTTTGTCCCCCTCTCTCAATGTCCCCTCTCTCTCTCCCTTCTCTCTCTGTCCCCCTATATCTCCCCCACTCTCTCTTTCCCCTCTCTCTCTGACCCCCTCTACCTCCCCCTCGTTCTATCCCCCTCTCTCTGACCCCCTCCATCTCCCCCAATCTCTTTGCCCCTCTCACTGTCCCCCTCCCTCTGACCCCTCTATCTTCCTCTCTTTCAGTCCCCCTCTTTGTGTCCCCCTCTCTCTGCCACCTGCCTCTCTCTGACCCCGTCTCGCTCCCACCTGCCCCTCTCTGTCCCCCCCCCATGTTCCCCACTCGCTGTACGCTATCTCTCTCCCCCGCGCTCTGCCCCCTCTCTTTCGCCTCTATCTGCCCCTTCTCTCTGCCCCGCTCTCTTTCCCCCCTCTCTCTCTGCCCCTACACTCTATCCTCATCTATCTGTCCCCCTCCCTCTGTCCCTCTCTCTACCCCCTCTCTCACTGCCCCTCTGTCCCCTCTCTCTCTATGCCCCTCTCTCTCTGTCCCCCACTCTCTCCATCCCCCCACTCTCTGTTCCCCCCCTCTGACCCCATCTCTCTCCCCCACTCTGTACCCCTCTATCTGTACCACACTCTCTGTCCCCTTCTATCTCCCCTTCTCTTTGTCCCCCTCTCTCTTACCCCCTCTATCTCCCCCACTCTCAGTGCCCCTCTCTGTCGCTCTCTCTCTGCCCCCTCTCTCTTCCCCCTCTTTCCCCCTCTCTGTCCCTCTCTCACTGTCCCCTTCTCTCTGTCCCCCTCTCTCTGCCCCATCTCTTTCTGCCCCTCCCTCTATGTCCCACTCTCTCTCTGTCCCCCTCTTTCTGCCCCCCTCTATCTCCCCCACTCTCTCCCCCTCTCTCTGTCGCCCTCTCTCTCTGCCCCCTCTCTCTGCCCCCTCTCTCTGCCCCATCTGTCTCTGCCCATCTCTCTCTCTGAACCCCTCTATCTCCCCCACTCTCTGTGCCTCTCTCTCTGTCCCCCTATCTCTGACCCCCTCTACCTCCCATTCTTTCTGTTTCCCTCTCTCTGACCCCCTCTATCTCTCCCACTCTGTGTCCCTCTGTCTGTCCACTTATGTCTCCCACCCGCCACTCTCTATCCCCCTCTTTGTCCGATCTCTCTCTGTCCCCTCTCTCTCTGTCCCGCTCTCTCTGTTCCCCATCTCTCTGTCCCCCTCTCTCTCCCATCTGCCTCTCTCTGTCCCCCTCTCTCTCTGCCCTCTCTCTCTGTCCTCTTCTCTCTGTCCCCCTCTCTCTCCCATCTGCCTCTCTCTTCCCCCTCTCTGTCTGCCCCCATTCTGTCCCCATCTCTCTGTACCCCTCTCTCTGACCCCCACTCTCTGTCCCCCCTCTCTCTCTCCGCCTCTATCTCCCCCCTCCCTGTCCCTCTCTCTCTGACCCCCTCTATCTCGCCTCTCTCTGTCACCCCACACACCTCTCTGTACTTCCTCTCTCTGTCCGCATCTCTCTGCCCCATCTCTTTCTGCCCCTCTCTCTTTCCCCCCCTTACTGTCCCCCTCGCTCTTTCTACTCTCTCTCTGTCCCCCTCTATCTCTCCCACTATCTGTGCCCCCCTCTCTCTATCCCCGTCTCTCTGACCCCCTCTACCTCCCCCTCTTTCTGTCCCCCTCTCCCTGACCCCCTCTATCTCCCCCACTCTCTGTGCCCATCTCTCTGTCCCCCTCCCTCTGACCCCCTCTATCTCCCGCTGTCTCTGTCCCCCTCTCTGTGTCCCACTCTCTCTCCCACCCGCCTCTCACTGACCCCCTCTCTCCCACCCGCCTCTCTCTCTGTCCCCCTTTCTCTGTCCCCCTCCCTCTGACCCCTCCTATCTCCCCCTCTCTCTGTCCCCCCTCTGTGTCCCCCTCTCTCTCCCACCCTCCTCTCTCTGACCCCGTCTCTCTCCCACCCGCCTCTCTCTCTGCCCCCGTCTCTCTGTCCCTTCTCTCTCTGCCCCCTCTGTCTGTCCCCCTCTCTGTCCCCCCACTCAATGTCCCTCTCTCTCTGTCCGCCTATATCTCCCCCGCTCTCTGTCCCTCTCTCTCTGACCCCTTCTATCTTCCTCACTCTCTGTGCCCCTCTCTCTGTCCCCATCTCTCTGTCCCCATCTCTTTCTGCCCCTCTCTCTTTGTCCCCCTCTCTAACTGTCCCCCTCTCTCTCTTTCCCCACTCACTCTGACCCCCTCTATCTCCCCCACTCTCTGTGTCCCCCTCTCTCTGTCCCCCTCTCTCTGACACCCTCTATCTCCCCCTCTCTCAGTCTCCCTCTCTGTGTCCCTCTCTCTCTGCCACCCGCATCTCTCTGACCCCCTCTCTCTCCCACCTGCCTCTCTCTCTGTCCCCCTCCCTCTGTGCCCTCTCTCTCCCCCGCTCTCTGCCCCCCTCTGTCCCCTCACTCTCTATCCCCCCACTCTCTGTTCCCCTGTCTGTGACCCCATCTCTCTCCCCTACTCTGTACCACTCTCTCTGTCCCCCACTCTCTGTCCCCCTCTATCTCCCCTTCTCTCTTTCTCCCTCTCTCTTACCCCTTCTATCTCCACCACTCTCAGTGCTGCTCTCTGTTGCTCTCTCTCTTCCCCATCTCTCTGTCCCCCTCTCTCTCTGTCCCCCTCTCACTGCCCCCTCTCTCTGTCCACCTCTCTCTCTGCCCCTCTCTCTCTGTCCCGCTCTCTCTCTGTCCCACTCTCTCTCTGTCCCCTCTCTCTCTGTCCACCTCTATCTCCCCCACTCTCTGTGCCCCTCTCTCTGTGTCCCCCTCTAACTGACCCCCTCCATCTCCCCCACTCTATGTCCCACTCTCTCTGTCGCCCTCTCTCTGACCTCCACTCTGTGTTCCCTTCTCTCTGTCGTTCTCTCTCTGCCCCCTCTCCCTCCCACCCGCCTCTCTCTTCCTCCCTAGCTCTGTCCCCCCCTCTCTCTGTCCCCGTCTCTCTCTGCCCCCCTCACTCTGCCCCTCTCTCTCTGCCCCCATCTTTCTCTCTGCGCCTCTCTCTCTGTCCCCCTTTCTCTCTGTCCCACTCTCTCTGTCCCCCCTATCTCCCCCACTCTTTGTCCTCTTCTCTCTGTCACCCTCTCTCTGAACCCTCTACCTCCCCTCTTTCTTTCCCCTCTCTCTGACCCCCTCTATCTTCCCCACTGTCGGTGCCCCTCTCTGTCTCCCTCTCTCGGACCCCCTCTAACTCCCCCTCTTTCTGTTGTCCTCTCTCTGACCCCCTCTATCTCCCCCACTCTCTGTGCCCCTCTCTCTGTCGCCCTGTCTCTGTCCCCCTCTATCTCCCCCACTCTCTGTGCCCCTCTCTCTGTCGCCCTGTCTCTGTCCCCCTCTATCTCCCCCACTCTCTGTGCCACTCTCTCTGTCGCCCTGTCTCTGCCCCCCTCTCCCTCCCACCCACCTCTCTCTTTCCCACTCTCTCTGTCCCCATCACTCTGCCCCCATCTCTTTCTGCCCCTCTCTCTTTGTCCCCCTCTCTCACTGTCCCCCCCTCTCCTTCCCGTCTCTTTCTGACCCCCTCTATTTCCCCCACTCTCTGTACCCCGTCTCTCTATCCACCTCTCTCTGACCCCCTCTACCTCCCTCTCTTTCTGTCCCCCTCTCCCTGACCCCCTCTATCTCCCGCACTCTCTGTGCCCATCTCTGTGTCCCACTCTCTCTCCCACCTGCCTGTCTCTGGCCCCTTCTCTCTCCCACCCGCCTCTCTCTCTGTCCCCCTCTCTCTCTGTCCCCCTCGCTCTATCCCTTATCTCTCTTCCCCGCTCTCTGTCCCCCTCGAAGTCGCCCTCTCTCTGCCCCCTTCTCTCTGCCCCCTCACCCCCTCTCTCTCTACCCTTCACTCTATCCTCATCTATCTGTCCCCCTCCCTCTGTCCCCTCTATCTCTCCCCCGCTCTCGCCCCCCCCCTCTGTCACCCTCTCTCTACCCCTTCTCTCTCTCTGCCCCTCTCTGTCCCCCTCTATCTCTATCCCCCTCTCTCTCTGTCCCCCACTCTCTCCATCCCCCCACACTCTGTCCCAATCTATCTCCCCATCTCTGTACGCTTCTCTCTGTCCCCCACTCTCTGTCCCCCTCTATCTTCCCTTCTCTCTGTCCCCTCTCTCTTACCCCCTCTATCTCACCCACTCTCAGTGCCCCTCTCTTTCACTCTCTCTCTGCTCACTCTCTCTTCCCCATCTCTCTGTCCCCCCTCTCTCTGCCCTCTCTCATTTTCCCCCTCTCTCTGCCCCCATCTCTCTTTGCCCCTCTCTCTCTGTACCCCTCTCCCTGTCCCACTCTCTCTGTCCCCTCTCTCTCTCTGTACCCCTCTATCTCCCCCATTCTCTGTGCGCCTCTCTCTGCCCCCCTCTCTCTGTCACCCTCTCTCTCTGTCCCTACTCTCCCTGACCCCTCTATCTCCCCCACTCTCTATTCCCCTCTCTCTGTCGCCCTCTATCTGCTCCCTCTCCCTCTCTCCTGGCTCTCTCTTTCCCCCTTCTCTCTGTCCCACTATCTCTGTCCCCCTCTCTCTCTCTGACCCTCTCACTCTCCCGCTCTCTCTGCCCCATCTGTCTCTGCCACTTTCTCTCTCTGAACCCCTCCGTCTCCCCACTCTCTGTGCAACTCTCTCTCTCCCACTGTCTTTGACCCCCTCTACCTCCCATTCTTTCTGTCCCCCTCTCTCTGACCCCCTCTATCTCTCCCACTCTCTGTGTGCCCTTTTTGTCCGCCTATCTCTCCCACCCGCCACTCTCTATCACCCCTCTTTGACCCCTCTCTCTGTCCCCCTCTCTCTCTGTCCTGCTCTCTGTTCCCCATCTCTCTGCCCCCTCTCTCTGTCGCCTCTGACTCTCCCCCGCACTCTGACCCCTCTCTGTCGCCCTCTCTCTCTGCCCCCACTCTGTCCCCCCTCTCAAGTCACCCCTCTCTCTGTCCCCCCTCTCTCTGTCTGCCTCTATCTGCCCCTCTCTATTCCCCGTTCTCTGACCCCCTCTACCTCCCCCACTTTCTGTCCCCTCTCCTTGCCCCCCTCTGTCTGCCACCCGCCTCTCTCTGACCCACTCTCTCTCCCACCTGCCTATCTCTCTGTCCCCCTTTCTCTGTCCCCCCCTCTCTCTGCCCCCTCTCTCTGTCCCCCCTCTGTCCCCCACTCTCTGTCCTCTATCTCTCTTCCCCGCTCTCTGCCCCCCTCTCTGTTGCCCTCTCTCTCTGCCCCCTTCTCTCTGCCCCCCTCTCTTGCCCCCCTCTCTCTCTGTCCCCTCACTCTATCCTCATCTATCTGTCCCCTACCCTCTGTCCACTCTCTCTCCCCCGCGCTCTCTGCACCCCCGTCACCCTCTCTCTCACCCCTCTCTCTCTCTGCCCCTCTCTGTCCCCTCTCTCCCTACCCCCTCTCTCTCTCCGTCCCCCACTCTCTCCATCCCTCCACTCTCTGTTCCCCTCTCTCTGACCCCATCTGTCTCCCCCACTCTGTACCCCTCTCTCTGTCCACTACTATGTCCCCTTCTCTCTGTCCCTCTCTCTCTTAACCCTTCTATCTCACCCACTCTCAGTGCCACTCTCTCTGTCGCTCTCTCTCTGCCCCCTCTCTCTCTGCCCCCTCTCTTTCCCCTTGTCTCTGCCCCCTCTCTCTCTCTGTCTCCCACTCTCTCCATCCCCCCACTCTTTCCAACCCCCCACTCTCTGTCCCCCTCTCAGTCTCCATCTATCTCCCCCTTTTTCTGTTACCTTCTCTCTCTTACCCCTTCTATCTCCCCCACTCTTTCTCTGCCCCTCTCTCTGTCGCCGTCTCTCTGCCCCGTCTCCCTCCTACCCGCCTCTCTCTTTCCCCCCTCTCTCTGTACCCCTCTCTCTCTGCCCCCTCACTCTGTCCTCCTCTCTCTCTGTCCCCTCTCTCTCTGTCCCCTCTCTCTCTCTGTCCCCCTCTATCTCGCCCTCTTTCTGTCCCCCTGTCTCTGACGCCCTCAATCTCCCCCACTCTCTGTGCCGCTCTCTCTGTCCCCCTCCCTCTGACCCCCTCTATCTCACCTCTCTCTGTCCCAGTCTCTCTCTGACCCATCTACCTCCCCCTCTTTCTGTCCACCTCTCTCTGACCCCCTCTATCTCCCCCACTCTGTGCCCCTCTCTCTGTGCCCCCTCTCTTTGTCCCCCTCTCTCTGAGCCCCTCTCTCTCTGTCCCTCTCTCTCTGACCCCCTCTATCTACCCACTCTCTGTCGCCCTCTCTCTGACTTCCACTCTCTGTCCCCTTCTCTCTGTCGCCCTCTCTCTGACACCCTCTCTCTCCCACCCGCCTCTCTCTCTCCCCCGCTTCTGCCCCCTCTCTCAGTCGCCCTCTCTCTATCCCCTTCTTTGTCCCCCTCTCTCACTGTCCCCCTCTCCCTCTGTCCCGCTCTCTCTGTTCCCCCTCTCTCTGTCGTTCTCTCTCAGCCACTGTCCTCTCTCTGAACCCCTCTCTCTCTCTCTCCCACCAGCCTCTCTCTCTGTCCCCGTCTCTCTACCCCCCCTCTATCCCTCTCTCTCTGTCCCTCTCTCTCTGTCCCCCTCTCTGTCTGTCACCCTCTCACTGTCCCCTCTCTCTCTCCCCCACTCTCTACCCCCTCTCTGTCGCCCTGTCTCTGACCCCTCTCTGTCTCTGCCCCCCTCTCTATCCCCCCTCTCTCTGGCCCCCTGTCTCAGACGCCCTCTCTCTCCCCCACTCTGTACCCCTCTCTCTGATCCCCACTCTCTGTCCCCCTCTATTTCCCCCTCTCTCTGTGCCCCTGTCTCTGTCGCCCTCTGTGTGCCCCCTCTCCCTCCCACCGGCGTCTCTCTTCCCCCCTCTCTCTGTCCCCCCTCTCTGTCCCCCATCTCTCTCTGCCCCTCTCTATCTGTCCCCCTCTCTCTCTGTCCCCTCTCGCTCTGACCCCCTCTACCTCCCCCTCTTTCTGTCACCCTCTCTATCTCCCCCACTCTATGTCCCCCTCTCTCTGACCCCCTCTATCTCCCCCATTCTCTGTGCCCCTCTCTCTATCCCCCGCCCTCTGAACCCCTCTCTCTCCCACCCGCCTCTCTCTCCCACCCGCCTCTCTCTCTGTCCCCCTCTCTCTCTCTCTCTGCCCCCTGTCCCACTCTCTCTATCCCCCTCTTTGTCCCCTCTCTCTCCCTAACCCGCTTATCTCCCCCACTCTCTGTCCCCCTCTCTGTCGACCTCTCTCTGCCCCCTCTTTCTCTGCCCCCCTCTCTGTCACCCTGTCTCTCTCGCCCTCTCTCTGACCCACTCTCTCCCACCCGCCTCGCACTGTACATTCTCACTGTCCACCTCTCTCTCTGTCCTCCCTCTCTGTATCCCTCTCTTTGACCCCCTTTATCTCCCCCTCTCACTGTCCCCCCTCTCTCTGCCCCCTCTCTCTTCCCCTCTCTCTCTGCTCCTCTCTCTGACCCCTCTCTCTCTGTTCACCTCTCTCTCTGTCCCCTCTCTCTCTGTCCCCCTCCATCTCCTCCACTCTCTGTGCCCCTCTCTCTGTCCCCCTCTCTCTGACCCCCTCTGCCTCCAATTCTTTCTGTCCGTCTCTCTCTGACCCCCTCCAGCTCCCCCACTGTCTGTGCTCCTCTCTCTGTCCCTCTCCCTTTTCCCCATCTATCTCCCCCTCTCTCTGTCCCCCTCTCTCCGTTCCGCTCTCCCTCCCAACCGCCTCTCTCAATCCCCCTCTTTGTCCCGCTCTCTCTCTGTCCCGCGCTCTCTGTTCCCCCTCTCTCTCCCACCCGCCTCTCTCTGACCCCCTCTCTCTCCCACCCGCCTCTCTCTGTGTCCCCCTCTCTCTGTACCCCCGTCCCCCTCTCTCTGTCCCACTCCCTCAATCCCCCTCTCTCTCCCCTGCTCCCTGCCGCCTCTCTCTCTGCCCGCCTGTCCCCCTCTCTCTCTGTCCCCTTTCTCTCTGCCCCCTCTCTGTCCATTCCCCCACTGTCTGTCCCCCTCTCTCTGTCCCCCACTCTGTCCCCCACTCTGTACACCACTGTCTGTCCCACTCTCTCTGTCCCCATCAATATCCCCCTCTCTCTGTCCCCCTCTCTCTAACCCCCTCTGCCTCCAATTCTTTCCGTCTCCCTCTCTCTGACCCCCTCCAGCTCCCCCACTCTCTGTGCCCTCTCTCTGTCCCTTTCCCTCTGACCCCATCTATCTCCCCCTCTCTCTGTCCCCCTCTCTCCCTTCCCCTCTCCCTCCCACCCGCCTCTCTCAATCCCCCTCTTTGTCCCCCTCTCTTTGTCTCTCTGTCGTCCTCTCTCTGCCCCCTCTCTCTCTGTCCCCTCTCTCTCTATCTCTCCCTCTCTCTGTCCACCTCTCTCTCTCTCGCCCTCTCTCTGTCGTCCTCTCTCTGTCCACTCCCTCTCTGCACCCGCTCTCTCTGTCGCCCTCTCTCTGCCCCCTCTCTCTCTGCCCCTTCTCTCTGTCCCCCTCACTCTTTCCCCCTCTCTCTGTCCCCTCTCTCTCTCTTTCCCACCCTCTCTCTGTCTCCTTCTCTCTGTCCCTCTCTCTCTGTCCCCCTCTCTCTGTCGCCCTCTCTCTGTCCCCTCTCTCTGTTCCCCACTCTCTGTCCCCCTCTTTCTGTCCCCATCTCTCTCTCTGTCACCTCTCTCTCTGTCCCCCTCTCTCTGTCGCCATCCCTCTCTTTGTTTCCCTCTCGCTCTGTCACCCGCTCTCTGTCCCACTCTCTCTCTGTCCCCTCTCTGTCCCCATTTCTCTCTGTCCCCTTCTCTCTCTGTCCCCCTCTCTCTCTCCCCGTCTCTCTGCCCCCCATTCTCTCTGCCCTCCTCTCTCTCTGTCCCCTATATCTCTCTCTCCGCCTCTTTCTCTGTCCTCCTTCTCTCTGTCACCCTCTCTCTGTCCCCCTCTCTCTCTGTCATCCTCTCTCTTTCCCCTCTCTCTCTGTCATCCTCTATCAGTCGTCCTCTCTCTCTGCCAGCCTCTCTCTCTATCCCACTCTCTCTCTGACCCTATCTCCCCCACTCTCTGTCCGCCTCTCACTGTCGCCCTCTCGCTGACCCCTTATCTCTCCCACCCGCCTCCCTCTGTACCCCCTCACTGACCCCCTCCCTCTCTGCCCCCTCTCTCTCTGTCCCCCTCACTCTCTGTCCCCCTGTCTCTCCCCCCTATCTACCCCACTCTGTCCCCGTCTCTCTGTCGTCCTCTCTCTGCCCCCTCTCTCTCTGTCCCCTCTCTCTCTATCTCTCCCTCTCTCTGTCCACCTCTCTCTCTCTCGCCCTCTCTCTGTCGTCCTCTCTCTGTCCACTCCCTCTCTGCACCCGCTCTCTCTGTCGCCCTCTCTCTGCCCCCTCTCTCTCTGCCCCTTCTCTCTGTCCCCCTCACTCTTTCCGCCTCTCTCTGTCCCCTCTCTCTCTCTTTCCCACCCTCTCTCTGTCTCCTTCTCTCTGTCCCTCTCTCTCTGTCCCCCTCTCTCTGTCGCCCTCTCTCTGTCCCCTCTCTCTGTCGCCCTCTCTCTGTCCCCCTCTCTTTCTGTCCCCATCTCTCTCTCTGTCACCTCTCTCTCTGTCCCCCTCTCTCTGTCCCCCTCTCTCTTTGTCCCCCTCTCTCTTTGTCACCCTCTCTCTGTCAACCCTGTCTCTGTCACCCTCTCTCTAGCCCCCTCTGTCCACTCTTTCTCTGTCCCTCTCTCTCTGTCACCCTCTCTCTGTCCCCTCTCTCTCTGTCCCCCCTCTCTCTATCCCCTCCTCTCTGTCCCCCTCTCTCTGTCGCCCTCTCTCTGCCCCCCTCTCTCTCTGTCCCCCTCGCTTTCTGTCCCCCTCTCTCTGCCCCAATATACCCCACTCTGTCCCCGTCTCCCTGTCGCCCTCTCTCTGCCCCCCTCTCTCTCTGTCCCCTCTCTCTCTCTATACCTCCCTCTCTCTGTCCACCTCTCTCTGTCATTCTCTCTCTGTCCCCTCTCTCTCTGCACCCTCTCTGTCTGTCCCTCTCTCTCTGTCCCCCTCTCTCCCTGTGACTCTCTCTCTCTGCCCCCTTTCTCTGTCCCCCTTTCTCTCTGTCCCCTTGTCTCTGACCCCTTCTATCTACCCCACTCTCTGTCCCCCTCTCTCTGTCCGCCTCTCTCTGTCCCCCTTTCCCTCTGCCTCCCTCTCTCTGTCCCCCTCTATCTCCCCACTCTCTGACCCCCTCTCTCTGTCCCCCCTCTCTCTGCCTCCCTCTCTCTATCCCCTCTCTCTGTCACCCTCTCTCTCTATCCCCCTCTCTCTCTATACCTCGCTCTCTGTCGCACTCTCTCTCTGTCCCCTCTCTGTCCCCATCTCTCTCTGTCCCCTTCTCCTTCTGTCGCCCTCTCTCTCTCCCCCTCTCTCTGCCCCCTCTCCCTCTGCCCTCCTGTCTCTCTGTCCCCTATCTCTCTCCCCCACTCTTTCTCTGCCCCCCCTTCTCTCTGTCGCCCTCACTCTGTCGACCTCTCTCTGCCCCCCTCTCTCTCTGGCCCACTCTCTCTCTGACCCCCTCTATCTCCCCACTCTCTGTCCCCCTCTCCCTGTTGCCCTCTCTATGGCCCCCTCTCTCTCTGCCCTCCTCTCTCTCTGCCCTCCTCTCTCTCTGTCCCCGTCTCTTTCTGTCACCTTCTCACTGGCGCCATCACTCTGTCGCCCTCTCTCTCTGTCCCGCTATCTCTCTGACCACCTCTATCTCCCGCAATCTCTGCCCCCCTCTATCTCCCGCAATCTCTGCCCCCCTCTCTCTGTCGCCCTCTCTCTGACCCCCTCTATCTCCCCCACTCTCTGTCCCCTCTCTCTGTCACCCCTCTCTCTGTCTCCCCTCTCTCTGCCCCCTCTCTCTCTGTCCCCCCCTCTGTCGCCCTCTCTCTGACCCCCCTCTCTCTGTCCCCCTCTCTCTCTGTCCCCCTCTCTTTGTCGCCCTCTCTCTGACACCCTTCTCTCTGCCCCCCGTCCATCTCTCTCTGTCGCCTTCTCTCTGCCCCGTTCTCTCTCTGCCTCCTCTCTCTCTGTCCCCCTCTCTCTGTCCCACTCTCTCTCTTTCCCACCCTCTCTCTGTCGCCCTCTCACTGTCCCCCTCTCTCTGTGTCCCCATCTCTCTCTGTCCCCTCTCTCTCTATCCCACTCTCTCTGTCCCCCTCTCTCTGTGACCCCCTCTGTCTTTGTCACCCTCTCTCTGTCCCTCCTGTCTCTGTCCCCTCTCTCTCTGTCCCCCCTCTCTCCCCCCTCTCTGTCCCCCTTACTCTCTGTCCCCATCTCTCTGCCCCCTATCTACCCCACTCTGTCCCGTCTCTCTGTCACCCTCTTTCTGCCCCCTCTCTCTCTGTCCTCTCTCTCTCTATCCCTCCCTCTATCTGTACACCTCTCTCTGTCCATCTCTCTCTGGCGTCCTCTCTCTGTCCCCTCTCTCTCTGCCCCCTGTCTCTCTGTCCCCCTCTCTCTGTCCCCGTCTCTCCCCGTCGCTCTCTCTCTGCCCCCTCTCTCTCTCTGTCCCCCTTTCTCTCTGTCCCCTTGTCTCTGACCCCCTCTATCTACCCCAATATCTGTCCCCTCTCTCTCTATCCCCCTCTCCCTCTGCCACCTGTCTCTTTACCCCTCTCTCTGTCCCCTCTCTCTCTCTGCCCCCTCTCTATCCCCCCCTCTCTGTCCATATCTCTCTGCCCCCTATCTACACCACTCTGTCCCCGTCTCTATGTCGCCCTCTCTCGGCCTCCTCTCTCTCTGTCCTCTCTCTCTCTATCCCTCCCTCTCTCTGTCCACCTCTCTCTGTCGTCCTCTCTCTCTGCCCCACCCTCTCTCTGTCCCCCTTTCTCTCTGTCCCCTTGTCTCTGAACCCCTCTATCTACCCCACTCTCTGTCCCCTGTCTCTCTATCCCCTCTCCCTCTGCCCCCTCTCTCTGTTCCCCTCTATCTGTCCCCCTCCTTCCCACCCGCCTCTCTCTTTCCCCTTTCTCTGTCCCCCTTTCCCTCTGCCTCCCTCTCTCTGCCCCCTCTATCTCGCCCACTCTCTGTAACCCCTCTCTCTCTCCCACTCTCTCTCTCTGCCCCCTCTCTCTGTCCCCTCTCTCTGTGCCCCTCTCTGTGTCTCCTTCTCTCTCCGTCCCCCACTCTCTGTTCCCCTCTATCTCCCCCACTCTCTGTCCCCTCTCTCTCTGTCCTCCTCTTCTCTCTCTCTGCCCCCCTCTGTCTGTCTCCCTCTCTCTGTCCCCCCCTCACTCTGCCCCCTCTCTCTCTGAACCCCTCTCTCATCCACCCTCCTCTCTCTTTGTCCCCTTATCTCTCTGGCCTCCTCTCTCTTTGTCACCCCCTCTCTCTGTCATCCTCTCTCTGTCGCCATCTCTCTGTCGCCCTCTCTCGCTGTCGCCCTCTCTCTCTGACCCCCTCTATCTCCCCCACTCTCTGTCCTCCTCTCTCTGTCACCCTCTCTCTGATCCCCTCTCTCTCCCACCCGCCTCCCGCTGTACCCCCTCACTGTCCCCCTGTCTCTCTCTCCCCCCTCTCTCTGTCCCCCTCTCTGTGCCCCCCTCTCTGTTCCCCCTCTATCTGACCCCCTCTATCTCCACACTTTCTGTCCCCTCTCTCTCTGTACCTCACTCTCTGTCACCCCTCTCTCTGTCCCCCCGTCCCCCTCTCTCTCTGTCTCCCCTCTCTCTGTTGCCCTCTCTCTGACCCCCTCTCTCTCTGCCCTCTCTCTCTGTCCCCCCCCTCTCTGCCCCCCGCTCTCTGTCCCCTCTCTCTCTGTCCCCCCCTCTCTCTGTGGCCCTCTGTCTGACCCTCTCTATCTCCCCCCTCTCTCTATCCCCCCTCTCTCTGTCCCCCTCTCTCTTTGTCCCTCTCTCTCTGACCCCTCTATCATTATGTCCTCCCCTATTTCTCTCCCTCCCTCACCTTATCTCTCCCCTCTCTCTCTCCCTCTGTCTCTCCCTGCTCCTTTGGTCTCTCTCCATCTTCTCTCACTCTCGATCCCCCTATTTTGGTCTCTCTCTCCCCACCTCCCTCCGTTTTTCTCTGACTGAATCTCTCTCCTTCCTGTCCATCCCTGCCTCTCTCTCTGACACACTCTGTCTCCCTGGTCCTTCCCTCTCCCTCTGACACAGAGACTGGGGGTTGGTGGTGAGGCTGCGTGTGGGGGGTGGGGGTGAGATGATCGAGAGATGTGGGAAGTGGGAGGTGGGGAAAATGGGGTAGAGACGGAATTGCGGGAGGGAGACAGAGTCAGCAGGAGAGAGAGAGAATGAGGGTGAGGGGAGAGAGAAGAATGGAAGCAGGTGGAGAAACTCATGTTGGGGGTGTGAGAGACAGAGGGGGAGAGTGAGGCAGAAAGAATAGTGGATGCAGGTGGAGAAACCGGTGTTGGCGGGGGGCGTTTCTGAGAGGGGACCAGGGAGAGTGAAAGGGAGAGGTGGTGAGAAAGAGAGAGTGTGGAGAAAGAGAGAGAGGGAGAGAATTGAGGAGGAAAAGTGGGGGAGAAGAAATGGGGAGGCCAGGTTGGAGTGGTGGGGACAGAGTGAGTTAAACCCAGCTCATGAGTTCAGGGCCCGGTGCCCTCCCCTTCCCTGAGAACCAGGACTTGGGGCTGAGTCTCTCTGTCTCCAGCTCAGCTTCTCCAGCACAAAGACACACAACAACATCGGTCACTCTGCTGCTCGGCACGCTTTAATCAACATTTTTATTGGTTACAAATGGAAGTGATGGATACAGTCAGTGGGATGGTGACTTTTCATACCAGCCCCTGAGTTGTGTGAAACATTGAACTGATTCCCTGTAACCCAACTGTGGGATAAGGATGGACAAACCAGCGCTACCCTCAGTCTGTTAACATAGCGACAGGCTGCTCCATCGCTGAAACACTGAACTGAAATGAGAAAATCCCGGATAGTGTGATTAATGAGGGAATTAGATTGATGGATGGATTTGGGTGAAGGGATATTTCAGCACATTCTTCAGCTGCTGCCTGAACTTAGTCTGGGTCACGGCATAAATCGCGGTGTTTGTGCAGCAACTGAGGAGCTGCAGCATGAAGCCCAATTCCCCCAAGAAGACATGGAGATACACAGAGTGATACCCAAAATACCACATCCGTCTCCATATAGAATACAGCATTAACATTGACCATAACAGGATGAAATTGGCCGAGATCACAAACAGTAAAATGATGGATTTCTTTCGGTTTCTCATTTCAGTGTCAGACTGAGCGCCCTCATTGGTGTGAGCGCGGAGTCTCCTGCGGGCTCTGCTGGTCACTAAAATGTGTCTGACGGTGAGAACATTGAGCAGCAGAATCAGGACAAATGGGACACACGGGGTTAGAATGTGGTAGAGGAACTCGATTGTGACCCAGACAATGGAGTATAGAACACCGTTTTTTACATCACAAAACCACGGGGAGTTCTGCATCCAATACCAAGACGTGAGAATAAAATACCAGGAAATGTTCTTTAAACAGCTCAGCACAGTCACTGCTCCCAGAACCACAGCCGCCGTTTTCTCACTGCAATATTTACTTTTTAGATTCTGATAACAAATGGCCACAAACCGATCAAAGGTGAAAGTGACGGTGAACCAGACAGAGCAGTCAGTGGCTGCATAAAGCAGGACGGCGTGTATATTACACACGGGGACGGAGTCCAGCAGGAAATAAAACTGTTCCAAATAAACAATGGGAATGTGTCTCAGGATCAGGTCGAAGATAATGACCAGGAGATCTGCCGCTGCCATGGACCCCAGGTAACGTCTGACACACGGAGACAATCCACAATCTTTATAAAGCAGGATGTAGATCGTCACTACGTTAACTGTGAGGAAGGAAAACAAACCCATTATCCATCAGCCTGGAGGCAAAGGGGCCCATTTGTACGGGAACTCAGTGAGATTTTCAAATGTGTCCCTGTATTGAGGCATTTATTAATATAATTGGAGCTGGAATAACAAATGGGAAGGTGGAAATTGCTGACAAAAATGTGACATCAACCACAAGAAACCCTCCCTCCCCAAACACACAGAGACACATCCAGAAGGACGGATGGTTTCTAGAACATTCCCACACACTCGCTCACTCAAGAGGAGACACAGGTCACTCCTTCCCAATTCCTAATACGGACGGTGGAAACGTTGCTATCCTGAAGGATTCTCTCCCAGTTTCCTGAAGACAAACGGAGTTTGGGAATTCCTGTATTTTGGTCTAAATTGTGGTCGATCCTGTGTCGTAAAGAAATGTAAACGCAGGGAAAACGTATTCACCCCTTTAACTGCCTTGGGGGCCTTCGGAACAGTGTCTCCTTCTCCCTGGAATGGGATCTCTTCCCTCGGGATCTTATCATTTGTTCAATTCACTGACGTCTGGCCGTTCACGAACAATGTCAGGGACAGAACATTCCGGGGAATGTCAGTTATAGAATGTCAGGGACAGAACGTTCCGGAGAATGTCAGTTCTCGAATATCGGGGACAGAACTTTCCGGGCAATGTCAGTTATAGAATATTGGGGACAGAACGTTCCGGGGAACCCCTTGACCTGTCCATCACCTTTCGGGGAACCCCTTGACCTGTCCATCACCTTTCCACCCTCCCCACCCCACCAACATGATGTCCTGTACCTGGAAACACTGTAACATTAATGGGGTGAGAGATGGAGAGTCCAATCTCAGGAATGGGAACTAAAGGCATTGCCAGATCAGCTGAAAGGGTTAGATATACCACATTCTCAATCCACCTCACAGAACCAGCCCAGACACCATACACCCAGAGGAGATATCTGTTCACCGTGGAACACTGTGTAGACCAGGCCAGTGTACTGCTCAGTCCAAACCAGCAATCTGTCCAGATTCATCCATGACACTGGACAATACAATCCAACATTCTGGCCAGAGTGGAGCACTGCACAGATCAGGTCAGTGCATTGATCTATAAACCCAGACTAGATATCTGTCCAGCACGGGGAGCTGTGGAGACCACAGCAGCGCACTAATGTGTGAACCTTAAACAAATATCCATCCAGCATAAGGAGCTACACAAACCACATTATTGTAGTATCGATAAACCTCAACCAGAATGACTGACCAGCAGAACGATCTGTGCAGTGATCACCCGTGAATTAATTTGCAAATCAGGAGCAGTTACCCTCCCAGCATGTAGGGCTGTGTACACCATCCCAGTGCATTCATCTGTAACCAAGGAGCAGTTACCCTCCCAGCATGTAGGACTGTGTACCCCACCCCAGTGCATTGATCTGTACACCAGGAGCAGTTACCCTCCCAGAATATAGAGCTGTGTACACCACCCCAGTGCGTTGCTCAGTAACACTGTGTTAGATCACTGCCCAGCGTGGGGAAACTTGCAGCGCAGGCTGGAAGTGACAGGATGTGCAGCTCCCATCCATTTACAACTCCGTATCTCCATTGTTGCCCTGACAAGGGGGTGCTGTGGGTGTGAACATCACTGCCAGAGAGAGATGGCGGGGAAATCAGTTTACCCCGAGCATGGCAGATAAGGGACAATTACACCATGGTTTGTCAACAGGGACACGGAGGGCCTGGTGGATGGGCTAGTACAGAGGGGGGCCATTCTCTTCCCAGAGAGGTTGACAGCACCAGACCCACCGAGCACGATCTGAGCTCCCCACCCAGCTCAGTGCAGTATCCACGGTCTGAAGAAATGCCCAGCAATACAGGACAAGCAACAATAACCTTCCCGCTCTGTCAGAATAAAGGTCACCGTATTCTGTCTGCTCCCTCACACTCGCTGTGTATCTGTTATAGCACCGACCCCGAACAAGGCTCATGGTCCATACTCTCACTACTGCATGCTGCACCTTCTCTCTCTGTCTCTCTGTCTCTCTCTCTCTCACTCTGTCTCCCCCCCCCCCCCTCCACTTCACCCCCACCCTAATAACACTGCATGGATACAACACTGTGGACTGACTCCCTCCGGACTCCTCACCATGACCCCCTCACCACCTACACTAACACTATCAGCAGGACCACCCACTCCCACCCTCACTCCCTCCCTCCCCTTCTCCCTCTCCAGGAGAAACAGCCTGGAATAGGACAGGAAGGGCCTATCCGGGTGGTGGAGTGCCCGATATCCGTTCCCTCACCCCCCTCCCGCCCTGCCATGTGGGGAGGACCCTGGTAGGAGCCGGAGAGGGCCGGGATGCCTCGTGTGGAGATTCTGAAACATCCACGTCCCACTGACCGAGTAGGGAGCAATGTTCAGTGAAGGACAATTCTCACTTTAAAGCCACTAGCAGCTCCGTTTTCCCCCGGCACAACTTTGAAGCCGTGGCCCTGATGCCATCTCCCTTTTGTGTCGAGCTGGTACAAATGGAATCCCCACGGTCTCGGTGGGCAGGAGGGTGGGCTCACAGCACATCGTCACCACCACCTCCCAGGAAGGGAGCATGGAGACTCCCTCCTACACCTCCCCGTGTAAACAGCTCAGATACTGAAACTAATCTGTGAAAGTTACTGCTCTCCCCACTTGTCCTGTTATCTTCAATAATATGTGCTCATATACACGCAGCGCTGTCTGTTCCTGCACCCCCTTTATCATGGCACAGCCTGTTTTAAACTGTCTTTCATTGTCTTTCCGACCAAAGTGTATCACCTCAAACTGCTCTGCATTGATCCCCATCTGCCATAAACCTGAACACGACACCAAAGTGTGATTATACTGTGAGAGTTCCAACACTCTCCTCCATAGACTTCAGAGTTCATCCAGGTTTGGTGCCATCTACAAACATTGAGATTGTTGTAGTGTCACAGTCACCATGAAACAACTGAAATCCTGCCCCACATACACGAGTGTGAGCAAGTGAAATACTGATATATTCCTATGGATAAAGTTGAATCATGACATGCTGTCAATGGAGCAACAAATATCCTGACACACACCAGACGGAGCAAATGAAATATTGATAAACCACAGAGCAAGAGAAATTCGGATAGGTCCCACTTATCGATATTCATCAGGGTATAATTTGATGAAGTTGAAAGTGTGGACTGTACCTTTAAGAGAGAGGGAAAGCTGTTCTGAACTGAGAGCTTACAAGCACCTGTGGTATGAGAGGATGGCAGACCCAGACACAGTATATTGATATAGAGCTGGAGTCGGGGAAAAAGCAGTTTAGAGAAAGGGGGTCCCAGAGTTGTGAATAGTTGATGTAAAATGTTCACTTTCAGAGTGAAAAAAAATAAATTAATGGTTTTATTTAAACAGTGGAATTTGGCAGATCTGTCCCTCATATTTGAACAGTTTACGAGGCGAATTGAGCATTTCTTTATGTTTCATTTAAGTTAACAGATGAGCTTCACGTCGTGCCCTAACCTTTCCCGTTGTGTATCTGTGTGTCTCTGTGTGGGGCAGGTCTGGCAGTCTCTGTGGTGCATGTCAGAGGGTGAAAACCAACAGGGATTCATTCAGAGATGGGGAGGGAGAGGGCAGCTGCTCACAGCACCATCCAAACTGATGTCTTATCCATGGACTGATCTAAATGTCCTTGAAACGTTGTAACTGTCCCTGCTTTCACCACTTCCTCTGGAAGTTCATTCCACACACAAGGCAGCTTCTGTCTAACATAATTACCTCTCATGACTTTTGTAAATCTTTTTTCCTCGCAGCTTAAAATATCCCTCAGTTTTGAATCCTCAACTCGAGAGAAAAGACATCAGACCTTCAACTTCTCTGTACCCCTCATTATTTTAAAAACCTCTGTAAATTTACCGCTTAATCTCATATTCTTCAGTGAAAAAGGTCCCAGCCGATCCAACCTCTCCTTAGAGCTCGCTCCCTCCTTTCCCAGCAACATCCAGGTTAATCTCTTCTCAATCCTCTCCAGTTTAATAATATCAATGTCAGTAATATCAAAGTGAATAGTCAAGGTATTTTCTAAGGGTACTGGGAGTCCAAAACTAGAGGACATAGGCTTAAGGTGAGAGGGGAAACATTTAAAAGTGACCTAAGGGGCAGCTTCTTCACCCAGAGGTTGGTGTGCCTATGGAATGAGCGAGCAGGGTGACCAGACTGGACACAGTATTCCAGAAGAGGTCTCACCAATGTCCTGTACAACCACAACATGACATCCCAATTCTGATATTCAAAGGTCTGTCCTATGAAGACAAGTGTGTTAAACACCTTCTTAACCACACTATCTATATGAGATGCAAATTTCAAAGAATTAAAAATGACAGCCTAGGTTTCTGTATTACAGCACTACCAACTGATCTACTTTTAATTGTATAGGTCCTGCTGATGTTTGATTTACCAAACCCAATACCTCGCATTAATCCAAACTAAACTCCATCAGCCACCCCTCAGCCTAGTGTGTGATATTACTGTCACCTCACCCTCCCCCTTCAATTTTAAAATGTTCATCCCTCTCCAGGATGTCTGCACACTCCGGCCTTGATTTTCAAAAAGACTCTGAGCTTGGTTTGCCTTGTGTGGTTAGGGGGAAGAGGGACAGATTGCAGACAAAGTCAGTGGGGAGGAGAGACTGGACAGGAATCAGCGGCCTGGTGTCATTTTATGGTTTTAGGAAAAGGGGAGTCGCACGTGAGAGTTGGGTAAAAGTGATCGGTGTTTTGGGGTCAGAAATTAAGCTCATCCTTCGTCTCTGGTGTTCAGTAATAAATATCTATTTGAGACCCTTCATTGGGCAGAGTGTGTCTGCAGGATTTCTTTCCCTAATATTGCAGACTACGGATAATAGCAATTAAAGGTGTTTATAGTTAATTTCGATGGTGCAGCACATACACTCAACATCCTACAGTTGAGACAAATATCTTACATTTGTTTAACAATACAAAGTGTTTTGTGTAGTTCAGTAATGGGAACCTGATTATAATAAATCCACACCGAGCTGAAAGTGGGCACTAAAATATGACTCAAAATCTGGGAATGGTCATGTAGTGGGTAGTGTCCCTGTCTCTGAGCCAGAGCTCTGGATTTGATTCCAATTCCTGAATTTGTGTGGTAGTGTTCCTAGCTCTCGGCTAGAAGGCCTGGATTCAAGTCCTGCCTGTTGCAGAGGTATGTCATATCATGTCAGGACAGTCTGATGAACAAACACACAGGAGAATACTCTTACAGCTTTAGGGGTATTGCTGTGATGCTAGTGTCCCTACCTCTGGGCACAAAGTTTCAGGCATAAAGCCCACAGAAGTGTCTCAGGATACATCTGAACAAACTAATTAAAATGGATTTAGAATTGTGACTTGATGGAGAAGGAAGAGGTGTCAGTGTTGCATTTCAGAATTTAGGCGCAGGATGACTGAAAGTACAGCCATTCGTGTTGATTGGAGTCACATTTTGAAGCAGTAAAGGTTTATAAAATCAGAATGGTCATGGATAGGGTAAGTAGTCAGGCGTTTTTCCCCAGGTTTGGGGCGTCCAAAACAAGAGGGCATTGGTGGAAAGTGAGAGGGGAAAGGTTTTGAGGAGGCCTAAAGCGCACCTTTTCACACAATGGGTGGTGTGCAAATGGAATGAGCAGCCAGAGGAAGTGGTGGAGGCTGGTACAACTACAGCATCTGGGTACTGAGAGACCTGGCGAGATTTTCCAGCAATTTCTGTATTTCTTTTAAAAATGCATTCGGTTTAACACGGGTATTCTGAATAAATTAAACATTTTTATTTTTTAATGACGCAGGGATATATAAACATATCTTCAAATTGACCGAGACCATTTTCTGCAAAGGGTATGTCTCTGTACATGACAGTAGCAATGATGCACCTACATGGAACAGGGAATGTGATGGAGACATAGTTTGGACAATGTACAAGGAGACCTCACATGGTCCAGTTTGAGAGAGGATGACATTACTGTGTGATTCAACTCAGAGAGGGAGAAAATGTAATCTGCCTGAGAAGGAATGGCCTATTGCACACTCCCTCCTTCATTGTTCCTCATCACAGCAATGTGTGCGAGCTAAAATAAAACCTCAACAGTCATCGTTACCTTTCTTATTTTTAGGGAATCCCAGCAGTGTTGAAACAGGCCCATCAGCCCAACAAGTCCATACCAACCTTCCCAACTCATTTCCCTGTATTTACCCCTGACTATTGCACATAACCTAGAAATCCCTGAATACTACAGACAAACTAGCATGACCAATCCACCGAACCTATACAGTTTGAGGTAGAAAACTGGATCACCCATTAGAAGCTCACACAGGAAAGTGGAGAATATGTAAACTCCACACAGACAGTCACCCAAGTTTGGGATCGACCCCAAGTCCCTGGTGCTGTGAGGCAGCAGTGCTAACCTCCGTGCTACCCTTTGAATTATTCCTAACCAGAATTCACTGGAATCTACTCACTGCTTAAAGCAAAGGGAATTCAGCCAAATCCAAACTCTCCCAGGATGAAATCCCATTGCTAGCAGCTGTGTAAGTACAATATCTTCAGAAGCAGAATACCGTTTTGGACAATCTTGCAATTGTTCGTTTGTCATGAGTTCCAATAATATTTGGATCAAGTTCTTTCAAGTTAAAATTGCAGAGATTTCGTGTGTGTGTGTATGTGTGTGTGTGTGTGTGTGTGTGCGTGCGTGCGTGTCAGCACTTTTAGAAAGGGAAATATTGATTGTATTATTGCAATACCCAAACAGTTTGCCATTCATCTTTCCATCATAGTTTGAGTAACATTGCTCTGGATCATAAACGTGTTATTTCAGCAGATTAAAGAAACTAGACTGACTTGTTCCTAAAACTGACCCTGACCCAGTCTGAGACCGATATCATTGGTCACCAACCAGGTTCATTTAACATTTGTTGTGAGCAGTGAAGGAGTATAACAGGAAAAGGAAACAGTGACCCCAAAAAGCCGGGGAACTATAGTCCACTGAGACTGATGTCAGGGGTGGGTAAGTTGTTGGAGGGGATTCTGAGGGACACGATTTACATACATTTGGGAAGGCAATGGCTGATCGGATAGACAACGTGTCTTTCTGCATAGGAAATCACATCTCATTAATTTGGTTGAGTTTTCTGAAGGGGCGACAAAGAAGATTGATGAAGGCAATTTGGTAGATGTTGTCTATGTGGACTTCAGCAAGGTGTTCTTTTAAAGAACAAAGACCAAAGAAAATTTACAGCCCAGGAACAGGCCCTTCGCCCTCTAAGCCCGAACCGATACAAATGTACTGTCTAAATCTGTCGGTCAATTCCTAAGCGTCTGTCTTCCTCTGCTCCTCACCGTCTTATGCATCTGTCCAGACGCATCTTAAATGAATCTATCGTGCCTGCCTCTACCACCTCTGCTGGCAATGTGTTCCAAACGCCCAGCACCCTCTGTGTGAAGTACGTACCGCGTGTATCCCCCTTAAACATTCCACCTCTCACTTTGAAAGCACCACCTCTCGTTATTGAATCCTTCACCCTGGGAAAAAAGCTTGTCTCTATCCACCCTGTCTATACCCTTCATGATTTTGCAAACCTTAATCAGGTCCCCCTTCAATTTCCTTCTATCTGGTGAAAATAAACATAACCTACTCAGCCTCTCTTCATAGCTAGTATTTCATTTTGATTGGGAGACAGATTAGTAAGTTTCAGTCACATGGGATACAGAAGAAGCTAGTCACAAATGGCTTGAAGGAAGAGGGATATTTTTCAGCCTGGAGGCTTGTGAGCAGCAGTGTGCTGTAAGAATCTGTACTGAGTTCACTGCATTTCATCATTTATTTAAAGGCTTTAGATGTGAATATTGGGGCAATAGTTAGTAAGTATATAGATGACATCAGAAAGGTGGTGTAGTAGATTATCTCAGAATACAAGACCGCAATTAGATGGGACAAAGGGACAAGGAGTAACAGATGAAGTTTAATTTAGATAAATATGAAGCTTTGCATTTTGGGAAGGCAAATCAGGGCAGACATTATATACTTCATGGTCAGGTCCTGGGGCATGTTGAGAAACAAAGGGACATAGGGCTACAGGTACATTGTTCCTTGAAAGTGGAGTCGCAGATAGACAGAGTGGTGCTGAGCACATTTGGCACATTTGCCTGAATCAGTCAGAGCATTGAGTATAGTGATTGTGGTGGTATGTTGTATCTGTACAGGATGTTGGTGAGATCACTTTAAGAATACTGAGTACAACTCTGTTTTCTGCAGAAATGACTTACACGGATGTTCCAGGACTGAAGGTTTGAGCTATAGGGAGATGCTGATTAGCTTGTGGTGTTTCCCCCTGGAGTGTCAGAGGCTGAAGGGTGACATTATAAAGGTTTATAAAACCAGCAGGAGCATGGATATTCTGAACAGCCACGTTCTGCTCTCCCGGATAGCGGAGTCCAGAACAAGAGGGCATTGGTTGAAGGCGAAGGGGGTTGATTTAGAAGGAACCTATAGGTAAATGATTCACACAGAGAGAGGTGTGTGTACACAAAGTGCTGTCTAAGGAAGTGGTGAAGGTGGATACAATCGCACATTTAAAAAGTGTGAAAGAGGAGGGATATATACCAATTGCTGGCAAATGGGACTGGATCAGATTTGATATCTGATCGGAGTGAACAGATTGGACTACCGGGTCTGTTTCTGTTCTGCATGACTCTCTGGTTCTATAAGAGGGATGATGAAAAATTCTGTATGGTCCTTTCAAGTCGTACTTCTCTTCTCTGGAAGTTTATCGTGCCTCTATGTTCACATTGATTGAACGCTGCATTAGTTAAATATTTGACAAAGAAGTGAGTCATGGATAATGGGATACAGACAGCAAAGTGAGGCTGAGACCCTAACCTGATCAGCCACAATCTTACTGCCTGGTGGAGAAGTCTCAAATTATTTAATGACCCACTCCTGCTCCTCAGTCCAATGTTCCTGTGTAACATTCAGCCCCTCATACCTGCTAGAAAGGAACACTTGGAGGCTACTTACTCCTATAACCTGGTGCACAGAAACAGAGGAGACCAATCAGTCCCTCAAGACTGTCACACATGCTTTGAGGTGATTTGGGAAATGTAATTGGAAAATCCAGGCTAGGTATGAAAGAGGCCCCTCATCTCTCTTTAGAAATCTTCCCCTATCTGCAGCTTGTGCTCCATTTGTTGGTCATGTTGTAGACCCAGATTCACTGTGAATACAGCCCACATACCTCACCCAGAGATGGCTCAAAAAATCATCTGGTCTCCCTGACTGCAATATACAATACCAGAACATTAATAAAAATGACACCCACTAACTTTCCAATAACAGAACATCAGAAACAGGGGCATGTCGTTCCCTTCCCAAACCTGCCTTGCTCTTCACTAAGATCATGGCTGATCTGCTCCTGGCCTCAAATCCTCTTTCATACCCAACTCTTCAAAGCCCTCAACTCTCTGACAGGTCAATATCCATCTATTTCCTCTTCAAATACTTTCAGTCATCTAGCTCCTGGAACACTCTTGAGAAGAGAAATCCTGACATTCAATCCCACCTGTTTGAAGAAAACACTTGCTGCTCTTATATCAATGGCCTATTGATGTGAACAAAAGAGGTTGAGACAAGGATTCAGGTAAAAATGTCTGGCCCTGATATCAAGGCAATGGTTGACTTCTGTTGACATCAAAGAGCTGGACTTATGGGAATCAGATTGAACTGTCCAGTGTTTGGAGTCAAACATGGCACAAAGGAAGATGTTCATCATCTCTGTCCTGGGTCACCTCTGTGGGAGATCCTCGGGGTAGCCTCCTCTTCACAAACACCGTCAGCTGCTTCATCAATGTCTCTCCACCCTCACTCCCCCCCCCCCCCCCCACCATAAGATCAGAAGTGGGGATGGTCAATGAAGATTCCACAATGTTCAGAACGTTTTGTTCCCCGTCAGCTGCTGAACTGGTCTGTGTCCATGTGCAGCAAGACCCAGGCTCCATTCAGGCTTGTGTTGTTAAAGTATCAGTAACATTCATGTAAAAGCACTGCCTGACACTGCACATTGCCACAGTAAAACAAGAGTTCATTCAGCACCTCACGCTGGTTTCACAGTAATATGAGGAAGCCATTCAGCCCATTGACATTATTGGAGATGAACAGGCATAGCCGATTCAATGCTTCCTGCCTATTACTCAGGAAGAGAAGGCGTCTAGTGTGATGGACCACACCAGAGCCCCTCAAAAATATTTGACGGCAATAGCCTAGACTTTCATGTTTTCTTAGTTTAAAGGAAATGTAAATTTCCTGTTCCAGATGCAATGTGACTGGTCAAACGACTCGATGATAATCAAAACACCATCTATTTCAACACGAAAGAAGAAATAGCACCACAGAAAGTGGAATTTAGAATAACGTAATTCTATTGGACAAGTTAACAGAATCTCGGAGCTATTATTAATGAATTGTTCCAATGTAGGAAAATGCCATAAATCCCTTGGCAAAAAGAAATATTCAGACACAGAATGTCACAAATATTTTTCCAATCCAGGAATTAAAAACAGCATCAGAGAAAATTCAGAGAGGGTAGCAACCAGGAAACATTCCCTGAAACTTCCAACTCGGTGGACACCCCAATAGTTTCTGATGTTACTGAGAAACCAAAACCCAGGGATCCTAATCTGTGAGAGCTGGCCACACCCATTCAGGCTGGATTAAAATAAACACAAGGCCTCCCTAGCTGTTACTCAAGTGGTATTAACTATCCAACTTGGTAACAATCGTTCAATCTCTCTCATAAAAGAAACCCGCACAAAATAACCTCTTAAAGCTGCAGCACCATCACACTTATCACTACATCGAGCTGTCAAACAGAAACCAGGGATAACCAGTCAGGCCCTTAGCCCTGTCCAATTGGACAAGGAAAAAGCACGTCAGTCCCTTGAGTCACTTATACAGGAACAGGAGGAGGCCATTCCCACCTCAATGCACTTACACGGGGGCATAATGAGGTAATTGATGCTGATTCCTGATGAATGTCTTATGCCCAATACGTCGATTCTCCTGCTTCAAGGATGCTGCCTGACTTGCTGTGAGTTTCCAGCAAACGAGACTCTAATCTGATACCCAGCATCGGCAGTCATAGGTCTCTCCTAAATGATGCTCCAACCTGATGAACAGGTGGAGCAGAGGCTGCACAGACAGACTACTCCACGTTGTTCCTCGTGGCTCGGTTGCTCATGATACACATGTGGGACTTTAACATGGTTTTCTAGTGGTGAGCAGGGAAGCCATATGTCTTGTGTGAAGTCTCAAGAAGGCATTTTTCAGCTCTGAGAAGACAATCTGGTGTTCTCTATGTAGGAAGGAATCTGGTACGAATGATTACCTGTTTCAGATCGAAGGTATTTTGGCTGCTGTTGGGGATTGTGAGCAACTTGATGTTCAGTACAGGGTTCAATCGCTGACTGAACAATAACATGGAGAGAGTTAATTAAGGCATATAAACTATTAGGAAAACCATGTTAGACTGATGAATGGACACTCTAATTTCAAATAATGCTGATCTTGTTCATGTTAATCTTGTCTAGTGCACGTCCTGTTCAGTGTAACCTGTATGCCTTACTTTGTCCAAGTCTATTTCCGCCCTATGATCTGCCTGGCCATGCTTACTATGATCTTCCTCCACTGCTCATAACTCAAGTGTTTCCCTGTACTGAGGTACACGTGACAATAAATCAAACCAATCAATCCTGGGTAAGGTATGGAATTTCTCACCCTATCAATGTCTCTTTTGGAAATAAGTGATCGCTGCCACTCCTCGTGTTTCAGCGTCACAATTTATTCGTCTCTCACAGCTCTACAGATGAAACACTCAGTTTATTCACTCTATCCTCATGTTCCCATCACCCGTGTCTGTGGTAAGGTGGTCATTCCTTAGAAAGGTGATCAAGTCTGTAGAGAGCGCCCCAAATGCTCTCTCAGCAAGGCTCTACAACATCAGGAATATGGCTTTACTTATGTACTCGAATCATCTTACAATGAAGGACAGCCTACCATTATCTGAACCCATTACTTACACAAGTTTTGATTCAGACCGGTCAGCATAGTCTTGTGAGTGGGAGATCATGCTTGCCAATTTTCTTAGAGTCCTTTTGTGAAGTGACCAAGAATGTTGATGAGAGCAGAGTGGTTAACGTAGTCTCTATGGATTTCAGTAAGGCCTTTGATAAGGTTCCACATGGCAGGCTGCTCTGGAAGGTTCCATCACGTAGAATACTGGGGGAACTGGCCAATTGGATAAACAGTTGGTTTGTAGATAGGAAGCAGACGTTTTAGTGGAAGGATGCTTGTCCGATTGGAGGTTGGGTCCATACCTGTTTGTTATCTATGATTTGATTGAGAATGTACAAGGTAAGATTAGTAAGTTTGCAGATCACACTAAAATAAGTGGCAGCATGATCAGTGAGGAAGTTTATCAGAAATTGCAGCAGGACCTTAATCAGGTGGGCAACTGGGCTGAGAAATGGCGAATGGAATTTAATATAGATGCGTGAGGTCTTGCAGTTTGGAATCTCAAATCAAGGTAGGAGTTTCACGGTGAATGGGCGGGCCTTAAGGGGTGTTATGGGCAGAGGGACCTTGGTGTTTGAGATGGTCAGTTAAAACCCCTGCACGACAGCAGTTACTCTGCTGTTGGATGGCAGTGGCTCTCCCTTTATTTTTAAAACGCTGGTTTTATATACTTCCCATGATACAATAATTCTCATAATTTGATTGATTTCCAGGTGTACGAACAATAATACTCAAATTCTATTGGCTTCAGATATTCTGAGCATTATTTAAAGTCTTTGATTGCATTTGAATTGCTGTCAAAACAGCAACCAAAACTCAGGCCTCCATTTCCCAGCTAATTGTTACATTTGGAACAGTCTGACCTTTCGCTGGCATCTGTGGCTGTACTTTCGATTCAGCAAAACCCGTCCTATCTTAAAGTGAACAGACGTTGATTAGATTCCAGGCCATACCTCACTGTGGGCTATCTGTTATTCTGTATATAACCCACTCTGAACAACTCGATTCGATTCCAGGCTGTAACTCACTCCGGGGTATCCGTTATTCTGTATATAAACAACTCTGAACCCCTCGATTACATTCCAGGCTGTAACTCAGTCCGGGGTATCTGTTATTCTGCACATAAACCACCCTTAACCCCATGATTAGATTCCAGGCTGGAACTCACTTCGGGCTATCTGTTATTCTGTATATAAACCAGCCTGAACCCCTCGATTAGATTCCAGGTTGTAACTCACTCCGGGATGTCTGCTGTTCTGTTTTTAAACAACCCTGAACCCCTCGATTACATTCCAGGCTGTAACTCAGTCCGGACTATCTGTTATTCTGCAGATAAACCACCCTGAACCCCTCAATTAGATTCCAGGCTGTAACTCACTTTGGGCTGTCTGTTATTCTAGATATAACCCACCCTGAACACCTCGATTCGATTCCAGGCTGTAACCCACTCCGGGCTATCTGTTATTCTGTATATAACCCATCATGAACATCTCGATTAGATTCCAGGCTGTAACGCACTCCGGGCTATCTGTTATTCTGGTTATAAACCACCCTGAGCCCGGCGATTAGATTCCAGGCAGTAACTTCCTGTCAGGGTTGAAAGGGAAGGCTGGTAGTTATAGGGAATGCTGGCTGACTAAAGAAATTGAGGGTTTCCTTCAGAAAAAGGAGGAAGCATGTGTCAGGTATAGACAGGATAGATCTAGTGAATCCTTAGAAGAGTATAAAGGAAGTTGGAGTACACTTAAGAGGGAACTCAGGAGGGCAAAACGCGGACATGAGATAGCTTTGGCAAATAGAATTAAGGAGAATCCAAAGTGTTTTTACAAATATATTAAGGACAAAGGGTAACTAGGGAGAGAATAGGGCCCCTCAAAGATCAGCAAGGCGGTCTTTGTGTGGAGCCATAGAAAATGGGGGAGATATTAAATGAATATTTTGCATCAGTGTTTACTGTGGAAAAGGATATGGAAGATATAGACTGTCGGGAAATCGATGGTGACATCTTGCAAAATGTTGCACATATGCAGAGGAGGAAGTGCTGGATGTCTTGAAACGGTTAACGGTGGATAAATCCCCATGACCTGATCAGGTGTACCTGAGAACTCTGTGGATAGCTAGAGAAGTGATTGCTGGGCCTCTTGCTGAGATATTAGTGTCATCGATAGTCACAGGGGAGGTGCCAGAAGACTGGAGGTTGGCAAACGTGGTGCCAATGTTTAAGAAGGGCGGTAAATACAAGCCAGGGAACTATAGACCGGTGAGCCTGACCTCGGCGGTGGGCAAGTTGTTGGAGGGAATCCTGAGGGACAGGATGTACATGAAGCTGGAAAGTCAAGGACTGATTCGGGATAGTCAACATCGCATTGTACGTGGGAAATCATGTCTCACAAACTTTATTGAGCTTTTTGAAGAAGTAACAAAGAAGATTGATGAGGGCATAACAGTAGATGTGATCTATATGAACTTCAGTAAGGCGTTCGACAAGGTTCCCCATGGGAGACTGATTAGCAGGTAAGATCTCACGGAATACAGGGAGAAGTAGCCGTTTCGATACAGAACTGGCTCAAAGGTAGAAGGCAGAGGGTGGTAGTGGACGGTTGTTTTTCAGACTGGAGGCCTGTGACCAGTGGAGTGTCACAAGGATCAGATTTGGGCCCTCTACTTTTTGTCATTTATATAAATGATTTGGATGTGAGCATAAGAGGTACAGTTAGTAAGTTTGCAGATGACACCAAAATTGCATGTGTAGTGGACAGCGAAGAGGGTTTCCTCAGATTACAACAGGATCTGGACCAGATGGCCCAATGGACTGAGAAGTGACAGATGGAGTTTAATTCAGATAAATGCGAGGTGCTGCATTTTGGGAAAGCAAATCTTAGCAGCACTTCTACATTTAATGGTAAGATCCTAGGGTGTGTTGCTGAACAAAGAGACCTTGGAGTGCAGGTTCATAGTTCCTTGCAAGTGGAGTCGCGGGGAGATAGGATAGTGAAGAAGGCGTTTGGTATCCTTTCCTTTCTTGGTCAGAGTTCCGATTACAGGAGTTGGGAGGTCATGTTGCGGCTATACAGGACATTGGTAAGGTCACTCTTGGAATATTGCGTGCAATTCTGGTCTCCTTCCTATCGGAAAGATGTTGTGAAACTTGAAAGGGTTCAGAAAAGATTTACAAGGATGTTGCCAGGGTTGGAGGATTTTAGCTACAGGGGAAGGCTGAACAGTCTGGGGCTGTTTTCCCTGGAGTGTCGGAGGCTGAGGGGTGAACTTATCGAGGTTTACCCTGGGGTAAGGAAGTCCAGAACTAGAGAGCATAGGTTTAGTTTGAGAGGGGAAAGATTTGAAAGAGACCTAAGGGACAACTTTTTCATGCGGAAAGTGGTACGTGTGTGGAGTGAGCTGCTCGATGAAGTGGTGGAGGCGAGTACAATTGCAACATTTAAGAGGAATTTGAATGAGTATATAAATAGGAAGGGTTTGGAAGGACATGGGCCAAGTGCTGCCAGGTGGAACTAGATTCGGTTGGGATATCTGATCGGCATTGACAGGTTGGACCGAAGGATCTGTTTCCATGCTGTACATCTCGATGATTCTATGACTCTATAACTCACTCCGGGCTACCTGTTATTCTGCATATTAACCACCCTGAAACCATTGATTAGATTCCAGTCTGTAACTCACTCTGGGGTATCTGTTATTGTACACATAATCATCCTGAATCCCCTTGATAAAATTCCAATCTGTAACTGACTTCCAATTTTAAGGGACTCTGTACATTAGCCACTTCAATCATTTGATTAGATTCCAGTCAGTATGACACTACTGGGTATCTGCTATTATGTATATTAACAATTCAATCCAAAACCGGTTAAAATTAACAAGGTAAAAACAATGACTGCAGATGCTGAAAACCAAATGCTGGATAGTGCTGCTGGAAGAGCACAGCAGTTCAGGCAGCATCCAACGAGCAGCGAAATCGTCGTTTCGGGCAAAAGCCCTTCATCAGGAATAAAGGCAGTGAGCCTGAAGCGTGGAGAGTTAAGCTAGAGGAGGGTGGGGGTGGGGAGAGAGTAGCATAAAGTATAATGGGTGAGTGGGAGAGGAGAGGAAGGTGATAGGTCAAGGAGGAGAGGATGGAGTAGATAGGGAGAAAAGAAGATAGACAGGTCGGACAACTCCGGACAAGTCAAGGAGACAGTCCTGAGCTGGAAGTTTGAAACTAGGATGAGGTGGGGGAAGGGGAAATGAGGAAGCTGTTGAAGTCCACATTGATGCCATGGGGTTGAAATGTTCCGAGGCAGAAGATGAGGCGTTCTTCCTCCAGGCGTCTTGTGATGAGGGAGCGGCGGTGAAGGAGGCCCAGGACCTCCATGTCCTCGGCAGAGTTGGAGGGGGAGTTGAAATGTTGGGCCACGGGGCAGTTTGGTTGATTGGTGCGGGTGTCTCGGAGATGTTCCATAAAGCGCTCTGCTAGGAGGCGCCCAGTCTCCCCAATGTAAAGGAGACCACATCGGGAGCAACGGATACAATAAATGATATTAGTGGATGTGCAGGTGAAACTTTGATGGATGTGGAAGGCTCCTTTAGGACCTTGGATAGAGGTGAGGGAGGAGGTGTGGGCACAGGTTTTACAGTTCCTGCGGTGGCAGGGGAAAGTGCCAGAATGGGAGGGTGGGTCGTAGGGGGGTGTGGACCTGACCAGGTAGTCACGGAGGGAACGGTCTTTGCGGAAGGTGGAAAGGGGTGGGGAGGGAAATATATCCGTGGTGGTGGGGTCTTTTTGAAGGTGGCGGAAATGTCGGCGGATGATTGGTTTATGCGAAGGTTTGTCGGATGGAAGGTGAGCACCAGGGGCGTTCTTTCATTGTTACGGTTGGAGGGGTGGGGTCTGAGGGCGGAGGTGCGGGATGTGGACGAGATGCGTTGGAAGGCATCTTTAACCACGTGGGAAGGGAAATTTCGGTCTCTAAAGAAGGAGGCCATCTGGTGTGTTCTATGGTGGAACTGGTCCTCCTGGGAGCAGATACGGCGGAGGCGGAGAAATTGGGAATACGGGATGGCATTTTTGCAAGAGATTGGGTGGGAAGAGGTGTAATCCAGGTAGCTATGGGAGTCGGTGGGTTGTTAAAAAAAAATCAGTGTCAAGTCGGTCGTCACGAATGGAGATGGAGAGGTCCAGGAATGGGAGCGTGGTGTCAGAGATGGTCCAGGTAAATTTAAGGTCAGGGTGAAATGTGTTGGTGAAGTTGATGAATTGCTCAACCTCCTCGCGGGAGCACGAGGTGGCGCCAATGCAGTCATCAATGTAGCGGAGGAAGAGGTGGGGAGTGGTGCCTGTCTAATTACGGAAGACCAACTGTTCTACATAGCCAACAAAGAGCCAGGCATATCTGGGGCCCATACGTCTGCCCATGGCTACGCCTTTGGTCTGGAGGAAGTGGGAGGATTCAAATGAGAAATTGTTAAGGGTGAGGACCAGTTCGGCCAAATGAATGAGAGTGTCTGTGGAAGGGTACTGTTGGGGACGTCTGGAGAAGAAAAAACGGAGGGCTTGGAGGCCCGGGTCATGGCGGATGGAGGTGTAGAGGGATTGGATATCCATGGTGAAGATGAGGCGTTGGAGGCCAGGGAAACGGAAGTCTTGGAGGAGGTGGAGGGCGTGGGTGGTGTCTCGAACGTATGTGGGGAGTTCGTGGACTGTGGGGATAGGACAGTGTCAAGGTAGGTAGAGATGAGTTCAGTGGGGCAGGAGCATGCTGAGACAATGGGTCGGCCAGGGTGGTCAGGCTTGTGTATCATGGGAAGGAGGTAGAACCGGGCAGTGCGGGATTCCTGGACTATGAGGTTGGAAGCTGTGGGTGGGAGGTCTCCTGAGGTGAAGAGGTTCTGTATGGTCTGGGAGATGATGGTTTGGTGATGGGGGGTGGGGTCATGGTCGAGGGAGCAGTAGGAAGAGGTGTCCTCGAGTTGGCGTTTGACTTCAGCTGTGTAAAGGTCAGTGCGCCAGACCACCACTGCGTCCCCTTTATCCGCTGGCTTACTGGTGAGGTTGGGATTAGAGCAGAGGGATTGGAGGGCTGCGCGTTGTGAGGGTGAGAGGTTGGAGTGGGGGAGGGGGGTCGACAGGTTGTGGCGGTTAATGTCCCGGCGGCAGTTGGAAATGAAGAGGTCGAGGGCAGGTAATAGGCCAGCGCGGGGTTTCTAGGTGGATGCAGTGTGTTGGAGGTTGGCGAAGGGGTCCTTGGAAGGTGTGCGGGAGTCCTGATTCTGAAAGTAAGCTCGGAGGCGGAGGCGACAGTAGAATTGTTCGATGTCAAGTCATGTATTAAATTCATTGGTGCGTGGACGGAGGGTGATGAAGGTGAGTCCTTTGCTGAGGACTGATCGTTCGTCCTCAGTGAGTGGGAGGTCTGGAGGGATAGTGAAAACTCGGCAGGGCCGGGAGCTGGGATCTGGTGTGGGTGTGGAGCTGGGAGTGGGGTCCGAGCCAGTACCTGGAGTGGGTGTGATGGTGGGAGGAATGGGGGTGGAGGCATGAGCTGGGGTAATGTTGCCCTCGGGGTTCTGGGGTGTGGGGATAGTGACAGTGGGGTCTGTGGGGGGCGTGTCAGCAGAATGCAGGTGAGTAGCGCTGGTGGAGGCGGAAGTGGTGGTGATCATGGCAGTAGGGGTGGTGGAATTCACTGAGCGTGTGGCATCAGCGATGATGTGAGGGCCGGAAGTGGCGGTGGGAGCGGCCATGATGGGGCGGAAGTGACATCATCACTCAGCGTGGGGGTGGTAGTGCGTCAGCCGCATGGCGAATGGCGTTTCCGAGGCCAGGGGAATCTTCTGGAATGTTTGAGAAGCGCTGATTATGGAGGTGGGTGGATAAATGTTTGTTGTACTTACAGTTTTTGATGTTTGAGATGGAATTGAAATATTGTTTGTTAAGAGTATGAATTCTCCTGAGGATGTAGTACAGAGTGGGTCCTTTGCAATTCTGAGAGAGTGTGGCCCTCAGCTGAGGCAGTGCTGACTGGAGAGAGGTTAGGTGCCGGCGCATTGCTGCAAGCGTGGAGCGGAGGATCTTGAAGGAGAATTGTTGCTGGTGATTTTGAATCTGTAGTGTGTACTGTTTGTCCTGTTCGGGTCCGAACTCTGCTGGTTTAAAGGTGGTCTGGAGTCCGTGTGGGATGAGTTGGTTACGGAGGCATGTACTGAGGAAGCAAATGTGGCTGTGGTACCGAGTTTGTTTCACAACATGGTTGAAGAGCTTCAGAGCAGAGGAAATGACCTGGGAGTTGCAGTGGGAGAGGGACTCCCTGAGATTCTTGTAGAGAGAGGAGGAAAACTTACTCAAGGCAGGCATCCTTGCAAGACGATTCGCAGTAGGGTTAAAATCAACAAGTTAAAAACAATGACTGCAGATGCTGAAAACCAAATACTGCATTAGTGGTGCTGGAAGAGCACAGCAGTTCAGGCAGCATCCAACGAGCAGCGAAATCGACGTTTTGGGCAAAAGCCCTTCATTAGGAATAAAGGCAGTGAGCCTGAAGCGTGGAGAGATAAGCTAGAGGCGGGTGGGGTGGGGAGAGAGTAGCATAGAGTACAATGGGTGAGTGGGGGAGGAGATGAAGGTGATAGGTCAAGGAGGAGAGGGTGGAGTGGTTAGGTGGAAAAGAAGATAGGCAGGTCGGACAAGTCCAGACAAGTCAAGGAGACAGTGCTGAGCTGGAAGTTTGAAACGAGGATGAGGTGGGGGAAGGGGAAATGAGGAAGTTGTTGAAGTCCACATTGATGCCCTGGGGTTGAAGTGTTCTGATGCAGAAGATGAGGCGTTCTTCCTCCAGGCGTCTGGTGGTGAGGGAGCGGCGCGAAGGAGGCCCAGGACCTCCATGTCCTCGGCAGAGTGGGAGGGGGAGTTACAGTGTTCAGGGATGTGTATGTGAGGTACATTAGTCAAGGGTAAGTGTGGGGAAATGGGTCTGGATGGGTTATTCTTCTTAGGGTCAGTGTGGTCTTGTTGGGCTGAAGGGCTTGTTTCCCCACTGTCGGGATTATATGAATCACCCGGAACCCTCTCGATTAGATTCCTATGTGTAACTCACTTCCATCTGTGTGTGACTGGCATGTTTCAAAAACACCCAAAACCTTCAATTCTATTCCACTTCGATAAACACGAGGCGCTGCACTTTGGGAAAGCAAATTTGAGCAGGACTTCTCCCTTAATGGTCAAGTCCGAGGGAGAGTTGCTGAACAAAGAGACTTTGAAGTGCAGGTTCGTGGCTCTGTGAAAGTAGAGTGGCAAGTGGATAAGATAATGAAGGCAGCGTTTGGTATGCTTTCCTTTATTGGTCAGTGTTTTGAGTATAGGCATTGAGAGGTCATGTTGTGGCTGGACTGGACATGGGCAAGGCCACTGTTGGAATATGGCATGCAATTCTGGTCCCCTTCGTATCGGAAGGATGTTGCGAAACTTGGAAGGGTTCAGAAAAGATTTACAAGGAGTATGCCAGTGTTAGAGGATTTGAGCTACAGGGACAGGCTGAATAGGTTGGGGCTGTTTTCCCTGGAGCATCAGAGGCTGAGGGGTGACCTTATCAAGGTTTATAAAATCATGACGGGTATGGATAGGAAAAATAGTATTTTTCTTGGGGTGGGGAGTAAAGAACTAAAGGGCATAGGTTTAGTGTGAGAGGTAATATGAAAGAGACCTAAGGGGCAACTTGTTCACTCAGAGGGTGATACATGAATGGAATGAACTGTCAGAGGAAGTGGTGGAGGCTGGTATAATTGCAACATTTAAAATGCAGCTCAATGGGTATACGAATGGAAAAGGTCTGGAGGGAGATGGGCCAAGTGCTTGAAAAAGAGACTAGTGTAGGTTAGGATATCTGGTCGGCAAGGACGGGTTGGACCAAAGGGCCTGTTTCCATGCTGTACATCTCTATGACTGCATGACTCCATGATTTTGTGACTCACTACTTGTCATCTGTTATTCTGTATGTAAACCACCCTGAACCCCTCGATTAGATTCCAGTCTGTCCCTCACTCCTGGCTATCTCTTATGCTGTACGTAAACCCTAAACGCCTCAATTAGATTCCAGTCTGGAACTCACTCCTGGGGATCTGTTATTGGATCTGTGAAATGATCCTTGTTGGATGTTATACTGACAACAAGATAAACTAAATGGTCAAATATTACATTGGAAGCAAGAACACACCAAGCTGTTGGTTCATTTCTGTTCTGTTACATATCTCAAAGTTTCAGATTGGGGCTGAATTTCTGTCATAATGGAGAAAGTCTCAAAAGCTGTTTACTGCCCTGCATGAACGCATCATCAGAACATGAATTCCCTTGCAAGATAGGAAATGGAGACAGCTCCTGGAAGGTGTCTGTATCTCTGTGTGTGTGATTCTGTGTGTCTGTGTATGTCTGTTTGTGTGTGATTCTGTGTGCGTGTTCAATGTTTTATATATTTTCAAACTGTATTGATGTTGCCAGTCTCTCTTGCTTTTTCTTATTTACACACTCAATGTCGTCGTTTTGCTGATATAAAATGGTGGCTGTGGACAAATCTAAAATGTCTGCCTGACTGATTTCTGTCAGGAACACTTTCAGCAAGGGAGAGGGGGCAATGTGTCAAAAGCCATTTCCATTCATTGATGCCAGCAGAGATAGGAAATGGAGACAGCTCTTTGCTTGTGATTAAAATGCAAATCCCAGAACATGTTTACAGTGAATGCGGAGAGACAATGTGACATTCCAGTCCGGTCTGCCTTACTTTCCAAGCTCCTAATATATGAGAGAAACATAAGATACAGAACCTGATAGAGCTCAGCCACTGAATTGTGGATTTGCAGCGTTGGATCAGAATCCTGCCTGACTAGGCCGCAATCCAAATTGAAGGGTTTCTCAAATCCCACACTGACCTTCTGTGGGTTCAAATTGTGTGTTGTCTCCAAATAAAAGAAAATAATGCACCTGCAATTGAACAAAACTCTTTCTGGAACTTTGTGCATCTGTTAGTTTAAGTATCTTTCAACAGGATTGAAGATAAATGAAAGAGTGAGAGCTAGGTCGCACTGCAACCAGAATGGCAGTGCAGTATTAAAGGTATATTAATACTTTCAGTTAAAGGGGAAAACAGAGGAGGATAGTCTTCAAACAAGGAAAGTTGGGAGTCAGTAAAGTTGTGTAGTTTGTGACTGCATTATGTTTATTTGAGTCAAGATTTGAAACCAGTTGGCCAATAGTACACTTTGTGACTCACTCCCAGTTACAAGTTATTTCACATAAAAAGGTTAACATATCCCAGATTAGATTCCAGGCTGTAACTCACTGCGGGATATCTGTTATTCTGTATATAAACCACCCTGAACTCCTCAATTAGATTCCAGGCTGTAACTCACTCCAGGATATCTGTTATTCTGTAAATAAACCATCCTAAACCCCCCCAATTAGGTTCCAACCTGTAACACATTCCAGGCTATCTGTTATTCTGTAAATAAACCACCCTGAACCCTGCAATTAGATTCCAGGCTGTAACTCACACTGGGCTATCTGTCATTCTGTATATAAACAACCCTGAACCCCTGGTTTCGATTCCAGATTGTAACTCACTCCGGGCTATCTGTTATTCTGTATATTAACCACCCTGAACCCATTGATTTGATTTCACTTTCTGACATGTTAAGCTCATGTTCCCACACAATCTAATCTCAATAATGATCAATGTATCACGGGACCTCCTATCTGCTGGTACTACCATCATGCTAACTTTCTGATGTTTACGTACATGATTACCTGTAGCAGTGAGTCGCAGGTAGACAGAGTGCTGCTGAACACATTTGGCACATTTGCCTTAATCAGTAAAAACATTGAATATAGGAGTTGTGGTGTCATGTTGCATCTGTACAGGATGTTGATGAGGCCACTTTAAGAATACTGCGTACAACTCGGTTTACTGCAGAAATGACTTACACGCATGTTCCAGGACTGGAGGCTTGAGCTATAGGGAGAGGCTGATTACGTTGAGGTGTTTCCCCCTGGAGTGTCAGAGGTTGAGAGGCAACATTATAGAGGTTTACAAAAATCATCAGTGGCATGGATATTCTGAACAGCCATGTTCTGCTCCCAAGGATAGGGGAGTCCAGAACAAGAGGGCATAGGTTGAAGGGGAGAGGGCGAATGATTTAGAAGGGACCTGAAGGTAAATATTTCACACAGAGAGTGGTGTGTGGACAGAAAGTGCAGTCAGAGGAAGTGGTCAAGGCGGGTACAATCACAGGAGGAATATTGGCCAAATGCTGGCAAATGGGACTAAATCAGATTTGATATCTGATCGGAGTGAACAGATTGGACTAATGGGTCTGTTTCCATTCTGCATAACTCTCTGATTCGATAAGAGGGATGACGAATAATTCTGAAAGGACCTTTCAAGTGGGAATTCTCTTCAGTGGAAGGTTATCCTGTCTCTATGTTCACATTGATTGAAAGATGCGTTAGTTAAATATTTGACGAAGAAGTGAGTCATGCACAAAGGGATACAGACAGGAAAGTGAGGCTGAGACCATAACCTGATCAGCTACAATTTTAGTTCCTGGTGGAGAAGGCTCAAAGTATCTAATGACCCACTCCTGCTCCTCAGTCCCATGTTCCTGTGTTTCATTCAGCCCCTCAAACCTGCTAGACAGGAGCAATTGGTGGCTACTTACTCCTCTAACCTGTTGCTTAGAAACACAGGAGACCATTCAGCTCCTCAGTACTGTCCCTCACGGTTTGAAGTGAATTGGGAAATGTAACTGGAAAACCCAGGCTGGATACGAAAGAGGCCCCTCATCTCTCTTCACAGAGCTTCCCCTCTCTGCAACTTGTGCTTCATTTGTTGGTCATGTTGTACACCCAGATTCAGTGTGAATACAGATCCCCCCCGCCCCCCCCATACCTCACTCAGAGATGGCTCACAAAATCCTCTGGTCTCCCTGTGTGCAACATTCAATAAGAGAACATTCATGAAACTATCACCCACTAACTTTCCAATAACAGAATGGGAGAACATCAGAAACAGGGGCAGGTCGTTCTCTCCCCAAACCTGCCTTGTCCTTGTTTAAAATCATGACTGATCTGCTCTTGGTCTCAAATCTTCTTTCATATCCAATTCTTCATAGCCCTCAACTCTCTGACAGGTCAATTTCCATCTACCTCCTCTTCAAATACATTCAGTCATCTAGCTCTCCGAACACTCTTGAGAAGAGAAATCCTGACATTCAATCCCACCTGTTTGAAGAAAACACTTGCTGCTCCTATACCATGGCTTATTGATGTGAACAAAAGAGGTTGAGACAAGGGTTCAGATAAAAATGACTGGCCCTGATATCAAGGCTGTGGTTGACTTCTGTTGACATAAAGGAGCTTAACAAAACTGAACTTAATGGGAATCATAGTAAACTCTCCAGTGTTTGGGGTCAAACATGGCACAAAGGAAGATGTTCATCATCTCAGTCCTGGGTCACCTCTGTTGGAGATCCTCAGGGTAGCTTCCACTTCACAAACAGCTTTAGCTGCTTCATCAATGTCTCCCCGCCCTCACTCTCCCCAACATAGGATCAGAAGTGGGGATGGTCGCTGAAGATTCCACAATGTTCAGAACATTTTGTCCCCCGTCAGCTCCTGAACTGGTCTTTGTCCGTAACTAGCAGGATGCAGACTCCATTGAGACTTGTGCTGTTAAAGTGTCTGTAACGTTCATGTAACAGCACTGCCTGACACTGCACATTGCCACAGTAAAGCAAGAGTTCATTCAGCACCTCACGCTGGTTTCACAGAAATATGAGGAACTCCTTCAGCCCATTGACACTATTCGAGAAGAACAGGGACAGCCCATTCAGTGCCTCCAGCATATTACTCAGGAAGAGAAGGAGTCTCGTGTGATGGGCCACACCAGAGCCCCTCAAAAATATTTGAAGGCGGTAGCGTAGATTCGAAAGTTTTCTTACTTTAAAGGAAATATAAAATGTCTGTTCCAGATGCAATGTGACTGGTCAAACTACTCGGTGTGAAGAAAAACACTACCTACTTCAACTCGAAAGAGAAAATGAAACCAAAGAAAGATGAAGTTAGAATAATATAATTCTATTGGCCAAGTTAACAGAATAATAGATCTAGGAACTATTACTAATGAACTGTCACAATATAGGAAAATCCCATAAACACAGCCCTTGGCAAAAAGAAATATTCAGTCACAGATTGTCACAAATATTTCTCCAACCCAGGAATTAAAAACAGCATCAAGAGAAATTTCAGAGAGAGTAGCAACCAGGAAACATTCACTGAAGCTTCCAACTCTGTGGCGACCCCAATAGTTTCTGATGTTGCCGAAAAACCAAAACCCAGAGATCCTGATCTGTGAGCGTTGGCCACACCCATTCAGGCTGCATTAAAATAAATACAAGGCCTTCCTAGCTGTTACTCAAGTGGTCTTAACTAGCCAGATTGATAATCATCGTTCAATCTCTCTCTTAAAAGAAACCCGGACAAAATAACCTCTTAATGCTGCAGCATTGTCACACGAGTCAGTACAATGAGCTGTCAAACAGGTACCAGGGGTAACCAGACAGGCCCTTGGCCCTGTCCAATCGGATGAGGTTGAAGCCAATCACTCCCTTGAGTTACTTACACAGGAACAGCAGGAGGCCATTCCCACCTCATTGCACTTACACGGGGGCAGAATGAGGCAAATGTTTGCTGATTCCTGATGAATGTCTTATTCCCGAAACGTCGATTCTCTTGGTCCTCGGATGCTGCCTGACCCGCTGTGCTTTTCCAGCAATTGACGTTCTACTCTGATCTCCATCATCGTCAGTTCTCACTGTCCCCAGATTGATGCTCTGACATGATGAACAGGTGGGGCAGAATCTGCACAGACAGACTTCTCCACGTTGTCCCTTGTGGTTCCGTTGCTTATGATACACGTGTGGGACTTTAACGTGGTTTTCTAGTGGTAAGCAGGGAAGCGATGTGTCTTTTGTGAAGTCTCAAGAAGGCATCTTCCATCTCCAAGAAGATACCTTGGTGTTCTCTATGCAGGGCGGAAGCTGGTGAGAGAAGCTACCTGTTTCAGATGGAAGGTATTGTGGCTGCTGTTAGGGATTGTGAGCAACCTGACGTTCAGTACAGGGTTCACACGCCGACTGAACATTAACATGGGGAGAGTTAATTTAGGCAAATAAACTATTAGGGAAGTCACATTAGACTGATGAATGGACTCTCTAAGTTCAAATATTGCTGATCTTGTTCATGTTAATCTTGTCTAGTGCACGTCCTGTTCAGTGTAACCTGTATGCCTTACTCTGTCCAAGTCTATTTCCACCCTATGATCTGTCTGGCCATGCTTACTATGATCTGCCTCCACTGCTCATAAATAAAGTATTTCCCTGTACTGAGGGACACGTGACAATAAATCAAACCAATCAATCCTGGGTAAAGTATGGAATTTCTCTCCCTATCAATGTCTGTTTTGAAAATAAGAGATCGCTGCCACTCCTCGTGCTTCAGCATCACAATTTATTCGTCTCTCATATCCCTACAGATTAAACACTCAACGTATTCACTGTATCCTCATGTTACCATCACCGGTGTCTGTGGTAAGGGAATAATTCATTACAAATGACACCAAATCTGTACAGAGTGCCCCAAATGCTCTCTCAGCAAGGCTCTATAACAGCAGGAAGATGGCTTTACTTATGTACTCGAATCATCTTACAACGAAGGACAGCATACCATTGACTGCACCCATTACTTACACAGGGCTTGATTCGGAGCAGTCAGCATAGACATTTGAGTGGGAGATCATGCTTCCCAAATTGCTTAGAGTCCTTTGATGAAGTTTCCAGGACGTTTGATAAAGGCAGAGTGATAGATGTAGTTCTATGGATTTTAGTAAGTCCTTTGATAAGGTTCCACATAGCAGGCTGCTCAGGAAGGTTACATCTCGTAGAATGCGGGGGGAACTGGCCAATTGGATACACAGTTGGCTTGATGGTAGGAAGAAGAGGGTTGATTGGAAGGATGTTTGTCAGACCGGAGGCTTTGTCCATTGCTGTTTGTTATCTATGATTTGGTTGAGAATATACAAGGTATGATTAGTAAGTTTGCAGATGGCACTAAAGTAATTGGGAGCATGATCAGAAATTGCAGCAGGACCTTAATCAGGTAGGAAATAGGCCGAGAAATGGCAAATGGAATTTAATATAGAAGCGTGACTTCTTGCATTTTGGAAACTCACATCAAGGTAGAAGTTTCCTAGTGAATGGGAGGGTCTTAAGGGGTGCAGTGGGCAGAGGGACCTTGGTGTTCAAGTGAATGGTTCTCTGAGTGGAGTCACAGGTAGACCAGGAAATGAAGAAGGCTTTTGGCACACTGGCCTTCATCAGGCAGGATATTGAGTATAGAAGTTGGGAAGTTATGTTGGACTTTGCTAAGGCCGCACTTGGAGTATTGTGTTCAGTTTTGTCACCTTGTTATGGGGAGGATGTTAATAAATTATAAAGAGTGCAGAAGAAATTTACAAAGATGTTGCCATGACACATTGTTCTGAGTGAAAGGGAGAGGTTGGACAAGCTAGGACATTTTCTTTAGCGTGTAAGAGACTGAGGGTGTCCTTATAGAGCTTTATAAAATCACGAGGTGTATGGATAGGTTAATGCTCTCAGTCTATTTCCAAGTTGTGGAGAATCGAGGATTAGAGCGGATCGGTTTAAGGTTAAAGGGGAAAGAATAAAAGGGAACCTGAGGGGCCACTTCTTAAGACAGAGAGCTGGTACGTGGATGAGTTGCCAGCAGATGTGGTTGAGGGAGGTACATTAACAACATTTCAAAAACATTTGGATAAATATGGGGATAGGAAAGGACTGGAAGGATATGGGCCAACTGCAGGGAAATGGGGTTAGGGTGGATGGACATTTACAAGGTGGACTCGAACCCCTCTGTTAATTAAACCAAACACCCAGAAGAGCTCGCCCCACCTTATAATCTGTTAAAATATGAGCGACACCGATCTCCTACATTCCACTATTTAAACAAAAATTATCAAGTTAGTTTCTTAACTTTAATAGTGAACACTAAACAACAACTATTCACAAATACAAGCCCCTCTTTTCTTAGCTACTGACTATCTGACTCCAACTCTGTAAACATATGCTGTTCCAACAACCTACTATGAAACATTAAAATCTTAAGACAACACAGTCTCTATCTTCCCTGCTGTGTTCACTCTTTCAGCTGCTGATCTCCCTCTGTCATGTTTTTGTTAATTGCAAGTAGGTTTATATGTACATGTGTCTTTGATAGAGAGTGTTTGAGATGGTCAGTTAAAACCCCTGCACGGCAGCAGTTACTCTGCTGTTGGATGGCAGTGTCTCTCCCTCTATTTTCAAAATGCCGGGTTTATATACTCCCCATGATATAATAATTCTCATAATTTGATTGCTGTCCAGGTGTCCAAACAATAATATTGAAATTCTGTTGGTTTCTTGTATCCTGAGCGTTATTTAAACTCTTTGGTTGGAATTAAATTGCTGTCAAAACAGCAACCAAAACCCAGGTATCTATTTCTCAGCTAATGGTGACATGTGGAACAGTGTGACCTTTAGCTGGCATCTGTGGCTTTAATTTCTATTGAACAAAACCCGATCTGTCTTAAAGTGCCCATACATGTTTTTGGCTTCATAACACCTTCCCGCTTCAGAAAATAAAATGAACCAGCAGAATGAAAAGATGGCTACATTTCTTTTCCTCTAATTCTTAATCCCAACTATATGAAATATAAAAGTATTAATCTCAGTTATATCATTCATATTAATTCTACACATCAATACAACACTGGAATAAGTCAAATCTTATCTACACTTTTTCCTTTAAATCCGCGAAAACCCATCTGCTATCACATTGTAGGAGCCACAGCCTGTACATTTTGTGAGTTTAAAGTCGGTAAGGTAAGACTCCAATTAAATAGTCTCATATTCTGGTCTTTAAATATTCTAAGAAATGGGGGAGATTTGTCGTTGTCCACAACCATCTTCGACAATTTGTTTGTCATATACACATTAAAATATTGTCAGGCCAGTGTGAAACTTAATCATTCTTGTTCAATAATGGAGATTTTAAGGTTTTTTTTCTGGTGGATATTGAGTTTTTTCAAAAAGTAACTAATTAGCCATTCAATTCCATCATCCTCTTTCTGTATCAATACATCTCCGACCCCTATATCCCGAGCATCAAACACAATTTTCAAAGCGTTTCAGAATATTTGGTGTAGCTAAAGCTGGTGTGGTGATTAATCCTGCTTTAAAATTCGCAAATGCCTCCGGGCATTGTTCTGTCCACCACAATTCTGTTTCCTTCTTTAATAAATCCATCAGCGGTGCCAATATGCTGCTGAAGTTTGGAACAAACTTGCGATAGAATCCACTGAGTTCCAAAAATCGAAGCATCTCTTTCTTCGAGGATGCTTGTGGAAATTCCTCAAAGCCCTTCGTTTTTATGTTCCATGGGATCAACCTTCCATGTCCAATGTAATGTCCAAGAACGTCACCTCTGCCTTCGTGAATTCTGTTTTCTTTAAGTTTATTACCAAGTTTGCTTCTTGCAATTGTTCAACATGCTCTGCCAACTGTAACATGTGACCTTTCAATCACTTGCTAAAGATCACTACATCATACAGATAAAATGCACAATTTGTTCATATGGCCACAACACTGTTTTGAGTCTTAAATGTGGCTGGTGCATTATTCATCCATATGAAATACTCGATAAAGTTTTTTGTCATCTCTGGTATCTTTACTAGATAGTTTAACTGACTCCACGTTTTTTTTAATTTGGAAGGGACCACTAAACCTGTCTTTGAAGAGCTTTCTTACGACTGGTGGCAATACTAATACATCATCCCCACTGGAAATCTTCAAAGTTTCAGTGTTTTAATCTGCCACCTGCTTCACTCTATGCTGTGCTCTTCAGATATAGTTTAGCAAACTCACCTACTCCATCTACTCTCTCCTTCACCTCATACACATAATCCAGGTGTGAGATTTCCGACTTCGGTCCTGTCAATTTATATTTAATTAATTTCAAAGGACCTCTTACTTCATGTACAAATATTAACTCAAAGGAAGTAAAGTGAGTCGATTTATTTGGGGCATCTCTAATGGCAAACAATTTAATGGGGCACCTTTATCCCAATCATTTGGCCAACCCTGACAGTACGCTGTTAACATAGTCTTCAGCATCTGATGCTAACTTTCCAAGCCTCCCTGGGATTCAGGATGGGAAGCCCTTGATTTGAAGTGCTGTATTCCTAAGCCATCCATGACTTCCTTAAACAGCTGAGCGGGAAAATGAGACCAATCTCTCTGGGCAGTCCACAGTGAGTAAAGAAAGCTACCAACCCCTCCACCTCCCTTTTTGTCTTGACACTCCAATAATGGAATTGCCTCTGGAAATCTGGTAGACACATCCGTTATGGTCAGCAAACATTGGTTTCCACTTTTACTTTAGACAGGGGAGCTACACAATTAATCATAACCCACGTGCAAGGTTCTTCGAATGCAGGATTTGACAAGAAAGGTGTTAGTTTTATTATCGCCTGTTACTTACCTACCATTTGGTATCTATGTCATGTACAACAAAAATTAACAGCGTCCTTGTGCATTCCAACCAGTGGAAATGCTTCTGTACCTTGGCCTGAGTCTTCTGTACACCTAAGTGACCGCCGGCAGTTAGTTCATGAGCTACCCGTAACACTGTACGTTACTGTTAACACAATCTGGTGCACTTCGGCCCATTTCCCTTCTGCAGTTACCTATTCGGGTCTCCATTTTAATTTTATGATTCTATCTTTAAGTTAATAACGTTCAACAATATATTCTGAATCATTTTCTGTGTGTGTGCACGTGTATGTGTGTGTCTATGTGTGTGTATATATCTGTTGTAAGTCCATTAGCCTTTCTGGACTAAACACTTCTGCCTGATCCTCTGCCTGTTCAGCTTTTTCCTGCATCGTTACATCAAGCAAGGTGTCAGTTCACTGAGCATCAACCCATTTGTCTTTTTCGTTCGTCTTTTTCCTTCCTGCTGTAACTTTTGACAGTGGGATCTTGTTACTACACAGTCTGGAAAAATTCCTGGGTAATTTTCTTTGAACTCCCCAATTCCCTCGTCTTCCTTTGGCTTCTCCACCACAAGGGGTGCCTCTCCTACCTCGCCTCCTGCTAAATCGTTCCCAAGATCAAACTGTATTCCTGGAACTGACACTCTGTTACTCACTGTCACTGTTACTTCCCTAATCTTGATTTGACATTCCATCCTGATGTTACACAAGGGAATGCTTAATTTCTGTCCCCGTTCCATAAATTAACACGCTCTTGATTAACATGCCAGAAAGAGTGAAAAACTCTTTCATCTCTTACTATTAGAAGGTGAGAGAAAGTGAGGTCTGTAGATGCTGGAGATGAGAGTTGTAAAGTGTGGGGCTGGAAAAGCACAGCACGTCAGCAGCATCCGAGGGGCAGGAGCATTGACGTTTCAGGCATAAATACTTCATCAGGTAAGTGGGAGGTAAAGGAGGGGGAAGGAGGTTGATAATTAAATGGGAGGGTGAGGGTGGAGCTCGGTGGAAGTGAGTTTGGAAGGCGATAGGTAGATGCAAGTGGGATGTGATGTGGTAGGTCGGAGAGGAGGGTGATAGAACACCTATCGGTGGTAGAACATCTGGAACCCTCAAACTGAATAGCATCAACGTTGACTTCACCAATTTCAAAATCTCCCCTCCATCAACCTCTCCCAGATCCAACCGGACAAACTAGCACTGCTCTAACTAGCCATCTTACTTTCCACCATTCGACTCCACCCTACCTTCCGTCATATCACTATCACTCCCACCTACATCTTCTTATTGCCTTCCCAGTGACCCTCCCACCAGCTCAGCTATTACCCTCGTATTTATCTTTCAGCCCCCTTGTCCCCCCACCTATGTTCCTGACGATGGGTTTCTGCCTGATATCCGATTGTCCTGCTGTTCGGATGCTGCCTCATCTGTTGTGCTTTTCCGGCGCCTCACTTCTCAACTATTACAGACTGAGCAGATCCCTTATCTCACAAAATTATAACTTCTTGTTCTTCTCCCCCTGTTCTTTCTGAGTAAACTTTATCTACAGAGGTGAATTCTATAGAGAGGTCAGGCATTGCCTCCATACCTAGCCCTGGCCTAGGCTGTGCAATTTCCTGCAGCTCCTCGGCTCCACTTGGAGTCTCCTTTACCTGTTTCACTAATGCCACTGGGCCTAGCCTCTTCTACCACATCTTTCCCCAAAGTGTCTTCCTTTAAAGCCCAGCACGGTGTGTCCCAGCTTACTGCAGTGAAAACAACTTTTTCCCTGAGCCCTTCTTAAACCACCAGCACTGTAATTTTATGTGTTCCACTCCCTTATAGTGAGAACACCTGAGGCCTTTCACCACCTTTCAACCCCCTTGGGCTTCTTTCTTCACCTGTAGTGAAGTATTGTGTGCTACTGTTCGCTTTGTAATGTGTGATCGTCCCTTCTCCCAATTTCTATCCCTCACAGGATGAAATTCCTGCCAGAAGTTAAATTTCATCACATGCCCCAGTGCATATTTACCTGCCATTTCTGCTGCACTTCTCACTTCTTGAACTTTCTATTCATTCACATGAATTCTTACTATCTCTGGAAGTAAGTCTTTTAACTGCTCCAGCAGATTAATCTCCCTTCAAGCCTCACAGGTCTTTTCCATTTTTAAGGCCAGCACCCACCTATCAAAATGACTCTGGTTAATTCTTTCAAACTCAATATAAGTCTGACCTGGTTCCGTCTCCATTTTTCTGAACTTCTGTCTATATGCTTCTAGTACCAATTCATAACCAATCAAAATAGCCAATTTGGCATCTTGTAACCTCTTGCTCCCTCATCTGATAGCGCTGCACATACCTCACCTGCTGTGCCCACCAGCTTAGTCTGCACTAGCATTACCCACAAGTTCACTGGACACGTCACCTGCCTCGCCATTGTTTCAAATGAAATAAAAAAAGGTTTTGACATTTTTCTCACCGAAACAGGGCAAGTTACTCACCTAGTTGTATACATCCTTACGTTCTCCCATAATCTCCATCCTATTAATATAACTTTCTTGTCAAATTCCCAACTTCTGAATTTCAAATCCCCGCTGTCTTTCTTTTTCCAGTCTTTCTCTTTCGTCTCTCTCTGTTTCCTTCCCTTTATTTATCTTCTAACTCCAGTTGCCACATTTGCAACTTATGTTTTTATAACTCTACTGCAGTTGCCTATTTCTCTGATACATCAAAATGCTTAACCAACTCCATTACATTTTCAACTTCGCTTTTCTCCCTGGTTAAACCCAATTCCAACTTATTTGCTAATTCTAAAAAAATTTCTTCCTTCTGTCTTTCTAAACTTCCTTGGAAAATTTGGGAACCACTTTAGTAATGTTAAAAACCATTACCCTCACTTTTCATTTAACCAACCACAACTAACAAAATTAAACGAATTTCCCACTGGTTTTATTTGAAGATCAAAGTCAAGATTTGCAATGAGTTGGAATTTGCTGGGACCTGTTGTATCTCAAATCTGTTCAAGTTGGTCCAAGTGCCACACAGCAAGGCCCCAAACTGTTATGAAATCAATGTCGAACCCCTCTGTTAATTAAAACCACACACCTAGAAAAGTTCACTTCACCTCATAATCTGTCAAAGCGTGAGCGACAGAGAACTCCTAAATTCCACTAATAAACAAAAAATAACAATTTATATGTGTGCAAGTTCGGTCATTGAGTTTGAAGGTATGTTTTCAGAAGTTTCATCACCATGACTAGGTGACATCATCAGTGAGAGTATCTGCTGAAGTGCTGGTGGTATGTCCCATCTCTCTATATATATATCTTGGTTTCTTAAAGTGAGTGATGCCATTTCCGGTTATTTTAACAAGAGAATGTAGACAGGATATAAATTGATGCGTTTATTGATGGACTTCTAGTTAGAATACCATTCCTCTAAGAAGGTCCTTGCATGTCTTAGTATGTGTGTGCTTTGTACCAGTCAAAATGGTGCCTTTTTTTGTCTGCATGTATGGAACATAGTGATAGTGCGTCATGTCTTTTGGTGGCTAGTTGATGTTCATGTATTCTCGTAACACGACAACAGGACAGTTTCAATGGTGAAAAAATGATTTTCTATACACTGTTTAATCAATGTGTGTGCAGATAAGTCGCATTTTTCATATGTGCACAACACATTGTAAATGAACAACAGAGACAGGGTTACCGAAAAATGATGCATATGATGTATAAAATTGATAAAACATTAAAACATGATTTAATCCTCTCAACGAACCCTTCTTTTCTGGGATTCCCAACTCTAATCTTTCATTCTTACCAGGATGTGTGCTCCAAATTCTTGATTCTGGTGTCCCAATTTATTTCAGTTAATCCCTAAACCACCGGGACTTCAATATATTGGTCTGCTGGGTTCTTTCCAAAGCTAGTGTCTGTCATATTATTAGAGATAAATATTCTGGCATAAGTCTCAGCATTTGAACATATTACTCTGTTGTACATGCACCGTACAAAGGACCACAGCACACAGGCATTGCCAAAACATTGGGAGATGTTCATCTACTTCTTTCGATAATGTAGTTTTCTCATTTTCCACGTCTCCATATCTATATCCTCTGTCTCGTTCTCCCTTTGTATCGAGTTAAGAAATCCACCAATTATTCTTCTGTCCCGTCTCCCAAAACTCCTTCTTTGAGTTTATATCGAACGCTCTCTGCAAGATGTAATGTGGTTATAATTAAGCAATGTAACTACAAAGACATGCGGGCGTAGCTGGCCAGAGTTAATTGGAAGGGGAGCTGTGCAGGAAAGACCATGGAGCAGCAATGGGAGGAGGTTCTGGGCATAATTCGGAAGACAATACCAGAAGTGCAACCCAAAGAACTTGAAACATACTCATGGGAGAACAAGGCAGTCATGAGTGATAAGGCATCAAACCAAAAGAGAAAATATACAATGTGGTGAAGTTGATTGGGCATTCAGAGAATTCATTACTTCTGCAACGACATAACGCTGGCATCACTGACACTACAGAGCTCTTAATCATGGTCAGGGAAAGAAACAGAGGAAACACATTGACTTGAAACACAGAAGATGGTATTTCTCAAGGAAAAAGATTCAGGTGAATTAAACATTTGAATTAAGATTAGTTAAATGCTTTTGCGGAATGTGTCAGATTCGAACCAAGACCCGGGGAGACAGATCCTCATCAGAATAAGAGTGTGAAAATGGAAGTATTTCCACTTCAGAAACCAGGTTCGGTCACTGAGTGCAGGGCTGATGGTTGAATGTGTCTCAGTGAGAATTGGGGAACAGCCAGCAAAATTGCATTGCAGATATTACAGCTCGAAACTGCGTATTCATGTAGTGCTGTAGACCACAGCAGCAGGAGAAGCGGACCTGCATTAAACCACAACCTGTAACTTTATGCCAGGGTAACACCTCAGTCTGTCATTGCCATCAACACCATCTATGGCTCAGTGACGAGTGTGGGTGAATATGTCAGAGTCAGAATCACATGAACTTTAACCTGATGCTAACACATTAAAGCGACCAGACTTGACCAACAGATCTGTTCGAAGCACTGCAGTCCTGTCACATTCAGTAATAAATGATGATGGACGATTAAACAAGTGACTGGAGGAGAGGGCTCCACAAACATTCCCATCCTAAATAATGGAACAGACCTGCACATCAGACCTGTAAAAGAGAAGGATGTTTTATCTGCACCATCTTCTGCTAGAAGTGTTGAGTCGATGATACATCTCACCTCATCATGATGCCCACAAAATCACAGATGCCAGTCTTCAACCAATTTGATTCGCTGCACGTGACATGAAGAAACAGGTGAACACAGTAGATACGACACAGACGATGGGTACTGACCCCATTCCTGCAATAGGACTGAAGACTTGTGCTGCACAACAAGCCGTGTCCCTGGGCCAGCTCCAACTCTGACATCTCCCTGGCAATGTGGAAAATTACTCAGCTAAGTCCCGTCCCCTAAGACGGGAATAATTACAATCTGACTAATTACCACTTCCTCAGTCCCATCATGACAGTCAAATTGGTGGGAGTTCTTTTTGACAGAGCTAAGGTAAAAACAATGACTACAGATGCTGAAAACCAAATACTGGATTAGTGGTGCTGGAAGAGCACAGCAGTTCAGGCAGTATCCAACGAGCAGCGAAATCGACGTTTCGGGCAAAAGCCCTTCATCAGGAATAAAGGCAGTGAGCCTGAAGCATGGAGAGATAAGCTAGAGGAGGGTGGGGGTGGGGAGAGAGTAGCATAGAGTACAATGGGTGAGTGGGAGAGGAGATGAAGGTGATAGGTCAAGGAGGAGAGGGTGGAGTGAATAGGTGGAAAAGAAGGTAGGCAGGTCGGACAAGTCAAGGAGACAGTAACTGAGCTGGAAGTTTGAAACTAGGATGAGGTGGGGGAAGGGGAAATGAGGAAGCTGTTGAAGTCCACATTGATGCCCTGGGGTTGAAGTTTTCCGAGGCGGACGATGGTGAGGGAGCGGCGGTGAAGGAGGCCCAGGACCTCCATGTCCTCGGCAGAGTGGGAGGGGGAGTTGAAATGTTGGGCCACGGGGCGGTTTGGTTGATTGGTACGGGTGTCTCGGAGATGTTCCCTAAAGCGCTCTGCTAGGAGGCGCCCAGTCTCCCCAATGTAGAGGAGACCACATCGGGAGCAACGGATACAATAAATCATATTGGTGGATGTGCAGGTGAAACTTTGATGGATGTGGAAGGCTCCTTTAGGGCCTTGGATAAAGGAGAGGGAGGAGGTGTGTGCACAGGTTTTACAGTTCCTGCGGTGGCAGGGGAAAGTGCCAGAATGGGAGGGTGGGTCGTACGGGGGTGTAGACCTGACCAGGTAGTCACGGAGGGAACGGTCTTTGCGGAAGGCGGAAAGGGGTGGGGAGGGAAATATATCCCTGCCATCCCGTATTCCCAATATCTTCACCTCCGCCGTATCTGCTCCCAGGAGGACCAGTTCCACCATAGGACACACCAGATGGCCTCCTTCTTTAGACACCGCAATTTCCCTACCCACGTGGTTAAAGATGTCCTCCAACGCATCTCGTCGACATCCCGCACCTCCGCCCTCAGACCCCACCCCTCCAACCGTAACAAGGACAGAACGTCCCTGGTGCTCACCTTCCACCCTACAAACCTTCGCATGAACCAAATCATCCACCGACATTTCCGCCACCTCCCAAAAGATCCCACCACCAGGGATAAATTTCCCTCCCCACCTCTTTCCGCCTTCCGCAAAGACCGTTCCCTCCGTGACTACCTGGTCAGGTCCACACCCCCCTACGACCCACCCTCCCATTCTGGCACTTTCCCCTGCCACCGTTGGAACTGTAAAACCTGTGCCCACACCTCCTCCCTCACCTCTATCCAAGGCCCTAAAGGAGCCTTCCACATCCATCAAAGTTTCACCTGTACATCCACCAATATGATTTATTGTATCTGTTGATCCCGATGTGGTCTCCTCTACATTGGGGAGACTGGGTGCCTCCTAGCAGAGCGGTTTAGGGAACATCTCCGAGACACCCGCACCAATCAACCAAACCGCCCCGTGGCCCAACATTTCAACTCCCCCTCCCACTCTGCCGAGGACATGGAGGTCCTGGGCCTCCTTCACCGCCGCTCCCTCACCACCAGACGCCTTGAGGAAGAACGCCTGATCTTCCGCCTCGGAACACTTCAACCCCAGGGCATCAATGTGGACTTCAACAGCTTTCTCATTTCCCCTTCCCCCACCTCATCCTAGTTTCAAACCTTCAGCTCAGTTACTGTCTCCTTGACTTGTCCGACCTGCCTACCTTCTTTTCCACCTATTCACTCCACCCTCTCCTCCTTGACCTATCACCTTCATCTCCTCCCCCACTCACCCATTGTACTCTATGCTACTCTCTCCCCACCCCCACCCTCCTCTAGCTTATCTCTCCATGCTTCAGGCTCACTGCCTTTATTCCTGATGAAGGGCTTTTTCCCCAAACGTCGATTTCGCTTCTCGATGGATGCTGCCTGAACTGCTGTGATCTTCCAGCACCACGAATCCAGTTTTTGACAGAGCTGTCAAGCAGCACAGAAAGAACCTGCTCAGTATGGTTTTTGACAGGTCTCCATGTGGAGATGGTGCTGTTGTGGAAATATTACTGGATTACCAATCCAGACCAGGCTAATGACCTGGCAGCGGATGGAAGTTAAATACAATTAATAAAATATCGAGATCTAAAATCTGGGATCACTAACAGTGACCTTGAAGCCAATATGGATTGTAAACTGAATTTCCTTCTCCAATGTAGTTTTCGGAAGTGAATCTCCCATGATTTCCTGGGCTGGCCTAAAAGTAACTCCAAATACCCTGACATGTGATAAACATTTCAATGGTCTCTGGAATTGACAATCAAGGGGACTCATTTGTATCAATCTATTCCGGGGTCTGAAAGGATGAAACCGGACAGAGCACCCGGCCTCAGCATCAGTGTCGGAAAAGGGAATGGGAACACAGTCCTGTCGACCCATCAGAAACCTCCTTCCTAACATCTGAGAGCTTGTGACAGCATTAACAGAGCTTTCCCACGGACTGCACAGAAACATCGGGAGTGGAAAACACATTGAGCCTCCCCATTCTAGTTTATGGAAAAATCTTCTCAATGCACTTACCCCACACGATATGCATATCCATTAATGTGAGTAACCTTGGCAAGCTATAAAATAGGCGGTGCAGTTGGACGTTTGGTCCATCGAGTTTGCTAACCAATTCAATATAATGATGGTTGGCCCTTCATTTACACACCATACTCAAGCTCTCCCACCATCCCTTTACTGTCTCTAAATCATTATTTATAATCAATGTCTCGGTTTCCAGGTGCGTGCGAATTCCCCAGGTTCCCCAGTCAGCGAGAGCAGACATTTATTATCATCTCAATGCAGAGTGACTGCCTGTACCTAATACTGTGGCCCCTTGTTTTAGAAGTCCCAGCCAGGGGAATTATCATCCCTGCTTCCAATTTGTCTCACCCTGTCAAAGTTTTGTATATTTCACTGGGATCTCCACTCATTTTCCTAAACCCCATGGAATACTGGCCCAGTCACCCCAAACTCTGCTCCTATCACAAGCCCGTCATCCCAGACATCAGTCTGGTCATCCTTCACTGATCTCCCTCAATGTCAAGTTTGTCGTTTATTAGGTAAGGAGACCAAAACTGCACACAATACTGCACAATGTTCAAGATGATGCTTCACCAAGGCCCTGTCCAGCTGCAGTAAGACACCTTTTCTCCTGGACTCACATCCCCCAGAATGTAGGTCCACACACCATTTATCTTCCTCACTGCTTTCTGTTTCTGCAATATTACTTTCAGAGATTGGTATACAGGGAGATGCAGATCCTTTTTAATGTTGCAGCTCCCCACTTGGTGGGTCTGTGTACACTGGGCAGCATGCCAATGCCATGCCCAGTATTGACTTCTGGTTACAGAACTCACTGCGCTGCAGGGGCCTCAGAGGTTTATGCAGAAGGAAACAACAAAAAGGAACATACGTCCCTTTGTAGATCAACATGTTTCAACCAATCCCTTTCAAATGGTAACCTGTCAATTTATCATTTCCATCAAAGGGCACACCGTCACCTCTTTCCACATTGTTCTCCCTCTGTCACATATTTATCCATTCATTCCACTTGTCTTAGTCTTCTCTGTGCTTTTTTACATCCTCCTCATCCACTCACAATCCCACATCCGTTAGTGCTGTCAGCAGGCTAGGATATATTGCATCTGATTCCAGCAACCAAATGTTTAAAGGGCATTGTGAACAGCTGGGCCCCAAGCACCGATTCCTGTGACACCTCAGCAACCGTCCTCTATTAATTTATATTTATTTATTTCGTGAATCTGGGTGTCACTGGCTGGACCAGCATTTATTGCCTGTCCCTAATTGCCTTTGAGAAGGTGGTGGTGAGCTGCCTTGTTGAACGCTGCAGTCCACCTGCTGTGGTTGACCTCCAATACCATTCGGGAGGAAATTCCAGGATTCTGACCCAGTGACTGCGAAGGAGCGGTGATATATTTCCAAGTCAGGACGGTGAATGGCTTGGAGGGAACCTGAAGATGATGGTATTCCCATTCATCTGTAGCCCTTGTCCTTCCAGATAGACACGGTCGTGAGTTGGGAACGTGGTCTCTGAGAATCTTTGGTGAATCATTTCATTGCAGCATGTAGAGAGTAAAACACTGCTGCTGCTGCTGAGCGTTGATGGTGGAGCATTGTGGATGAATGGACAGTCAAACTGGCTGCTTTGTCCTGGATGGTATAAAGCTTCTTGAGTGTTGTTGGGGCTGCACTCATCCAGATGCAAATTGGGAGTCTTCTATTCCCCTTTTGACTTATGCATTGTCGATGATGGACAGATTTTTGGAGGTCAGGATGTGAGTTGCTCGCTGCAGTATTCCTAGCTTCTGACCTGCTCTTATAGTTACTGTGTTCATGTGGCGAGAACAGTGAGTGTCTGAGCAATGACTACCCACCAGGACTTTGATCCAGGGGATTCAGTGCTCATAACACCATTGAATGCCAAGGGGCAGGTTAGATTGTACGTAATTGGTGATGGTCACGGTCTGGCATTTGAGTGGCCTGAATATTACTTGCCACTTGTTAGCCTGGATACTGTCCAGATCTTGTCGCATTTGAACATGGACTGTTTCAGTATCTGAGGAGCCACAAATGTTGCAGAATATTGTACAATCATTGGCAAACATCCTCACTTCTGACCTTAAAATGGAAGGAAGATGATTTATAAAGCAGCCCTGAAGAAGTCTTCGGTCACTGCTTGAGGGACTCAAACAGAATTGGAGCTGAGTTGACTGACCTTCAACAACCATGACCATCTTCCTACGTGTCAGGTATGAATCTAACCAGCAGGAAGTTTGCCTGTGATACCAATTGATTCCAGTGTTGCTAAGGCCCCTTGATACCACACTTGGTTGAATGCAGCCTTGACTTAAAGGGCTGTCACTATCACCCCACCTCTGGAATTCAGCTCTTTTGTCCATATTTGAACCACGGTAAAGAGGTCAGGAGCTGAGTAGCCCTGGTGGAGCCCAAAACCGGGCGTCATTGACCAGGGTATTGCTGAGCAGGTTGCTACTTCAAAGCACTGAGACCTTCCACCACTTTACTGATGATCGAGAGTAGACTGATGGGGTGGTAATTGGCTGGATTGGACTTGTTCTGCTTTTTTATATACAGGAGATACTTGGGGTAATTTTCCACATAATCATGAAAAACCATTGTTGTAACTGCATTGAAACAGTTTGGCTAGGGGGAGCGGCAAGTTGTGGAGCACAAGTTTTCAGTACTATTATGATTATGGACCCTATGGACTATCCAGTGTCTCCAAATGTTTCTGTATATCGCGTGGACTAAATCGAATTGACTGATGACTGGTAACTGAATTGCTGACGACCACTGGAGGGGGCAGAAATGGATCATCCACTCAGCATTTCTGACTGAAGATTGTTGCGAGTGCATCAGCCTTATCTTATATACTGAAGTGCTGGGCTCTTCCATCATGGAGGAAGGGGTTATTTGTGGAATCTCTTCCTCTGGTGAATTGTTTAATTGTCCCCAACGTTTCTCGACTAGATGTGAAAGGACTGCAGAGCTTAGATCTGAAGCGTTGCTTGTGGGATCACTTAGCTCTGTCTATCACTTACTGCTTATGCTGTTTGGCGCACAAGTAGTCCTGTTAGTGGCTTCACCAAGCTGACACCTCAATGTCAGGTATGCCTGGTGCTGCTCCTGCCATCCTGCACACTCCATTGACCCAATGTTAATCCTCTGGATTGACGGCAATTGTTGCGAGGGGGATATGCCAGGCCATGAGGTTATGTGGGAATACAATTCTGCTGCTATTGATGACCCACAACACTTTATGGACATCTAGATTTGAGATGCTAGATCTGTTCGAGGTCTGGCCTACAAAGCACCAGGATATTACCCAAAATGGTGGAGGTTATTGTCATAATGCAGGTGTGACTTTGTCTCCACAATGACTATGCGGTGGTCACTCTTACCGATACTGTCATTGACAGGTACTTCTGTAACTAGCAGGTTAGTAAGGCGGTGGTCAAGTATGTATTTTCCTCTTGTTGGTTCCTTCACCACCTGCTGCAGAACCAGTCTAGCAGTTATATCCTTTAGGGCCCGGCCAGCTCGATCAGTAATGCTGTAGCTGAGATACTGTTGGTGATGAACATTGAAATCCCCCACCCAGAGTACATCTTGCGCCCGTGATACCCTCAGTGATTCCTCCAAGTGTTGGTCAGCATGGAGGATTACTGATTCATCAGTTGAGAGAGGTTGGTACGTGGTAATCAGCAGGAGGTTTCCTTTCCCATGTGCAAACTAATGCCATGAGACTTCATGGGATACGGAGTCAATGTTGAGGACTCCAAGAGCAATTCCCTTCCAACTGTATCCCACTGTACCTCCACTTCTGCTGTGTCCGTTCTGCTGATGAGACAGGAGATATCTGGGGAAGGTAATGGGGCGTCTGGGACATAGTCATACTCACAAAATCATACCTTTCAGAAAATGTCAGGCTGTTGCTTGATGAGTCTGTTTATTTCTATACACTGTTTCCTGCCAGCTGTCCCATTCTAGAAACATATATTCGCCCCAATCCACTCAGATTTGATTTTTCATAAATCTATGTTAGTGTTGTCTATGACCATTACTTTCAGTCACAATAATTTCTGCTAAACCATTGACATACTTGTTTATTGTTCCATGTACTCTATCATTTTCCCACACCATACTTGTTTTTTCTTGTATTGTTAGAAAGTTTTGTGAAGACAGAACTTAAGTAGTGGCTTCATAGTTCTGCCATTTCCCTATCCTCCATTCTCCATTCTCTGGTTTCAAACTGTCAGGAAACTGCACTTGTTTTTTTCATATTTCTCACATTGACATAATTTAACAAGCTAATACAGTTCACTGTTATGACCCTTATGAACATAACTCTTCAGAAATCCATCAATTCCTGCCTTAAACTGCTCAATAATTGACCTTCCAGACCATACACACACAGGGGCTTAGACTCTGTGCCAAACGAAATACAGCACGATCTATACTAGTCCCAATTTCCAACTCCAGGCCCATAGCCTGAAATGTTATGACACTTCCAATTGCTCGTCCAAGTACTTATTAAAGATTGTGAGGTGATCATTCCCCTCTCAGGAAGTAATCCCAGAACCCCACACCTCGAGGTGAAAAAATGTTCAAATAATCTCTGAATCTCAAACTCTTCACTTTAAAAGTGTGTTCCTTTGTTCTTGACCCTCTGACTAAAAGGAACAGCTGCTGTCTATCCACCCTGTCTGTGTCCCTCATAATCTTATCCTTCTGAATCACGTCCCCTCAGCCTTCTCTGCTCCAAAGTCGACAACCCAAGCTTATCCAGCCTCTCTCCACAGCTGATATGCTCCATACCAGGGAACATCCTGGTGAATCACATCTGCACCCTCTCCAGTACAATCAGTTCCTTCTTGGAACGTGGTTCCCGGAGCTACATACAATACTCCATTTTGGCCGAACCAAAGCCCTTTATTGCTCTTATAATCTACACCCTGATTAGGAAACGCTACACCCAAGGTCCAATTCTTAACTAGTCCATTAACCTGTCCAGGAGAAAGTGAGGAATGCAGATGCTGGAGATCAGAGCTTAAAAAATGTGTTGCTGGAAAAGCGCAGCAAGTCAGGCAGCATCAAAGGAGCAGCAGAATCAACGTTTCGGGCATAAGCCTTCTTCACTAATCTGCCTGAAACGTCGATTCTCCTGCTCCTTTGATGCTGCCTGATCTGCTGCGCTTTTCCAGCAACACATTTTTAAGCATGAACCTGTCCAGTCACATTCAGGGATGTGTGGAGAAGCACAATCTGAGCTTCCCAGTGTGTTGCCAATCATTGAGTCCTCACCTGCCTGGTTCCTTCTCCCAAAGTGCATCACCTCATATTTATCAAGGTTACATTCCATCTGCCATTGATGTTCCCATCTGACCATTCCATCTGCATCATCCTGTAACTTAAGGCCTTCCATCCTCACTGCCAACCACCCAGCCAATCTTTATGTCAAACATACACTTACTTATCACACCTTCCCCACTCTCCACCTAGACCCGTCCACATTCACATATATATTTTGTTATGAATAACACAAACAATAAGGAACACAGCACTGATCTCTGTGGTACACCAGGGGACACTAGTCTCCAGTCACACAAACAGCCTTCTCCCACCACCCTCTGTCTCCTGCCACTAAGACAATTTTTATTATAACTTGTCAAGTTATCCTTCATATTGCGAGATTTTACTTTATTTTTCAGTTTCCCAGGTGGAAATGTGTCAAAGGCCTTCCTACAAAACTAAATAATCGACCTGCTCAAACTAATTCAATCAAACCCATTGGATGTGACTTCATCCTGATAAAGTCATGATGATTATCCCTGATCAAACTTGCGACTCTGATTGGAGTTCGATATTCTCCTTCCCTATTTTCTCCAGTAGTTTCCCTAACAATGATCTAATACTCACTCGTCTATCGTTACCTGGTCTATCTCTCCCACCCTTATTGTGAAGTGGAATCTTATTAGCAGTTCTCCAGTTCTCTGGCACCTCCCCTATGGTCAGATTCTAATTAAAATATTCAGACAGGGTCTTTCCTCCCTTGACCCCAACAGCCACCTGTGATACAACTCATTCAGACATGGAGATTGGTCCAAATTTATACAGAACAAACCTCAAATCCCTGCTCGTATTTTACATCAATCTGTTCAAGAGTTTTCCAGTCCATCTTTTTTGAATTCTGTACCTGCATCCTCCTTCTCCCAAGTAAAATAGATTAGATTAGATTACTTACAGTGTGGAAACAAGCCCTTCGGCCCAACAAGTCCACACCGCCCCGCCGAAGCGTAACCCACCCATACCCCTACATCTACATTTACCCCTTACCTAACACTATGGGCAATTTAGCATGGCCGATTCACCTGGCCCTGCACATCTTTTGGACTGTGGGAGGAAAACGGAGCACCCGGAGGAAACCCACGCAGACACGGGGAGAACGTGCAAACTCCACACAGTCAGTCGCCTGAGGCAGGAATTGAACCCGGGTCTCAGGCGCTGTGAGGCAGAAGTGCTAACCACTGTGTGAATGTCTCATGTAACAATCCATCAATGTTCTCCAGCTTGACACACAGGTTGCCCCTTTGGTTTCTAATGAACACTAAATGTTTGCTGATTATTCTGTTCTACTTGGCCGTGTAGAATATCGTGGGATTCTCCCAGATCTCGCCTACTTATACTTCTTCATGTCCCTGTTATTCAGTCCTTTCAATGTTTCTAAGATTCACTACAATTACCTCTCATATTTTGAAAATTGAGGTTACAGGCTGAGTTTCCCCGTCAGAAAAGCTTGCCAATTTAGGGATTAATTTGTAGAATACCTTTTGCAGTTCCTCTGTAGTCAGAATATTCTTTCTTAGATTGGGATTCCGAATGTAACACAATACTCTAAGTTTACTCTTACCAACATTCGATGCAACTGGTGCACGACATCCTTTTTATTCCAATTACAGTCACATGAATGTAAACCTAATTTTTACATTCCCATTTGCATATGTTCTTCCCAATACCTCTCGCTATAACATTTTTTTGAGCTTACTGTGTGAGATCTTTTAAAAAAAAGCTCATGAATATCCAAGTATACGCTATCCATTAGTTCTTCATTGCTTATGTCTCCAAGAATCATCTTCAAACCATTCCAAAAAATGTTTGCCACTTCCGGTTTTCCTCTTATCTGTACATTCTCACACTCCCCAGTTATGTTATTGCCTACTAAATATCTAGTAGCATGTTCTTTGTAATCGAGACTAGCAGATACCTGACTGCGGATGACAAGATAACTGGTCTGTAGTTCACCACTCTCCAAATCCATCCTTTCTGAAACTGTTGGATAATATTTATAACCTTTGCCTTATCCAGATTGGCTAAATGCCTTTCGGGAATGTGTCAGAAAATAAAGTGAAAATCTGCGATGCATTCAACATGTCTATTGCTGCTTCCTCTGAAATTCTTGTATGATGTGCATCTAGTCTGTCAGATTTATAAATACTCAATCCAGCTTTCTTTTCAAAGATGACCTCAACATTGATAAGAATGATCTTAGACTTTACTTACACAAATCCCATGGTCACTTGGAATTTCTGGACATTCTTCCATGAAGATAGCCACAAACTTTCTTTTCCCTGCGATTTCTCTGTTATCTGCAATGAATTATCCTGAATGCACACCAACTGTTTCACATTTGATCTTGTTTTTATTTTTTTCATATATTGATAGACGCTTTTTATCAATATTTATGTTTTACTTTCATTTGCACGCTTTTTCTCTTTATGATTTTCATCTCAGTTTCTTGGTCATCCTTTGCTGGTCCTACATTTCTCTGAATCCACTGGCGTATAGCAGCACTTGGCATTTTACTAAGCTGCCTCCGTTCATCTAATAGGTAGATGAAGGTGGGGTTGAATGTGATAGTCGGAGAGGAGGGTGGACCAGTTTGATAGGAAGGTTCAAAAGGGTGGTGCTGACTTGGAAGGTTGGAGTGGGATAAGGTGAGATTAGGGGAAATGGGGACATGGGGAAATCCATTATGATCCCCTGTGATTGGATGGTCCCAAGGCAGAAGATGAGGCTTTCTTGCTTCAAGCTTCTGATGGCTCGGGTTTGGCGGTGGAGTAGGTCCAGGACCCTCATGTCCTTGGCAGAATGGGAAGGGAAGTTAAAGTGCCCAGCCACAAGGCGATGGAGTTGTTCAATGTGGCTGGTGCCAGAGATGTTCTCTGAAATGATCCACAGGTTGACCTCCTGCCTCACCAATGTAGAGAAGACCACATTGGGTTAATGGATGCAGTAGCTGAGGTGTTCTGTCTCCCTTCATCACCTATCGCTTTCAACCCCACCTTCATCTTCCTACCGCAATCCCTGCTAACCTCCCTCCTGTCTCACCCCCTTCTCATTTATCTCTCAGCACCCCCCCCCCCGGCCCATAAGCTTCATTCCTGATGAAGGGCTTATGACAGAAACATCGATTTATCTACTCTTAGTACGCTGCCTGACTGTGCTTTTCCAGCACCACATTCTTCGACTCTAATCTCCAGCATCTGTAGTCCCCACTTTCTGCTCACACCTTCAGGGCTTGCCTGACTCAGATTTATGACGGTTATTTCAAATAAAACAAAAACCGTCGGACACTCAAACTCCACAAAAGTAAACCAATACATTTTGTTCCCAAAAGGTCCTTCACAGCAAAATTTTCGATTAGCTCTTCTGATCACTCAACACCAATTCCTACATAACCAGATCTCGAGTTCAGTGCTCGATATAATGTTAATGTAAACCATCTCACATGTGGTCATGAAATCCATTTTTCCCAGCATCAGCATTCAGTTGGGTGAAAAAAGTTTAGATATAATTTAAACAGTACATTATTACTGAAGTACCCACAAATGTGTATATCTCATTTCCTGTTTTATAACATGTCCAGCGTTTGTAGTGCAGCTTTCACTTTGATATATAACTCCCATCAATGTTTGCTCCTCCTTGCTGTTTTTGCGCTCCACCTTACTCGATTCTATGGAATCTGAGCGACTTGGGCTCTGAGGAGATTAATGGAAGAGATCATCTCGCCACATCATTTATGATCTTCTCCAACTTTAATTTCGCCAGATCTCCCGTTATGCTGATGGAGAAGAGAAGGACAATGACCTTCCAACAATGCTCTGTATTCCCCCAGAGAGCGGAGACAGCTCTAAGCTGGGTGGGAACTTTACAGCAGGCTGGTAAAGTGTTGCTGCTGCTGTACAGGGAGTTCACATCTGGAGTAGTGTGTACAGATTTAGCCTCTTCTCTGAAGAAAGGATGTTGTTATATTGGAAGCAGCTCAGAGATGGTTCTCTCAACTGATTCCTGCAATGAAGGTGCTAGCTTATAACGAAAGGATGGTCAGGTTGACCCAGTAGCCATTGAAGTATACAAAAATTAAAGAAGATCTTATTTGAACACAGATGACAGAAGGAGTTAACAAGTCAAGTGAATTACACAGATAGTGGAGGAATCTATTCCATTCTCCAGCCTGTTACACAGTAACAACAGGAGGATATTCAGGCCTTCCAACCTGTTATACCAAAAAAGGACGAGGCCATTCAGCCCCTGGAGCCTGATATACATTTACAGAAGGAGGCCAATCAGCCACTCGAGCCTATAACAGTAGGCCATACTGCACCAGTATCCTGTTAGACAGCAACAGGATCAGTCCATTCATGCTCCTCAAGCCTGTAACATAGGAACTGGAAGAGGTCACACAGTGACTGGAGATTGTTAGACTGGGATAACAGGAGGCCATTCAGATCCACCGAGCCTATTGCAAGGAAATTGGATAAGGACAAAAACTATCTGAGACGTCTTTCATGAGAAAGGAAGAGGTAATTTAGACACGTGTCTGTTGTATGGGAACAAGAGAAGACCAATCAATCCCTCGGTCCCATCTCTGGGATACATGAGGAGACCGTTCAGTATCTCCACTTGTTATGGAGAAGTATGAGAAGACCCATCAGCCACTCAAAATGTTACACAGCAACAGGAAGATTCCATAATCTCCCAATCCTCTAAAGTATCAACAGGAGGAGGTCATTCTGGCCTTGGAGATGGCAACATGGGAACACCAGAAAGACCTCAGCCCATCGAGTTTGTACACCAGGAGGATGATGAGTCCATTCAGCCACACATACCCCTTGCACAGCAATTGGAGCAGATCTCCTAAAGCCTTGTGCCCATTAAACAGGAATTCAAAGAAAACGTGAAGGTTTTCGAAAGGGAAGAACTTTTAATAATGGTATACATTAGGGACTAAAGTGCAACAATAAACTATTGTAATTTAAGGCAAATTGTTAGAGTCCATTGTTCAGGACATTTGTAGTTTCAAACCATAATTCGTCAGACACAACATGGTTTTACGAAGGCGAAATCGTGTTTGAATTGTTTGCTTGAGTTATTCGAAGATATTACAAACAAGGTGGATCGTGGGAATCCTGGAGATGGAACATATCTGGTCTTCCTGAAGGCATCGGATATGTCGCTCCTCCAAAGAGTAAATGGTAAGATCAGACAACATGGGTTTAGGAGTAATTTATTAGCTTGAATCGAGGATGGGTTAACCAACAAAATGTAGTCAGAAGGAATAAATGTGTCATTTTCTTTTGGCAAATGCAATTTGTGGGGTGCCATTGATTTCAGTACTCATTCCTCAACCATTTGCAATCATTGGTATTACTGTACTCAGTCAACAGGATAGAAAATACAATGCCACATCTTCAGATGACACTAACATCGATGGGAAATTACTTCAGAATGACGATACAAGAGATTTTAAAAGTATATGGATAGGTTGGATGAACGGGCCAACATTTGGCAAGGAAAATTAAAGTGAATAATATGGGGATATTCAAGTTGGCCAGTATAAAAGAAAGACAAGTTATTATCTAAATGGAGAGAAAGATCAAAGTGTTTAGGTGCAGAGGGATCTGGGTATCTGCTTGCATATCACACAAAACCAGCCTGCGGTTACTGCAAGTACTGAGAAATGCAAGCATAGTTTCAGTGTTTATTTATAAAAGGATAGAGTAGAATGGTAGGGAGTGTTGGTGTAGCTATGTAAGGCATTAGTGAGGCTGCAACTGGAGTACAGTTTGGGTGTCCTGCAGAATGAGGTATTTCCATTGGAGGCAATTCAGAAGAGCTTCATTAGATTGATTCCATATTTAAAGTGTTTGTCTTATGAAGAGAAATTGAGCAGTTTAGGCCTATACTCTCGAGTTTATAAGATGAAAGGAGATCTCATTGTGGTCTGTAAAATGTTAAAAGTAATTGAAAGTGTAGATGTGGAGTTGATTTTTTTCATGTGGCGCAATCTACAACAAGAGTCTAGAGTTTTAGGATGGAGAGATGGCAGGAAAGTGGAACTGAGGCCGCGTTGACATCAGCCTCATCGAGGGGCTTGATACCTCACAGATGCTCCTTGTTCTTATTCAACTCTTCGACTGTGTTGCCCAGGAATAGGGGAGGACTGGGTATCATACAAGAAGCAGGCACTCAGGATAAATCAGTTCGAGAGAACGTAGCCAGTAGGGTCACACAGTGACCAGCGCTGGGTTCTCAACTATTTATAATCTATATTAATGATCAGGAGGATGGAACAGATATACAGATGCTGAGTTTGGTGATGTCCATAAGACCATAAGACATAGGTTTTGAAGTAAGGCCATTCGGCCCATCAATTCCACTCCGCCATTTAATAATGGCTGATGGGCATTTCAACTCCACTTACCGCATTCTCCCCATGGTCCTTAATTCCTTGTGACATCAAGAATTTATCAATCTCTGCCTTGAAGACGGTTAGCGTCCCGGCCTCCACTGCACTCCACGGCAATGAATGCCACAGGCCCACCACTCTCTGGCTAAAGAAATGTCTTCGCATTCCAGTTCTGAATTGACCCTCTCCAATACATAGGCTGTGCCCACGTGTCCTATTCTCCTCGCCTAACGGAAACAACTTCGTGGCGTCCACCCTTTCCAAGCCATGTATTATCTTGTAAGTTTCTATTAGATCTCCCCCTAACCTTCTAAACTCCAATAAATACAATCCCAGGATCCTCAGCCGTTCCTCGTATGTTAGACCTACCATTCCAGGGATCATCCATGTGAATCTCCGCTGGATACACTCCAGTGCCAATATGTCCTTCCTGAGGTGTGGGGCCCACAGCACTCCAAATGGGGCCTAACCAGAGCTTTATAAAGTCTCAGTAGCACATCGCTGCTTTTATATTCCAACCTTCTTGAGATAAATGACAACATTGCATTCGCTTTCTTAATCACGGACTCAACCTGCATGTTTACCTTTAGAGAATCCTCGACTAGCACTCTCAGATACCTTTGTACTTTGGCTTTATAAATTTTATCACCGTTTATAAAGTAGTCCATGCTTGTATTCATTTTTCCAAAGTGCAAGACCTCGCATTTGCTCGCAGTGAATTCCATCAGCCATTTCCTGGACCACTCTCCCAAACTGTCTAGATCCTTCTGTAGAATTCCCACTTCCTCAGTACTGCCTGCCTGTCCACCTAACTTCGTATCATCGGCAAACTTCGCTAGAATGCCCCCAGTCCCTTCATCCAGATCATTAATATATAACGTGAACAGCTGTGGCCCCAACACTGAACCCTGCGGGACACCGCTTGTCACTGGCTGCCATTCTGAAAAAGAACCTTTTATCCCAACTCTCTGCCTTCTGTCAGATAGCCAATCCTGAATCCATGCCAGTAGCTCACCTCGAACACAATGGGCCCTCACCTTACTCAGCAGCGTCCCGTGTGACACCTTATCAAAAGCCTTTTTGAAGTCTAGATAGACCATATCCATTGGGTTTCGCTGGTCTAACATACTTTTGACCTCTTCAAAGAATTCCTATGTCGCTGTGATAAGCAAGAGATTAAATTATCAAGAGAGGGTGGAGAGTCTGCAAATGGATTGAGAGAGGTAAAGACAATAGATAATAGTTTGGCAGGTGGAATTTAAATGGAATGACAGGTTATATTATGTTACAGGAATAATGGAAGACAATATGTTACTGAAATGGCGAGGGATTACAGGACTTTATGATACTGTGTACTGGGGGTTCACTCAGATCCGTTCAGACATGGGAGGTTTTGCTCCATCCCTGATCATCAGCTCCCAGACACTCCAAGTGACCCTATTGCTGTCCGTACACATCGAATACTTTGATGTGGTTGATTGGTGGTGGGGATGGTGTTTTGAAATGTGCATCAAGGGGACAGCCTTTATCCAAGATATATTCATTTCTTTCTACGTGGAGACCCAAAAATGATGGGAATGGATGACTGCTTCTGAGTGAAGAGGCTGTGACTGATTCCAGGACAGTAAGTATTCACCAACATGATGTATTGTGCATGGGTACACTGTAACATTAATAGAGAGAGAGAGCTCCTTCAGTTCCTCTACCTCTCCCCATTGATATGGCACTCTGCAGATGCAATATTCACAATCGGGAATCCCAATCTACTGGATACACCCGTCAGCTCCCTGCTGTGGGAGAAACAATCTAGTTACTTCATCTATCAAATGTATCCTCTATCACCGAATGGTGACATTGATGTTGAGATACTGAGAGATGATGGACATGTCACCTAGTCCTGCCTGGAAAGTTCTGGATTATAGAAGCTGAATGAAACTGTGACCCTAACAGCCACTGCAGCACCATCCTCCCCCTGGTGTGAAGCTGTAGGTCGTGTTGAAGGAGGTGACACCGCTATGTGACCAGCTCCTCGTTCAGTCAGGGTCCCCTGATACTCTGCTTTTGGGTTAAGTGGAGCTTGGGAAGTTGTTCCTGGAAAACCCGATATGGATACAGCAGATCTCTTTCCCCACACACACTCACTGCGTGGTTTCAGAGCTTCCCCTCTCTGCAGCCTCTGCTCCATTTGGTGTTCATGTTACAGACCCAGATGTTGTAACTACTGTCCACATGCTCCATCCAAAGTTGGGTCACCAAATCCTCTGGTCTCCCTGAATGTCTGAGGCAGCTCACAGCACAACTTCCAGAAAACCATCCCCAGCACCTCCACTAAATTTTCAACTACAGGAGTCAGTCACAAACCCCTCGATACAAGTGTTGTGGACCAGACCAGATCCCCCAGAGTGTTTTAAGAAGGCCACTTAGACCCAAATCTTTCCTTATTTTGAATATAGATGTGAAGTGTGCGTTCCAGATATATTGTTACTGGTGAAACCACTCGACATTGAGCAAAATATAATCTATTAAAATGCTTTAGTTAAAATACAATCAAAGAAAAGAACATTTTGGGATAGCTGATATGTTGGAACACTTACACAAACATTAGATACCGTACGTTCTTGGTTTACACCACTTGGCACAAAGATATATTCAAATTCAAATCCTTACAGCAGTTTTCCAATCCAGGAGGAAACAACATCAACAGAGATCTCAGAGAGAAAAGCAGCTGGGGATCATGTATTGAAACTTCCAACCCGTTTGGGATCCCCAGCAGCTTCTGAATGCTTCAGCTAAAAGCAAATTGAGAAACCCTGGTCTGGGAGAGCTGCCCTTCCCTTGTTGTCACCGTTTTAATGAAACCTAAAGGCTTTCTCAGTTATTTAATTAAACTGTTTTCAGACAACAGTTCTGCACCTCTGCCTTTAAAACCTCTCTTCAAAACAAAGCCCAAGAGAAAATAACCTTTTTACAGTGATAGTATCCTCACAATTTCATCTTTAATAAAATCATCCATCAATACACGAAGTTGGATTCATTTTAGACCTCCTAATCTTCCTCTATTAGTAGACTGAAATGCACATACATTACATTGACTGTGAGCATACAAATGTTCACAACTAGTTTTGATTTCAAGCATTTTACTCCTGGCAAAGAATGCCTTTGTCTTTCTTCATCCAAGGCACCACAACGTGTCAAAATGTAGGTTTTCTCGCCCTGTCACCTGTATCATTTCAAACTGAATGGCAGCAATAATAAGCTGAATCGACACAGACTGGTATTTTTCTCCCAAACTTGTCCAAAACATTTCACGGGTCACAATCAGTGATCAAGATTTGTCTCATGTACGTTATTTTAAATTTTAAATGCTGAAATATTGTAACGCCTATGTTAAGCTCAAGGCATCCTTCCCGATTGTGGAATAAGTCTGTTGATGTTTCCACTGGACACTCCAACCACACATTATATAATGGAGCACATCTCATCTCTCCAATACTCCCTCTGAATTACATAACTCCTCATGTCTCAACATAAAAGAGTTACATACTTCTGTACCTCTTAATGCTCTAATCTCTTTACCTGCTACTCCTGGCCTATGCCAGTAAACCTGACTCTCACGGGTATATGTTTTAAGAAGATCTCGCACATTCATCTCAATCTCTCACAGAAACCAAACTTTGATTTCAGAACTCAATCATCATCAGCCATTTCAGCTTCTAATCTTGCCGTTGTAACACTCTGCTCTTCCACATGAGTTCTCACGACTGCAGGAAGTGAATTGTTGAACTTCTCCAAAATACGAATCTCTCTAAGAGTGTCATTGGTTTGCTCTGATTTAATACACCTACCCACCTTTCAAAATTACTTTGTTTGATCCTTTCAAACCCAATGTGCGTTTAACCAGCGACTCTTCTTTAGATTCCTGAAATGCTGTCTGTTGGCTTCTGGCCCAAGCTAATACGCACTTCAGACGGCTTTCTTCACCACCTCATACTGGCCAGATACCGTCTCCAATAGGGATGCAAATACCTATCAGCTTTGTTTGGATCAACTAAATCCACATGGTCACTAGCCACTGCATTAGCCACTTTCTCAAATGAAATTCAAAAGGCTTCTCCATCCTTCTCATCAAATTTAGATAATGCCTGAATGTATTTAAACAGAACCCCATCAGGGAATTGGTTACAATAGGGTTGCTCAACCTCACTATCCTCTTCATCCCAGCGATCGTCTACCTTCATCTCCGCCTTCTATGTCAACTTTCCTCTCTAACTGCTAACTGTTTAAATAGAAACTCTCTGCTTTTCTTCTCTCTCTTTCTCTCTTTCCTCTTCATTTCCTTTCCTTTTATTTGTGCTTTTCATCATAATTCAAGCTGTTTCAATTCCTTCTCATGTTCAAAGTGCCTCATTCCAAATTGAATTCTCACCATTTCCAAAGAGTCTGATGGCGTTTCCACAAAACGCAATTGCCGAGCTATTGCTGTAATTGTCTGCCATTTTCTCACAGACAAACACAACCCCAACTCCAGATTGTCTGTCAATTGCTACAGCTTTGCCTTCAGTACCTTTTGTAAAACCCCCAACTTCACTTCATCCACACCTAGAGAACTCTTAGTGACTGAAAGAATCTTTATACACAAAACGCTGTTAAAACCAACCAAATTGAACATCTGGAACAAAAGACAATAACAGCTACCATACGCGACCTTTGAACCCAATAGACTCCCGATGCATACTCTCCAGTGTCTGCATGAGCTTATTCTGGATTATTTGGTTTCCTCCCAGAACCCAAAGATATGCATGTCAGGTGAATTGGCCATGCTAAATTGTTTGTAGTTTTCAGGGATGTGTGGGTAATGAGCCTTTGTTAGGGTAAATGTGTAATAACAGGGTCGAGGAATGGGTCTGGGTAGGTTACTCCTCAGAGGGTCAGTGTGGACTTGTTGGGTCGAATGGCCTGTTTGCACACTTTAGGGATTTATATTCTGAACACTATTTGCTATTTTCGAGTTAAAACCAGACAAGAGTCCCCAGTTTGCTACAGACCAACGAGACTGCCTCAAACTATATTAAGAGGGTAGCTTGGATGCCAAACTTCACTTATTTTAAAGTTTGATGTGAAGTGGGCGTTCCAGATGTGATGCTACTTGCCACACCACTCACCATTAGCAAAACCCAACATACTCAAACATTCCAATGAAAATCCATACAAAATGAAGAGGAATTTAGAATAATTTAACTATTGGAAAACATGACCGAATAATGGTTACAGTACCTTCTACAAATTAACTGTTCCAATACACCAACATCCCATAAACACATCCCTTGGCAAAATGGAACATTCAGACATACCATCTTGCATACAGTTCTCCAATTCAGGAGGAACAGCATCAAGTCAGGTTTCAGAGAGTAGCAGCTGGGGATAAGTTATAGCCCGTTGTTACTACTATTTATGAAAAACCGTAAAAGCGTCGTTATTTATTTACTTGAGCCGTTTTCAGTAAGCAGTTTGGCCTTTAAGATCTCTTATATGAAAAAAAAGAGAAATTAATCTTTTTTTAAAAAAGTGACAGCATTGTAACACACTTTAGATCCCTGGTACTTTACTTAAGGGGCTTCGTCGATCGCAAGATCACCTGAGCGGAGCAAATACAGGTACAGACCAAGTTACAAGGATGTGTCTCATAACTTCTGAAACACGCCTGTCCATGGGCCATCACATGGGACATACCAGGAAGTGAACAACAACCTGACACACCCATTTCACGGTTTTTCAGCTTCACAATGCCAGCACTCGATACACTAGGGAGCCAAAAACAAATGCCAGGGAAAGATACAGAGGGACACAAAGAGTCACATTAAAGAAAGAAAGAGACAGTTAATTAACTGAAAAGATGTTGTGGAAATATGGGTAAAAGATAGGGTAGTGGGACTAACTTCGAGAGTAAAATTACAAGAATGAGAACATGGAATAAAGGAATTGTCAGATCATCTGAAATAGTTTGTTACATCAAATTCTGAATCTGCTTGACAGAAAAAAACATAAGCAACATAAACTGGGACAAGATGACAGCCCAGCATAGAGAGCTGTGCAGAGCATGCTAGTGTGTTGCTCAGTAAACTGCACTATCTGACCAGCATAGAGAGTATTGCAAACTTTACTATTATATGCAAACGATACTCACACTCACTCCTTCACCGTCACCCTGACCCCCTCACACTCACACCATCACCGTCACCATGACCCTCTCTCAATCACTCCATCACCGTTACTCTGATCTCCTCACACTCACTCCATCACCGACACTCCGACCCCCTCGCACTCACTCTGTCACAGTCATCCTGACCCCCACACACTCACTGTCAGAGGGTCAGTTCTGCGGGAGTGCTGGCCCTGTCCGAGAGTCAGCACTACGGGAGTGCTGCACTATCCAAGGGTCAGTAATGAGGGAGCATCAGATTACTATAATGTTTACAATGAGAAGATTTGCTGTGTGTGTGTTCATCAAAGACTGAGAGAGAGTCCATTTGTGCACGCAATAGGCGTGGTTGAATGCGAAACTCATTGTTTGAGAAGGAACGCACAGGGAGGAAACTATTTTAATTATGAACAACTGGCAGGCTTTTGGTAAACGACAGAGAGAGAACGAGGGAAGTTTCATGGACAGATGAGGTTAAGTGTTTGAGAATGTTAAAATAAAGGCATTGCCAGACAAAACAGCAATATACATCCGCCTGCACATGAATGACAGATGGATGGGAGTTTGGTGTGAGTTCAAATCAGATTTGCTTCGGCAGGTTTGAAGCCGCGAGTGTCAGCAGCAGATTATCGGCTTCATTAAGACTGTACTTCATAGCTCAAGGTTCAAACAGCAGATGGAATAAACCAGTGAGATATATTCTGGAGTGGTGAGTATTTCAAGTTAGAAATGGTAAGGGCATGGTGTCAAGAATCAGCTCATGGTCAAAGGGATCCCCCACAGTTGTGACTTGTCTGCTTCAGTCGCAGATATTTGCCAGAGATGAGATGGAAACAGAGAAAGGAAGTGGATTTTGTAACCAGAACTGTAGAGAGTGACCTCCCTGCTCTTAATATTTAAATATTAAATAATATTTAAAGGCAATGATACAGTAAATTGTAGGTCTCCACTGGAACTGAGTAGGTCAACATAGAGAGTAACAATGCCAGCTCAGAGTGGGAGACAGTCATTGAACGCATTCATTGATGCAGTTCGTAATGGTCTGCAGAGTGAATATCTGGAATGAGAGTTTCAACAGAAAAATAATGGTTACAAGAAGTGTAGACTATATAAAAGAACAGTAATACAGTCATAACCGGTTTATAGAACAAAAAAATCTGGACGTTGACACTTGCCAGGAACACCAACGAAAACCAGGAAAGGATAATAAAAATATTGAATAACGAGAAGAGCGTAATACATCCACAAGGATAATGACAACCAAGATGCAGAAAGATATCAAACATAAATGGATAACTTCCTGTCTATTGTTGGAACATTCCAGAATAATGTTCCTAGATTCTGATACATTTTTGGAACATTCCAGTCTAATGTTCTCAGATTCTGATCCATTTTTGGAGCATTCCAGTCTCATGTTCTCAGATTCTGATCTCTCCTACCCGTCTCTCTAGGTCTGCTGTTCCCTGTCAGTGCTGTCGGCGATGCTCCCACTCATGTTATGGGATAACACATTGAACGGCGCCCATTTATCATTAAAAGAAAAAACCCTCCACTGAGATAATTAGAATCCATGGAGATTGGCATTAAGCACAGTCACTGAACAAACACTGGGAAAATTAGCAAAGGCTACGACAACGGATGAATGGGCACTGCAAAACAATCAACAGACAGGAGGGTTCCCTCCCAGTTGGGGAAAACTTCAGTGGTCCTGGACATTCAACCTCGGACCTTCTGGTGTCCATCCTTCAAGGCGGACTTCAGGACAGGCAGCAGCGAAAAGTGGCCGAGCAGAGGCTGATTACAAATTTCGGTACCCATAGGGAGGGCCTCAACTGGGGCCTTGGGTTCATGTCACATTGCAGGTGACCACCATTGTACTACACACACACAGACACACACACACCCTTACAGACACTTACACTTTCACAGGCATCCGCTCAGAGACTTAGACCACTCTACACTCATGCACACGCATATACACTCTCTCTCACTGATACTCAAAGACCCCACCCCAAACACGCACATACACTCCCACACTCACACATGCACCCCCTCACAAACTTAAGACACTCTACATCACTACACACACATATACACCCCCTCTGACACTCACAACCCCCAACCAAGACAAACACACACACACAAAGACCCACATGCGCACATATATTTTGTGGGATGAATTTGTACTTGCAGGATTATATTGTACTTCGCTCAAAAACTGCATGCATTCATGTAGAACGCTGAGCTCAAACACTGCATGAATTCATGTAAACCTCTGTTTTCTCATTTTTTCAGATTAGAATCAATATAAACATTATGGTATAGACAGAGAACACAGGGGCTAACACCTTCAACAAATTGTCTAACCAACACTCGTTGTTACTGCTAACCTGTCAATGCAACTTTAAAAGAAAAAGGTTTTTTTAATTAACACATGAAAGAAATGAAACTATCATGATATTCGAACAGATGAAAGACTCAACAGACAATCAAGGTATTTTTCAATGTATAATTTCAGTTACATCACAATGTAAGTTTTTGCCATAAATTCTGTGCCTCAGAAGTGTGTCCTCCACTATCACCTGATGAAGGAGCGGCGCTCTGAAAGCTGGTGTGCTTCCAATTAAACCTGTTGGACGAAAACCTGGTGTTGTGCGATTTTTAACTTTGTACACCCCAGGCCAACACCGGCATCTCCAAATCATGACTAAACAGTCTCAGTTAACCAGTTCTACACATCATTTTTCATATCACTATAAAAGGGAACATTTACCAGGTTTGGAAGGAATGGATGAGGGTTGCTGAGGGATGGACCAAAAATCTTTAAATCTTTTGAATCTTTTTTTTCAACTAGTATATGAGAGTTTTAAAAGGCACTGCAGGTGTCAAAATGTGTTCCACTCTGTTTATGAAAGGAGGCAGTTATCAAATAACAGATCAGTTGCATAAAAAAGTCGGATGGGCAAGTTTCTAGATACCTGAACCCAAAGTATAATGCTTATTGACCAGTGTGAGGCTCCTCCTGGTTTTAAGTGCCCTGTTATCAAATCCTTTCATAACCTTGAGACAGAGCATTGAGACTACTGCTCAGCAACAGGCTGAAGCAATTCTGTCCCTACCGGCCTCTTATAAAGGGATAAAAGAAGGCCATTCAGCCCATATTAGCCTGTTGCTACTTGAAAAGTAGGAAATCTAAAATATTGGCACATTTTGCCAACAGAATCATTCAAAACGAAGAGATGTGTCGGTGCAGCTGTATGAGGTGCCACTGAGAGGGCACCTGGAGTAAATTGTGTTGTTTGTACTTCTGTAACTGAGAAGGAATGGACCTCCATCAGATACAGTTTAACGGCTGCTCGTTATCCACGGTTTGCTGTGGCATTTAATGTCTCGGGTCTGTTACACAAGGACAGGAGGAGGCCATTCATGTTTTCCAGTCTATTACAGAGGGAGGGGAGGAGCCTATTCAGCCTCTCGAGGCTGTTACAGAGGGGCAGGAAGTGTTTATTTAACATTCAAGTCTGTTCCGCATAAATATTAGTTTTAAAATAGTTTCGGAATAGGAATAACCTGATGTAAGCATTAAGGTTCTATCTTTGAACAAGGCCAATTTTGAAAGTGTTCGGCGAGCCCTGTGAAAGGCTGATTGGAATACCCTATTCACAGGTAAAGGGATTGTTGGAAAACGCGAGGCAATCAAAACTTGGTTTCAGAGAGTCCAGAGCCAACGTGTTCCTTTTAGTGAGAGGGGCAAGGCTGGTGGGTGCAGGGAGTGCTGGATGGCTAGATATATCGATGCTCTGGTCAAGGTAAGGAAGGAGGCATATGTCAGGTAAACAGAGCTGAGATCAAGTAAATCCCAACAGGTGTATAAGGGCAGCAAGTGTACAGTCAATGGGGAGATCGGGCCAGAAAGATATGGACAAGCGATGGATTTTGAAATAAGGTTAACGAGACATGGAAGAAATTGTGCAAATCATATAATGGCAATATATTTACTAGGGAGGGAATCAGGCCCCTTAAAGCTCAGTAAGGCTACCTATGTGTGGAACCACAGGACTTTGGAGGGAGACTAAACAAGTATTTCTTCTCAGTATTTAATGTGGAGGAGGTTACAAGAGCAAGAGAATGAAGAAATATACAGTGAAACCTTGAAAGTGTCTATATTACAAGGAGGTGTTGAATAGTTTAAAACACATAAAGGTGAACTAATCCCTGGGACCGGATCAGTTGTATCCCAGATGTTTGTGGGAAGCTAAGAAAGAGATTGCTCAGCATTTTGCTGATATATTTGTTACATTGATTTCCACAGGTGAGGTGTCAAAAGACTGGAGGGCTGCTAACATAGTGTCATTATTTAAGAAAGTAAGGAAAAAAACAGGTAACCATAGGTTGGGTGAGCCTGACGTCAATGGTGACTAAATTGTTGGAGGGGATTTCGAGGAAAAAGATCGATATGCATTTGGAAAGACAAGGATTGAAGAGGGCTTTGTACATTTGGAGATCTCATCCCACTGACTTGGTGGAATTTTTGGAGGAAGTGATGAAGATGATTGATGATGGCAGGACAGTGAGTGTTGTCTTTATGGAATTCAGTAAGAAAACCAAAATATTCTACATGATAGACTGGTTAGCAAGGTTAGACTGCCTGGAATCCAGGGAGAGCTCACCTGTAAGATCCAAAATTTTCTTGAATATTGGAAGCAGGGCGTGATAGTGGACGTTTGTTCATTAAACTTGGAGACCTGTGACCAGTGGCGTGGCGCAAAGATCAATAGTGGGTCCACTGCCTTTTGTCACTGATACAAATCATTTACATTTGAGTATATGAAGTATGGTCAGTAAGTTGGTAGATAATTCCAAATTTGGTGGTGTACTCAACAGTGAAGAATGATCTCTCAGACTATAATAGGACTTTGCTGAGGTGAACCTAGGAGTGGCAGATGGAGTTTATTTTAGTTAAATGTGAGGAGTTGCATTTTGGCAAGACAAATCAAGGCATGACATGTAGGTAGGGTCCTGTGGAAAGCTGCCAATCAAGGAGAACTCCATAGAAATTATCGAATACCTACAGTGAGGAAACAGCCTATTCGGGCCATCGAGGCCACACCAAACCTCTAAACAGTATCCCACTGGAGAAACCCTTACTCTATCACTCTGAGCCTGCATTTCTCATGGCTAATCCACCTCGCCTACACATCCCTGGGTGCTTTACGCAATTGAGCATGGCTAATCTCCCCTTATCTGAATATCTTCATACAGTCGGAGGAAAACATAACATCCAGAGGAAACTCATGCAGACACGGGGAGAATGTGCAAACTCCACACAGGCTATCATTCAAGGATGCAATTAAACCCAGATCGCTGCGCTCTGAAGCAGCAATGCTAGTCACTGAGCTACTAAGTGGTGCAGGTTCTCCGTTCCTCGAAAGTGCCGTCACAGGTAGACAGCCCAATGAAGAAGGCACTTGGTGATCTTCCCTTTTTGGTCCGTCCTTTGAGTCGAAACATTTTCACGACGTGTTGCATCTGTAAAGGACATTGGTTTGGCCACTTTTGTAATACTGCCTTTAATTCTGGTCTCCCTGCTGTCGGAAAGATGTTGTCAAACTTGAAAGGGTACAGAAGAGACTTAAAAGAATGTTGCAGGTGTTGGATGGTTAGAGTTACAGGGAGAGTTGAATAGGCTGGGATAATTTTCAAGTGTTGAGGCTGAAGGGTGACCTTAAAGAGTTTTATGAAATCATGAGGGGCATAGATTAGGGAAACAGTCAATGCCTTTTCCCCAGGATAGGCGAGTCCAAAATTAGAAGACAAAGGTTTAAGGTGAGGAGAGAATGATTTAAAAAGGAACATGAGGGACAACATTTTAACACAGAGACTACTGTGTGTATGGACTGAACAGCCAAAAGAGGTGGTGGAGGCAGGTAGCGGTACACCATTTAAAAGGCATTTGGATGGATACATGCACGGGAAGTGTTTAGAGGGAAATGGGCCAAGTGCTGGCAAGGCGGACGAGATTTATTTAGGATATTTGGTCGGTATGGGCGATCAGACCGAAAGGTATTTTTCCGTGCTGTACATCTCTGAAACTCTATTTCCTCTTGAGTTTGTAACACAGGAACAGGAGGAGGCTATTCCGCTTCTGAATTCTGTCAGTCAGCTTGTTTGTTCATTTTCTGAGAGTAAAATACAAAAATAGATCATTCAGATTTTGATGGTGTTTTACAAAAACAGGAGAAAGGCTTTTAGTCAAGAGAAGCTGTAAGGAATATGAAGAGGCCATTCAGGCCCTCGACTCCATTCCAAAGGAGCAGCAGGTGAGCACAGACCGATAGGAGCCTGTTAGTCAGTAGCGCGGGGGGTGGGGGGGGGCATCGACTTTCGCAAACCTTGGATCAGGAGGCAGTCACTCAGCTGCTCAAGATTGGGGCACAGGAACAGGACACAGTCATTCAACTGCTTGAGACTGTGACACAGGAACAGGAGGGAGTCACTCAGAGCTCGAAACAGGGGCACAGGGAAATCTGGAGGTTAGTGAGGCCCCAGCATCCTGTTATGCAAGGACAGCAGGAGGTGACTCACTCCCCACCAGTATGAGACACTGGGAGAGAAGGGGAATTTGCTTCGAACAAATAGAAATATATGAATAGGTTGCATTAATGGTCCATTCAATCCTGCCCCAACATTCACTAAGACCACGGGTGATCTGATTGTGATTCCCTCATTCCAATTTACGGAGACTCCCCTCTCTACAACTCCATTTGTTGGTCATGTTGCAGACTCAGATGCTGCAACAACACTCACCACGACTCATCCAGAAGGATGGGTCTAACAGGATAAGTCAGGATTTGAGGGGTCCAATGACAAGAATGAAAACACAACATAAAGGTATTGTCACATGTTTCGTACTCTCATATTCGCAATCCAACTCACATAACCAGCCCAACCATTACATATTCAGGATGGAGAACTGTGTAGGTCCAACTAGTGTACAGCTGTATGTAACGTAGCAATGTCCAGAGTGAAACTCTGTGCAGCCCACACCAATACTTGATCTATAATCCTGGGCTAAATGTCCAGCTTGGGGGGCTGTGTAGTCCGCACTGGTTCATTCATATATAAACCCAGGCTGTTGCATTGTTCAGTAACACTGTGTTAGATCACTGCCCAGTGTGGGGAAAAATGTAACCAATGCTGGAAGAGACAGAAGGTGTAGTTCCCATCCATTTACAGCTCCATTTCTGCACTGTACCTTGACAAGGGGTGCTGCGAATGTGAAAATCAATGTGAGGAAGAGATATAAATTGAAACAATTTAAATACCAATAGTTCTTATTAAGGCGCAGATCACTCTAGTATTTAAAGTTGAAATAACTGAGAGAATATCCAATGAGGTTTTGTGAACGGTGCAAATAACTAAGAGGGGGATGGTGATTGAACGATAAGCCTCCAAATAATCAATGGGAATTAGAGGAACAAATATTCAGCGAGACTTGCAGGAGCAATAGGGTTGTCATAATAGGTGATATTAATTTTCCTAACATAGACTGGAACTTCCAGATGGTTAAGAACTTAGATGGAACGTAATTTGTTAAGTGTGTTCAGGAAAGCTTCTACAAGCAATATAGAGAGGTTCCTATTGGGGAAGGGACAAACCTGACTTACTGTTGGGAAATAAGATCGGATAGGTGACGGAGGTAAAGTGAGCGAACATTTTCGGAATAATGACTAGAGCTGTATTACTTTTAAAATAGTAATGGTAGGGACAAAATTCGTCCACAGAATCAAGTTCTAAATTGGGGCAAGGCATATTTTGTTGGAATTAGACAGGGGATTGCAGGGGATGATTGGAGTAGTTTGTTTCAAGGTAAAATGATCCCGGGCAAGTGGGAGGGAATCAAAAGTGAGATAGCTCGAGTTCAAGGTCTATATGTTACTGTGAGGGTGAAGGGAAAGTGAGGCTGGAAGAGAGAACCCTGGGTTACAAGAAATATTAAGGCTCTGACCAGAAAAAAATGATGCCTGGCTCAGGTACAGGCAGCTGGGACCAAGGGAATCTCTGGAGGTACACAGGGGACACAGGAGTTTACTGAAGAAGGAAATCAGCAAGTCGAAAAGGGGTATGAGATAGCCTTGGCTGAGCAGATTAGGGTGAATCCAGATTCAGTCTAGTAAAGAAAAAGAACAACTAGAGAGAGAATACGATGCCTTAAAATCCAAAATGGGCACGCATGTGTAAAACTTCAAGAGATGGCCGAGGTCCTCAATTTCGCCTCTGTGTTTACCGTGAAGAAAGACATGAAGATCTGTGACCTTTGGGAGGTTAGTTGCAATATCTTGGTACAGTCCATATCACAGTAGCGGTGCTGATGGACAGATTAGAATGCCCAAAGTCAGATAAATCTCTTGGTCCTGACCAGATATATCCAAGACCACTGCAGTTGGCGAGAGAAGACAGTTCAGGGGCCAAGGACCCGGAAGACTGGGCCATAACAAATGTGCCCTTATTCAAGAAGGGCTACAAAGAAAAACCTGGGAAAGATAGACCAGTAAGCTTCATATCTGTTTTCGGTAAACCGTTGGAGAAGGTTCTGAGAAATAAGATATGCATGTATTTGGAAAGACAGAGTTTGACTTGGAGCAGTCAGCATAGCTTTGTGCGTGGCAGATCATGCCTTAGAAGTTTTGTTAGAGTTTTTGAGGAAGTGACCAGGAAGGTTGACAAGGGCAGGGTGGTGGACATAATATATATGGATTTCAGTAGGGCCTTTGATAAGGTTCCACGCGGTAGGTCGCTCTGGAAGGTTAGATCGCATGGACTCCAATGTAAACTGGCAAATTGGTGACACAATTGGCTTGACGTTATGAAGCAAATGCCTATGGTGGAGGTATGCTTGTCAGACTGGAGGCCTGTGACTAGTGGAGTGCCTCAGTGGTCGGTCATGAGCCCATTGCTGTTCGTTATCTTATACCAATGATTTGGACCAGAGTGCACAACGCAAGGTTAGTAAGTTTGCACATGACTCGAAATTAGGAGGCATCATTTACAATGAGAAACATTATCAGAAATTGCAGCAGTACCTTGGTCAGCTGAGAAAGCGGGCTCAGAAATAGCAATTTAAGTTAAATACAGATAAGTGTGACGCCTTGCAATTTGGAAAGTTAATCCAGGTAGGAGTTGAATGATGAATGAGAGGGCCTTAAGGAGTGTAGTGGAACAAAAGGACGTTGGAGATCAGGTGCACGGTTATCTGAAATTTGAGTCACAGATGCACAGGACAGTGAAGAAGGCTGTTGACACACTGGCCTTCATCTGCACGTTGAGTATAGACGTTGGGAGGTTATGTTGCAGTTGTACAGGATGTTGGTAAGGCTGAAGTTGGAGTATTGTGTTCAGTTTTGTTCATCTTGCTCAGAAAGGAGATTATTGAACGAGAAAGAGTGGAGAAGATATTTACAAAGATGTTTCCTGGGCTAAAGGGTCGAAGTTATAGGCAGAGGTTGGACAGGTTAGAACTTATTTCTTGACAGCGGAGGAAACTGAGAGGGTTCTTATAGAAGTGTAACTCATATAAAATCATGACAGGCGTGCATGGGGTGAATACTTCAAATTCTTTCCCAAGGTTGGGGAATCGAGGACTAGAGGAGATCCATTAATGTTTGGAAAGAAAAAAAAGTATATAAAAAGGAAACCTGAGGGGCAACTTTTTTACACAGAGTGTGGTATGCATACAGACTGAGCTGCCAGTGGAAATGGTTGAGGTGAGTACAATAACAACATTGAAAAGGCATTTGGACAAATACAATGATTGGAAAGGATTAGAGGGATACAGAGCAATGGCAGTGAAAAGGGGTAAGTGTGGATGGACATTTTGCTTGGCATGGACCAGCTGGGCCAAATAGCCAGTCATACTGGCAGTATCGTGCAGTATGACTGTAAATGAGTCTGTTTTGGAGTGGATGCAGAGTGGGGGGGTCTGAGAAAAAATGTCATTGAAGGATATGTTCACAGGTTTCAGAATGCTGAAATGAAGACATTTCGATAGTATCATGCAACACGGGTCAGTATTAAGAAGAATTATGAGTGAAAGGGATATTGCTGTGAGTTCAGGCGATGGAGACTTTTGGATCAGCCTTTGTTCCGCAGCTTTGTAATGGAGTGAGGACAGCAGAGTCTTCGCCTCACTGGGCTGAGTCTAACAAAAATCGGTCTCAGTGACATTTTCTTTGAGTGTGACAGAGGGGTTGTCTGCATGAGGCTGAGCTAGATTCCTGGTGCTATCTTACCAAACTCATCTCATTAACTACCCGCCCCTCTCCATGATGTCCCCCTCATACAATACCAGCCCGATTTTCCCACCCATCATGACTGGAGGTACTCAAAATCGTCCGGATGCCCCTGGATATTCCATGACCCCAGACACTGGACCATCTTTAAAAGGTCAAGGGGCACACGGTTGAGCTTTCTCAGTTTGGAGCTGCCCTGCACAGTTTACCTCGAGCGTGGCAGATAAGGGGAAATTACATCACGGTTTGACAACAGGGACACGGAGGTCCTGGTGGATGAGTTAGTACAGAGGGGTCCATTCCCTTCACAGAGGGATCACACCACCAGACACACCGAGCATGGTCTGAGCTCACCATCCACCTCAGTGCAGTATCTGCAGTCTGAAGAAATGTCCAGCAAACAGGACAAGCTTCAATAACATTCCACACTCTGTTCGGATAAGGGTCACCATATTCTCTCTGCTCCCTCACACTCACTGTATGTCTGGTATAGCACCGGTTCCAAACAAGGCTCATGTTCTACCACTCTCACTCCTGCATGCAGCACCTTCCCTCTCTTTCTCTCTGTATCTCTAATGCCCCCCACACAGTTATAGAATATTCTGGAGAATGCGAATTATGGAATTTTCCAGATCATATTCCAACTAATTCCCAGTTTCAGTAAAGCGGCAGTGCCCCAGTGTGTGACATGTGAGAGGATGGAGTAGAGATATACGTTTTTCAAATCACACACAATTAAATTCCATCATGAGGCCATTCAGTACTTCAAGTATGCTCCAACATTCAATACGTTTGGAGGTGATCTGATGGTTTTCTAAGCTCCATGTTACAGGAACTTTCAGTCATTCAACCCCCAGCTTCCTGTTACCGAGCAGACGATTCTCAGAAACTTTTTACCCCGTGTTTCTTCTAGCTTGTGTTCCAAAGGCACTTCCCATGGGGACAGACTCTCCTAACAATATATTTCATCTGCTTTATAAATTCATACAATAGTCAGCATGCTTTCCACAGACCAATCAAAAACATGCACTTATTTTATGGTTATTGATATCCAATCACAATCAGTCATTCTGGTTATTTCAATTGTCTCACCTTATTGTATTCAGCCAAAGAAAGCTTCCAAACACTTGTCTCAATGTAAAATACAATTTCTAGCAGAGAACGTTTTTATCCTCAGCCGTTACCATGACGATTATCTCAAATATACCTTTTTCCTTGTCATGAATGTTTCTCTTGCCCTTTGTCTGCGGCTGATTCTGTGTGTAACAGTTACACAGTCTCCCACTCAGTTGGCTGGATGGTTGGTTTGTGATGCAGAGGGAGGCGACCAGCGCAGGTTCAATTCCCCCCACTGACTGAGGTTACCATGAAGGGGATCCTCTCTCAACCTCACCCCATTACCCGAAGTGTCGTGACATTCATCATAAACCACCATGAGTGGTCTATCCAATGAGAGCTCTTTGAGACTCAATTCTATCAATGTTAACGTTATAATTTTTTTAAACAAATTTTTTTACTGAAAAATGGATTTTTATTATTATATTAAACCAATAACAAAACAACTCAGATAACTGAACAATATTTCACCCATGTGCATGTACATACAAAACAAGTTAAAGTCTATAAACGGAAAGAAGAAAAACAAAAATAAACAATAAATAATAAAAAAGGCTGAGAATAACAAAACGATAGCTCTTGTTCTTCGAGAGCATTAACTGATACACATTCATATGTTCACAATTCTTCATATTAGATTCATTCGACAATGTCGTCATTGCTCGATAAAAGTCATTTTTAGAGTGGCAGATAAGCCTAATCGTGGTAATCCAAAAAAGGTTGCTATATCTTATATAAATCTCTGCTTTCTGGCGCATCATACAGGTGAAAACGTCCAAAGGGATATTCTCCATGATGAGCTTACGATGAGCTAACAGACCCGGGGGTGGAGGCGGGTAGTGTTTCAGACATCCAACACAACAGAATATTTTTCCTAGCTCAAGAAGTGTGGTGGAAATTCTAAACGAGTATTTTGCATCAGTATTTACTGTGGAAAAGGATATGGAAGATATAACATGTAGGGAAATAGATGGTGACGCCTTGCAAATTTTCCATATTACAGACCAGGAAGTGCTGGGTGTCTTAAATCGGGTAAAGTTGGATACATCCCTAGGACCTGATTGTGTAACCTAGAACTCTGTGGGAAGCTAGAGAAGTGTTTGCTGGGCTTCTTGCTGAGATATTTGAAATATGGATAGTCACTGGTGAGGTGCAGGAAGACTGGAGGTGGCTAACGTGATGCCAGTGCTTAAGAAGGGTGGTAAGGACAAGCAAGGGAACCTTGAGTCTGACGTTGGTGGTGGTCAAGTTGTTGGAGGGAATCCTTAGGAACAGGATGTGCATGTATTTGGAAAGGCAAGGACTGATTAGGGATAGTCAACATGGCTTTGTGCATGGGCAATCATGTCTCACAAACTTGATTGAGTTTTTTGAGGAAGTATCAAAGAGGATTGATGAGGGCAGAGGGATAGATGTGATCCATATGGACTTCAGTAAGGCGTTCAACAAGGTTCCCCATGGGAGACTGATTAGCAAGTTTAGATCTCATGGAATACAGGGAGAACTAGCCATTTGGATACAGAACTGTGTCAAAGGTAGAAGACAGAGGGTGGTGGTGGCGGTTGTTTTTTAGACTGGAGGCCTCTGACCAGTGGAGTGTCACAAGGATCGGTGCTGGATTCACTACTTTTTGTCATTGACATAAATGACTTGGATGTGAGCATAAGAGGTCCAGTAAGTAGGTTTGCAGATGACAACAAAATTGGAGGTACAGTGAACAGCGAAGAGGTCACCTCAGATTACGACAGGATCTTGACAAGATGGGCCAATGGGCTGAAAAGTGGCAGGTGGAGTTTAATTCAGATAAATGCGAGGTGCTGCATTTTGGGAAAGCAAATCATAGCAGGACTTATGCACTTAATGGTACGGTCCCAGGGAGTTTTGCTGAACAAAGAGACCTTGGACTGCAGGTTCATAGCTCCTTGAAAGTGGAGTCGCAAGTAGATAGGATAGTGAAGAAGGCGTTTGGTATGCTTCCCTTTATTGGTCAGAGTATTGAGTACAGGAATTGGGAGGTCATGTTGCAGCTGTACAGGATATTGGTTAGGCCACTGTTGGAATATTGCGTGCAATTCTGCTCTCCTTCCTATCGGAAAAATGTTGAGAAACTTGAAAGGGTTCAGAAAAGATTTATAAGTATTGGAGGATTTGACCTGTAGAGAGAGGCTGAATAGGGTGGGGCTGTTTTCGCTGGAGCTTCCGATGCTGAGGTATGACATTATAGAGGTTTTCAAAAGTATAAGGGACATGGATAGGGTAGATAGGGAAAGTCTTTTCCCTGGGGTCAGGGAGTCCAGTGTGGAAGGCATAATTTTAAGGTGAGAGGGGTACGATATAAAAGAGACCTACAGGGCAACTATTTCACACAGAGGGTGGTACGTGTATGTAATGAGCTGCCAGGTGAAGTGGGGGAGGCTGGAACAAGTGCAACATTTAAGAGGCATTTGGATGAGTATATTAAACAGGAAGGGTTTGGAGGGTTATGGGTGCCGGGTGCTGGCAGGTGGGAGTAGATTGTATTAAGACATGAGTTCAGGCATGGACGGGTTGGGCCGAAGGGTCTGTTTCCATGCTGTACATGTCTTTGATTCTATGACTTATATTAATCTCTGTTTTTGGTGCACCATGCTGGTGAGAAAGTCCGAAGTGATATTCTCCATGATCAACTTACAAATACCCAACACATCCTGGGAGTTTCATACATCCAATACCACAGAATATTATTTCCTAGCAAAGAAAGTAAGGATATATTTTTCCCATATGCATCTGCGTAAGATACTCTGCGCAGGCACAGGAAAAGAGAAACCGTGTCCACCTCCAATTCGGTCCCCAAGACCAACTCTACCACACCTAACACAGTGCACAAATATATACAATATATTGCAGGACCACATGCAATTAGTATGAGTGCCTGTCGTCATTCTGCATTTAGAACATGCTGAAGATAATGCCACACTGAATTTTGAGAGAACATCTGGTGTCAGATAGACCCTATGAAGAAATTGCAACTACATGGAATGGGTCCTATTACAGATCAAAATCCTTCGAGCATTTTCACAAATATCCTCCCATGTCTCCAAAGAGATCTAAATCCCCGAACTCTCTATCACAGACATCACAAATCTGCACAGTCTTCTCTGAGGGGACACTCACCAACAAATGCTACAGGGAACTGACAGAGTGTATTCTTTTCAATAATCACTTGCGTCTCTATATCGGATGTATATGTGTCTGTGAAAGTTTGTCTTTTAATCAAATCTCTAATCTGGAACTAAAACAGAAGTGGTCTCTACTCGAAAGTCCATACTTACGAGTTATTTGATCAAATGATATCATTGTTTCTCCCTCAAGTAACATGTGCTGGGTCAGTGGTTTGCACTGCTGGCTCAGTGCACCAGGGTCACGGGTTTGGTTCCAGTCTTGGGTGATTGCCTGTGTGGAGTTAGTATGTTCTCAACTGTGTCTGCGTAGGTTTCCTCCTACGGTCACAAAGATGTGCAGGTTAGATGAATTGGCCAATTCTAAATCATTCAAAGTGTTCCAGGATCTGTAAGTTCAGACATTAGTCAGGATAAATATAGAATGGTAGGGGAATGGATCTGGGTGGGTTACTCTTCAGAGGGTCGAAGTGGACATGCTGGGCCCAAGGGCTTGTATCCACACTGTAGGGATTCTACTAATTCTAAATCACCCAAGCAACGTACTCCCCTCGCTGCCTATAGTTTAAACCTGGAATCCATTATCCCCGGTTGACAACTTGGTATAGCAATTAAAGGGGGAAAAAATATGTTTTTGCCTGTATTGCCCTCGATCTGCGGGCAAGTTCTTCAAGTTTTAACAGTTTTGATGATCATTAGTGTTTGACAATACTGCATAAATGTCGTCATTTTATCTAAGAACAACAGAAGAATAAGGGTTCACTTTGTCTCAGAGGGCTCAATGTCTAGCCGTTAATGACGCCGAGTCCTCAGCGGCCCAGGTACTAACATAGGATGATAAAAGAGCTTAATTGATTGCTTTTAATCTGGGAGATCTACCCCCCACAATCTGTGGGGCAATTACAATGTTGTTAGCTTAATAAGGAATCGGTTATTGTGACAAATAAAAGAGCTAAACCAGCCATTATGTTTCCGAAATATCTGTCTGGGAAACATCAAAGGAAGCATTCGCATGGTGTCAGGGAAATAAGGAAGGACGTTCATTTTAATAACAGCTATCCGATCTAGCCAGGATATTTGAAATGCCTCCCATTTTTGAAGGTCTTGTTTAATTTTGTCAAACAAATGGACGCAGTTCACGTTAAATAAATGATCAAAGACAGATGTAGTGAATATACTGAAATAGGGAAAACACCCCCGTGACCATTTAAAAGGAAACCAGGATTTGCCCTCAGTATCAGGTATTCCCCTAAGACCTCCCATAGGTATGGCCTCCAACTTCGTAAAATTAATCTTATCACTCAGAAAGGCAACAAGCGAATTAATGCATTGCATCACATGAACTACCGAAATTGCGGGAATTGACAAAAAACATAAGACCCTCATCTGCATACAATGTAATGTTATGTGACTTCTATCCCACTGATGGGGCAGATATGTTGTCATCCCTACGGATGGCCTCCGTCAGTGGCTCAATCACCAACTTTAACAACAATGGCAAAATGTATCAACCTTGTCGGCTGCCTGGAGAAATATGAATATTACTGGTGGCCACACCATTAGTGAGAACCGCAGCCAGAGGATCGCGGTAAATGACCCTCACCCACTTGATAAAAACTTTGCGTAGACCAATCCGTTCTAATGTACGGAAGAGATCCGGCCACTCAACCCAATCAAATGCCGTCTCTCATCTGAAGAGATCAATAATCCCTGGACAGATTGTTGTTGACACTCTTGGATCATATTGAGTAAACTCTTCACATAGTAGGAAGATCTGCGGCCCTTTATAAAGCATGTTTGGTCCTCTTTGGCAACAGAAGGCAGCAAAGTTTCCAGCCTTAATGCACGGGTCTCAGACAAGATTTTGAAACCAACATTTTAAAGTGAGATTGGAGGGTAAGAAGCACAATCCTCCAGGGTCTTCCTTTTTGCAACATCTGAGAGAAATGAGCCTCACTTAAGGATGGAGGGAAGGGTTACTGATTGTATGAGTGACAGAACATGTTAAACATTAGCCCTGACAATAGGTTTATAAATTATTTATAAAATTCACGAGGAAATCTGTCAGAAACGTGCACCTTTACATTCTGAAGCTGCTTCACACCCTCCTGCGGTGACAATGGTGCAATAAAGCACAACACTTATTCAGGGGTTACTCCTGTAAAATGAAAAATGACTCCATCTTAATCCATCTATCCACATAATGCTCAGTCTGAAATAAGTTGTAGAAAAATCTCGGGCAGGAGGCATTAATCTTTTTGGAATTGAAGGTAAGGATCCTAATACCTTCCTAATTGAGGTAATGGCTTAGAGGGGCGCTCCTTTTTCTGGCAAGATAGAATAAATACCTGCCTGGCTTATCACCATGTTCAAACAGCCTTTGTTTAGCAAAAGTAAGTTCCTTCTTGGCTGTCTGTGTGAGCGTGGAATTCACTGTAGACCGAAGCGTTGTGATCCTCTGCAACTTATCCACTGAGGGAGAATCACAGTATGCCCTATCGGCTGCCTTCAGCTATTTCTCAAACCAGCGTTCCTGTTCCCCCTTCTGCTGCATCCTAAGGGATAATTATTCCCTTGGCATAAGCCTTAGCAATTTCCCATAGAATGGATGGGTTACTGGTCGAAACTGAATTAATGGCTAAGAAAGATCTGAATTCATTACAGAAATACTCAATGAACTAAATAGAATGAACAATGAAGGGATACAGTCGCCAGTGTCTCGAATCTGTTATATTTCCCTAAATCTTTCTCAATAAGTATGGTCAGAAATGGTAATAAGTATGGTCAGAAATGGTAATTATGCAGGATGCCACCGACTCTAAGATTGTTGCAGGGATGGGGAAGAAACCAAACCTGGTGTGGCATTTCTGCGGGTTAAAGAAGATATTAAAGCCCTACTTGTGAGGTAGATGTGCCTCCAGACATCCAACAGCTCTCGTTCTACACACAAATCCACCAATTACCTACATTATAACAAGGGTATTGAGGGACCTTCGGATTCTGTCCACCGTGGGTTCCATCAGACAGTTGAAATCTCCTTCTACAATAATGTGCCATGATGCAAGATAACTGAATTTGGAAAATGCATCTCCCAGGATTTTAAGAGGGTGCGCCGGGGTGGGGGTGGGGGGTCGCAATTACTATTCAAAATATTGGTTTATTTACCAAAGTTTAAGGCTTGGGGGATTATGATCCTTCCATGAGTATCAAATACAATCTAGTAATTTAAATGGAAGATTCTTCTTATCTAGTACGGCTTCTCCCCTACTCCTAGTATTTAAAGACGAAAATAAAAACCCGTTCAAACCCGCCCTGATCTAACGTCAAATATTCCTTGTCATCGAGGTGCATCTTCTGCAATAGGACAAAATCCACCCTCTCTTTTTTAAGACTAGAAAGTAAGTTTTTTTCTTGACTTGTCAATAGCTCCTCGTAATGTTCCAGGTGCAACATTTAAGCATATCATTTCCAGAACACACTGTAGTAACATTTGAACTCGAAAGAGGAAGAACTCGAATTACTGATCATTAATAAACAAAGTCTCATAGAGCTTAAAAACTGTACAATCTAAAACTATTGCAACTGACAAGCTCTCAAAACTTTCCAAAACTAAACATATACAAAAACCCAAAAAAACTAAAAAAAATCAATAGCTGAATTTAAAACTTCCACAAAGTTTTCGCTTTCTCTGCAGAGTCAGACGAGTTCATGGATCCATTAAATGCAATACGGAGAATTGTTGGGTACCAGAGGGAATACTGATTCCTGAATTCCCTTACTCTTCTCTTGATAGGTGTTAGACTTGGAAGCAGGTGAGCACTTTGGTGATAGCGATCACAATGCTGTTATGTTTACTTTAGTGATATCAAGGGATAGGTGTATACCACTGGGCAAGAGTTAGAGCTGGGGGAAAGGCAATTACGATGGGATTAGCCATGATTTAGGAAGCATAGGAGGGAGAAGGAAACTGAAGGGGATAGGCACATAAGAAATGTGGAGCTTATTCAAGGAAAAGCTACCGTGTGTCAAAGATAGCTATGTACCTGTCAGGCAGGGAGGAAGCTGTAGAGCGCGGGAGCCATAGTTTACGAAGGAAATGGAATCTCTGGTCAAGAGGAAGAAGAAGGCTTATTTTAGGATGAGATGTGAAGGCTCAGTTAGGGGGCTTGAGGGTTACAAGGTAGCCAGGAAAGACCTAAAGGGAGAGCTTAGAAGAGCCAGGAGAAGACATGAGAAGTTGTTGGCGGATAGAATCAGGATAAGCCCTAAGGCTTTTTATAGGTATTTAAGGAATAAAAGAATGACCAGAGTAAGATTAGGGCCAATCAAGGATAGTAGGGGAAGTTGTGTGTGGAGTCAGAGGGGATAGGGAAGCACTAAATGAATATTTTTCAACAATATTCACTCTAGAAAATGACAATGTTGTCAAGGAAATTATTGATATACAGGCTATTCGACTAGTTGGGATTGAGGTTCACAAGGAGGAGGTCTTAGAAATCCTGCAGAATGTGAAAGTCCGTATGTCCCCTGGGCCGGATGGGATTTATCCTTGGATCCTCTGGGAAGCCAGGGAGGAGATTGCCAAGCCTTTGGCATTGATCTTCAAATCGTCATTGTCTACTGGACTAGTTCCAAAAGACTGGAGGATAGCAAATGTGGTTCCCCTGTTCAAGAAGGGGAGTAGAGACAACCCTGGCAATTATAGAGCAGTGAGCCTTACTTTAGTTGTTGGTAAAGTGTTGGAAATGATTATAAGATATAGGATTATCTAGGAAAGAACAATTTGATTAGGGATAGTCAGCACGGTTTTGTGAAGAGTGGGTTGTGCCTCACGAACCTTATTGAGTTCTTTGAGAAGGTGACCAAACAGGTAGATGAGAGTAAACTGGATGATGTGGTGTATATGGATTTCAGCAAAGCGTTCGATAAGGATCCCCATAGTAGGCTATTGCACAAAATGCGAAGTAATGGGATTATGGGAGATATAGCAGTTCGGATCAGTAATTGGCTTGCTGAATGAAGACAGAGGGTCGTGGTTGATGAGACATTTTCATCCTGGAGTCAAGTTAGAAGTGGGTCGGTGTAGGATCCACTGCTGTTCGTCATTTTCATAAACGACCTGGATGTGTGTAGAAGGGTGGGTTAGTAAATTTGCAGATGACACTAAAGTCGGTGGAGTTGTGGATAGTGAGTAAGGATGTTATAGGTTACAGAGAGACATAGATAAGCTGCAGAGCTGGGCTGAGAGGTGGAAAATGGAGTTTAATTCGGACAAGTGTGTGGTGATTCACTTTGGTCAGAGTAACCGTAATGCAAAGTACTGGGCTAATGGTAAGATTCTTGGTAGTGTAGATGAGCAGAGAGATCTCAGTGTCCAGGCAGACAGATGCTTGAAATTTGCCACTCAGGTTGACAGGGTTGTTAAGAAGGCATACAGTGTTTTAGCTTTTATTAATAAAGGGATCAAGTTCAGGAACCATGAAGCTATGCTATAGCTGTACAAAACTCGAACGCGGCTGCACTTGGAGTATTGTGTACAGTTCTGGTCACCGCATTATAAGAAGGATGTGGAAGCTTTGAAAAGAGTGCCGAGGAGATTTACTAGGATGTTGCCTGTTATGGAGCGAAGGTTTTACGAGGAAAGGCTGAGGGACTTGAGGCTGTTTTCATTAGAGAGCAGAAGGTAGGGAGGTGAAAATATAGAGACATATAAGATAATCAGAAGGTTAGATAGGGTGAGACTTTGCCCAAGAATGGTGACGGCGAGCATGAGGCGGCATAGCTTTAAATTGAGGGGTGATAGATGTCAGAGGTAGTTTCTTTACTCAGAGAGTAGTCAGGGTATGGAATGCTTTGCCTGCAACGGTAGTAGATTCGCCAACTTTAAGTACATTTAAGTCGTCATTGGACAAGCATATGGACGTACATGGAATAGTGTAGGTTAGGTGCGTTTCAGATTGGTATGACAGGTCGGCGCAACATCGAGGGCCGAAGGGCCTGTACTGCGTTGTAATGTTCTATGTTCTATATGATCAAAGTATTTTTTTCTGAATCACCGCCGCTGAAACTTTCTGAAAGGACATAATCCTGGAGCCCGTGAATTAAAGCCATTGGATCTTTCCCCTGAGTTCTGGAAGCTTCCATTAGTCTTTGTTTATCCCCATAACTATGTAAACGCACGCGGACAAGGCGAGAGCGCTGGTCTGAGCCTTACCTGTGCACCATAACCCAATGAACTGTCTTAGGCTTCACCGGACCCTCTTCAGTTTCGAAGTGAAGGAATCGCTGCAGCCAGTTCTCAAAAAATACTCACTGGCTGACCACGTGCTGTCTGGGCCAGCAGACCGACGATGTGAACATTCTTCATCCTGCCCCTGTTCTCAAGGTCGACCTCATGTTCAATTAAGATACGGACCTGTTTTTAAACGGTGACGATCCTCTCTTGTGAGGAATTTATTGCAGACTCTGTCATGCAGTTCGGCGCTTGACATCGTTCATTTTGTTTCCAAGGCTGTCAAGTTGCTGCTCATGTTTTTGGAGCGCGTCTCAGAGTGGAAGTGGTTCTAGCCACGGCTGAACTTTTCTTTAATCATGCCTTCAATCATTTCACATAACTTGGTGAACTCAGTGACCAAGGCCTGGTGAGTAACTGGGTCCATGGAACGAGCAGAGTGGGTTGCAGCTACAGCCTCAGGCATGCTCAATGCTTCTGATGGCTGCACCACTTGTTGGGACTGACTCGATCATTTCCCATGTTTTATCATTGCCACTTGACAAAATGGGATCAGTAAAGATTCCATCACTCTTTTAGGGTTGAATTTTAAGTAAGTTACTGGGATGGAGTGGGTTAGGGAACCACTTTGCCCGTGCTGTGATGCAGACCCCCAACAAAGCAGACCTTCCGGATCGCCATTATCTTGGATTCCCCCTAAACATTTTATCAATATTATCATTTTGGTTTGCATTATATTCCTGGATGTTCTGGAGCAGTGTAATTTTGTATCACTGTCTACATTTTCCCCTACACTGCAAATTGCTGCCCATTCCTCGATAATCCTTGACTCAGTTGTTACTTATGAACCACTGTCTGTACCTCAAAAATATTTAATATCTCTTCCTCCAAAGCTCTGCGGGGAAGAGAGTTCCAAATACTCTCACCACTGAGAAAACAAAAGTTAACCTCAACTGTGTGTGAGATCATTTTTGTCTCCTTACTTGAGAAAGGATATAATTAATGTGGAAGCAGTTTGGAGATGTTTCACTTCATTTATTCCAGGAATGAGGGTCTTATATTATGAAGGCTTTAACAGGTTACTCTTGGAATGAGAGGTGATCTTATTGAAACATACAAAACCTCGAGGAGAGTGATCAGATAGATACCCACTGGGTGTTTGTATCGTACAAACTTCTTGTTGTTTTTATCGAATTACTACAGTGTGGAAGCAGGACATTCCGTCCATCAAGTCCACATTGACCCTCGGAACAGTATCCCCCCCCCCCCCCCCCGGCCTCCGAACCTGCCCTCCTACTCTATCCATGTAACCCTGCATTTCCCATCACTGACCTATCTAACCTACACATCCCTGGGCACTATCGGCAATTTAGCAAGGCTAATCCACTCTAAGCTGCATATCTTTGGAGTGAGGGAGGAAATTGGAACATTGGTAGGAAACCCACACAGACATGGGGAGAATGTTCAAAATTCAAATAGAGGGTTGCCAGAGGTTGGAATTGAACACAGCTCCTTGGTGATGGGAGGTAGCAGTGCTAACCACAGATGCACTATGTGCATCCGTTAGTTCTATTAGTGACTGGTGGCTGACATAAGAAATCTGCCTGACTTGTTCCTGTCACTGAACCTCACCCAGTCTGAGACCTTTATCATCGGCCATATTACCAACCTAGTTACATTTAAAATTTGTTGTGAGCAGTGGAAGAGTGGGACTAGAAAAGGAAAGAGTGACACCCTCCATCCTCAGTCACAACTGGAGTGAGAGAAAAAAATCACAAAGTGCGAATTCATTCAAGTGGGAATTCTTTTTCCCAGAATTTGGGATGGCCAGATATTTATATTATACCGAGGCGGGCTTTGTCTATAGACAGGTGAATCACAGATAATGGTGCATGGAGAGCAAAGTGCAACTGGGACCACAATGAGATGAGCCACGACCTTATTTACTGGTGAAGTCGTGTCAAAGGGCCGAATGGCCCCCTCGTGTTCCTCAGCGCTGTGTTCCGATGTTCCATTCAGACCTTCGGACCTGCTACGCAGGGGCAAATCGAGGCCACTCCGATGGTTAGGTGCAGTTGCAGAAATATACTTGGAAAATGCAGGCTGGGCCAGAAAGTGCTCCCGCCACTCCACCCCCTCCCCCCCCCCTCCAAATACAATCCCTGCTTCCACGCTTCCCCTTTCTGTAAATTCTGCTCCAGATGAGGAACATATTGCAGTCCGAGATATGCAGGGAATGCAACCCCATACCCCCCACGCAGGGTTAAAACAACAAATCATCTGCCCTCCCTGAATGCAACATTTTACTACACGATTTCCAGGAAAATAACCCGTTACTTTCCAAAAGCATAGCATGTGAATTGAATAACTAGGAACAGGAGTAGGTCAATCGGCCCCTCAAGCGTACCCTGTCATTTAATAAGAACATGGCTGATCTACTCCAGGGCTCAACTCCACTTTCTTGCTGACTCCTTGTATCTCTCCACACCTCTCTGAGTTAGGGAATTCCAGACATTCACTACCTTCTGAGAGAAGACATCGGTTTGCATCTCAGATTGAAATCAATGTTCTTTATTTGAAATCTATATCCTCGAGTTCGACACTTTGCCCAAGAATGGAAACAACTTCTCAACGTCTAATTTCTCAAGCTCCTGCCGTGTCTTGTGTGTTTCTGCAGTATCACTCATCATTCATTTAAACCAAATGAATGATCGCGTCTCCTTTTTAGAGATTCTCTACAACTAAACCCTTTCATCCTAGAAAACTGCCTAATGTACCAACATAGTTACTTGCTGCATCAGCATGCTGACTTTATGTTTCATACACAGGAATACTCCAATCTCTTTGTACTGTTCCTTTTCTGGAAGTCCTGTCCATTAAATAACAGCCTACCTTTTGATTCTCAGTGTTATCCTCAAACTCGGATGTATATTGCACTCAGCTCCCTCCTTAAGGCTATCAGTATAGATTGTAAATAACTGATGCCATCAGACTGATATTTGTGGTACTCCAGCAGATACACCCTTATCATAAAGATCCATTAATCCTGACTCTCCGATTTCTGTGTTAACCAGTTATCATCCCATGTTAATACAGTATCCGACATCCTAGAGCTTCTGTTTTGTGTAAGAACTTTCATTTTGTAATACCTTGTGGAAAATCTCTGGAAGGTTTTGTGTCTACCAGATCCCCTTTGTCAATTCTGCTTGTTACATTTTCAGGCATCTCCAGAAGTACATTGCATGATTTTACAGGGTAAAATATAATTTCCCTTTTACAGACCCACACTGACTCTACGTGAAGCTTTTCTAAATGTCCATGCTGGGCAGGTTTTCCAAACTATACTAGTTCCATCTGCTTTCCATTGACCCATATGCCTCTTAGTGTTTCCCAGTCATATATTTATCCAAATTATGTTAAATGTTGCAGCTGTACACGCAATCTACCACTCTTCCTCTGGCAGCCCATTCCATACCCACACCACACTCTGCGTAGAAACGTTGTCCCTTCGTCCCTTTTAAATATTCCCTCTAACACCTCTCTATGCTTGAACTCCCCCAGCCCGTGGAAAAATCTTGGCTATTCACCCTATCCATTCCTCTCATGATTTTATAAGCTTCTACAATGTCAGCCCCACAACCTTCTACACTCCATCTGATACTAACTTCAAGAACAAGCATTTAAAGATAAGCAGTGCAAATTTGAAGCGATATTAAACATCACAGATAACCAATACTCAGCCCAATCTTCATACTGTTATTTGTTTTACTCCACGTTACAAAACTAAGGAGACATGAAACGCTTACTAGTGCCAATAAGAAATTAAGCATCTGAATTCCTTTGTCTATAGGGGATGATGATCACTACAGTGAAAACGTATCTGTGACCATATCTATATAATACCATATGGTCAACATTCTCCCTCCTGGCCTCCCTGTGACTGTGTGTGGTTGTGTCTACTTTATCTTGCAATCAATAGAGAGAACCTCTTTCCCCCATTTACACCGTAATTTAAACCCCTTTTACAGAATCTTCTCATTCACCACTGTTAAAAGACCGTTTATCTTTTGCCATACCTTCCTTTCCCTGCTACCCATCCCCCACTTCTGGCAAGGGATGAAAAGACAATTTTGCAATTGTATTCAGTTTTGAAGAAGTGTCACACTGGAAACGCTAACACTGTTTCTCTGTCTCTTCAGATGCTGACAGACCTGCTGAGTTTCACCAGAAATGAATAGGCACAGAAAGAAATTTCATTTAAACAAATAACCATGGATACTGGAAGTGAGAGTACGAAAAACGCTGGAGATATTGGGAGCTTTATAGAAGATTCATTGGACCTGAAAGTTTAACTCTGCATTCACTCCAGAAAATGCTGCAACACCTTTAGCAATTTCTTCAGCAATTTCTGTTTTTGAACAATTTCCAAAGATGTATGTCAAAGATGCTCAAACATCTTGTCCAACATGGAGCACCGTACACTGGGAACTGAACAATAACGCATGGTGCAGAAGTTCGTTAACTCTGAAATTGCATAAGGTTGGCATCACTGACACTACAGAGCTCTGAATCATGGACAGGGAGAAAAACAGAGGGAAACACGTTCACTTCAAATACAAAAGATGGCATTATGGAAAGGAGAAAATTCAGTTTTGTACCTTAAATAGATTGAGTTTATGAAACAATTTGGGGCGAGGTACCAAGGAAAGACTCCAGCAGAATGAGAATATGAAAATGGAAGTATTTCCGCATCAGAAACCAGAGTAGGTCACTGAGTACAGGGCTGATGGGTGAATGGATCTCGGTGTGAAATGGGGAACAGTCAGTAGAATTGAATTGTAAATATTGCGGCTAAAACTGGGTTATCATCTGATGATGTAGATCACCGCAACAGAAGAAGCAGAATTGTTTTCAATGACAATCTGTAACTTTTTGCGGACGATACTTCATCAGTCTACAATTACCATCAAGCCAATCCATGGTTCAGTGACGAGTGTGCGTGAACATGCCAGGGTCGGAATCACGTGCACCTAAGCCTGATGATAACCCATTAATGCGGCCACACTTGACTGGTTACACTTCAAACAGCAGGACTACCATCTGATACAGACGCAGAAATGATACCAATACTAACAAATCAGATCTCAGCTCTGTCGGCCTGTCAAATCCATGCATAAAAGTCGATGGAACATTAAACACCTTACTGGAAGAGAGGACTCCACAAATATCCGCACCCTAAATAATGGAACAGCCCTGTACGTCAGTGTAAAAGATGCAGTATCTGCACCATCCTTAGCCAGAAGTGTTGAGTCGATTATCCACCTCACCTTCACCATGATGCCTGCAGAATCACAGATGGCAGTCTTCAACCAATTCCATTCTCTGCACGTGACATGAAAAAACTGCTGGACACTGCAGATAAGGCAGTGGGCCCTGACCCCATTCCTGCAATAGGACTGAAGACTTGTGCTGCACAACAAGCCGTGCCCCTCGGGAAGCTGTTCCATTCCAGCTCCAACTCTGTCATCTCCCTGGCAATGTGGAAAATTACTCAACTATATCCAATACGCTAAGAGGAGGATTACTGCAATCTGACTCTTTACTAGTCCTTCAGTCCCATCACGACAGTTAAATTGGTGGGAATTCTATTTGACAGAGATGCCAAGCAACACAGAAAAAATCTGCTTAGTGTGGTTTCCGATAGGTCCCCATGTGGAGATGGTGCTGTTGTGGAAATGTCACTGTATTACTAACCTAGACCAGTCTAATGCTCTGGCAGGTGGTGCAAATTAAAAACAATTAATACAATATCAAGATCTAAAATCTGGTGTCAGTAATAGTGATCTTGTGTTCAATATCAGTTGTAAACTTCGATTTCCTTCCCCAATGTACTTTCAGGAAGTGAATCTCCCGTGCTTTCCTGGTCTGGCCTAAAAGTGACTCCAGACACAGAGACATGTGATCAACTCTTCAATGATCTCTGAATCGGCCATACAAGACACTCAATTATATCAAACTTCAGTAAGGTCTTAAATTATAAACCCGGACCGAACACCAGGCCCTAGCCTCGTTAGTAGAAAAGGGAATGGGAAACACAATCCTGTTGACTCTGCAGAGACGTCTTTCCTAACAGTTGAGAGCTTGCGACAATATTTGCAGAGCTTTCCCACACACTGCACAGAAATATTGTGACAGGAGTAGGTCATACAACACATTGAGCTTTCCCTATGCTAGTTAATGGCCGAACATCTCCACAGTGCAGTTTTCCCCAAACAATAATCATATCCCTTAATATGTTTAAACATTGTGAAATATAAAATGACAACTGCTGTAGTGCCTTCAGCACATCAGTTTTGCTTCTCCATTCAATATACAACCAGTTCTCCGATAACTTGCGTTGATTAAATACAATTTGGCTGCAATGTGATTCGTGAATCTTTTTTCTATAAAGTGAATTCCCGTTCACTGTGACGCGATTCTTTGTCGGAACCAGCTGAACAGCAAAACCCTACCTCAAGATCCTCTCTGCAAAGTGTACAAACAATGTGGTCAGCTGAAACAGGAATGCAATGCGCTCAGGAAGCCTTGAAACTGAGGCTGAAACTGGAAATTGCAGACGACATTTAGAAAGAACTTTATTTCGAACTGTGGAGAGAATCTTGAGGAGACCCGGAATTGCCCATCAGCATCACGTGGTTATTCAGCCCCCACGTGCTTTCTGGTGAAAGGTACAGTTCTCCAGTGAGTGACTGTAGTGTGAAAGTGTTACATTTACAGCACTGTTCCATGACAACATATGATTTAAAGATTTATTTAGACTGAACTAGTGTGTGTGTTAGACTAAACTTAATATTTGGTTTTTACTGATATTTTTGGGGGTTCGCCCCTTTTTTTCCATACACCCCATTATTAATATTGCACGATTTTCGACAACGCAGTGTTGCACAGAAACACAGCTACCGTGTTATTGGAGAACAATCTGGACTGATAGCTGATCTGCTATTTTCACACCATACTCCTGCTCTATACCTATCCCTATCCCTTTAATTTCCAGAAATCCTTAATTATATTCCGCCCCTTGACTTCCCCAGCCTGATCTGGGAGAGAGTACCTCTGGTTCGCCAGTCTCAGAGTGCATACATTTATTCTCAGCTCAATGCAAATAGGCCTGTCTGTACCTGATAATGTGGCCCCTTGCTTTAGACATCCGAGCCAGGGGAATTACCATCCCTGCTTCCAATCTGTCTCGCCCAATCAGAGTGTTATATATTTCCCTGAGATCACCACTCATTTTCCTAAACCGCATGGAACACAAGTCCAGTCCCCCCAAACTCAGATCACATAACAAGTCTGTCATCCCAGAGATCAGTCTGGTCATCCTTTACTGCTCTCTCTCAATGTCAGGTATGTCCTCTATTAGGAACAGAGACCAAAACTGCACACAATGCACACAATATTCTAGATGGTGTCTCACCAAGGCCTGTACAGCTGCAGTAAGATACTCTTACTCCTGTACTCAAATCCCCCTGAATTGAAGTTGTATACAGCATTTATCTTCCTCCCTACTTGCTGCTCCTGAAATATTGCTTTCAGTGACTGGTGTACAGGGAGATCCAGATTTCTTTCAATGTTACAGCTCCCCACTTGCTGGGTCTACATACACTGGTAAGCGTGCCAATGCCATTCCCTATATTGACTCCTGGATTCAGAACTCACTGCCTGACATGGACTCTGAGGGCTGCACAGAAATAAATAAAAATGCAGCTTAAGTTTCTTTTTTCATGCAACATTTTTCAACCACTCCCTTTTCAAATGATCGGCAGCCATTCTATTGTTCCCATCAAAGTACACAACATCTCATATCTCCCATTGCTCTCCATCCGCCACGTATTTGCCCAGTCATTTCGCTTGTCTCGGTCATCTTGGAGCTTTTTTACATCCTCCTCACCACTCTCAAGCTGACATTGTTTAGTGCTGTCAGCAAACTTGGGAATATTGCATTTGAGACACTCAACCAAATATATGATGTGTATTGGCAATAGCTGGCGCCCAAGCCACGATCCTTGCTGTATTCTCCTAGCCTTCCATTAATAAAAACGTTGTTTTATTCCTACTCACTGTTTCCTGCCAGCTCTGTCCTTCGAGAACCATGTCCATGTATTAACCCCAGGCCCACAGGATTCAAATTTGCATAATAGGCTTGGTGCTTTATCAAAAATCTTTCTGAGATTCCAATCGTATTGCATTGATAGCTTGTACATAATTTTGCTAAAAGCCACTTTCTCAAATATGATTCCTATTTCATGAATCTCTGTTGAGTTTTTTCTCTGCCCATTAATTTCAGTCCGATACTTTCTCTAAACCGTTTAGTTGATAATTTAATTCTATTCCCTTTTTCTCACCAGACTAAAGTTCCCTCATATTGCTAGGAAATTTTCTTTTGTTTTGCTTTCTTCTGTGAGTGCATAACTGAAGTATTTGCCCCATAGTTCTGCTATTTCCCTGTCCTCAATTATCTGGTAGCAAACTGTAGGAAAGCTGCACATTTTTCCCCTAATTTTGCCATTGACATATTTTCAGAAAATATTACAAGTTTTGCGTAAAAATGTTGTTAAGATATTCTTCAGAATCCTACCAATTCCTATTTTAAGGTTCTCAGTGATTGACCTTCCACAGCCATACAATCACTGAAGCAAAGACTCTGTACTATCAGAAATACAGCACAGTCTACATTCGACCCACTTCGCGACACAATACCGGGGCCGTGAATCTTAAGGCATTTCAAGTGCGCTGCCGTGTATTTTCTAATGGTTTTGAGGTTACCATGACAACTCGCCTCTCAAGAAAAGCATTTCAGACCCCAAAATACTCAGGGTGAAAAACAATCCTCAAATCCTCAATAAACAGCAAACCCTTCACTTTAAAAGTGTGGATCTTTGACTAAAAGGAACAGCTGCTGTCCATGCACACTGTCCATGCTCCTCGTCGTGGTATCCTTCGGAATCGCGTTACCCTCAGCCTCCTCTCCTCCAAACTAAACAACCCAAGCTTATCCAGCCTCTCTCGATAGCTGATGTGCTCCATCCCAGGGAATATCCTGGTGAATCTCCTTTGCACCCCCTCCAGTGCAGTCACATCCTTCCTGTAATGTGATTCCCAGAACTACACCCAGTATTCCATCTTGGCATCACCAAAGTTCCGCATAGCTCTGATAATCTGTGACTCAATGAATCAAGGTTATGTTTACAGTCACCTATGCTTTCCCAAATTGTGTATTAACCTGTCCATCACATTCAGGGATGTGTGGAGAAACACCCTCTGACCTTCCTAGTGTGCTGCCATTCATTGAGTCCTCCCCTGCCTTGTTCCTTCTTCCAAAGTGCATCACCTCATATTTATCAGGGTCACATTCTATCTGCTATTGATCCACCCATCTGACCATTCCATCTGTATCTTCCTGAAACATAAAACTTTCGTTCTCACTGTCAACCACCCGAACAATCATTGTATGAAACACAAACTTGCTTAACACCCCGCCCCACCCCTCATCCATATTAACAGCGACATCATTTTTGAGTACCACAAATATTAAAGTGGAAAATCATACAACATCAGGTTAGTGTCCAACAGGTTTGTTCGGAGGCACTAGCTTTCGAAGCGCTACTTATTCATCAGGTGATTATGCGCTTTGATGAAGAAGCAGCACTTTGAAAGGTAGTGCCGCCAAAGAAACCGGTTGGACTATAATCTGTTGTTATGCGATTTTTATCATTATCCACCCAGTCCAACACCAGCACCTCCGAATCACAAATAATAAGGGACACAGCACTGATCCTGTGGTATACCATTGGGCACTGGCCTCCAGTCACACAAGGAGTCAACCACGACCTTGTATCTTCTACCACTAAACTTCATTTGCATGAAATTTGGCAAGTCACTAATGAGTCCTACCTGTTCCCTGGTCATTCTGTTGCGCTGGACACACTTGTCTATTATCTGGGAATTCTCTCTAATCTTGCCCAGCCAGCAGGTTTCCATGCCCCTGTGTTAGTTAGTCCCTTACGCGTGCAGAATTTCCTCTTTATTGCAGTCTTAACTGATCTGTCCTTTATCCTGCCATTATTTCCCTTGATTGTGTTTTAGGCAGCCGGAGAAACATCCTGTTAATTTCCAACTTGTCACATATTTTGTGAATTTTATACATTTCACAGTGACCCATTTCTCATTCTTTGAAACTCTGGAGAACACAGGCGGAGTTTCCTCATCACGCAATCTCACCAAGTGAGGGATTAATCTGGGGAATGTCCATTGAACTTCCTCTGTGGTCAGTATATTCTTTCTCAGATTTGATGACCACAACTGTACTCAATATTCCAGGTACAGTACTCACCAACACGCTGTTAAACTGCTCCAACATGTCTTTACATCTATATTATGACTACCTTTAAGGAAGGCAATCCAAACTTTAAGTTACCACTTGCATATATTCCTCTAAATACCCTTCACATTCATTGCATTTATGAACTCATTGTGTCACTCTTATAGAAAGCCTTCTGATAATCTAAAATATGCCAATTGTACTTGTTCCCCATTATCTATGCTGTAAGAATCAGCTTCAAGCAATTCCAAAGCTTGTCAAGTATGATTTCCCTTTCAGAAATGCATACTGATTCTCTCCAATGTTGCTGTTAATTTCTAAACAACGAATATCACATCCTATATAATAGATTCCAACAGTTTCCCCACAAATGTCAAGTTAATTGGTCGGCAGCTCTCCACACTATCTCTTCTTCCTTTTGTAGATGCTTGGGTCACTACCGTTCATCTATAGTGCTTGGATCCAGACTATGCAGAATGCACTGGGTAATAGAACACAGTCATCGACAGTGCAACTAACACTTCTATTAGTGGTTTATTTCTGAAGATTTTGGTATGAACTACATCTGGTTTGTCAAGGTTAACAATGCTCAATCCAGTTGTATGTTCAAGTAGAGCCTTGTTACTGATATAAATTGACTTTATGTCTTTTTGATCCACAAGTCCTATGTGATGATTTCGAATTTCTGGGTGATTTTCTGGATCTTCCTCATGAAGACAGATGCAAAGTAACTGGTTATTTGCTTGGTCATTTCCCTGTTATCCATAATAAGCTCGTCTCTCCTGATTGCAGATTTCCACATTTGACTTTGCTTTTCTCTTTCCTTTGAAATATTGAACATAGATTTATACAGTCTTTGTGTTCCTGTTTGTTTGCATGCATGTTCCCTTTTTGATTTCCTTACCCGTTTCATGGCCCTCCTTTTCTGGATCGTAATTTTCTGAGAATTCTCAGGATTCCACAATGTCTGGAATTCTTCTGAAGTCACTTCCTGTGATTAATATAATCTTTAATTTATTATGCTAATCATTGTTAACTCACTTTCTCATTCTTGGGTGTTTTGCCAGAAATCAATAGACATATTTTTCAGACATTGTAGTATTTCTGTACATCTCCTGGTCCTGACCATATATATTTAGGAACACTGCAGGAGGACAGGAAAGAAATAGCGGGGGCCCTGGTTGGTACTTTTGTATCATCGGGAGCCAATGGGTGAGGTCTTGGAGGAATGGGGTGGTAGTGAATGCTGTGCCGTTATTCAAGAAGGGCTACAAATAAAAATCGGGCAACTTTCGACCAGTAAACCTAAAATCTGTAGCAGGAAAGTTACTTGAGAAGATTCTGAGGGAGAAGATATACATGCATTTGGAAAGACTGGGCCTTGTGAATGGGGGATTATGGCTCACAAATTTGTTAGACTGCTTTGATGAAGTGACCAGTAACTTTGGCAAGGGCATGGTTGTACATATAGTCTGTATGGATTTCAGTCAGGCCTTCAATAAGGTTCCACATGGTACGCTGCTCTGGAAGGTTAGATCACACGGAATTGAGGGGGAGCTGACAAATTAGGTCCAAAATTGTATTGATGATAGGAAGAAGAGGGTAATCGTGAAAGGATGCTGGTCAGACGGGAGGCCTGTGATGAGTGGAATGCCTCAGGGGTCGGTGCTGGGACGATATATTCATATATTACACATATCTATGATTTAGATGAGAATGTACAGGCATGAGTTGTAAGTTTCAAGGTGACACTAAAATAGGTGGTATCGTGGACAGTGAGGAAGGTTATCAGAAATCACAGAAGTTGCAGCAGTACCTTGATCAGGTGGGGAAGTGGGCCGAGAAATGGCAAATGGAATTTAATTCAGATAAGTGTAAGTTCTCGCATTTTAGAAAGTCAAATCAAGGCAGGAGTTTCATGGTGAAAGGCAGGGCATTAAGGAGTGCAGTGGAACAGAGTGACCTTGGGAATTCAGGTGCACGGTTCTCTGTAAGTGGAGTCCCAGGTAGACAAGGCACTGAAAAAGGCATTTGACTCACTCGCCTTCATCAGTTAGAGCACTGAGTATCGAAATTACGGAGTTATGTTGCAGTTAAACAAGATGTTGGTGAGTCCATACTTAGAACATAGAACATAGAAGAATACAGCGCAGTACAGGCCCTTCAGCCCTCGATGTTGCGCCGATCAAAGCCCACCTAACCTACACTAACCCACTATCCTCCATATACCTATCCAATGCCCGCTTAAATACCCATAAAGAGGGAGAGTCCACTACTGCTACTGGCAGGGCATTCCATGAACTTACGACTCGCTGAGTGAAGAACCTACCCCTAACATCAGTCCTATATCTACCCCCCCTTAATTTAAAGCTATGCCCCCTTGTAATAGCTGACTCCATACGTGGAAAATGGTTCTCACTGTCAACCCGATCTAACCCCCTAATCATCTTGTACACCTCTATCAAATCACCCCTAAACCTTCTTTTCTCCAATGAAAACAACCCCAAGTGCCTCAGCCTTTCCTCATAGGATTTTCCTACCATACCAGGCAACATCCTGGTAAACTTCCTCTGCACCCGTTCCAGTGCCTCCACATCCTTCCTATAGTATGGCGACCAAAACTGCACACAATATTCCAGATGCGGCCGCACCAGAGTCTGAAACAACTGCAGCAGAACCTCAGGACTCCGGAACTCAATTCCTCTACCAATAAAAGCCAGTACGCCATATGCCTTCTTCACTGCACTATTTACCTGGGTGGCAACTTTCAGAGATCTGTGTACATGGACACCAAGATCCCTCTGCTCTTCCACACTACCAAGTCGTCTACCATTAGCCCAGTAATCCATCTTTTTATGACTCTTACCAAAGTGAATCACTTCACACTTAGCTACATTGAACTCCATTTGCCAGCTTTCTGCCCAGCTCTGCAGCTTCTCTATATCCCGCTGTAACCTGCCATATCCTTCCTCACTGTCTACAACTCCTCCGACTTTCGTATCATCCGCAAACTTGCTCACCCAACCTTCTAACCCTTCCTCCAGGTCATTTATAAAAATGACAAACAGCAATGGTCCCAAAACAGATCCTTGCGGAACACCGCTAGTGACGGCACTCCAAGATGAACCTTTGCCATCAACTACTACCCTCTGTCTTCTTCCAGAGAGCCAATTCCTAATCCAAACCTCCAACTCACCCTCAATGCCATATCTCTGTATTTTCTGCAGTAGCCTACCATGGGGGACCTTATCAAACGCCTTACTAAAATCCATATATACCACATCTACCTCCTTAGTCACCTTCTCAAAGAATTCAATAAGGTTTGTGAGGCACGACCTGCCCTTCACAAAACCATGCTGACTATCCTTGATCACATCATTCTTATCCAGATGTGCATAAATCCTATCCCTTACAATTCTCTCTAAGACTTTGCCCACAACAGAAGTGAGACTCACTGGCCTATAGTTACTAGGATTATCCCTACTCCCCTTCTTGAACAAGGGAACCACGTTTGCTAGCATCCAGTCCTCTGGCACTACTCCTGTCGACAAAGAGGACACAAAAATCAAGGCCAATGGCTCTGCAATCTCCTCCCTTGCTTCCCAGAGAATCCTAGGATAAATGCCATCAGGCCCAGGGGACTTATCTATTTTCACCCTTGCCAGAATTTCCAACACCTCTTCTCTACATATCTCAAAGCCATCCATTCTACTTATTCGTGCCTCAGTATTTATATCGACAACAATGTCCTGTTCCTGAGTGAATACTGACGAAAAGTATTCATTCAGCGCCTCCCCAATCTCTTCAGCCTCCACACGCAAATTCCCATTACTATCCTTGATTGGACCTATTCCTTCCCTAGTCATTCTTTTATTCCTAACATACCTATAGAAAGCCTTAGGGTTTTCCCTAATCCTACCAACTAAGGACCTTTCATGTCCCCTCCTTGCTGCTCTTAGCTCTCTCTTCAGGTCCTTCCGGGCTACCTTATAACTCTCAATTGCCCCTATTGAACCTTCACGCCTCATCTTTACAAAGGCCGCCCTCTTCCATTTCACCAGGGATTCCAACTCCTTATTAAACCACTGCTCCCTCACACGACCCTTTCCTCCCTGCCTGATAGGTACGTACTTATCAAGGACACTCTATAGTTGCTCCTTGAACAAGTTCCACATATCAATTACGCTCTTGCCTTGGAATCTACTTTTCCAATCCACACATCCTAAGTCATGCCTCAACGCATCATAATTTCCCTGCCCCCAGCTATAACTCTTGCCCTGTAGTACACACTTATCCCTCTCCATCACTAGAGTAAAAATCACCGAATTGTGGTCACTGTCCCCAAAGTGCTCACCTACCTCTAGTTCTAATACCTGGCCTGGTTCGTTACCCAGAACCAAATCCAGTATGGCCTCACCTCTTGTTGGCTTATCTACATATTGTGTCAGGAAACTCTCCTGCACACATTGCACAAACACTGACCCATCTAACGAACTTGAGCTATAGCTTTCCCAATCAATATCAGGAAAGTTAAAGTCTCCCATAACAATCACCCTATTACTGTCACTCTTCTCCTGAATCATCTTCGCAATCCTTTCTTCAACGATTCTAGGACTATTAGGAGGCCTGTAAAAGACTCCTAACAGGGTGGCCTCACCTCTTCTATTCCTAACCTCAACCCAAACTACCTCAGATGGCAAATCTTCGTCCATCTTCCTTTCCACCGCTGTAATACTATCTTTGACAAGCAAAGCCACACCCCCCCCCTCTTTTGCCCCCACCTCTAACCCTACTAAAACATTTAAACCCTGGAACCTGCAACAGCCAATCCTGTCCCTGATCTAGCCATGTCTCTGTAATAGCCACAACATCGAAGTCCCAGGTACCAACCCACGCTGCGAGTTCACCTACCTTATTTCGTATACTTCTGGCATTAAAGTACACACACTTCAAGCCACTCTTCTGTTTACAGGCACCCTCCTTTAAGATTGATGCCATATTCCTAACCTCCCTACACTCCAGGTCCTGCACCCTAAAGCTACAGTCTGGGTTCCCATGCCCCTGCAGAGTTAGTTTAAACCCCCCCCAAGAGCACTAGCAAACCTCCCCCCAAGGATACTGGTGCCCCTCAGTTTCAGGTGCAGACCATCCTGTTTATAGAGGTCCCACCTTCCCCAGAAAGAACCCCAGTTATCCAAGTACCGAAATCGCTCCCTCCTGCACCATCCCTATAGCCACGCATTTAACTCTTCTCTCTCCCTATTCCTCGACTCTCTATCACGTGGCACGGGTAACAAACCAGAGACAACAACTCTGTTCGTTCTAACTCTGAGCTTCCAACCTAGCTCCCTAAAAGCCTGTCTAACATCCTCAGCACTCCTCCTACCTATGTCATTGGTGCCAATATGGACCACGACTTCAGGCTGCTCCCCCTCCCCCTTAAGGACCCGGAAAACACGATCAGAGACATCACGTACCCTTGCACCTGGGAGGCAACATACCAAACGTGAGTCTCTCTCGTTCCCACAAAACCGCCTATCTGTGCCCCGAACTATCGAGTCCCCAATTATTATTGCTCTGCTCTTCTCCACCCTTCCCTTCTGAGTAGCGGGGACAGGCTCCGTGCCAGAGGCCTGAGCCCCGTTACTTATCCCTGGTAAGTCGTCCCCCCCACAAGTATCAAAAACGGTATACTTGTTCTTGAGGGGAACGACCACAGGGGGTCCCTGCACTGGCTGCTTCCTCCCAGTCCCCCTCACTGTCACCCATCTATCTGCCATCTTTGGAGTTACTACTTCCCTATAGCTCCGATCTATGACCCCCTCTGCCTCCTGAATGATCCGAAGTTCATCCAACTCCAGCTCCAGTTCCCTAACACGGTCTTGGAGGAGCTGGAGATGGGTGCACTTCCTGCAAGTGTAATCAGCAGGGACGTCCATGGCATCCCTCACCTCATACATGTTGCAGGAGGAACATTGCACTGCCTTCACTGCCATCCCTCTAAAGCTAACCTTTATTTTAAACAAAAAACTGGGTCTAAAGAATACAACAAGCAAAATTCGGCACTTACCTCCTTACCACAACGGATCTTATTATTAGGTTAGAGGAGGAGGGCGGGTGGGAGGCACTACCTCCGTAGTGCCTCGGGTTCTTCAGCTGCGCGCTTTTAAAGGGGAAACAAACCTTGTTGCATCATGTTCAGTTTAGTTCACCTTGCTCGAGGAAGGATGCTATTAAACTGGAAAGAGTACAGAAGAAATTTACAAGGATGTTGCCAAGACTCAATGGTCTGAGTAACAGTGAGAGGTTGAACAAGCTAGGAGTTTTTACTTGAGAATGCATGAGGCTGAGGGGGATCTGATAGTAGTGTATAAGGTCATGGGAGGCATGGATAGAGTCAATGCACTCAATCTTTTTTTTCTCCAGGATTGGGCAATCACGGACTAGAGGGCATCAATTTAAGGTCAGAGGGGAAAGAATAAAAGGGAACTTGAGGGGCAATCCCTTTTACACACAGGGTGGTATGCATATGGGATGAACTGCCAGCAGAAGTAGTTGAGGCGGGTACATTCACAAAATTTAAAATGCATTTGGACAAATACAGAGTGAGGAAAGGATTAGAAGAATACAGGGAAATGGCGGGGAAATGGGGTTAGTGTGAATAGACATTTTATTCGGAATGGACCAGTTTGGGCCGAATGGCCTGTCTCCGTGCTGTAAGACTATATGGGTCTAACAACCATTGTTCTCCTACTGAATGTTAGATTGTATTTTCCCAATTCACTGGAGTGAACTTGACCCTCTACCCTCTGGGCTTCCATGATGTTTGACCAGAATGTTCAACCATTCCACATTGAATGCAGACGCAGTGTAAAATACAACATATTAATGTCACTCCTCCTTCAAAGCTGTTTCAGAGCAAGGTTAGTAATTAGTGCTTCTGACCACACCATAGACAATAGACAATAGGTGCAGGAGTAGGCCATTCTGGCCTTCGAGCCTGCACCACCATTCAATATGATCATGGCTGATCATCCTTAATCAGTATCACACAACACCAAATCTGAAATAACCTGCTCTCTCATTTGGTTCACAACATACTCTCCAACCTACCTGATATACACGATAGGAATTTATTTTTCATAACATTAGCAGTCACTTAGTTAACTCAGTTTCGATGCAACTTGACACCATCCATTATTACTGCAGAACCCACGAGTATTGGTTACTCATTCACAGGATGAGGGCTTAGCTGGATAACCAGCATTTACTGGCCATGCCAGAGAGCAGTTAAGAGTCAACAGCGTGGCCTTGGATCTGGAGTGACATGCAGGCCAGACCAGATAAGAACAGCTGTTTCCTTCCCTAAAGGACATCAGTGAACCAGATGAGTTTTTCTAACAATCAGTAATGGATTCCTGATCATCATAAACCCTTGATTCCAGATACTTATTGAATTCAAATTCCACAATCTGCCATGGCAGGATTTGAGACCATGTCCCCAGAACATTACCTGGGTCTCTGGGTTAAGAGCCCAGCGATAACATCAGTATGTCATAGCTTCCTTTTACATATAGTTGCATATATAATTTCCAGAGCATATGATGCAAAATATTTGCGCCCAGTTTTGGTTCAGATATATAAGACAAGTTTGTTTCTCCTTGCTATTTGTAAGACCCACCCAAACTGATTCTGTGGAATCTGAGGGACAGATCCTGTGTCGTTATTTGTGATCGACTTGGATAAGACATTCGGGGAGGCTCACCTCGATGCTGAGAGGATCTGAAGACAGGTCCAGCAATACAGGAGAAGCATCAATATCCATTCTGCTCTGTCAGGATAAGTGTCACCGTATATTCTCACTGCTCCCTCACACTCACTGTATGTCTCTTATAGCACCTCCCCTCGACCAAGGCTCACACTCCAAAAATGTTCAAGCACGACCACTCCCGCTGTTGAATTAAACACTTCCCTCCCCCACATTTTCTGTCCATCATGCAATAGCCCCGCACACTAATAGCACGACATGGATACAAAACTATGGACAGACTCCCTCCGGCCACCTCACCATGTCACACCTCACCTAGTCCAGCACTAACAGCAGGACCATCCACTTCCACCCACACTCATTCCTTCCCTTTCTCCCATTCCAGGAGAAACAGCCTGGAATAGGACAGAACGGGCCACGCCAGATAATGGAGTGCCAGATATCCGTTCCCTCATATCCCTACCCTGATATGTGGGGAGGATCCTGGAGAGAGCCGGAGAGAGCCAAGAGGCCTTGTGTGGAGATTCTGAAACATCCACGTCCCACCAACGGAATAACGAGTAGTGTTCTGTAAAGAGCAATTCTCAATTCAAACCAACAGTCAGTTCCAACCTCATCTCTCTCACTCACAGAAGAACAGATACCCCATTGCACAGAGATGCAGGCATTGAAATACACAGACGTATTGGTAATTACCCCAATATACTAACATATGCAATGCATACAAGGAGATAAGCATGCACACACGGAGAAGCACACAAAGACTTAAAAAGTCACACACTAATGGACACAAACACAGATAGAAACACACAGGCTGATACAAAGACAGACAGTTTTAGTCACTCAAATACAAAAATAACAAGTACATGGACACACACACTTAAATACACATTAAGACACAGACACGAGTGCCATTAAGACACGAATAAATAATTTTTTTGATTTATAAGGAGATCAAGGATTCTGGGAGAAGGTAGGAGAATGATGTTGAGGAACATATTAGAAATGACTGAATGGTATATCAGACTCGATGGACCAAATGGTTTAATTCTGCTCCTTTTTGTAATGCTCGTGTGGTGTTATGCTATCAGGTTTTCTCTTCCTGACACAGCAGCAGCAACATATTTGATTTGAAACAGTCTGTGGTAATGTGGGAAAAGATTGGAGGGCAGAATGGTTAATGTCTATTCCTAGTTATTGTACCACTATATCCGAAAAGGGGCAGTGATTTGATATGTGGTTAACACAGTTTTTAAAAAATGTGTCCCACAATGAAAGAAGGATGTTCCTTTCCCTTTACTGTTGTGCTATCTGTGGTGTCCTCATCCTCAGGGAGCAGTGAAGACTCGGTTAATTTAGGTATTTCAGTTTGAGCTTGACTGATCTTTGCCGGACAGGAGAGTCAATGTTTATTGGAAACAGACAGGAGACGGATTGTCAGACACAATCGAATCAGCCATTAGCATTCTGAATGATGCCACCAAATGGCCAACTGCTGACCCTTTCCAATGTGTTGTTCCCTCAATCCACCCTCCCGGCCGTTATAGGAATATACTGCCTGCCCCTATCCCATGTGTTGTTCCCTCAATCCACGCTCCCGGCCGTTATAGACTGCTGCCTTTACCCCATGTATTGTTCCCTCAATCCACTCATCAATGCTGTTACAGAGATATACTGCTGACCCAACCCCAATCCACCCCTCAGTGCGATTACAGGGTAGAGGACCATCCCATTCAGCCAGACTGGATCGTTACAATGAGACGGGAGGAGACCATTCTGCCCCTCTAAGGAATTACACAGGAATATAGGATGAAGTAATTCAACTCGTTGAGTACATTACACAGCCCAGGACGAGGATATTCAACCCGCCTGAACTGCTGCACAGGAACAGGGATGTTGTCACTAACAAGAAATAGACAGTAGTGACATATGATTTTTAAAAATAAAACTGTAACTAGTTTTGACTCAGAGATCACTGTATGGTCATCAATGATCAATAATCTATGTAAAATATCTGAATGAAGGGACTGAATGGATCAAAGCTGAACTACCTTGTACACCAAAATGATCATTCAATAGATCTTCAAATGGAGGGAGTGAATCTGCATTATGATGCAGACAGGGAAGGTTAGTGAGCATACCCTCAGCAGAAATAATATAATGTGAGGTGTCTATTGCAGTCAGGAACAATTTAAATGGAGAGAGATTGCACAACTCTGTGATGCAGATGTTTTTCACATTCTTGTACATGAATCAAATAAAGACTGTCTGCCGATGCAGCAAGTGATTCGGAAGGTAAGTGGAATGGTGCTGCTTGTGGCAACGGGTATTGGGTTTAATTAGGAATATTTCACTGTATCTGTGCAAGGATTGCTGAGACCACATCAGATACACTGGGTGCAGTTCTGATCCCCTAAACTAAAAAGAGGGATTCAATTCCTTTCAAAGATGTTCAAAGATGCTTCCCTTTACTCCTTCCTGAAATGAAGGCATTTTGTTATCGGGGATTATCTGTTTAGCTCTTAGATGAGAAATCTTACAGAACCATGATTTTCAGAGAAGTCTGTCAGCTGGATACATATTTTCTCTTGTTAAGAAGACTAAAGCTAGATAATATTTTTTTTGAATGAGATGCATTGGTATTAACACAAATATTATGAAGATATCAACGCATTTATAAAAATTACGCAGATGCATATAAGCATCTCATCAAATCATAAAACGGGCACACTATTTTCATTTGCTAATGCAAGGCAGTGTACACAACAACAGCAATGATGCTGCATACAGCATACACTTTATTATCATCCATTCCAGAGAATGCACATGGAGAGTGCACATGGTCCAGTTTGGTGTTCAGTTGACATTCTTGTATTTTTCCACACAGAGACGGAGAAAAATATTACTTGCTTCAGAAGCAGCAGCCAATTGGTGTCTCTCTCTCTTACTTTGTTCTGCCTGAAAACAAGGTGTAAGAGCAGAAAAATCCTGAGTCATCTTTACCACTCGTGGAGGATTCCTGATGATGGTTCATAGGAATCTCTGTACAGCTCGAAGCAAAGGGAATTCAGACAAATCCAAATCCAACTGTTCCGGGAAGAAATCCGCATTCCCAGACATTAGTGTGAGCAGAATAAATTCAAAGTCAGAAACATATTTGAGACACTCTATCATTTTACCATTTGTTCACAGTTCAACTTTCTGTGTCTCAGATTTTTCTAGAAAATTACCCAGTCAGATGCCTATATCATTGGGCACAGCACTCAACTGGTTACATTTAAAATTTGCTTTCACCAATAGAGGAGTGCGAAAAGACATGAGTGACCCTCCAACATTGGTCAGAACACAAACAAGAGATGCTCAGAAGGTTTTGAAGGTGTTAATTCCCTTCCACAGAAAATTGTGATGCCTGGATATTTCCATTTGTTCAAAATTGTCTATGTAAGACATTTGAAAGACAAATGAATCTAGAGAAATGGTAAACTGACAGAAAAGTGCTGCTGAGACCTTAATCAGATCGTAGTGCATGGTAGAGCCGCAACAAAGTGTCTGATGACCCACTCTTGCTCCACAGTCCCGTGTTACTATGGTGCATTCAGCCTCTCACAGCTCCTGCAAGGTGCAGATGGGGGCCAATGCTCCACAGTAATACAGGATTTCATTTAATCACGAACAACTATCACATTCAGATTGGTATGGATTGGAAAATGTTATTTGGAAATCCAGGCTGGTTTTCAAAGACGCCTCTGGTCCGTTTAAAGAGTGCCCCCTCTCTACAACTTGTGCTTCATTTGTTGGTCTTGGTCGAGACCAGGATTCGTTATGAATAAAGCTCCATACCTCACTCAGAGATGACTCATGCTTTGCTCTCTCTGATTACAACATTCAAATACAGTACATCCAGGAAAATTACAGCCGTTTACTTTGAAATTACAGAAAATGAAAACATAAGGAACAGGAATAGGTAATTCGGACAGTCAAGCCATTGCATATGATCATGGCTGATCTACTGTTCACATTAACTCCTCCTTAATGCCCAGTTCCTCACACTCCACAGCTCTGTGACAGGTCAAAGATTCATGTACCACCTCTTTAAATACTTTCAGTGATGTAGCTCCCCTAACTCTCTAGTCCAGATAATTCCTGACATTGCTTACACTCTGTGAGAGGAAAACACTCTCTACACATACACTGTTACCTATTGATTTGAACAAGAGGTGAACACAGGGGCTCAGGAAAGAATGAATGGCCTTGATATCAAGGCAGTAGTTGACTGAGGATGTCATCGGGACCACCTAATTTTTTGAGCTTAATGAGAATCAGGTCTCACCTCCTCACTGGTTGTGGTCTTTCAGAGCACAAAGGAAGGTGTTTGTGATCGGTGGCCAACAATCCTCTCAGTCCCGGGACATCTCTTCAGGAGATCCTCAGATTACCTTCCTCAGCACAAACATCTCCAGCTCCTTCGTCAACGTCTATGTGCCCCCATTCCCGGCACCCCCCATCTATCCCAAGATCAGAAGCGGAGTGATCACTGAAGATCACACTATGTTCAGAACATTTTGTCCCCACTCAGCTCCTGAAAGGGCCTGTGTCCGTATTCAGCAAGACCCAAACAACATTCACGTTTGTGCTGTTAAAGTGTCGGTAACATTCACGTAACAGAACGGCCAGGCACTGCACATTTCCACAGTTAAAAGAGGAGCTCATTCAGCACCTCAAGCTGGTTACTCCCGGATATGTGGAAACTATTCAGCCTATCGAAATGACTGATCAAGAATAGGGACAGCCCATTCAATCCTCCTGCCTGTTCCACAGGAAGAGGAGGCGTCTGGTCAGTACATTGAGCTGTTAAACAGGAACAGGCAGAGTCCAGTAAGACCCCTAAACTTGTTCTATGGAAACAGGAGGCGACCATTCACCCCTCGAGATGCTTATACAGGAATAGGAAGATGTCATTGATGCTCCAACCTGGAAAGCGAATGGAGCAGACACTGCACTCATTGACTGCTCACAATGTTCCTCGTGGCTCCATTGCCTGTGGAACAAATGATACTGTAACGTATTTTGCCGGCAGTGAGGAAGGAAGCCAAATGTTTTGTGCCAAGCCTCAAGGAAGCATCTTCCATCTCCAAGAAGACAGACCCATGTTCTCCGTTGGGGTCAGAAGCTGGTGGGGATAGTTAGCTGTTTTAGAATGAAGGTACTGTGGCTCTTGTTGCGATGGTGAATAACGTGAAGTTCTATGTATGATCACACACCAAATGCACTGTATTAATGTTGGAAGAGTTTAGTTAAAGACTGGCGCTCTCTCTCTCTTAATCGAAACGGGGAGTGGCGTGGAGCGAGAGGAACATTCTCAGAGTTTTTTGAGCCATCGAGAATCATGGAAATCAAGTTTAAAAAACATGGAATTTATCACTGTATTAGTTTTGTTTGGAATATAATGAATGACTTTCCATCACCTTACGTTTCAATGCAATCACCTCTTATTCTTCAAAGCGCTACAGATTACTCCTCATGCACTCCCTATGGTACAATCATCCCAACAATTAGTCTGGTGAAACTCCTTCACACTCTTTCTGCCAAGAGGATTATTCCTTATAGAGGAGAGAAAATCTGTGCACAATATTCCAAATACTATCTCAACAACACTCTAGGGTTGATCACAATAATTCTGTTCCCTCACTTAGCTGTCTCAGCTTCTTTCCGGTGGTATAAATAGCCATTCCTTCTCTCTGCACAGCGAATGATGTGAAATTTTGATGTTTCTTGCATCTGCGCGTCAGTCATCACCAGAGGTGTCGATGGAAATGCATATCACGTTCAGAGGGAGACTCAATCAGGAAGAATTCACTTGAAACAGGGAATGGTCACCTACCTGAATGGAAATGCCTTACAGGAGAATGGAAATCAGACAGAGAAAGGGAGCTTTCTTTCCTTTTGTTCTTCCCTCACGGGATGTGTACAGCCCTGGTCAGGCCAGCATGTTATGCTGATCTTGAACTGAGTGGCTGATTCAGCTTTTGCACAGGATAATAAAGAGTAAACCCCATTGCTGTGGGTTTGCAGTCGCACAGAGTCCTGAACATGGAAGGATAACCCATTGTCTTCTCTAAAGCAAATAGATTTGCTTCTGTTGAAAACTAGTGGTGATGACTTCATTTGCATTCCATCAACTTTCTTCATGAGATACCAACAGATTATTATTCTGTGCCGTTTGATTATGAGTCAATGACTTGACCACCATGCACTGTCTGTCCATCTGACAGATTCTGTGGAAAGGACAAATTAACCAGCTGAAGTGTAAATATTTTGTGACCTAAGCATAGTTAGAAGGGACTTAAAACGGTTATATCTGGATCTACCAAAGGCACAAACGATGGATTATTCAGCAGTTGCATTGAGGCTGAGAAGGTGACTGAAATATCCTGATAGTGGCCTTGGGCAGGATTAGTGAGTGGGGAGAATATGTAGAAATGTAAATATGAATGAAGAAAAAAGATCATGGAGATTAGGAACAGTCTGGTTTCTCCTTGCGTATTGTTGAGTAAGTTGTGAATAGTAATTTGCTAGTATAATCAGTAAGGAATAAAATTTTTGACTGGATCTGAAAATGATGACTTCCAAATTTTAAAATTTGAATATGAACAGCAATTCATTTCAATTCAGTTTAATGGTGAGATGGAATGATTTACCAGGAACACCAACTATAGCAAGGATGGGATAATAACCACCTTGAATAATCCAAAGGATATCTTCGACCCGTGATGCTAATGACATCCAAGGCTGAGAAAGGTAGAAAAGACCCCAGGATAAACTCCTCTCTGTTATTGTAATATTCCAGTCTAATGTTCTCAGATTCTGATCCATTAATAGAACATCCAGTCTAATGTTCTCAGATTCTTATCTCTCCTCCCACTGTCTCTCGAGCTACTGATCCCTGTTAGTCCAGTCATTGATGCTCCCGGCCATACTGGGATAACACATTGAACCGAGTCCTTAATTAATAGAAGAGGCAAACCCTCCAGGGACACATCTCGGATCCACGGAGACTGACATCAATCTCAGTCACTGAACAGATAGCTCCAGCCAACGCCTTTCAATTCAATATTGTTTTATTCAAATTCAAAACAATGATTCAAACTGTCATTTTCTGGATGGGCTATGAGAGGGTGACTGATGGAACAAATCTTGAGGCTGGTAGATCAATTGAGTGTAACCATTCAATCTGTCTTGGATGCAGGAGTAATGCCATAAGTTTATCACAACGTAAACATGCGTCTCCGAATATAAATGGAAACATACATCCTGGAACTATTGATGAAGCATCATAGTTTCAATAAAACATTGAGACAATTTTTGTAATTCATGATCTGAGGCGAATGTGCGTCTGAGAAACGTGGGGTTGTAACAAACAAGTAGCATGGATATGTTAACAGAGAATTGAATGTGACAAATGCAATTCAGATTGTTATTCCAGGTTCAGAGAAAGGCAGATGAGGCCTGTGCTATTGATGTTATCGATGTTAGTGAACTGTGATGAAATGTCATTTACTGGACTTCAATTACAGTGTGATTATGGAATTGTGGAGTAGACAGAAAACAGAGAGAATTGGGGGACATGGCAGTTCAGACTGGAAGGAGGGACAATAATATTCCTCAGTCATCACTATTGGAATGTTTTTCTTTATAACTCATATCAAGAACAGATTCAAGGATATATCTAAAGTGAGGAATGAGGAGTAAAATCTGTTTATTGAACACAAAATACGAGGACAAAATGATTTTCTCTCCGGACAAACTATGGGAAGTACAAAGAAATAAGATACACTCATGATATTGAGCTACATAAATTGAAATGTGTATTACAAAACCATGGAAGTGGTGTGCAATCTTTATCAATCATTATTTGGCTCACTGCTGAGATGCTGATTTCCCCTCTGTCAGTGATCCACCTCACTGAGATTCTCTGGCGCAGTCTCTCAGTATTGAGCACGATTCACAATTCCTGCTGTTGTTCACCCAGTCTGTTTAAATTAAATCACCTTCTCACTGTAGAGAAAAACAAATCACTCGGCCTTTTGGACTCTGTTTAACTGTCAGCAACTCAGCTCTGTGATATTATTGGCGATAAATGCTCTGGGACCACAGCCAGTATCTGCACAGTGCTCACAGGGTATGGCAATAGATAAAGACCTTGCCATCCGTGAGAATTTCTAAATAAAACTTCCATTTTCTGTCAGTTCCCGTCTATCTCCCCTCATGCTGTCTTCTGATCTATCCAACTCACACTCATTTAAAATCCCTCCAATTACTCCCTGTTTCCAAATTGTGCAGTAGTACAGTTTGATGTTTTGGCCATTTTGGAGAAATGGATAGAGCAGGGAAAGGACTGATCGTTGTAGGGTCCGGGGTTTAGATGCTTCAATAAGAACAAGGAAGGTACTAACAGTGGGGTGGGGGTGGGGGTTGGGGGTGGAGGAGGGTGAGGTGTCATTGGAAATCAAAGACAGCATTACGTTGGTAGAAAGGATCCTTGATAAGGACTCGTCTAGTGAGGTCGTATGGGAAGAGGTTATAAACAAAAATGGAGAGGTCACCCTGTTGAAAGTTCTCTATTGCCCTCTGAAAAGTTCCAGAGATGTAGAGGAAAGGATTACAAAGATGATACTGGATAGGAGCGAAAATAACAGAGTAGTTGTTATGGAAGAATTTAACTTTCCAAATATTGACTGGAAGTGCTGCAGTTCACTTACTTTATATGGGTCAGCTTTTGTTCAATGTGTGCAGAATGGTTTCCTGACACAGTATGTAGATAGGCCAACAAGGACCGAGATCAAATTGGGTTTGGTACTGTGTAATGAACCAGACCAGGTGTTAGATTTAGAGGTAGGTGAACACTTTGCTGATAGTGACCACAATTCAGTTATGTTTACCTTAGCGATGGAAAGGGACAGGTGTATACCGCAGGACAAGAGTTATAGCTGTGGGAAAGGCAATTGTGATACGATGAGGAAAGGTTTTAGGATGCATAGGATGGGGAAGGAAATTGCACAGGATGGGTACAATTTAAGTGTGTAGCTTTTTCAAACAACAGCGACTGTGTGTCCTTGATAAGTTTATACATGTCAAGAAAGGAGCAAGTGGTCAAGTGAGGCTGCTGTGGTTTACTGAAGCAGTTGAATCGCTTGTCAAGAGGAAGAGGGAGGCTTATGTATAGATGAAGCGTGAAGGCTCAGTTTGGATGCTTGACAGTTACAAGTCAGCCTGGAAAGACTTAAAAAAGAGCTAAGAATAGCCAAGAGAGAGCATGAGAAGTCTTTGGCAAGTAGGATCGTGGAAAACCCTCAAGCTTTCTATCAGTACGTCATGAATAATAGAATGAACAAATGAAGATTAATGGCAATCAAGGACAGTAGTGTTAAGTTGCGTGTGGAGTCTGCGGAGATAGGACAGGCTGTAAATTAATATTTGAATCAGTATTCACAATGGAAAAAGAAAATGCTGTCGATGCCAATACTGAGATACAGTCTATTAGACTAGACGAGATTGAAGTTCGTAACGTGGAGACGTTAGCAGTTCTGGAGAGTGTGAAAATAGATATGTCCCCTGGGCCAGATGGGATTTATCCTAGGATTATCTGAGAAGCTAGGAAGGAGTTTACGCAACCATCTTTTCGGATTGTTACATCGCCATTGTCTACAGGAATAGTGCCAGAAGACTGGAGGACAGCAAATGTGGCCCTTTGTTCAAGAAATGGAGAAGATACAATGCTGGTAAGTATATACCTGTCTTACTTTGGTTGTGGGTAAGGTGTTGGAAAGGATTATAAGAGATAGGACTTACCATCATCTAGAAAGGAATCATTTGATTATGAATAGTCAACAAGGTTTTGTCAAGGGTATGTCATGCCTCACAAATCTTTCAGAGTTCATTGGGAAGGTGACCCAACAGGTGGATGAGGGTAAAGTGAGGTATGTGGATTTCAGTGAAGCGTTTAATAAGATCCCTCATGGTAGGCTATTGAAGAAAATATGGAGAGTGTGGTGTTGGAAAAGCAGAACAGATGAGGCAGCGTCCAAGATGCATGCAAGATGATGTTTCTCTTGTAAGACCTTCATCAGGAATCAGTTTTCTGGTCTGCAGCATCTGTAGGCTTCATTTTCTCCTCGCTCCTCGGATGTTGCCTGACCTGCTGTGCGTTTCCAGCGCCACACTCTCGACTCCGATCTCAAACATCTGCAGTCCTTACTTTCTCCCAGAAAATATGGAGACATGGAATTGTGGGCGATTTAGCGTTTGGATCACAAATCGGCTAGATAAAGCAGACAGAAGGTGATAATTGATGGGAAATGTTCATCCTGGATTTCAGTCGCTAGTGGTATACTGCAAATATCTGCTTTCGAGTGACTGTTGTTTGTCCTTTTGTAAACGACCTTAATGAGGGTATAGAAGGATGAGTTAGTAAATTTATGGTTGACAGTAAGGTCGGTGGATCTGTTGGCAGTGCTGAAGGATGTTGTAGGTACTGAGCTGTAATGTTCTCTGTGCATGGACCTACAATGGGCTAAATAGCTTCCTTCTGTGATGTAACGATTCTGAGGTACTCTGGCCCACAATAAAAGCTTTAGGTGCCTGGAGAGGCAAGCTGGTCCAGTAAAGGACATACACTGCACAGTCATCCATCATCTCTTCCTGTTTTCTGATATACAGTGGCATCAAAATATCAGTCCAAACAAAATAGATTGATTCAAATTCAAGCAGTCAGGAGGACGTTCACCCGAGGGGATTGACATCAGAGGATTCAATGAATAATAAGATTTCAGAATAACACAAAAAATAAAACAATATCACAGCAGCATAATAATTGGTAGCAGAGTAAAACTTACAGTTCCAAATATTTCCAAGTTCAGCGTTGTGTTCAGTTTTAGTTACCTTGCTATAGGAAGGATGGTATTAAACTGGAACTTTACAAGAATGTTGCCAGGACTCAAGGGTCTGAGTCATAGGGAGACATTGGACAAGCTGGGACATATCTCTTCAGAGCACAGGAGACTGAGGGGAGTGAAGGGCTTCGAGAAGCTAGTCATGGTCCACATCAGTTCCAGTCTCCCAGGCTGCCTCGATCCCCTACAATTTTCCTCCCAGTGGAATGGGTCCATAGCGGGTGCCATATCCCTGGAGCATCTGGACAACAAGGACACCCACGTCAAATTCCTGCTCGTTGACTATAGGTTCACCTTCAACACCATTATACCCTTCAGAATAATAACAAAACTCCCTGACCTTAGTCTCGGCTCCGCCCTCTGAAGTTGGATACTCATCTTTCTGACCCACAGTACACAATCAGTGAAAATAGGTAAGGGTGTCTCTTCCATGATAACATTCAACACTGAAATCCCAAAGGACGTGTCCTCAGCCCCCTAGTATACTCCCTGTACACCCACAACTGTATTGCCAAATTTTGAACGAATGCCAGCTACATGTTCACTGAAGACACCATCATAGTAGGACAGGTGTGTAATGATGGCAAGTCAAAATACAGAACGAAAATAGAGGACTTGGTGATGTGCTGCACTGAGACCATCCTCTAAGTCAACGTCGGCAGAAGTAACCAATTGATCAATGACTTCAGAAAGAAATGAGGAGAACGTGCCCCCATCTGCATCAATGGAACTGAAGTTGAAAGTGTGGAAAGCATTAAGATGCTTGCAGTGACGATAACAGACCTCCAATGTAGATGTGACAGCCGAGATGGCACAACAACGCCTCTTTCTCTGGCAGCTCAGGACATTTGACATGTCCACAAGGACCCTCACCAATGTCTACAAATGCACCACTGACAGCAAAGTATCTGTGTGCATAATGACCTGGTGTGGACACAGACCTGCCCAGGACAGTAAGAGAAATGACAGAAGGTTGTGTGCACAGCCCATGCCATCACTGAAACCAACGTCCTATCCATTGTCTCCATTTACACAGCTCACTGCCGTGGAAAGTCTGACAGCATTTACAAAGACACATCGGACCCTGGATCTACGACAATCTCTTCCATCATGTAGATAATACAGAATCCTGAACACACAAACCAGCGGCTCATGAACAGCATCTTCCCAGCCACTATTAAGCTAAGGAATGGACTGTCGAACTGCAAATAATGCTGATCTTGCTCACATTGATGTTGCCTATTGCATGCCCTTTCTGGTGTAGCCTTTATGCCTCAGTATTGAATCCTTCAACCTGGGAAAAAGCTTGTCTCTATCCACCCTGGCTACACCCTTCATGATTTTGCAAACCTCAATCAGGTCCCCCCCTCAATCTCCTTTTATCTAGTGAAAGTAAACCTAACCTACTCAGCCTCTCTTTATAGCTAGTATTTCATTTTGATTAGTAGACAGTTTAGTAAGTTTCAGACACATAAGATACAGAATAAGCTAGTCACAAATGGCTTGAATGAAGAGGGATATTTTTTTCAGACAGGAGGCTTGTGAGCAGCAGTGTGCTGCAAGAATTAGTACTGAGTTCACTGCATTTCATGATTTATGTAAAGGATTTAAATGTGAGTATTGGGGCAATAGTTAGTAAGTTTACAGATGACATCAAAAAGGTGGTGTAGTAGATTATCTCAGAGTACAATAAGACCGCAATTAGATGAGACAAAGAGGCAAGGAGTAACAGATGAAGTTTAATTTATATAAATATGAAGCTTTGCATTTTGGGAACGCAAATCAGGGCAGATATTATATACTTCATGGTCAGGTCCTGGGGCATGTTGTGAAACAAAGGGGCATAGGGCCGCAGGTGCATTATTCCTTGAAATCGTAGTCACAGGTAGACAGTGTGGTGTTTAACACATTTGGCACATTTGCCTTAATCAGTCAGAGCATTGAGTATAAGAGTTGTGGTGGTATGTTGTATCTGTACAGGATGTTGGTGAGGCCACTTTAAGTATACTGCGTACAATTCGGTTTTCTGCAGAAATGACTTACACCGATGTTCCAGGACTGGAGGTTTGAGCTTTAGGGAGATGCTGATTAGGTTGAAGTGTTTCCTCCTGGACTGTCAGAGGCTGAAGGGTGACATTATAGAGGTTTACAAAAGTATCAGGGGCATGGATATTCTGAACAGCCACGTTCTGCTCTCCAGGATTGGGGAGTCCAGAACAAGAGAGCATATGTTGAAGGCGAGGGGGATTGATTTAGAATGGACTTGAAGATATATGTTTCACACAGAGAGTGGTGTGTACAGAAAGTGCTGTCAGAGGAAGTGGTGAAGGCGGTTACAATCGCACATTTAAAAAGTATCTGAAAGAAGAGGGATATTGGTCAAATGCTGACAAATGGGACAAAATCAGATTTGATGTCTGATCGGAGTGAAAAGATCGGACTAACGGGTCTGTTTCCGTTCTGCGTGACTCTCTGATTCTATAAGAGGGATGACGAATAATTCTGAAAGGCCCTTTCAAGTGGGAATTCTCTTCAGTGGAAGTTTATCGTGCCTCTATGTTCACATTGATTGAAAGCTGCATTAGTTAAATATTTGACAGAGATGTGAGTCATGCATAATGGGATATAGATAGGGAAGTGGGGCTGAGACCCCAACCTGATCAGCCACAATCATAGTGCCAGGTAGAGAAGGCTCAAAGTATCTAATGACCCACTCCTGCTCCTCAGTGCCATGTTTCTGTATTCCGTTCAGCCCAACAAACCTGCTAAACAGGAGCAGTTGGATGCTACTTATTGCTATAAACTGGTGCATAGAAACAGAGGAGACCTTTCAGCTCTTCAAAAATGTCCCACACGCTTTGAGGTGATTTGGGAAATGTAATTGGAAAACCCAGGCACGGGTATGAAAGAGGCCCCTCATCTCTCTTTACAGATCTTCCCCTATCTGCAACTTGTGCTCCATTTGTTGGTTATGTTTAGACCCAAGTTCACTGAGAATACAACCCCAATACCTCATCTCGAGATGGCTCACAGAATCCTCTGGTCTCCCTGACTGCAATATGCAACAACAGAGCATTCATGAAAACAACACCCACTAACTTTCCAATAACAGAATGGGAGAACATCAGAAACAGGGGCAGGTCGTTCTCTCCCCAAGCCTGCCTTGCCTTTCACTAAGATCATGACTGATCTGCTCTTGGTCTGAAATCCTCTTTCATACCCAATTCCTCATTGCCCTCACCTCTCTGACAGGTCAATTTCCATCTACCTCCTCTTCAAATACTTTCAGTCATCTCACTCTCCAACACTTTTGAGAAGAGAAATCCTGACATTCAATACCACTTGTTTGAAGAAAACACTTGCTGCTCCTATATCATGGTTTATTGATATGAACAAAAGAGTTCAGGTAAAAATGACTGGCCCCAATATCAAGGCTGTGGTTGACTTCTGTTGACATCAAGGAGTTTAACAACACTGAACTTACTGGGAATCAGAGTAAACTCTCCAGTGTTTGGAGTCAAACGTGGCACAAAGGAAGATGTTCATCATCTCTGTCCTGGGTCACTACTGTGGGAGATCCTCAGGGTAGCTTCCTCTTCACAAACAGCTTCAGCTGCTTCATCAATGTCTCCCCTCCCCCACCTTCCCCACCATAAGATCAGAAGTGGGGATGGTCACTGAAGATTCCACATGTTCAGATCATTTTGCCCCCCTCAGCTCCTGAACTGGTCTGTGTCCATGTGCAGCAAGACCCAGACACCACTCAGGCTTGTGCTGTTAAAGTGTCAGTAACATTCATGTAACAGCACTGCCTGACACTGCACATTGCCACAGTAAAGCAAGAGTTCATTCAGCCCATCACGCTGGCTTCACTGGAATGTGTGGAAGCCATTCAGCCCATTGATATTATTGGAGTAGGTCAGGGACAGCCCACTCAGTACCTCCGGCCTATTACTCAGGAAGAGAAGGAGTCCAGTGTGATGGACCACACCAGAGCCCCTCGAAAATATTTGAAGGTAATAGCCTAGAATTTAATGTTTTCTTATTTTAAAGGGAATGTAAAATGTCTGTTACAGATGCAATGTGAGAGCATAAAGAGAAAATTCAGAGAGACTAGCAGCCAGGAAACATTCTCTGAAGCTTCCAACTCTGATGAGACCCCGATAGTTTCTGATGTTGCTGAGAAACCAAAACCCAGAGATCCTAATCTGCGAAAGCTGGCCACAACCATTCAGGCTGCATTAAAATTAACCTAAGGCCTCGCAAGCTGTTTACTCAAGAGTCTTAACTAGCCAGCTTGGTTAACTAGCCAGATCGTTCAATCACTCTCTTAAAAGAAACCAGGACAAAATAACCTCGAAAAGCTAAAGCATCATCACACTTGTCAGTACATCGAGCTGTCAAACAGGAACCAGAGGTAACCCAGTCAGGCCCTTGGCCCTTTCCAATTAGACGAGGAAGAAGCCAGTCAGTTCTTTGAGTCACTTATACAGGAACAGTAGGAGGCCATTCCCACCTCAATGCACTTACACAGGGGCAGAATGAGATAATTGATGCTGATTCCTAAAGAATGTCTTATTCCCGAAACGTCGATTCTCCTGCTTCTCGGATGCTGCCTGACCTGCTGTGCTTTTCCAGCAATCGACGCTCTACTCTGATCTCCAGCATTGGCAGTCTTAAGAGTCTCCAGATTGATGCTCAAACATGATTAACAAGTGGAGCAGAGGCTGCACAGACAGACTGCTCCACGTTGTTCCTCTTGGCTCCGTTGCTTATAATACACACGTGGGACTTTAACTTGATTTTCCAGTGGTGAGGAGGGAAGCCATATGTCTTGTGTGAAGGCTCAAGAAGGCACCTCCCATCTCCAAGAAGACAGCCTGGTGTTCTCTGTGTAGGGCGGAAGCTGGTGGGAATGGCTACCTGTTTCAGATGGAAGGTATTGTGGCTGCTGTTGGGGATTGTGAGCAACCTGACGTTCAGTACGGGTTCACTCGTCGACTGCACTATAACGTGGGGAGAGTTAGTAAAGGCATATAAACTATTCGGAAGGTCACGTTAGACTGATGAATGGACTCTCTAAGTTCAAATAATGGTGATCTTGTTCATGTTGACCTTGTCTAGTGCATGTCCTGTTCAGTGTAACCTGTATGCCTTACTTTGTCCAAGTCTATTTCCACCCTATGATCTGCCTGGCCATGCTGACTATGATCTTCCTCCACTGCTCATAAACAAAGTGTTTCCCTGTACTGAGATACACGTGACAATAAATCACACCAATCAATCCTGGGTAAAGTATGGAATTTCTCACCCTATCAATGTGTCTTTTGGAAATAAGTGATTGCTGCCACTCCTCGTGTTTCAGCACCACCATTTCTTCGTCTCTCACAGCTCTAAGATTAAACACTCAGCTTCTTTACTCTATCCTCATGTTCCCATCACCCGTGTCTGTGGTAAGGAGATCATTCCTTCCAAAGGAGATCAAATCTGTAGAGAGTGCCCCAAATGCTCTCTGAGCAAGGCTCTACAACAGCTGGAAGATGGCTTTACTTATATACTCGAATCATCTTACAATGAAGGACAGCATACCATTGCCTGCATCCATTACTTACACAGGGTTTGATTCAGAGCAGTCAGAATAGATTGGTGAGTGGAAGATCATGCTTCCCAAATTTGTTAGAGTTCTTTGATGAAGTGACCAGGAAGATTGATGAGGACAGAGCGGTAGACATAGTCTCCATGGATTTCAGTAAGCCCTTTGATAAGGTTCCACATGGCAGGCTGCTCTGGAAGGGGACATCACGTGGAATGCTGGGGGAACTGGGAAATTGGATACACAGTTGGCTTGATGGTAGAAAGCAGAGGGTTTAGTGGATGGATGCTTGTCAGACTGGAGGATGGGTCCATTGCTGTTTGTTATCTATGAATTGGTTGAGAATGTACAAGTTATGATTAGTAAGTTTGCAGATGACACTATAGTATGTGGGGGCATGGTCAGTGAGGAAGTTTATCAGAAATTGCAGCAGGACCTTAATCAGGTGGGGAAGAGGGCCGAGAAATGGCAAATGGAATTTAATATCGATGCGTGATGTCTTACATTTTGGGAACTCAAATCAAGGCAGGAGTCTCATGGTGAATGGGAGGATCTTCAAGGGTGTAGTGGGCAGAGAGACCTTGGAGTTCAGGTGCACTGTACTCTGAGAGTGGAGTCACAGGTAGACAGGGCAGTGAAGAAGGCTTTTGGCACATTGGCCTTCATCAGGTAGGACATTGAGTATAGAAGTTGGGAATTTATGTTGCAGTTACAAAGGACTTTGGTAAGTCTGCACTTGGAGTATTGTGTTCAGTTTTGTCACGTTGTTATAGGGAGGATGCTATTAAATTAGAAAGAATGCAGAAGAAATTTACAAAGACGTTGCCAGGACCCAATGGTTTGAGTTATAGGGAGAGTTTGGACAAGCTAGGACCTTTTCTTTAGCATGTCGGAGACTGAGGGAGTCCTTATCGAGCTGAATAAGATCATGATGGTGGGGTTAATGCTCTTAGTCTTTTTCCAAGGTTTAGAGAATCGAGGACGAGAGAGGATCAGTTTAAGGTTAAAGGGGAAGGAATAAAAGGGAACTTGAGGGGCCACTTCTTTACACAGAGGTTGGTACGTGGATGAGCTGCCCGCAGGTGTGATTGAAGGAGACACATTCACAACATTTCAAAAGCATTTGGATAAATATGTTGATAGGAAAGGAATGGAAGGATATGGGCCAACTGCAGGGAGTTGGGGTTAGCGTGGATAGACATTTACAAGGGCGAGTCGAAACCCCTCTGTTAATTAAAATCAAACACCCAGAAAAGCTCGCCTCACATTGTAATCTGTTAAAATATTAGCGACACAGATCTCCTACATTCCACTATTTAAACAAAAATTAATAAGTTAGTTTCTTAGCTTTAATAGTGAACACTAAACAACAACTATTCACAAATACAAGCCCCTCTTTTCTTAGCTACTTACTATCTGACTCCAACTCTATAAAAATATTCTGTTCCAACAGCCCACATATTAAACATTACAATCTCAAGACCACACAGTCTCCATCTTCGCCGCTGTGTTCACTCTTCCAGCTGCTGATCTACCTGGGTCATGTTTTTATTGCAAGTAGGTTCATATGAACATGTATCTTTGATAGAGTGTGTTTGAGATGGCCAGTTAGCACTCCTGCTATACAGCAGTTACTGCTGTTGGATGGCAGTGGCTCTCCCTCTAGTGTTCAAATGCTGGGTTTATCTACTCCCCATGATACAACAATTCTCAAATTTTGATTGCTTTCCAGGTGTTCAAACAATAATAGTCAAGTTCCGTTGGCTCTGGTATCCTGACCATTATTTAAACTCTTTGGTTGTATTTCAATTGTTGTCAAAACAGCAGCCAAAACTCAGGTATCCATTTCCCAGCTAATTATGACATACGGAACAGCCTGACATTTAGCTGGCATCTGTGCTGTACTTTCTATTCAACAAAACCCGTTCTGTCTTAAAGTGACCTGACATGCTTTCGGCTTCATAAGACCTCCCTCCTTCAGAATTAAAAAGAACCATCAGAATGAAAAGATGGCTTCGTTTCTTTTCCACTAATTCTTAATCCCATTATTATGAAATACAAAAGTATTAATCTTAGTTATGTCATTCATATTAATTTTGTACACCTATTTAAAGTGGAATAAGTCAAATCTTATCTAAAATTTTTCCTTTAAATCCGCGATAACCCATCTGCAATCATTATTTAGGACCCACAGCATGTACATTTTGGAAGTTTAAAGTCAGTGCGATAAGACTCCAATTAAATACTCTCATATTCTGGTCTTTAAATTTTCCAAAAAACGTGAGAGGTTTGTCGTTGTCCACAACCATCTCCGACAATTTATTTGTCACATAAACATTAAAATATTGTCAGGTCAGTGCAAAACTTAATCATTCTTTTTCAATAATGGAGAATGTTGTATTTTTCTTTCTGGTGGATATTGCGTTTTTTCGACAAGTAGCCAATTAGCCATTCAAATCCATCATAACCTTTCTGTATCAATACATCTCCAATCCCGATATCCCTAGAAGCAAATAGAATTTTCAAAGGGTTTCAAAATATTTGGTGTAGCTAAAACTGATGTGGTGATTAATCCTGCTTTAAAATTATCAAATGCCTCCTGGCATTGTCTGTCCACCACAATTCTGTTTCCTTCTTTACTAACTCCATCAGTGGTGCCAAGACGCTGTTGAGGTTTGGAACAAACTTCCGATAGAATCCAATCACTTCCAAAAATTGAAGCACCTCTTTCTTCAAGGATGATCGTGGAAATTCCTCAAAGCCCTTTGTCTTTGTGTTCCATGGGGTCAACCTTCCATGTCCAATGTAATGTCCCAAGAACGTCACCTCTGCCTTCGTGAATTCTGTTTTCTTTAAGTTTATTACCAAGTTTGCTTCTTGTCATCGTCAACATGCTCTGCCAACTGTAACATGTGAGCTTTCAATCACTTGCTAAAGGTTACTACATCATACAGATAAGCTGCACAATTTGTTCATCTGACCATAACTCTGTTCCTGAATCAGTAAACCTGGCTTTGACGGGAATTCCTATAACTGCTGGCAATACTACTATGTCATCCCTACAGGAAATCGTCAAAATTTCCGAGTTTTTATCTGCCACGTGCTTCATTCTATGCTGTGCCCTTCAGGTGCTGTTTAGCTAACTCACCTATTCCATCTAATCTCTACCTCACCTCACATACATAATCCGAGTGTGAGATCTCTGACTTCGGTCCCGTCAATTTATATTCAATTAATTCCAAAGGACCTCTCACTTCAAATATTAACTCAAAGGAAGTAAACTGAGTAGATTTATTTGGGGCAAATAATTTTTGTCTAATGGCAAACAATTTAATGAGACACCTTCATTCCAATCATTCCGGTAATTCTGACAGAACGCTGTTAATATGGTCTTCAGCGTCTGATACTAACTTTCCAAGGCTCCCTGGGATTCAGGATGGGATGCCCTTGATTTTACCTGCAGTATGCCGAAGCTATCCATGACTTCCTTAAACAGCTGAGCGGTAAAATGAGACCTTGGTCTGACTGAACCTCTCTGCGGAGCCCACAGTGAGTAAAGAAAGCTATCAACTCCTCCACCTCCCTTTCTACCTTAACACTCCATAATAGAATTGCCTCTGGAAATCTGGTAGACACATCCATTATGGCTAGCAAATATTGGTTTCCCCTTTTATTTTAGATAGGGGAGCTACACAACTAATCACAACCTACGTGAAATGTTCTTCGAATGCAGGAATTGGTAACAAAGGTGCTGGCTTTATTACTGTTTGTGACTTACCTATCATTTAGAATGTTTGACATGTGCAACAAATAATAACCACGTCCGCGTGCATTCCAGGCCACTAGAAATGCCTCTGTACCTTAACCTGATTCTTTTGTACACATAGGTGACCCCCTGCAGTTAGTTTATGTGCTACCCGTAACACTGTACGCTACCTCTAAAACAATCTGGTGCACTTCGGCCCATTTCCCTTCTGCACTAACCTATCAGGGTCTCCATTTTAATTTTAGCATTCTATCTTTAAGTTAATAACGTTCGACAATATATTTTGATTCCTTTTCTGTGTGTGTGCATGTGTATGTGTGTGTATATATCTGTTGTACGTACATTAGCCTTTCAGTACTAAACACCCCTACCTGATCCTCTGCCTGTTCAGGTTTTTCCTGCACCGTGACATCGAACAGGGTGTCAGTTCACTGCACATCAACTCATTTGGCTTTTTATTTTGGGTATCCTTCCTGCTCTAACTTATGACAGTGGAATCTTGTTACTATGCAGTCTGGAAAAATCCTGGGTATTTTTCTTTTAACTTCCCAATTCCCTAGTTTTCCTTTTGCCTTCTCCAACACAAGGGGTGCCACTCCCACCTTGGATCCTGTTAAATCGTTCCCAAGAACTTACTGTATTCCTGGAACTGACACTCAGTTACTCACTGTCACTGTTACTTCCCAAACTTGATTTGGCATTCCATCCTGGTGTTACACAAGGGAATACTTAATTTCTAACCCCATTCCACAAATTGTCACGACCTTTATTAATATGTCAGAAAGAGTGAAAAAACATTCATTTCTCACTATTAGAGGCCGAGAGAAAGTGGGGCTGCAGATGCTGGAGATGAGAGTGGAAAAGTGTGGGGCTGGAAAAGCATAACCAACCAGGCAGCATCCGAGGGGCAGAAGAGATCACGTTTCAGGCATAAATCCTTCATCAGGAAAGTCGGGGGTGGGGTAAGGGAGGGGGAAGGGGGCCGAGAAATAAATAGGAGAGTGGGAGTGGAGCTGGGTGTAAGATAGCTTGGAAGGCGATAGGTAGATGCAGGTGGGGTGTGATGGTGATAGGTCGGAGAGGAGGGTGTTGTGGATAGGTGCTCGGACAACTAGAACCTTCAAACTGGAACCATCATTAACGTTGACTTCGCCAAATTCCAAATCTCCCCTTCCCCAACCTCTGCCAGATTGAACCATTCAACCGAGCACTGCCCTCTTGAACCGCCCTAACTGGCCAGCTTCCTTCCCACCGACTGACTCCACCCTACCAACCGACATATCACTATTACTCCAAACGACATCCTCTTATTGCCTTCCCAGTGCCCCGCCCACCAGCCCAGCTACTACCCTCGTATTTATATTTCAGCCCCATTGTCCCCCACCACATTCCTGAAATCGGTTTATGCCTGATATTCGATTGTTCTGCTTTTCTGATGCTACCAGATCTTTTGTGCTTCTCCAGCGTCTCACTTCTCAACTATTAGAGACTGAGCAGATCCCATATCTCACAAAATTATAACTTCTTGTCCTTCTCCCCCGGTCTTTCTGAGTAAACTTTATCTACAGAGGCGAATTCTTTCAGAGATCAAGTACCGACTCCATACCCAGCCCCTGCCTAGGCTGAGCACTGTCCTGCAGCTCCTCGGCTCTACTTGGGGGATTCTTTACCAGTTTCACTAATGCCACTGGGCTTAACCTATTCTGCCACATCTTTCCCCAAAGTGCCTTCCTTCAACGACCATCACTGTGTGTCGCAGCTTACTTCAATGAAAACACCTTTTCCCAGTGCCCTTCTTAAACCATTGACACTGTCATTTTATGTTTTCCACTCCCTTATACTGAGAACAACTGAGGCATTTCAACTACTTTGGGCTTCTTTTTTCACCTGTGGTAAACTATTGCGCGCTACTGTTCGCTTGTAATGTGTGAACTTCCCTTCTCCCAATTTCTATCCCTCATAGCATGAAAATTCTCCCAGAAGCTAAATTTCATCTCATGCACCAATGCATATTTACCTGCCATTTCTGCCGCGCTTCTCGCTGCTTGAACCCTCTGTTCGTGCACATGAATTCTTACCATCTCTGGAAGTGAGTCTTTAAACTTCTCCAGCAGAATAACCTCCCTTCGAGCCTCACAGGTCTTATCTATTTTTATGTCCAGCACCCCCCATCTATCAAAATGACTGTAGTTAATTCTTTCAAACTGAACATAAGTCTCACCTGGTTCCGTCTCTATTTTTCTGAACTTCTGTCTATACGCTTCTGGTACCAATTCATAGCCAATCAAAATAGCCAATTTGGCATCTTGTAACCTCTTGCTCCCTCATCTGACAGCGCTGCACATACCTCACCAGCTGTGCCCACCAGCTTAGTCTGAACTAGCATTATCCACAAGTTCACTGGACACGTCACCTGCCTCGCCATTGTTTCAAATGAAATAAAAAAAGGTTTTGACATTTTTCTCACCGAAATATGGCAAGGTACTAACATAGTTGTATACATCCCGACGTTCTCCCTTCATCTCTATCCTGTTAATTTAACTTTCTTGTCTAATTCCCAACTTCTGAATCTCAAATTCTCTCTCTCTTTTTTTTCCTCTCCTTCTCTTTCTTCTCTCTCTGTTTCGGTCTCTTTCTTTATCTTCTAACTTCAGTTGCCATATTTGTAATTTAAGTTTTTTCTAACTCGACTGCACTTGTCTGTTTCTCTGATACATCAAAGTGCTTGACCAACTCCATAATAATTTTAGCTTTCCTTTTGTCCCTGGTTAAACCCAATTACAACCTATTTGCTAATTCTCAAAAATGTCCTGCTTCTATCTTTCTAAACTTTCTTGGCAAATTTGGGAACCTCTTTAGTAATGTTAAAAGCCATTTCCCTCACTTTTAATTTAAACAACCACCAGAAAACAAAATTAAACAGATTTTCCGACCGGTTTTATTTGAAGATCTAGGTCACTAATTGCAACGTGTTGGAATTTGCTGGGACATTTTGTACCCGAAATCTTGTTCAAATCTGTCCCAGTCCATTACGGCAGGGCCCCAAACTGTGAAGACATCTATGTCGAGGACTTCTGTTAATTAAAACCAAAAATCCAAGAAAGCTCACTTCACCTCGTAATATGTTAATACATGAGTGACAAAGAATTCCCAAATTCCACTAATAAAAGAAAAATAACCGTTTGTATGTATGCAAGTTAGCTCGCTATGCTTGAAGGTGTGTTTTCTGACAATTCAACACTATGACTAGGTAACATCATCAGTGAGACTCTCTGCTGAAGTGCTGGTGGTATGTCGCGCCTCTCTATTTATACGTCTTGGGTTCTTAAGATGGGTGATGTCATTTCCAGTTCTTTTGTTTTCAAGAGAAGGTAGACAGGATCTAAATTGATGCGTTTATTGATGGTCCTCTGGTCAGAACGCCATTCCTCTAAGAACATCCTTGCGTGTCTTAGTATGTGTGTGTATTGTCCCAATCAAAGTGGTGCCCTTCTTTGTCTGTAAGTATGGAACATAGTCATAATGGGTCATGTCTTTTGGTGGCCATCTGGTGTTCATGCATCCTGGTAACATGACAACAGAACCATTTCAATGGCGGAAAATGATTTTATATACACTGTTTAAATAATGTGTGTGTGCAGATATGTAACATTTTTCATATGTACACAACACATTCTAAATGAACAACGGAGACACAGTTAACAAAAAGTGATGCAATGATGTATAACATTTATAAAGCATTAAAACATCATTTGATTCTCATCTAAAGTGATATGTTTCCCCTTCTCTCAACATTCCCTCCTTTTCTGGAATTCTCCACTCCAATCTCTCCTTCTTATCAGGATGTGTGTTATAAATTCTTGCTTCTGGTGTCCCGACCTATTTCAGTTAATCCCCTTTCTTCCAGAATTCAATATATTGGCCTGTTGGGTTCTTTTCAAAGCTAGTGTCTGTCATATTATTGGAGATAAAAAATTCTGGCATCAGAGTCAGCAATTGAACACGTTACTCTGTTGTCCATACAAAGGACCACAGCAAACAGGAATTGCCAAAACATTGAGGGATGCACATCAAATTCTTTCAATGATCTAGTTTTCTGATTTTTCACATTTCCTCATCTATGTTGTCTCGCTCTTTCTCTCTTTGTATCTGGTTAAGAAATTTACCAATTATTCTTTGCGTCCCTTCTCCCAAAGCTCCTTCTTTCGGTTTATAACTATTGCTCTCTTCTCGATGTAATGTGATTATAATTGAGCAATGTAACTGCAAAGACATTCAGGAGGAGCTGGCCCGAGTTAATTGGAAGGGGAGCTGAGCAGGGCAGACCATGGAGCAGCAAAAGCAGGAATTACTGGGGATATTTCAGAGGATATCAGAAATTCTCCCAAAGGAGATGAAGCATACACATGGGAGGACAAGGCAGCCATGAGTGCTAAGGCATCAAACCAAAAGAGGAAACATACAATGTGGTGAAGATGATTGGGAATCCAGAGAGTTCATTGGCTCCGAAACTACATAAGGCTGGCATCACTGACACTACAGAGCTCTTATTCATGGTCAGGGAGAGAAACAGAGGAAAAACATTCACTTTAAACACAGAAGATGATATTACTCGAGGAAAAGAATTCAGGTGAATTAAACAATTGAATTAAAATCAGTTAATTGGTTTTGCAAAATGTGTCAGATTGAAAGCATGATCCAGGGAGAGACCCTCAGCAGAATGAAAGTATGAAAATGGAAGTATTTCCACGTCAGATACCAGGTTAGGTCACTGAGTACATGACTGATGGGTGAATGGGACTCGATGTGAACGAAGGGACAGACAGCAGAATTGCATTGCAGATATTGCAGCTCAAAACTGCGTATTTATGTAATGCTGTAGACTACAGCAGCAGGAGAAGCAAAACAGCATTCAACCACAACCTGTAACTTTTAGCCTCGAATAATTTTCTCAGTCTACCATTACCATCAATACGATCTATGTTTCAGTAATGACTGTGAGTGAACATGACTGGGTCAGAACTAGGTGAACCTAAACCTGATGCTAACCCATTAAAGCTACCACACTTGACAAACAGATCTGATCGAAGCTCCGCAATCCTGTCACATTCTGACATAAATGGTGATGGATGATTAAACAAATGACGGAGGATAGGGCTCCACAAATATCCCCAACCTCAGTATTCGAACAGTCCTGTACATCAGTGTAAAAGACTAGGATGTGGTATCTGCACCACCCTCAGCCAGAAGTGTGGAGTTGATGATCCACCTCACGCTCGTCATGACAGCCACAGAATCACAGATGCTCGTCTTCAACCAATTCAATTTGATGTTCGTGACATGAAGAAACAGCTGAACACAGTACGTACGAAAAAGGCATTGGTCCCTGACCCCATTCCTGTAATAGGACTGAAGAATTGTGCAAAACAAGCCGTGTCCCTGGAGAAGCTGTTTCATTCTAGCTCCAACTCTGACATCTCCCTGGTAATGTGGAAAATTACCCAACGATGTCCACTTCCTAAAAGGATTATAATTACAATCTGGCCAGTTACCTCCGCCTCAGTCCCACATCGACAGTCAAATTGGTGGGAGTTCTTTTTGACAGAGTGATCAAGTAGCACAGAAATAACCTGCTCAGTATGATTTCAGATAGGTCCCCATGTCGAGATGGTGCTGCTGTGGAAAGGTCACTGGATTACTAATCCAGACCAGGCTAATGCTCTGGCAGGTGGTGTAAGTTAAACACAATTGACAAAATATCAGGATGCAAAATCTGGTGTCCGTAAATAGTGACCTTCAAGCCAATGTCGATTGTACACACCAATTTCCTTCCCCAATGTCCTTTCAGGAAGTGAATCTCCCGTGCTTTCCTGGTCTGGCCTAAATGTGACTGCAGACACACAGACATGTGTTCAACTTTGCAATGGTCTCTGAATCCGCCAAACAAGACATTCTATTATATTAAACTGTTCCGAGGTCTAAAGGATAAAATCAGACAGGACACCCGGCCCCAGCCTCAGAATCAGAAAAAGGGAATGAGAAACACAGTCCTGTTGACCCTGCAGAGACCTCCTTCCTAACATCTGAGAGCTTGTGATTAACCTTGAGAAGCTATAAAATAGGAAGTGCAGTAGTCCATTTGGTCTGTCGATTTTGCTACCCAATTCAATATAATGATACCTGGCCCTTTATTTCCATATCGTTCTCCTTCTCTCCCACCATTCCTTTACTGTCTCTAAATCATTATTTATATTTACTGTCTGGGCTTCCAGGTTCGAGTGCATTCCCCAGGTTCACCAGTCGCTGAGTGCAGACATTTATTGTCATCTCATTGCAGAATGGTCTGTCTGTACCTAATACTGTGGACCCTTGTTTTAGACACCACAGCCTGGGGAATTATTATCCCTGCTTCCAATCCGTCTCACCCTGTCAGAGCTTTATATATCTCACTGAGATCTCCACCCATTTTCCTAAACCCCATGGAATATAGGCCCAGTCGCCCCAAACTCTGCTCCCACAACAAGCCTGTCATCACAAAGATCGGTCTGGTCATAATTCACTGCTCTCCCTCAATGTCAGGTTTGTCCTTTATTATGTACTGAGACCAAATCTGCACAGAATACTGCACAGTGTTTGAGATAGGGTCTCACCAAAGCCCTCTACAGCTGCAGTAAGACACGCTTACCCCTGGACTCAAATCCCCCTGAAATGAAGATCAGTTGATCTTCCTAACTGCTTTCTGCTCCTGCAATATTGCTTTCAGTGACTGGTCTACAGGGAGATCCAGATCCTTTGCAATGTTACAGCTCCCCACTTGGTAGGTCTATGAACACTGGGCAGCGTGTGAATGCCATTACCAGTATTGCCATGTGGTTTCAGACTTCACTGTGCTGCAGGGATCTCGGAGGGCCGCGCAGAAGGAAACAACAAAAAGGCCCATACGTCGCTTTTCAGATCAACATGTTTCAAACAATCCCTTTTCAAACGAAAAGCTGCCAATCTCTTGTTCCCACCAAAGGGCACACTGTCACCTCAACCCACCTTGCTCTCCATCTACCACGTATTTGCCCATTCACTCCACTTGTCTTAGTCACCTTGAA